>NW_027142361.1:17031915-17700897 GCF_026170545.1 Melanerpes formicivorus
AGATAAAGGATGCATTTTTGATCTCTCAGTGTTGGTCCTAATCTGTGAGGTGGGAGGCAGTGGGAGCTAAGTGTGAATGATATCAGACGAGCTATTGGGCAGAACTCATCATGAAAAACTAAAAATGCACATACATACCCTCCAATGCACTGTCCCCATCCTGCTGCTTTTGAGATTTAAGAGAAAAAGGTAGTTGGAAAGCCACCTCTGCTCTCTGAACTTTCTATGGTTCCTCAGAGCAGAACCTCCTTCTGACTGGTCATCTGTGGTGTGCCAGATGAGCCCTGTTGTGGCTAACCGAACAGGGCTGATCACAGTAGACTTCCAGCATTTTTTGCCTTCCATACCTTTGAGCCCCACACCTGCTCCTTGCTCAATTGCATTTTCCATCCTTTTAGACACAAGTCTATATAAAAGGAACTTTGCAGCACTGGGCAATTACTCAAAGAGGCAATCAATGGGAAAACATGCTTATTCCTCTTGTCTTTCACATCACTCTCAAATGGTACATCTCTGGCCTGTAGTCTTTCCTATTTGTCTGACCTGCTCTCTCATAGTTTGATCTCAATGACTCCATTCTGCTTTGCTTCCCCTGCTGCAGTCTGTTCCATACACAGCCTGACACCAAGTACATTTACAGTGCTTGTGTCACTTACTGTCCGAGATATGTTTTGAGGGAATACTTCTTCCACAACACCCAGAGATATTTGCTTCCCTGTATTCTGTTCAGCAGGAAAAGGACTTGGGTCTAGTGATCTCACACAGTAGTTGCACAAGCTTTTTGTCTTTCCTTGTTTCCTTCCATCCCTGTCCCCTCTCTCCACCCACTGTCTTGTTAATCCTGTTAATTGTGTGATGTCTTGTCCTACTTGTCCAGAGTGTTACAAAGAGACACAGGGCACAGTGTGGAAGCAATTTTCCCCCACAGATGTGCTAGTTCCACAGAGGAGAGCTAGGCTTACAAATTTCTGTCCTCAACAGGGAGAAACTTCTGGACCTTTGAGGTGAAAATATACTTTAATCTCTTTTGAGCGAGGCAGGCCTGCTTTTAGGGTGCCACAGAAACAAATACACAGAGATACTGTGGGAATTTCTGTCAAATATTTATCTGGTAAAATATTAACTTAAGGGAAGAAAAATCAACTGGGGGAGCTTAGTTTTATTCTGAAGTTGATAGTTTTGGTCAGGCTTTTAGAATTGGTCATTTGAAGGCTTGTGAAGCAGGTAACAGCTTTCTGTCCAGTGCAAAAGTCTCATCTAATTGCAATGAGTTGTAATTATTTTTCGTTATCCTACCCTGTAAAGTTCATTTGTGACCTCGTTAACTTGACACTAAATGGGAGGGAGAAAGTGAAATTTTAATTTACAGCTGCTGTGTCTGCAGATGCTTTTTACATATGGTTAATGGTTCAACAGTGGTTAAAAATTGATGTCATCAATTATCTTAAAGCTTGGAGAGAAAGTGAATTTTCATTTAATATGTTGAAGTAAATTGAGATTTTTCTTAGTCTTAGCTTCACTGTTCTCATCTGCTGTTGGGTGATGTAGAGAGGTGTGCATAGTAGCCCTCTTGAAATTCTATAATGGGGTAAAAGGAATATCATAGTATCAGTCAGGGTTGGAAGGGACCACAAGGATCATCTAGTTCCAACCCCCCTGCCATGGGCAGGGACACCCCACACTAGACCAGGCTGGCCAGAGCCTCATCCAGCCTGGTCTTAAACACCTCCAGGGATGGGGCCTCAACCACCTCCCTGGACAACCCATTCCAGGGCTTCACCACTCTCATGGTGAAGAACTTCCTCCTCATGTCCAGCCTGAATCTCCCCACCTCCAGCTTCATTCCATTCCCCCTAGTCCTATCACTACCTGAGATCCTGAGAAGTCCTTCCCCAGCCTTCTTGCAGGCCCCCCTCAGATTCTGGAAGGCCACAATTAGGTCACCTGGGAGCCTTCTCTTCTGCAGACTGAACAGCCCCAACTCCTTCAGTCTGTCCTCATAGGAGAGGTGCTCCAGCCCTCTGATCATCCTTGTGGCCCTTCTCTGGACACGTTCCAGTACGCTCCTTCAGTCTGTCCTCATAGGAGAGGTGCTCCAGCCCTCTGATCATCCTTGTGGCCCTTCTCTGGACACGTTCCAGTACGTCCACATCCCTCTTGTAATAGGGGCTCCAGAACTGGACACAGTACTCCAGGTGGGGTCTCACCAGGGCTGAGTAGAGGGGGGAGGATCACCTCCCTCGACCTGCTGGCCACACTTCTCCTGATGCAGCCCAGGATCTGATTGGCTTTGCGGGCTGCAAGTGCACACTGAGAGCTCATGTTGAGCTTTTTGTCCACCAGCACCCCCAAGTTTCTCTCCTCAGGGCTGCTTTCCAGCCAGTCCCTGCCCAGCCTGTATTTGTGCCTGGGATTGCTTCAAGCCAGGTGCAGGACCCTGCACTTGCTCTTATTGAACCTCATGAGGTTGGCTTGTGCCCACCTCTCCAGCCTGTCAAGGTATATGTACTAGGATGGACAATATCTCTTAAAATTTATAAAGCCATCCCAAGAAGTGGAGTCAATATCTGTTCAGAACATTCAGACTCACTGTCAAATTATAACCATGAAAGAAGAATTTCTTTCCAAAGGCTGAAATCTTTCCCAAAGGCCACCTCATTTTCCCCATTGTTTGTGTTCAGGAAGGGCAAGTGTTGAGTCCTACTTCTGAGGAAGAATAATCCCCTGTACCAGTACAGGTTAGAGCTTAGCCTTATGGAAAGCAGCTCTGCCAAGAAGGACCTGAGAGTGCTGGTAGATGGCACATTTCCCATGAGCAAGCAATGTGCCCTCACGGCCAGGAAGGCCAACAGTATTCTGGGGTGCATTAAGGATAGTGTGACCAGCAGGTTGGGGGAGGTTCTTCTCCTCTTTTCCGCTCAAGGGATTCCATTCCATGTACATCATATTTAGTGTAAAGCTAAGGGGTCACCAAGCTCTTCTACAGTGGCCCATACCTGAGGAGGACATTCTGTCCATTCTGCCCTTGATCCCTATCCATATGTTTTTTGAATCCAGTTCCAGAATCCAGCTCCTGAATCTGCTTCCCATCTTTTGCAGAGTCTGAGACTTCCCCAGTGCTTGCCCACATCATCACTGGTGATGTTATTGCCATCAGTGCTTGGGTTTAACATTGGTTTGCATCTTTTGTGTATATTTCATTTTATCTTTTTGTTTGTTTGTTTTTCATTAAAACTATTTCAGTTTTCTTTTCTGAGCTATAAGTCTCTCTCCCTTATTCCCTTTCTCTTTACTTTGGGAAGGGAGAAGTGTTCATAGACAGTGTCTCTCACTCATTTAGTGGCCAGCCCAGCCCTAACCCTTGACTATTGCTCTCTGAAATATCCTTAATTTTAAGGCCTGAGGATGCAAATCTTCTCTTCCATCCAACTGTTGATATGTGCATCTGTGTCTCTGTGTGTGTATGGTTTTTGCTGGTATGTCGATGTAACAGATGGTTTGTAATGTTATATTAGGGCACAGATGTTAAAATATTAGCATTCATATCATACAATGATTTTGCTTGCTCTTCTTTATAGTATTAATCCAACAGGTTATCTTCTAATTACAGTTTTCACCAGTTATGCTTATGCATAGTTTTATTGGATCAGTGTCGTGGTCTGCTTCTTTCCAAACTGTATATACCAAATTCCACTGTTAGCGCTGCTTTATTGTATTACCTGAGGATTCCTTTTCAGTTTCAATTTGGACAATAAATATTGGACAGAGTCAAGAAAAGTTCCAGTACGTAGCTGAAGATGCCTATAAAATCATTTGACAGAAGGCTCTGTTGCCCCTCTAATCTGTCCTAGTAAGGAAATATCTGAGAGTCCAGTTCTGGGCTCCCCAGTTCAAGAGAGACAATGAACTACTGGAGAGAGTCCAGCAGAGGCAACAAAGATGGTGAGGGAACATCATCATCTCTGATGAGGACAGCCTGAGAGACTTGGAGTTGTTTAGAAGACTGACAGGAGATCTTCTCAATGCTTGTCAATGTCTAAAGGGTGAAGGTGAAGAGGATGGAGCCAGACTCTTTTCAGTGGTGCCTAGGGACAGGACAAGAGGCAATGGGCACAAACTGAAACCCAGGAGGTTCCACCTGAATGTGATGAAAAATTTCTTTTCTATGAGGGTGCTGTAGCCCTGGACCAGGCTGCCCAGAGAGGTTGTGGAGTCTCCTTCTCTGGAGAGATTCCACACCCATGTGGACATGATCCTGGGCAACCATGCTGGGATTCTGTGATTCAGTAGCTGGTTTGTGGGGGTTTTTATCTAATGCAATGCAACAGTCTTAGTGCATACTGCAAGATCATTCCTGATGTATTTTGGTTAGATTCATTGTGGGCTTTAAGAGGAGCACAATGAAGCTCTTTAACCTATGCCTAAGGAAATGTTGATCCTCATGTAGCCAGGTAAGACATGAATTTTTGAATAGTGATTTGTTCTTTGAGAACCTTATCTGGCATTCATGGCTTGAGCAGTAAGTTGATTTATTACAACTGCATCTGCCATTATATTTTCTTATATGAAAGAGAGTGTTATGGCTGGTAAGAGAATTTGTGTGACAATTTTGACAGCAGTCTGGCTGCCAAGAGAGTAGCAAATAGAGCTTCCTGAATTCAGTTAGTGTTTCTTGTTTTGCAGCCTTCTGTCTGCAAAAGGTTTTGCTCCTTGGTTTCAACAGCATCAGTGCATGTTCTTATCCATAGCAAGAAATCTTTGTCTTCTGTATGGTGGAGCTCATGCTTTAAAACCTGCCTTAAATATATCCTTGTAATATTTTCTGAGGATGCTTGGGTGCAGGGCAGTTGAACTCTATTATAGATGGTTTTGAACATGCCAGATGTCCTGAGCAGCCCTGCATAGGGTTAAGTGTTAACTACCTGTAAGGTCAGCATAGATGTCCCTGTTCTTCATCCTCCAGTAACATGTCCCTTTTGTGCTTCCTGCACTGATACCTGAGTTTGCCCAAAACTATTGTAAGGTCAGTGAGAAAGTAAGAAGTGGTCAATTCATCAACCTAAGTGTATTTTACAAGAGAGGGTATTTAGAATCATAGAACTGTTTTGGTTGGAAGAGACCTTGAAGGTTGTGAAGTCCAACCATTAACCCACTACTGACAAGTTACCACTAAACTGTGTCCCTTGGCACCATTGTTTACATTGCTTTTAAATCCCTCCAGGGATAGGGACTTCTCCACTGCCCTGGGCAGCCTAGTCCAGGCCTTGACAACTCTTTTGGGGAAGAAATTGTTCCTGATGTCCAACATAAACCTCCCCTGGCACAACTTGAGGCTGTTTCTTCGTGTTCTATTACTTGTTCCTTTGGAGAAGAAACTGACCACCACCTTGCTTCAACCTCCTTTCAGGGAGTTGTAAAGAGTGAGAGGGTCTCTTCTGAGCCTCCTTTTCTCCAGGCTAAACAATACCAGTTCCCTCAGCTGTTCATCGCAAGATTTGTTCTCCAGACCCTTCACCACTTTCATTGCCCTTCTTTGGACACACTCCAGCACTACTTAGATGTGAACTCTTAAAGGTCTCAACATTTAGTGTCTTATCCTGACGTTTTACATTATAAATGGTACAAACACAGCTTGTGTGGCTTCAAAGTGAGTTTCATGGACTGTTGAAAACAATCTTAAAGGTCAGTGTGAAGGAGGCTGGTGGCAGCTGAGAGGGCAAGGGTTGATAAACTTGTGCCCATAGTGTGTCAAGAAACACTTCTGCTTGAATGTCAGAGTTCAGAAAACAGAAGCTTTCTTTCATCCTCATCCCAGTGGAAAACATGAAGCTTCATGTAGTATGCACTGGCTTATGAAATTAAGCTGTCTTGGATATTTTGCTGCTTCAGCTGTGTAAAAAAACAGTTAGAGAAGTCACATGCAGAATCAGAATTGTTTAGGCTGGAAGAGATCATTAAGTTCATCAAGTCAAACTGTTAACCCAGCGCTGCCAGGTCACCTGTAAATCCCTCATGAAATAGTAAAAGTCATCAAGCTTTGAGAATTAAAAGTCAGTTCTCTTCAGCAAGAGTATTCAGTGTTACTTCATTGTACTTCAGATATCCAGCTTGTCACATGCATGGTATTAATGTTGTTTATGATGTGGCAGACACTGTCACTGGGTACATTGATGGCAGTAAAAATGAAAAGATGAAACAAATCTGATTTTGAATCTTATCACTGTTTTCCCACATTTCATTTTGAAATTCCCCTTTTCAGGAGCTCTCAACAGCTTGATCTTGACACTGACTCCATTGTGTGCTTTCAGTTTAGTGTGAACTCTCCTAACAAATCTTCATGTAGACTCATAGAATGGTTTGGGTTGGAAAGGACCTCCAAAGGTCATCTAGTACAACCCTCATGCAGTGAGCAGGGACATCTTCCACTAGATCAGATTGCTCAGAGTCTTGTCAAGCCTGACCTTGAATATCTCTAGGGATGCATGCTTAGCTACCTCTCTGGGCAACCTGTTCCAGTAAATATCAGAAGCTTTTCCTCCTTCACTCACCAAGATACATTTTCGAACATATACTATGAACACTATGATACTATGAACACTGTGCCAGCAATGGATTGTTGATAGTCTTCACTCCTGTTACTTCTCAAGGATACAGACCTCTCTAAAGCTGGCAGAAATAGTCTGTGTGTCCCTGACATGCAGATTAGTCAGCAGTGGCAGAGAGGAGGGAAATAAAAGGTTGTTATCACTAGCACTTCACTTCTCATAATGAGGATCTTTCTCCTTCCCACAATGCCAACAGCACTGGAGCATTTTTTTCAGCAGGCATCAAAGCAGTATTCACATTCAGTTGGTACTTGGAAGGTTGTCTTGAAACTGCAGGAGATGGAAATGTGTCATTTAAATGAACAATATTTTTTCCAAGACTTACAACTCCTTCCCCCTAGTCTCTTTCTTGTCCAGGCAAGTGTGCTTTATAGTGTCTGAACTTAATAGGATCTAAAATACACTCCAGAGGACTATGTATTTATTCCTCTGTGATACTTTGGAATTCTCCCAAGCCCCTCACAGCAAGCATATGGAGAGGAAGGAGGAAGTCCAAGCAGTCTCAGCTGTCTTACAAAAACTAACACTTCTTGCAAATGGAAATTGTTACCAAGACTACCCATCTGCATACATCAGTTCCTAAAACATGAAGATCACAGTTAGGGAAAGTGCAGCTTGACAGATGGATGCCATCTTCTCAGTGTCTTCCAGAGGACCTTTAGAATTTAAAACGAAGCAGGAGACCTCTTTAAAGAGCAAGAGCAGATGGCTTTGCTTTTTAGTCCTATAGACAGAGATTAATGTTATTTACTGTCTTTAAGCTACATTTTTTTTACCTCTGCAGTTGAGAAATTACTGTCAGCTGTCTGTTCACAGACCAAAAAGCATAGGATGGTTTGCATGATTGCTGCCCTTTAACAAGTAAGGCAGGTGAAATAATTGGTCTTAGGTTTTAAAGTGAGTAACAGGATGATTGTCTGGTTTAACTTACAGCATGAGAAAGAATACCATTTAAAAGCACAGTAATAACTTGCAATTTTTATTATTGGCGTGACTTAATAGATATTTAAATGAAGACATATATTTTTAGTACTAATTTAAAACAATCTGGTTTATTCTTTATTATTAGTAGTATTAATTCACTTCCCAGTCCCTAAAGTAGGACAGTGTAAATCTAATCCTGTTTGCTACTATAAATTATCCAGCTCACATCCCATGTTATGAGGTATGGGATATTGGGGGGGTCCAGGGAGAAGCCTCCAGGGAGACCTTATAGCAGCCATTCAGTGTTTGAAGAGGGCCTACAGGATAGCTGAAGAGGGACTTTTTACAAGGAGATACAGTGATAGGGCAAGAGGTAATGGCTTCAAACCGAAGCAGCTAGATTTACATTAGACATTAGGATGAAAATTTTCTCCATGAGGGTGATGAGGCACTGGAACAGGTTGTCCAGAGGCTGCAACTTTGGAAGTGTTCAAAGCTAGGCTGGATGGGGTCTCAGCAACCTGGTCTAATAGGAGGTGTCCCTGCCAGTGGCAAGGGGGTTGGAACTAGATGATCTATATGGTCCCATTCAACACAAACCATCCTATGAATCTATGATTCCATGGTGCTTCATAAGGGTTTGTACAGCTAATGAGGGAATAGCTATCTTCCATGCTGAAGAGCTTAACAGACAACCAAAACTGTGACCCCCAATTGCTTTTTCATACATGCAACACTGTGCAAAGCTAAAAATAATGATGGTTTAAAATAAAGTGTACTTGTTCCCCCAGACAAGGAAGTAAATGGTGAGGTAAGATTTGAATGTGTGTTATGCTAAGTACTCTACACTAAATTTGTCTTGGCACAGTGCATTAAAAGCAGGTGTGGGCAAATTAGTCTAAAAACAGAACAAAGTATCTGTGCAGTAGAATGGTACTTCCATAGTGATGTTAAATGGAGCACGTGTGGATTGATTCCAAAATAAATGGACTTGCTCTTACACACCTGACCATGTGTTTCAGGTTCTTTCTACAGCCATTGTTTACATGCCACTGTCTAGCTCAAGGCTAAACTGAGTGGGGAAAAAAGGTAGACTATGTTTGTTTTGAGAAGCTAGTGACCCAAATCACTAGTCTATGTGAGCACTCCCTGATCTTTACAAAACACCAGTTAGGTGTAGACAGGACTCTAAAGTACATCCTCCTTTGGAGTTAGCAGCAGCACTGTTTTGCAGCAGTTGTTCTGCTCAGGTTATTAACCTACAACAAATATTTTCAGGTTATGTTTGTATACCAGTCTGACTGAGGGCTGTAAGCTCCAACAAACCTAGCAGGACTCAGAAGAGCATGCAGGTCAGGACCATTGTGTCAAAGGTGAGGGCTGATCACTAAATAGGTGACAGGTGTTCTCTATGAACTCCTCTCCCTTCCCAAAGTAAAGAGAAAGGGAATATGATTTATGGCTTGGAAAAGAAAGCTAAACCAGCTTTAATGAAAATAACAATGAAACAAAATATGTACAAATAGATACATGCCAATATTGAACTCAACCCTCTTGATGGTAATGACATCACCATTGATGCTGTGGTCAAACACTGGGGCAATCCCAGACTGAACTTAGTGGCAGATGGGAACCAGATGCAGGAGCTGGGTTCTGAAAATAGATTCAGGAAGACTTGGCTAGGGATTGAAGGCAGAATGCACAGAGGCCTTCAGGTGCTGGCCATTGAAGAGGCTTGACTCTGGTGATCCCTCAACTTCATACTGAGTATGATATCCATGAGATGGAATCCCTTGTTGATTAGAGTTATCTGTTCTGTCTGCCCCTCCCTACTAGTGTCACCTCTTACTTACTGCACCCCCAACACAGCACACAAGATTTAGCACTGACATTGGTTTCCACAGGGGCAAGTATAAGCAAGAGCCTTTCTGCACCCTGGTCCTTGGTAGTAACTCTAAACATCAGCTAGCAGCTGTTAGCTTTAGAAAGTGCTGTTTCTGAGAAGTAAAACAACAGAACAGAAATAGTTCTGTTCTAAGGCAGACCAGGACACATTGGAGACCAAATTCCCACTGTCATAAGAAAACCAGTTCTGCCTGTAATGATCCCTAGAGAGCATTCACATGAATTGTCAGATCTGTGAGGGCAGGTCAGTCAAAGATGTATAGTTTGCAGAAGCAGGAGGCAATAACATGTTCAGCCTAACTAGCTGTTGTCTGAAGAGTTAAATCTTGCTGCAACTTCTGCAGTTCTCCTAGGGAGAAAGCCTGGAAATCATTATTGCCCATGCACTTTGAGACAGGATGCAAGGTATTTTGATAATGAATTGGAAGCTGAATTCAAACATAGGGCAACACAGGACAGAAGGCACAGATCTGAGGATGCTCTGCAGCTGGCCTGAGACAGTGCATGCCCTGAGGCAGTTTCTTCCACCAGAGAACTGCAACAGTAATTGATAGTCATAGCATCACTCTTTTCCCATGAGCCTCAGGGATGAAAACTTCTCTTCTTCCATCTATGAGTTCATGAGAATGCTTCCTGGTTATTTTTCTGTTAAAGGATTATGTAAACAAACAGAACAGTGAAAAATCATCCAGAGAATTTTGTTTTCATCTTGCAGTAATGCCACTTCTCGAGAAACAGCCAGCTAAATGGCTGCCACTGTGTCAAACAAAAGACAGAATTTGCATTATTATTGTCTCTCAGCAATATGGCCAGTCTGAAACTGCAACATAGTTCTGTGGTATATTTATAGTTATCTGTGGCAATGGTTGTAACAAGCAGTGTGAGCAATCTGGCAGTGTAGGCCTAGAGCCTGACATGGTGGTAGGCCGTGCCCAGCATGAGTGCAGAAGTGGCTAGCAGTATAGCAGAACAGTGCTGTGCCTGCACTGTGTAACCAAAGCAGGGCACTGGTAGCCATAAACATAGAGAGTTATCTTGGAATAACAGGACACACGTATATCAACAATCCCACGTGTTAACCAATAATCCACAGTAGTACAGTGTGTGGTCACTCGTGAGGGGCCAATGAACCCATGCCAACAATGCCCCTCGAGCTTATATAAGTTAATAAGGCGGCCCCAACAGCCCTAGCGGCACTCCCTCCTGCAACGGCTCCTCCTGCAACGGCTCCTCCAGCAGCGGCCCCCCCAGCGCCTTTGGCCATTGTACCCTTCTCGCCTCGTTCATCTCAGTCGTTATCAGGGAACGACACCATCACGACCGAAAAACAGCTCGTATTACCACGGGCCGATAATGTACGGGATGGGGAGGTGGGAGGATCGGGAATCGACCCAATATTGGGTCAGTGGAGAGCTATTGTGCAAAATGCAGCTACAGAGGGATTGATTGTAGATTTTCCTGTATGTGCATATCCAGTAGCACTGCAAGGTCAAGACAGAGTATGGCAATCTCTGGATTGGAAAATGCTAAAAGAAGCTAGGCAGGCTATAACTACTTATGGTCTGAAGTCAGGCTATACCTCTGCCATAATTGATCAGTTGTTCTCAACACGTTTGCTAACGCCCTTCGATACACGCATGTTGGCAAATACCCTATTAACACCACATCAGCGCTTACAATTTCTTGATAAGTGGCAAACTGCCTGCACTGCTGCGGAAGCCACACCCTGGCAGCCAACAGATCCCTTACACGGTGTTACTCTTAATCAACTCATTGGGACAGGAGACTTCATTAGAACAGATCGGCAAATACGACTCCCTGATCAGGTCCTACAGTTAAGCCAGGATCTAGCGATCAGAGCTTGGTGGAAAATCCAGGACGATAAGTCCGGCCCTACATTTTTCTCCATTCGGCAGGGTCCCACAGAGTCGTTCGGTTCCTTCACAGATAGGTTGCACACAGCAGTAACCTCTAATCCAGATTTGAGTGCCGACATGCAGGCTAAAATGATGGACATTCTGGCATTTGACAATGCTAACGACAAAACTAAGCAGGCTCTAAGCACTGTACTGAGAGGTGCTTCTACTGCACAGCTGCTGGATGCAGCAGAACGAATGATGCACCAGCACACGGCTACCTATTTGGCCACAGCCGTACAGGCAGTCGCAAAATCAGCACCAAAACCACTTAAAAAAGGCAAATACCATGTTGGTAAACGTCATAATCCTGGGAAATTTTGGCATCCTAAATCTAGTTACTCGACTGCTGTGCAGCCTCGAAGGTGCTGTGCTCATTGCCAATGTCCTGCTCATTCTACCCAAGATTGTCGTAGGCAGGGAAACTTCTCTCGCAGCGCGAATGCACCCCGCGCGACGACACCAAATCAGGGTGCTTGGACCACCACCCCGCGGCCACCTCCGGCAGCGGCGGAGTGGACCTGGCAACAGCAGTAGATGTTACCCTTGAGTCCATTGCCTCCTGAAAAACAAACTCATGGAAAACCAAAGACAGGTAGGATATTTCTACCCTCTGTTAGAACAAGGCATTTTCAGCAAATTGGAATTGGGGGGGGAGGGAAGGATGGTCTCCTGGGATGCATTCAGAAAAGGGTGTCAAGGGAAGTTCTCCTCCCTCTCTGTTCTGCCCTGGTGAGACCTCATCTTGGAGTACTGCATCCAGTTTTGGACTCCACAGTTCAAGCATGGAGAACTACTTGAGAGGATATAGCAAAGGGCTGCAAAGATGATTAGGGAACTACAACATCTCCCTTACAAAGAAAGACTGAGACATCAGAGACTCTAGCTTGGAGAAGACTGAGAGGGGTTCTTCTAAAGGGTGTATCTAAAGGGGTATTTAAAGGGTGTGAGTCAAGATGTGGCCATACTCTTTTCAGTGGTGCCCAGTGACAGGAAAAAGGGCAATAGGCACAAATTAGAACCCAGAAAGTTCCACCTGGCCATAAGGAGAAACTTCCTTACTGAAAAGGTGCCTGAGCCCTGGACTGGGCTGCCCAGGAAGGTTGTGGAGTTGCCCCTCTCTGAAGAAATTCCAAACCCACCTGGATGCAATCCTGGGCAACCTGCTCTGGTTGACCCTGCTTTAGCAAGGGAATTGGACTAGATGATCTCCAGTGGACCCTTCCAACCTTTACCATTCTGTGAGGAGCTGGGGCCATGCTTCTGGGAATCAGGAAATTTCTTAAGGCAGCTTTGCTACCAGCAAGTAAAGAGGAAAAGAAGAGCTGGGTAAGGTTGGGCTTCTCTGAGGAAAGCTGTGATGCATGTTGGTGACATGATTGATCCACACCAACTCTGTGGCAAAGCAAAGAGGAATGGGAGTGTTGTGACAGCCTGAAATAAAAGTTGAGTTCATAACGCTGCTGCTGTCACTTGCTTTGACAGAATTTGCCTGGTCATGATGTTCTCAGAGGTGGGTGTACAACTATAGATACATTATACAGTTATGTGAGCTGGCATATCTTAAATACCTTTGGGAGCAAAGAAGTGTTTATCTCTTAAACATTTATCTCTTCCCTTTCTTGGATTTCCCAGGACTTGGCCTGAATTATTGAAATCAGTTTGGCTATCATGTCCTCTCTTGTCCTCTCCATTTTTCCTCTGTTTTCTTCAAAAGCATGTCACATTTAAACAGAGAGCCTTTTGTTAGGCACCAATGGAGCAGGGCTAAATGTCATAACTTGCACTGTGTCCTTGGGCAAGAGTATAAAAACAGGCTTTTAATCTCCTTGGCTTTGTTTTTTAATAGTGAACAACATAATTAGTAGGTGGAAGTGACTTTTCTTCTTGGGAGCTGCAATAGGGTAAAATAATTTTAGTGACAGGGGGCTTACAGACTGTTTCTTATGGCACAAATGTTGCTGGTACTGGTTGAAAGCACCTAAGTCTCTTTTTTTGCATTACATGGAGTGGTTGTAGGGTTTTTCCTTCCGTCCAGCTTATCTTCTTCATGATTTTAAAACAAACTGGTTTGATATAGTGCTCAAGAGAGGTTTTTGTCTGCCCACAGTTGCTATCTTGGGAGAGAGCTGGAGATGCTGAGAAACAGAACAGCCAGCACTAGGGGAGCAGTTCTATTACATTACCTCTGTTTCACTGTATTTCCTCAGTATTTTGGGGGATAAGTTTGTACTGTGTTTGGAGTAGTATGCTGAGGCTGTGTTCCAAGCCAGACTTGTTTTCTGCAGCTCTAAAGAACCCCAAGTGCAGCCAACATACCCTCTGGGGAAGTTTGTCAGGGAAGGTTCATTTACACTAGTGTTAATTCAGATGTTTCATGTAAATACCTTCTAACCCTTGCTTCCTTTTTCCTCATCAACAGTTCTGAAAGCTTGATGTTTTTCATAGCAGCTATTGCCCAGTTGCTCAGCTTTGTTATCACCGGGCAACACAGTCAAAAATGTTTAAAAGATTTAATTAGTTGTGTAAAGAATGATTATGCTTAAAAATTTAGTAAAATCACAGTGTGGTTGTGTCTTATATATGAAAAATTAACTTTTTGCAGACTGAAGGAGGCATGTAGAACGAATTGGAAGACTAAGGAGGTGATAGGGAAGAACTGAAATGTGAAACTTTTCCTCATCATTGTTCCTAGTAACTGTCATTTATATTGCCACAAGAGTTGGTCTGTTTTTTATTGCTGGATCTGTTCAGTAGTTGGGAAAAAGAAAGCTCAGGAAATAGCTGTTTGAAAAGGTAATCTCTCTCTACAGCGTGCTCTTTAGCTTTAGTTATAATACAATTTAGGTTTTAGAGAGAGAGAAGCAGGTTCATTTGTGCTTCTGCTGTTGCACCACAAATTCTGAGGATTAGACTTCTTGCTCTATAATCCTGCTAGATTGTGGAGAAGGGGAGATAGTGGACCTTTAATAAAAATCTGTCTAGGACAGAGCTCATGTTAGTGTTGCCATCATCACACAACTGTCACCTTTTCTCTTTGAGCTCTGACTTGAAATGTAGAAGTCAAGGAAAAGAAGTCATTGCTGTTTTTGCAGTCTGGAGGCAGCAGAGTAATTCAGCATTCATAAGATGTTTTGTTTCATTCTCAAGTTGTAACTCCTTATGTATTTCAGTATTCCATAGCTACACTCTCAAGAGGATGTAATTGATCTTATATTAGTATCTGAAGATACAGTGAAGCTTTGCATAGTGGCAGGTGCCTCACAAACTCAGAATAAAATATTGATTGGCTCCTGGAGAGTTTTCAAGACAAGCTGTAACTAAGCAAGAGCAAAATGAACCTGTGTGGGATAGTAAGAAGACAACATGGATTATCAGTGTGCACCTGCTTTTATTAATACATCAATCCCTGTCCTATTCCTTCTTTTTCATCTTCAGAAGTACTTGAGAACAGCTGTATTAATTGGCTAATTGTGATAGATTTTCTCTCAGTGCTTCCAGGGGGCGTTGCTATCACTGTTATTTAAAGGTGTTGTATGATAGCACAGTAGCACAAGACACCAGGTTATTTTTTTCTGACTCCTCTTTTTTCAGACTTCAATTTCACGGTTCTTTCACAGAATCTCAGCATGGTGTGGGTTGAAAGGGACCTCTAGAGGTCAGCCAGTCCAACTCCCCTGCTAAGGCAGGGTCATCCACAGCAGGTTGCCCTGGATTACATCCAAGTGGGTTTGGAATCTCTCCAGAGGAGGCTCCACAACCTCTCTGGATAGCCTGTTCCACAGTTCTGGCACCTTCACAGGAAAGACGTTTTTCCTCATGGAATGCCCTGCCCTTTAGATATTGATGAGCATTGATAAGATTTTCTCTTACTCTTTTCTTCTCTAGGCTCCACAGCCCCAAGTCTCTCAGGCTTTTGTTGTCAGAAAGATGCTCCAGTCCCCTCATCATCTCTCTGGCCTCTAATAGACACTCTCCAGTAGCTTCTTATCCCTCTAAAACTGGAGACACCAGAAGTGGACCCAGTACTCCAGATGTGGCTTCACTTGGGCAGAGTAAGGAGGACAACCTACCTCAAGCTGTTTGTTGGTCACACTCCTCTGAATGCCCCCCAAGAGACCATTGACCTTCTTGGGCATGTTGCTGGCTCATGGGCAGCCTGTTGTCTGCCAGCACTTTCACGTCCGTCTCCTCAGAGCTACTTTCCAGCAGGTCACTCCCCAGTCTGTACTGGTACAGGGGTTTATTCTCCAGGTGCAGGACCCTATGCTTGCCCTTGCTACAAAACTGCTGTGTGTAGCTGTTGAATTCTGCTTTTTGTTTTCTAGCCGTTTCATCCGATGGTGAATTTGGAATGCTCCAGGGACTTCCGACCCTTCCTCTGTGCCCTCTATGCTCCTGTGTGCATGGAGTACGGCCATGTCACTCTCCCTTGTCGCAGACTCTGTCAAAGAGCATACAGTGAGTGCTCCAAGCTCATGGAGATGTTTGGGGTATCTTGGCCTGAGGATATGGAGTGCACCAGGTGAGCAAATCTGAGTTTTTCAATATGTAATTTTAGTATCACCTAGGATATTTTTTATTCTAAAACAAATATTTCAAATATTTTCCATGACAAGTGCTTTTGATTTCCCATCCATTTTTCTGTCAGCCTCTTGCCTTGGGTGTCTGTCAGCCTGTTGACCTGTTTCTATTATCTGTATAAGAGATAAGCTGAAAATTTCTGTGGGGAATTACTGCCAACTGCACATGCATGTACTTAAATGAATCAGTATACCCCTCTATCTGTCATCTTCTTTGTCATTTATGCTGACCTGGTTGTGTCATCTATACCAAAGTTTAATAGGTGATACTGCTACAAATTTCCCAGAGAGAGAAAAAATTATATATGTTAGAGATTTGTAGATTTATCACAGTATCACAGTATCACAGTATCACTTAGGTTGGAAAGGACCTCGAGGATCATCGAGTCCAACCTATCAACACAGACCCCATGACTAGACCATGGCACCAAGTGCCACCTCCAATCTCCCCCTGAACGCCTCCAGGGTCGATGACTCAACCACCTCCCTGGGCAACCGGTTCCAATGCCGAATGACTCGCTCGGTGAAGAATTTCCTCCTCACCTCGAGTCTGAACCTCCCCTGGTGCAGCTTGAGACTGTGTCACCTTGTTCTGGTGCTGGTTGCCTGGGAGAAGAGGCCAACCCCCTCCTGGCTACAACCACCTTTCAGGTAGTTGTAGAGGGCAATGAGGTCACCCCTGAGCCTCCTCTTCTCCAGGCTAAACAATCCCAGCTCCCTCAGCCTCTCCTCATAGGGCTTGTGTTCAAGGCCTCTCACCAGCCTTGTTGCCCTTCTCTGGACACGCTCAAGTGTTTCAATGTCCTTCTTAAACTGAGGAGCCCAGAACTGGACACAGTACTCAAGGTGCGGCCTAACCAGAGCAGAGTACAGGGGCACTATGACCTCCCTGCTCCTGCTGGCCACACTATTCCTAATGCAGGCCAGAATGCTATTGGCCCTCCTGGCCACCTGGGCACACTGCTGGCTCATATTCAGGTGGCTGTTGATCAGCACACCCAGGTCCCTCTCTGTTTGGGAGCTCTCCAGCCACTCCGACCCCAGCCTATAGCTCTGCATGGGATTGCCGTAGCCAAAGTGCAGCACTCGGCACTTGGACTTGTTGAAAGCCATCCCATTGGACTCTGCCCATCTGTCCAGTCGGTCGAGGTCCCTCTGCAGAGCCTTTCTACCCTCTAACTGACTAACATCTGCCCCTAACTTTGTGTCATCTGCAAACTTGCTGATGACTGACTCTACCCCTTCATCCAGATCATCAACGAATATGTTGAAGAGGACAGGGCCCAGCACTGATCCCTGGGGGACACCACTGGTGACTGGCCTCCAGCTGGATGTGGCACCGTTCACGACCACTCTCTGGGCCCGGCCCTCCAGCCAGTTCCTAACCCAGCACAGAGTGTAATGGTCCAATCCACGGGCTGACAGCTTAGTCAGCAGTTTGCTGTGGGGGACGGTGTCAAAGGCCTTGCTGAAGTCTAGGTAGACCACATCCACAGGCCTCCCCACATCCACCAGGCGGGTCACCTGATCATAGAAAGAGATCAGGTTGGAGAGGCAGGATCTGCCCTTCCTGAATCCATGTTGGCTGGACCTGAGCCCTTGGCCATCCTTCAGGTGCGCAGTTATTGCCGCCAGGATAATCTGCTCCATCACTTTCCCTGGCACTGAGGTCAGGCTGACCGGCCTGTAGTTTCCAGGTTCCTCCATCCGACCCTTCTTGTGGATGGGGACCACATTGGCCAGTTTCCAGTCATCTGGGACCTCACCGGTGAGCCAGGACTGGAGGAAAATGATGGAGAGTGGCCTAGCTAGCACATCCGCCAGCTCTCTCAGCACCCTAGGATGGATCCCATCTGGTCCCATGGACTTGTGGATATCCAAGTGGCTCAGCAGGTCCCGAACTAACTCCTCATGGATTTCCAGGGTATTACTCTGCTCCCCGACCCCAACGCCCAGCTCCGGAGACCACTCGTCCTGAACTCCTGCCTTGCTGTTAAACATTGAGGCAAAGAAGGTGTTCAGGACCTCAGCTTTATCCTCATCCTCAGTAACTGTGTTCCCCTCCAGGTCCACTAGGGAGTGCAGGTTCTTCCTGCCCTTCTTCTTATTGTTAATATATTTATAAAAATGCTTTTTATTGTCTTTGACTGAGGTGGCCAGCTTCAGTTCCAGCTGGGCCTTAGCCTCCCTAATTTTATTCCTTTTTATAGAACAATGTGAGTTGGAAGGGACCTTAAAGATTGTCTAGTTCCAACTCCCGTGCCATGGGTAGGGATTATTTATTGATTTTGTTAATAAGATTAACAGTTTCTTGTTCTGAAGGGGAACCAGGTTTTGATGGTTGTGTGAAATCTCATTTTTTAGAGCATCTACCCCTTGTTGAGCTTGTGTGCAAAAGAGGTTTCCAGTTTTACATTACAAGAGGTAACTTTCTAGAATGGTATTTGATGATGCTCCAATCTATTTGAAACAGAATATACATGAAATTGAAACAATATCTTTGTGCTTTTGAAGTGACTCTGACACAGGAGCACAAACAGAAAGACACAGTCTCTCTTACAGTTGGATTGGAGAGAATGAAAAACAAAACTTGTTTTAGCAAAAGAATAAAGTAGAGGGTGCTTCTAGATCCTGATAAGCTGAGTCAAAGATGGTTTGAACTCCATACTTCAAACAGCTGCCTGGGCCCTTTAGGTCCTCCTATCTCCTCAGTGTGACCCAGGTACTAGAATTTCAAAGCCAGAGCTAAAATTACCAAACCTTTGCTGGTGCTGCGTTAGGGCTATTGCTCCAGAGCATGAACTGCAGCAGAGGAAGAGGCATATTTGGCTTATGCTATGCTTGCTGTGGTGCTATCATCTAGCAGAGGGAAGAACTGGACAACACTGCTTGGAATCCCTCCTGTCTCACCTTCAGAGCTTCAGACTTCACCTCCAGCAGCCCTTAGCCTCCAGTCAGAACTTCGCTTAATTACAGAAATACCTTACTCATCATTTCAATGTATTAATGCTAGTAGCAGCTTCTCGGCTGGGTGTTTGGTCTCACTCACCAGTCTGTCTGGTAGTAGCTGGTACAGTTGCTTAGGAACAGGTTTTAGAATGTTCTATAAAGTTATGCTTCCCTGGTCACATAGTCTCAGTTTACAGTCATCTTAAATGTATAGGCTTCTTGAGATAAATTTTGAATCCACATTTTATGCTTAAACCCTCAAGGGGCTCCTTGTCCATTTGTCATAGAATCAGAATCATTTGGGTGGGAAGGGACCAAGGCCCCATCCAATTGGGCTTTGAACACTTCCAGGGCTGCAGCCTCCACAGCTTCTCTGGGCAACCTCTTCCAGTGCCTCACCACTCTTATGGTGAAGAATTTCTTTCTAATGTCAATCTGGCTACTTCCAGTTTGAAGCCATTACCCCTCATCCTGTCACTACATGTCTTAGTAAAAAGGTCTGTTATTTCTGTTTTATTTTTAAACTAGTTGTGTAGTTCCAGCATCTGCTGCATTCTTGGACAGTGAGTTCTGGAGTCTGTTTATACACAGTGCAGTATTCTATGGATCACCCATTAATTGGGTTGTCTTGGGTTGTTTTCACTCCGTTGAGCACGTCTGAAGTCAGGCACATAAATGAAGTTACTAAGTCTGTGCAAAGGATGTGTATGTGTCTTGCAAATAATTATTTTCTTACCTTTTAGATTCCCAGATTGCGATGAGCCATATCCTCGTCTTGTTGACCTCGGTTTAGCTGGGGAGCCCACAGAAGAGGTCCCGGTGGCAGTCCAGAGAGATTATGGTTTTTGGTGTCCTCGGGAGTTGAAAATAGACCCTGATCTGGGCTACTCTTTCCTGAGGGTACGAGACTGCTCCCCTCCTTGCCCAAACATGTATTTCCGGCGTGAAGAGCTCTCCTTTGCTCGCTACTTCATCGGAGTGATCTCCATTGTCTGCCTTTCTGCTACCTTGTTCACCTTTTTAACCTTTCTAATCGATGTCACAAGATTTCGCTACCCGGAGAGACCAATCATATTTTATGCCGTCTGTTACATGATGGTGTCGCTAATTTTCTTCATTGGCTTTCTGCTTGAAGACCAAGTAGCGTGTAATGCCTCTAGCCCTGCCCAGTACAAAGCTTCCACAGTGACGCAAGGCTCTCACAACAAAGCCTGCACCATGCTGTTCATGGTGCTCTATTTCTTTACAATGGCTGGCAGTGTCTGGTGGGTCATTCTTACCATCACGTGGTTCTTGGCAGCTGTGCCGAAATGGGGCAGCGAAGCGATCGAGAAGAAAGCGTTGCTCTTCCACGTCAGTGCCTGGGGCATTCCAGGGACCCTGACCATCATCCTCTTAGCAATGAATAAAATTGAAGGTGACAATATTAGCGGCGTATGTTTTGTTGGCCTCTATGATGTGGATGCATTGAGATATTTTGTCCTTGCACCTCTCTGCCTGTATGTGGTTGTTGGAGTTTCTCTTCTGCTAGCTGGCATTATCTCACTCAATCGGGTTCGCATTGAAATCCCACTAGAAAAAGAGAACCAGGACAAACTGGTGAAGTTCATGATTCGGATTGGCGTGTTCAGTGTTCTGTACCTCGTGCCACTGTTGGTTGTAATTGGCTGCTATTTCTATGAGCAGGCTTATCGAGGTGTGTGGGAGACGACCTGGATCCAAGAGCGCTGCAGAGAATATCACATCCCGTGTCCCTACCAGGTGAGAACACCAATATGACATGCTCAGGAGTGCAGAAAATGATAATGAAGGGGGTATGTTAAAACTTCACTCGTTATCCCTAACTGAAAACGCTGCTATTTCTACAAGGGAAGGTTCTTGCCATGCTTGTGTTATTTGGGTAATGCCTTGTGGAAGACTTGGTATCATTGGAAAACTGGAGGTGTGCATCAGCTGCTTGGTGGGTGTTTTTCATGGAGTTTCTAGGCTGTGTGGGACCTATACAGGACATAAAAATGTTATTTCAAACCAGGTTCAAGAGGAAGACTTCATGAGTTTACTTTTGGTCATTAGAGATGCATTAGAAGTTTTGCTCTGAAGGAATTTTGGTGTTGAAACTGAGCTGTCATCAACCTGATTATTGCTTTTCTAGTTCTTGTTGTTGCTTTGATTAGCCTAGAGGTTCTGTGCTTCTTTTGGAGCAGTCTGCATGTGTCAGAAACCTCTGTATAAAATCTTACTGGAAGTGTCTTCTAAAGAAAACCAAGGCTTACAGCTCAATAGGTTTTGTTTTTCAAGAATATTACACTTACTTGATCCATTCGTATAATTGATTTGTACAGAAGCCTTTAAGACCACTAGATATCAAACTGTCCACTCTTTACTTCAGTGTTACACTGGTGCTGTTGCAAGGAGACGATTGCCAGTGTTAATTACTTGAAGCCTACATTACTTTTTGAGCCAAAGTGGCAAATCGGTTTTGGAATGATATTGCATGGATCATAGAATCATATAATGGTTTGAATGAGCCTTAAAGGTCATCTAGTCCAACCCCACTGCAGTGAGCAGAGGGCCATCTTCAACTAGATCAGCTTTCTCAAAGCCCAGTCCAACCTGACCTGATACCTCTCCACAGGTGGAGCATCTATTACTTCCCTGGGCAACCTGGCTCAGTGTCTCAACACCTTCAGCATAAACAAATTTCTTCCTTCTTTCCAGTCTGAATCTTCCCTCTTTTAGTTTAAAACCATTACCCCCTGTCCTGTCACAACAGGCCCTGCTAAAAAGTCAGTCACCATCCTCCTTATAGAGTTCTTTACTGAAAGGATGCAAGAAGGTCTTCCCAGAGCCTTCTCTTCTCCAGGCTGAAAACCCCCAACCCTCTCAGCCTGTCATCACAGCAGAGGGGTTCCAACCCTTGCATCATTTTTGTGGCTTCCTCTGGACCTACTCCAATAGGTCCATGTCTCTCCTTCACTAAGGACCCCACAGATGGACACAGCACTGCAGGTGAGATCTCAACAAAGTGGAGCAGAGGAGCATAATCCCCTCCCTTGACCTGCTGGCCATGCTGCTTTGGATGCAGCCCAGGATACGGTTGACTTGTGTGCGGCAAGTGCACATTGCCAGCTCATATCCTACTTTTCACCCACCAGTACCCCCAAGTCCTTCTCTGCAGGGCTGCTCTCCATCTCTTCATCCCCCAGCCTGGACTGATGCTCCAATCCAGGCACGTGACTTTACACAGATGTTCTCTGCAATTTATTTGGAACAACTTTATTTCAAGGCAGTTTTACAGGGGGCATCTATTATAAAACTGCACACACAGGGGTATAAAACTCAGTTTTTTGGTTCTAAGGCAGTTAAAACAGCAGCTGGTTCATCAAAGCTCACTTTTTAATGCAATAAAATATCACTTTAAGGATTGATGTAGTCTCTATAGCTTGATAATAATATTTCTATTACCTTATAACCCTGTTTTCTCTGTTAGATTGTCGAGGGTTGAGGGGAAGGCCTCGAGCCTTCTTCCCCCCCCCGTAAGTAAAGGGAAAAAAAAAAAATTAAAGAAAACCACAGCTGGATTAGCAAAGGATTGTGTGCTGTATTTACAAAGCAGTTTAGGAAATGCAGGGGAGTATATACACAATTTACAGTATTTTACAATATATACAGAAATATACAACAAAGTAACACAAGAATGAGATTCCCTTCCCCCGCCAGGAGGAAGGGTTTCCCCCTGTACCCCCTTCTCTCCCCTTTTTCCCCAAAGAGGGTTAGAAAGAGAGAAAAAAGAGCAATTGTTAATTGAAAGCAGTTATATGTTAGTAGAGGCCTTATCTGCTCAAGGTCACTCTGGCCGAAAGCCCAGAAGCCGCAAGCTGCAAAAGGAGAAAGTGCAAGACTGAGTGAGACCAGTCTCACTGGGAATCAAAACTTAAGGCAGTACTTTGCTTCTCCACCAATGAAATTAGTTTAGACCTGTCTTGTTTATAAAACATTCGGCCATGGTGTCCCTTTGTTAAAGGCACTCCCTCAAACGGTCACATAGATTTTATTAGGGTGTGATTCTTCATTCCCAACCAGTACATGAACATTTTTATGGCAGGAAAGATCTGTTGGTGGGTGTGCTCACTTTCATTGGCTTGATTGAGTCTTTGTTGCTACAGGTTTTAATGTGTTAAACTCGATGCTTTCAAAGAGGGGTGTGTGGTTCTCTCTCAGTTAATTTCAAATACCCACCATATGCCAGCCTAAAATTTGTCTAAGAACCTCTACATTTCCAAGAGTGTTTCTTTCTCAGAACATTGAACAAAAACTGTTTTAAACCTTGAAACTTCTGTTGTCAAAGGGCTCAAATGCTGGTGAGTGGAATAGTGAAACCATGTAGTAAAATGCTACTCGGATCTGTAGGAAGCCGTTAACACAATGGCTCAGCGGGAGTCAAAAGAACAATAATGGTTTCATTCACATCAAATTGGGTTGAAGGACCCATGGACCCTAGGGAGTATTAGAAGGGGTTTTCTCCTAACCCATCCAATTTTTTTTTCCCTTAAACTAAGCATGCTTCCCTAATTAAACTGTCCAGACTTATAATTGAAACAGATTTCCAAATCTGGGGAGGGGAAATAATTTTATCCTTAGATCATGCTAGTAAAATATATTGTTAAGTTAGGGGGAAATGCCAAGCTTTGTGGAAAGCATCACTCACAAAAGAAGACCATATTTTTTTAAAAGCCTTGAAGTTGTTTAACTTCAAAGATTTGAATATCACTTTCTGAGATTCAGCTGTCCTAAGTTGAGAGCTACAGTTGACTCCACAGTAGATGCAGGTTTCACGTGCAGAACTTACACAGGGTTGTGGTAGTAAGAATTTGCTGCTTGCATAGGCACAGTGAACAAACCTGAGGTTAGAAATTCATTAGTGTGTTCAACCATGACCTCATCTTTGCCATCAGAGGATGATGCCACAGTAACTCATTCTGGAAAATTGCTAATGGGGGAGTTGGGGCATGCAGCTGCTGCAGGCAAGCCCCCTGCCTGCCTCCTGTGTGACTGCTTCATGCAGGAGATACCATGGGGTTAATAATTCGCTGCAGATTCTCCTGGCTGCTGCTAAAGGGATCGGGCAGCTGGTGTTCAGATGAAAAGCAGACATTGTGTTTCTTTGAATACTTAAAGGGCTAAAGACTCCCCAAATGGAGGAAGCAACAGGATACCTTTATGCTTTCAATCATGATTTCTGCCTACCTACCTTGATGTTTCCTGGGTTGACTTGGCTATGTGTTATTATGCTTATTTGTCAAGTCACAAAATCCCAGCATGGTGTGAGTTGGAAGGAACCTCTGAGGATCATTTAGTCCAAGCCCACTGCCAAAGCAAGGTCACCTAGAGCAGGTTGTCCTGCATTGTGTCCAGCAGAGTTGGGAATACCTCCACAAAAGGAGGTTCCACAATATTTCTGGGCAGCCTGTTCCAGTGCTTCAGCACCCTCCCAGGAAGGAAGTTTTTCCTCGTGTTCAGATGGAATCTCCTGGGTTCCAGTTCATGTCTGTTGCCCCTTACCCTGTCTCTGAGCTTCTCTGAAAAGTCTGGCTCCATCCTTTTGACTTCTGCCCTTTAGATATGGATAAGCATTGATCTGGGATGCATCAGTTGCTTTCCTTGTGAAATAAAAAATTTTCAGCCACGAAGACAAGAAATCAGTATTCATCCCAGTTTGTATTTCCTCTCTTGGAGGAGTAAGTGCAGGGCAAAATGGAACTTGTGTTACCTTACTTTGCCTTCAGTGTCCTTGGAAATTCAAGTTTATGGGAGAGACTAGGAAGGAGAGGAAGGGTTTGTGAAAGCTGGCAGAAGCTCTCTCTCCATGAGCATGTCTTAATCCTCAGCTTCCTGCAGCATCATGAGCTGCTGCAGTTTGGGCAGTGGCTTTAATCCATTGCCTGGGCAGCAACAGCAGGTAAAGCAGGCAGCAGTTGGCCCTTGTACTGTAGCCATGAGGGCTCAAGTGAGCTCTGAGGTGAGCTGTCAAAAGCTCAGTGTAGTGAGCATTGTTTCTGTGAGTCTCCTTTAGTAAGGAGAAAACAACTGCTACATTGAGAAGTGAGGTTTATTTACAGAATTGACAGCGTAGCTAATACAAAGGGTTTCAAAAGATGCTGAGGGGACTGGGGCATCTCTGTGATGAGGAAAGGCTGAGAGGCCAGAGGTTGTTTAAGCCTGTAGAAGGGAAGCCTGAGAGGGGATCTTCTCAATGCTTGCCAATATCTAAAGGGCAGAGGTCAAAATGAGGAGACCAGACTCTATTCAGTGGTGTCCAGTGACAGGGTAATGGACAATTGGAACACAGAGGAGTTTCTATCTGAACCTGAGGAGAGCCTTCTTTCCTGTGAGGTTTCTGGAGTCCTGGAACAAGCTGCCCAGAGAGGTTGTGGAGTTTCCTTTTCTGGAGAAGTTCCCAACCTGCCTGGCCATGCTCTTGGGCAAGCTGCTCTGGGTGACCCTGCTTTAGGAAGAGAATGGACTGAATGATCCTCAGAAGACTCTTCCAAACCTCCACTATGCTGGAATTTGGTGATTATGTATGATTATGTAATTTAGTTGCACTTTCCTCACCACAGGGAAAATTAATTGGTTTTGTGGATGTCAGTTTAGGCAACTTCAGGAGCTGTGTTTTGTATCAACCTAGACAAATCTCTTAATTTAGTTACAGATATGAAGGTTGCTGTGTTAGAGCATCATACTTTCAATATGGATAATGACAAGTTGACTAAGGTGTTGCTACAAATGATGATTTTGATTGTTTCTGATGCTGGGATTATTTGCAGTAATTGCAGTGCTGAGATCTTTGCAGTTGACATTACTTCTCTGTCAGGTATCTGCTCATAGCAGCCTAAAAATATCTTACCCATCCACCTCCATTTTCACTGAGGTTGGGCTATTTTTCCTTTTCTGTAGGGGGTAGCAGTGCCTTTGTAATCTACTTTCAGCACAGTAATCAAAATGAAGAGCTGAATTTTGTGTGGATGTCCCACTTTTCACTCATTGCTTTATAGAATGAATTCATTCTTGGCCTGGAAAATTGCACTAATGGCTTTGTGCAAGAAGAGTTCCTGCAGTGGAAAATGAAGTTAATTTTCACTAGCTAGAGAATCTTGTACCACCATCATAAATGTAGCATTTTAACTGGGCTGGGTGCTTTACATGTTCTTCAGGTCAGACTTTCATTTCATATCTAGTATTTTTTTTCACAGAAGCACAGAATTATAGGAGTGGGAAGGAATCTTTGGAGTGAAGAGTGCCAGTGCATGGCACTGTGCATGAGCATGTCTGCTTCACTACATCATCTGTGCTTTTAGAATCACAGAATGGTTTGGGTGACCTTTAAAGGTCATCTAGTCCAACTGCCCTGCAGTGAGCAGGGACATCTTCAATTAGAGCAGGTTGCTCAGAGCCCTCTCCAACCTGTCCTGGAATGTTTCCAAGGATGGAACATCTATCACCTTTTGGGACAACTTGGGATAGTGTCTCACCACCCTCAGCTTAAAAAATGTCTTCCTCTAGTCTAGCCAGGGAATTATAGGCCTGTCAGCCTGACCTCAGTGCCAGGCAAGATCATGGAACAGGTCATCCTGAGTGCAATAACACAGCACTTAGAGGATGGCCAAGTGATCAGGCTCAGCCAGCATGGATTTAGGAAGGGCAGGTCCTGCCTGACCAACCTGATCTCCTTCTATGATCAGGTAACCCGACTGGTGGATGTGGGGAGGCCTGTGGATGTAGTTTACCTGGACTTCAGCAAGGCCTTTGACACCGTCCCCCATAGCAAACTCCTGGCCAAGCTGTCAGCCCATGGCTTGGACGGGAACACTCTGAGCTGGGTTAGGAACTGGCTGGATGGCCGAACCCAGAGAGTGGTGGTGAATGGTGCCACATCCAGCTGGTGGCCAGTCAGTAGTGGAGTCCCCCAGGGATCAGTGCTGGTCCCCATCCTCTTTAACATCTTTATTGATGATCTGGATGAGGGCATTGAGTCCATCATCAGTAAATTTGCTGATGACACCAAGCTGGGGACAGGAGTTGATCTGCTAGAGGGTAGAGAGGCTCTGCAGAGAGACCTCGACAGGCTGGACAGATGGGCAGAGTCCAACGGCATGAGATTTAACACATCCAAGTGCCGGGTTCTGCACATTGGCCACAACAACCCCATGCAGTGCTACAGGCTGGGGTCAGAGTGGCTGGAGAGCAGCCAGGCAGAGAGGGACCTGGGGGTGCTGGTTGATGGTAGGCTGAACATGAGCCTGCAGTGTGCCCAGGCAGCCAGGAGGGCCAATGGCATCCTGGCCTGCATCAGGAACAGTGTGGCCAGCAGAAGCAGGGAGGTCATTCTGCCCCTGTTCACTGCACTGGTTAGGCCGCACCTCGAGTCCTGTGTCCAGTTCTAGGCCCCTCAGTTTAGGAAGGATGTTGACTTGCTGGAACGAGTCCAGAGAAGGGCAACGAAGTTGGTGAGGGGCTTGGAACACAAGCCCTATGAGGAGAGACTGAGGGAGCTGGGGCTGCTTAGCTTGGAGAGGAGGAGACTCAGGGATGACCTTATTGCTCTCTACAACTCCCTGAAGGGGGGTTGTAGACAGGCAGAGGTTGGTCTCTTCTCCCAGGCAGCCAGCACCAGAACAAGAGGACACAGTCTCAGGCTGCGCCAGGGGAAGTTCAGGCTGGAGGTCAGGAGGAAGTTTTACACAGAGAGAGTGATTGCCCATTGGAATGGACTGCCCGGGGAGGTGGTGGAGTCGCCGTCATTGAAGGTGTTCAGGAGGAGACTTGACAGGGTGCTTGGTTACATGGGTTAGTTGATTAGGTGGTGTTGGATGATAGGTTGGACACGATGATCTTGAAGGTCTCTTCCAACCTGGTCTATTCTATTCTATTCTATTCTATTCTATTCTATTCTATTCTATTCTATTCTATTCTATTCTAAATCTCTCCTCTTTTGGTTTAAAACCATCACCCCTCCTTGTATCACAGTATCACTAAGGTGTCACAAAAGGCCCTGCTAAAGAGTCTGTCCCCAGCTTTCTTATCATCACCTTCAAGTACTGAAAGGATGCAAGAAGGTCTCCTCAGAGCCTTCTCTTCTCCAGGCTGAACAACCCCAAATTTCTGAGCCTGTCATCACAAGAAAGGGGTTCCAGCCCTTGCATCAGTTCTGTGCCCTGGTCTGGATCCATTCCTAACAGGTCCATGTTTCTTCTGTGCTGAGGACCCCAGAGCTGGACACAGTACCCCAAGTGATGTCTTACCAAAGTGGAGCAGAGGGACAGAATCCCCTCCCTCAACTGCTGGCCACACTGCTTTGGGCTTGACCTCATATAAACCTGTGGAATTTCAGAGATAAAATAATGGACATATATTAGAATGAAAACAACCTGAAAATCAAGAGTACTACCAATGGCAAAGTTTATCTAATTTCAGATGTTTCCATCCCAGCCAGGCAGCCCAGCCTCTTTTTCTAGCTGAAGCAGAGAAATGGGAGTTTTTATAGTGATTCATAGAGCATGAAGATTAATTCTACCTGACTTTAGACTTTCTCTGCAAGAACAATGAGCACAACACAAGTGCTTTTGCACACGTCATTTCTCTGAGTTCTTGAAGCAATTCCCATGCTTATCTCTTGACATATTTTTGGGTTTTCCTTCTGATCTTCACTTTTATGAGGTGTTTTCAAGGACTTAAAAGTGGTGCTGTAAGATGATGTAATACCAAATATCATTTCTATCAGCAACAAAAACAATTAGTCAATCCAGACAATTTTTTCCCTGTTCTGCTCCACCTATTCCATTCCTGGGTTGGAACTAGATGATCTTTAAGGTCCCTTCCAACCTAAGCCATTCTGTGAATCTATGAGGCCCCAGTCATGCTGTCTAATAGTGCCAAATGGGTTTTTACTGAAGATGGGAGTTCTTACCCACCCACTTCCGTTCATTGCTGGTGTCAGATAGAGAGGAGAAGATTAATTGTGGTTGCCTGAGAAACCCAAAGCATAAAAGGAAGGAATGTTTTGTTAATAGCAGCTCTCCTCTGTCAGTGGCAGTTATGTGTATCTAGTACAGGCACAAATGAAAACAAAGTGCAAGCTTGCTAATATATTCCTCTTATTCCTGAAATGGTACCACATCACAGATCATTTTAATGCATTGTTTGACAACCAGCACTGGAACAATGGGTTTGAATATTAGAATGAATTTTTGTCACATGCTTATGGTTGTTGCTTTGGCTCAGAAATTTGCCCTTTTCTTGTTTCCCCTTTTCACAAACATACCTTTTGATCTCTTCACAGTTAATTTTTTTTAACTGTTCAATATCAAGATCATTTGAGATGTCTCCAAATTAACACTGCTGAGATAAAAATCTCTTCATTTCAGGCTAGTTGGGCTCATTAGCAACTACGAGCTGCTTTGTATGGTTTGCATCCTTTGTAAAGGTTGCCCATGTAATAGGGGTGGGGTAACGCTTCCAAGAGTGTTTCATTCCCCCCTTGGTGTGGCTTTGTCCTCTTTGCTTCATGCCTGGTGCCCTCAGCAAACACAGCAGGAAGATTACTAAAAGCAGAGACTATGTGTAGCCATTGAGCAGAACCCTTTCAACACCAGGAAGCTTTCTTATGAACAGGTGCCAACAGGAAGGCGACTGTGGTGGTAAAGTAATAGTGGGCTGAGAGGCAAGAGCAGGGGAGTGTTTGGTCTCTTCCCTGCTGTCACTTCACTCCAATGAAAAATGTAGCTCGTAGTGCCTACTTTGAAATAAAAACTGTGCAGAAGCAGAAGAGACAGACAAGTTGCTGTAAGTTCCTGTTCAGGTTTGGCAGATACATCTTCTGTGTCCCGCTCTGGGGAAAAACAAAACAACAAAAAAAGGAACAAAAGCAAATAATTTTGATCCTGTATTCTCTTTCTACAGTAGTTTTCCCTCCCCACATTTGTGTTGATGTTTGAATGCAGTGAGTACTAAATGTTTAGGGATGGCCCTGTTGACTTGCATGCACCTCAGAAAAGCTCTTGCAGCAGACTGTCTTTTCCCATGGCTGCAGTGTGGGTGAAGTGTAGCCCCTGTTGACACAGGCTTTATTTTCATGCACAAGTGCTTTAGAACAATTGCACATGTGGAGCAAAGAGAAGAAAAGATGGGGCTTGCATCATAAAAGAACCCAGCAGCAAGAACTGTCTGTGGTTTTGGGGGTGCTGGTGCTGGTGAAGTTGGGATGGAGTTTCCCCATTTTGACTGGCTGCAGTATGTGTCCTGTTCCAGGTTTTGCCATTTTCTGCACTAATGGGGGGGTGTAGCCACTATCTTTTCAAATACCAAATATCTCATCTGTTTTGCCATCTGTGTGACAGTGGGTCTTCAGAAACCTGCAGGGGAGTGCACTAAGCTGGCTACAGAAAAAAGGCTTTGTTAACAAACATCTTAGAACCATTTGCGTGTGGTACAGGCATAAAGAGAATATATTTAGAGATGTCTATAAATCTAGAGTTCTCCTCCCCCCTCTTTTTCATTAATTATTGTTTAGAATTCCTCTTAGAAGAGGTAATGGATTTGCTTAAATCTGCCCTCCTTGTTGAATGTAATTATTCTGTCCTAAAGAAAAAGGGGGGGGGGGGGGGGGGGGGGGAGAAACAAAAAGAGGTTGAGGTAAGAAAGTGTTTCCATATTGCTGTGTCCTTGGAAGAGACTGAGCAAATCTGAATTATCAGTTAGGCTTCATTCAAAAACAAAGGCAGTGTCAGCAGAGGGTAACATTAATCACAGTATTACAGTTTGCTAGCAGTGAATCAGTTAATTTCTCCTGGTTTGTGCTTAGGAAATAGAAGACATTCAAGAGAGAGAATACACTCAAGTTAATTTCTTAGAATACTCCTTTGCAGCATTAATAACACCAGCCCTGTCTCCTCCTTGCACATCCAGGGCTTTGATAAATCCTACATCAGATGCAATGTATTCTCTTATCTCACCTTGGCATGTATGCAATTTCCAGTCAATTACCATACCAAGTGAAAGCAATCATTTCATCCCCATGACTCACTGCTGGCTGGGTTTTTTATTGGATTGACTGAGCTAGAGACAAAGGGAAATGTTGATTTCTCAACCATTTTCTTCACAGGTTGATTTGTACTTGCACCCAAGTATGACTCCTCAAGGTCATCTTTTCCCTCCATCCCCTTTCTTTGAATTCAATATTTTGCTGAGGGTGACTTCCCAAAGGAGCTCAGGTCTTGCTGGGTTTGAGTTCTCAGTTTCATTCCATTCTCTTTTTAATAAGCTTGCTTTATATCTAGAACAGGCTTTAATTCTGATTAGGGAGGAAGCTCTTTTCCCACTAACTCTTTTAATTACTATTAAAATGGCAAAAACAACTAAGTCAAGAGGTCTGATTTCTCTGGTTTCCAAGAACCAGTCACTCTTAACTGTCAAAATTGAATGTTGCAGTCCATCTGTTGAAATTGGTCACCTAGAAGAAGATTTTACTTCTAATTTTAATAAATGGAAGGGAATTGTCTCTAATTTGCATTTGGAAGTTCTGAATAGCTTTGTTTTCGTCAATGGTTATCACTCTTCCACTGGATCTTATACTTTTAGGTGTTGGTAGTGTCAAAATAGTTGTAGACCAGCTTACAAAGGGAAAGTCTTTAATGTGATGTTAACTGTAGTTCTCTGCCAAAATCTCAGCAAATGCTGAACCTTGACCTTTCTAAGTCCAAATATTCTGCAGCTGAGTGAATGCCAGCTAGTGCCCTCTAACATTTCTTGACTGTTGCATGATCTGTTGTGCCAGCACAGAAACTCCCAAGTGCAGTACTGTGGTGGGTGGAAGGGCAAGGCCGAGAAGCCTCCTCCCTTCCCCCTTGTAAAGTAAAAGGGAAAAAAAAATTGAAGGGAAAAGAAAAAAAAACTCGCAAGCTGAATTAGCAAAGCAGTGGAGCTATATTTACAAAGCGATGTAGGGTTTGCAGGGGATTATTTACAAATTTACAATATCTACAATATATACAAAGATATACAACAGAGTAACACAGAAATGAGAGTGAACCCCTCTCGGCAGAGAGGGGGGTTCCCCACCTCCTCTTTCCCCTCTCTCCCCCCTTTCCCCAGATTAGGTTAGAAGAGAGAGAGCGAAAGAAAGAAGTTAAAAGCAGTTTTGTGTTAATTGGAAGGGAGTTAGTATACAGGCCTGTTATCTGGTTTTCAAGGCCGAGGCCTTGGCAGAAAGCCCAGCACAGAAAGCTGCTGCACGGAGCAAAGACGGAAGCAAGACTGACTGAGAAGTGCTGGAAATGTCCACTTCACTCCCACTTCATAAGGTGCTTCCTCCCACTCGTCCAATGAAATTAGTTTAGACTATTCCTTCCGTTTACCAACTTCCGTCCACCATGTTCCCTTTCTTAAGGGGGCAACGTCAACCGGCCACAGTCCACCCCTTCTAAACAATTTCATTGGCTGTTCATACTGTCCATCTAATCCAAAACGATATTTACAGTTCGTAAGTAAAGTCCATAGTCCATTCTGGCTATGCTCAGATGTAGATGATTCAAAAGTCCAAGAAAATCAGAAAATGAGAAAAATGGAAAACAGTTAATTTCTTCACTGACGAAGCGAAGAAAAAGGGAAACAGGGATTCTCAGGGTCTCTTAGTTGACTCAGGGCTCTCAGGGATCTCAGGGATTGTGCACCATAGATTCCTCGTTGATTCTTTCCTTTGGACGTGATGTGGCTGTACAACAGTTTGAAATTAACTTCTTTCAGCTAAAGCTAAATTTCTTTGTGGAATACACTGAATTTCACCATTCTCTTGCATTACCCAGTAAGTGTGACCCGGACCTTCAGCTGAAACCACCCCTCGGACAGGTTTAGCCTCTCCTGAGGGTGAAAATACCCAAACAGTTTTACCTAACAGATTCTTTTCTCTAACAACAGGAACTCTATCACCTTCTACTTTCCGTAGCAAATCTGAATGTGCAGGTCCAGCTCGGTTCACTGAACCTCTACTATTTACCAGCCAGGTTGCTTGTGCTAAATGTTTTTCCCAGTTTTTCAAAGATCCACCTCCCATGGCTTTGAGAGTGGTCTTCAACAAACCGTTGTAGCGTTCAATCTTCCCTGAAGCTGGTGCATAGTAGGGAATGTGGAATACCCACTCAATACCGTGCTCTTTTGCCCAGTTCTTTACAAGGTTGTTCTTGAAATGAGTTCCGTTGTCTGACTCAATCCTCTCTGGAGTTCCGTGTCTCCACAGGATTTGTCTCTCCAGACCGAGAATGGTGTTGCGTGCAGTTGCATGTGGAACTGGATAAGTTTCCAACCATCCAGTGTTTGCCTCTACCATAGTAAGCACGTACTGTTTACCAGAACGAGAACGTGGTAGAGTGATGTAGTCAATCTGCCAAGCTTCACCATACTTGTACTTGGACCATCTGTCACCATACCACAAGGGCTTAAGTCGTTTTGCCTGCTTAATAGCAGCACAAATGTCACAGTCATGGATGACTTGTGTGATAGCATCCATGGAAATGTCTATGGATCTGTCACGAGCCCATTGGTATGTTGCATCTCTGCCTTGATGTCCTGACGAATCGTGAGCCCACCGAGCTAAGAATATCTCACCTCGGTGTTTCCAGTCGAGATCAAGATTAGAGTCCATGTCTACTTGAGAAACTCTTGCAGCTAGATCTGCCTGATGGTTGTATTGCTGTTCCTCAGTAGCTTTGCTCTTAGGAATGTGAGCATCGATGTGTCTCACTTTCACTGGAATTCTCTCGATTCGGTCAGCAATGTCCTGCCACAGGTTGGCTGCCCAAATGGGTTTTCCTTTCCTCTGCCAACCACTCTTTTTCCAGTTCTTTAGCCAACCCCATAGAGCATTGGCTACCATCCATGAGTCGGTGTAGAGATAAAGCTTTGGCCATCTCTCACGTTCAGCCACGTCGAGAGCTAGCTGGACAGCTTTTACCTCTGCGAACTGACTGGATTCTCCTTCTCCATCTTTCGCCTCTGCAACTCGGCGTGTTGGACTCCACACAGCAGACTTCCACCTTCGCTTGTTTCCAACAAGACGACAGGAACCGTCTGTGAACAAAGCATATTTCTTTTCATCATCAGAAAGGTCATTGTAAGGAGGAGCTTCCTCAGCACGAGTTACTTTCTCCTCTGGAGGTTTAGCACAGTTGATGCCTTCAGGCCAACTTGAGATCACCTCCACTAGACCAGGTCTTTCAAGATTTCCCATTCGAGCTCTCTGTGTTATCAGAGCCATCCACTTAGACCAGGTTGAGTCTGTGGCATGATGTGGTGTGGAGCCTTTGCCTTTGAACATCCAATTCAAAACCGGTAATCTGGGAGCTAGAAGAAGTTGTGATTCAGTTCCAATCACTTCAGAAGATGCTTTTACTCCTTCATAGGCAGCTAAAATTTCTTTCTCTGTTGGAGTATAATTAGCCTCTGAACCTCTGTAACCTCGACTCCAGAAACCAAGAGGTCGTCCACGTGTCTCACCTGGAGCTTTTTGCCACAAGCACCAGGTTGGACCATTGTCACTTGCAGCCGTGTACAAAATGTTCTTAATGTCTGGACCATCTCGGACAGGTCCCAGACCCATTGCTTGAATTACCTCTTGTTTTATCTGGTCAAAGGCTGCTTGTTGTTCAGGTCCCCAGTGGAAATGGTTTCTCTTTCGAGTTACATCATACAGAGGTTTCACAATTTGACTGTATCCAGGAATGTGCAGTCTCCAAAATCCCACTATCCCCAAGAAACGTAGGGTCTCTTGCTTGTTGGTGGGATTTGCCATGGTAGAGACTCTATTTACCACATCCACTGGAATGTGTCGGCGACCATCCTGCCACCGCACTCCCAGAAACTGAATTTCTGTGGTAGGTCCTTTCACCTTGTCTCGTTTGATGGCAAAACCTGCATCCAGAAGAATGTCAATGATTTTGTTACCTTTCTTGAAGACTTCCTCAGCAGTTTTACCCCAGACGATGATGTCATCGATGAACTGGATGTGTTCTGGAGCACCGCCTTTCTCCAGAGCATCGTGGATCACTGCATGACAGATGCTTGAGCTGTGGATCCAGCCCATTGGCAGTCTGTTGAAAGTGTACTGGATTCCTCTCCAGGTGAAAGCAAACTGAGGCCTGCATTCCTCTGCTATGGGAATAGAGAAAAATGCATTAGCAATGTCTATGGTAGCATACCATTTGGCCTCTTTGGATTCCAGCTCATACTGTAGCTCCATCATGTCTGGTACTGCTGCACTCATAGGTGGTGTCACTTCATTCAGGGCTCGGTAGTCTACCGTCAGACGCCAGTCTCCACTCTGCTTCCGCACAGGCCACACTGGACTGTTGAAAGGTGAATGAGTTTTGCTGACGACTTTCTGACTCTCCAACTGACGAATCAGATTCTGAATGGGCAACAAAGAGTCACGGTTGGTTCTGTATTGTCTGTGATGCACAGTCTGAGAAGCAACCGGCAATTTAATGTCCTGTATCTTATGTTGTCCCACAACTGCAGATTCATCAGAAAGTTCAGGTCTGGCAGACAGCTTCAATTTTTGTCCATCAATTTCTATAGAAGCTACTCCAAAAGCCCATTTGTAACCTCTAGGGTCTTTGAAACGCCCTTCTCTCAGAAAATCAATTCCCAAAATACAAGGTGCGTCAGGTCCGGTCACAACTGTATGCTTCCTCCATTGTTTACCAGTTAAACTTATATTAACCTCTACCTTACTTAACTCTTGAGATCCACCAGTGACTCCCAGAATAGTTATAGACTCTGATCCCTGATAATTTGATGGTATTATGGTGCACTGAGCTCCTGTGTCAACCAAGGCCCTGTACTTCCGAAATTGTGAAGTGCCAGGCCACTGGATGTACACATCCCAATAGATTCTCTTATCTCTGTTATCCCTCTCCTCCCCCTGGCGGGAGGCAGGGCACCCCTAGTTATGGGGAACATGCGCACATGTGCATTGCACATATTGTGCAGGGTTATAACTTTGCATGTTATGACTGGAGCCACTGTTGGAGCCATAAGAGTCGTTCTGGGGAACTGTGGAAGTAACAGCTACCCTTCTGGTATTGCTACCTTGGGTTCTGCCACTTTGCAATTCCCTCAGTCTCCTGAAAAGATTAGAAGTTGGTTGGCCATCCCAGCGGTTCATGTTCTCACCAAACTGATCACGCAGAGTTATCCAAATAGTTCTACGTGATTGCCTTGGTGGTCTGTTTTGGAATGACCTGTTTTGGAATATCCTGTTTTGGAATGACCTCCTTGGAGGACGTGTATTCCTCACAGATGAGACTTGTACCCACCTGGAGGAAGAATTGAAACTATCCCTTTGTGCCAATTGGGATATGGAATTTCTAAATTCATCTTTTAACTCTCTTATGCAATTCTGAATATCACCAGACATAGTTTTAATGGCCGAAACCAAAGAACCACGTGTCATGCTATCCTCCAATTGTCTCATTTGATCACTGAATTGGCCAACCGTGGGAGAAGCTCCACCATAACTTCTTGACACAATTCTGCTTGCCAGAATGTTTGCATAATTAGAAGGAGCAAGTTTGATGATCTTTTTAGCAAGACCAATACCCACAGGAATGTCATCAGGATTCAGAGTTTCATGTTCACCATAGAGTAGCTCTCTAACAGCAAATTCTCTCAAGCGCCTAATTCCCTCATCTATGGTAGTCCAGGGTTTAGGATTCCAGGGAAGATCATCTCGGGAAGGGTATCTCAGGGCAACCGCTATTAAAAGGCGTATCCACAGATTAACCTTACCGAGAGCTTCGCCTAGATGTCTATCTATTCCATTGTCCCTTGAGAGAGTTCCTAACTGAGCTGCTGACTTGTCTCCAACTGTTAGAGCTGAAGCACCTGTATCATAACACCTACTAAGCCAAGCTAGAACTGGCTCCTTATCTGCCCTGGTGAAATCTTTACGGACATTTCGCAATTCCTCCCGTGGTGACGAACAGTCCGTAATATCATCTTCATCTTCATCTCCCTGAATTCTTTGCCCGTAAAATCCTGCTGTCATTCTCCTAAGGATCTCTTTAAGCTGAGAACCACCTTTGCCAGCTGCCTTCCTAGCTTCATCTCTATCCTGCTTTGATCTCACTAGGTTAGCTAGATCTTTAAAACAAACCTTCTCTTCCTCCTGAGCAGGATCTTTTAGAGTAGAGGGCCCCTCACCAGGATCAGTCTCCACCTCTTCTTCTCCATCTTGGGCCTTTCCACTTCTAGTCTTTAAAGGAGCCATCTTGACTGGAGCTGTGTTTGCATTTACAGCCACCTTAATGGAAGCTGACAGGTCCTGAGATAAATCAGCTGCTGGGGCAGTGACTTCCGGTCCCACTGAGGGAGTGGGTGGAAGTGACGTTGCTCCATTACTGGCCGACGGAGAAGAAGAAGAAGGAGAAGGAGTAGGTGCCATGTTGATACCAGCCGATGCCCTTGGCTGCTTGCTAGAATCAGCAGAAAAGTCATTTAGAGCTGCCTTACCAATTAACTTTTTAGCCTTCTTTTTAACTGACACGGGTTCTCCACAGTCCTCGTCACTAGATGACTCTGGGACTGATCGAGAGCCACGGCGTTTTCTTTTTGATCTAGTTTTAATAACAAAACACGCCCTGGACACCTTTCTCTCTCGCCGTAAAGAAATCAGGAGATACACGATAATTATCACCAGCAGCAGAATTATAGACATGAAATAAATCACCTTTGGATCCCAGGCATCACCTAAAGTTACTGTCTCCTCAGGCGGAATCTTAAAACTCTTTATCTCAATTGGGAGAGTGGTGGAGGTAACATTCCTGTATCTCACTGGCCATAATAAATTAATACATTTTCCATACCATAATTTAACTCTATACATAACCCACATATAAATTGTCCGCACCAAATATTTACCCAGGTAATCCAAAATCAAACCCAAACAATACCTGTAAATCAGAGCCCCAAAAATTGAAAAGAATAATCGCTCCACAAACCACAATACCTTCATGTTTGCTAATTCAGCTAGAAAACACTAAATCAATCAAATAATAAATTGAACTAATTATCTGCCCCACGTTGGGCGCCAATAAAAAAAATGTGGTGGGTGGAAGGGCAAGGCCGAGAAGCCTCCTCCCTTCCCCCTTGTAAAGTAAAAGGGAAAAAAAAATTGAAGGGAAAAGAAAAAAAAACTCGCAAGCTGAATTAGCAAAGCAGTGGAGCTATATTTACAAAGCGATGTAGGGTTTGCAGGGGATTATTTACAAATTTACAATATCTACAATATATACAAAGATATACAACAGAGTAACACAGAAATGAGAGTGAACCCCTCTCGGCAGAGAGGGGGGTTCCCCACCTCCTCTTTCCCCTCTCTCCCCCCTTTCCCCAGATTAGGTTAGAAGAGAGAGAGCGAAAGAAAGAAGTTAAAAGCAGTTTTGTGTTAATTGGAAGGGAGTTAGTATACAGGCCTGTTATCTGGTTTTCAAGGCCGAGGCCTTGGCAGAAAGCCCAGCACAGAAAGCTGCTGCACGGAGCAAAGACGGAAGCAAGACTGACTGAGAAGTGCTGGAAATGTCCACTTCACTCCCACTTCATAAGGTGCTTCCTCCCACTCGTCCAATGAAATTAGTTTAGACTATTCCTTCCGTTTACCAACTTCCGTCCACCATGTTCCCTTTCTTAAGGGGGCAACGTCAACCGGCCACAAGTACATAGCACTTAGAGGATTCACACAGCACTTAAAGGATGGCCAAGGGATCAGGCCCAGCCAGCATGGATTTAGGAAGGGCAGGTCCTGCCTGACCAACCTGATCTCCTTCTATGATCAGGTAACCCGCCTGGTGGATGTGGGGAGGCCTGTGGATGTAGTCTACCTGGACCTCAGCAAGGCCTTTGACACCGTCCCCCATAGCAAACTCCTGGCCAAGCTGTCAGCCCATGGCTTGGATGGGAGCACACTGCGATGGGTTAGGAACTGGCTGGATGGCCGAGCCCAGAGAGTGGTGGTGAATGGTGCCACATCCAGCTGGCGGCCAGTCACTAGTGGTGTGCCCCAAGGATCAGTGCTGGGCCCTGTGCTCTTTAACATCTTTATTGATGATCTGGATGAGGGCATTGAGTCTATCATCAGTAAATTTGCTGATGACACCAAGCTGGGGGCAGGAGTTGATCTGCTGGAGGGTGGAGAGGCTCTGCAGAGGGACCTCGACAGGCTGGACAGATGGGCAGAATCCAATGGCATGAGATTTAACACATCCAAGTGCCGGGTTCTGCACATTGGCCACAACAACCCCATGCAGTGCTACAGGCTGGGGTCAGAGTGGCTGGAGAGCAGCCAGGCAGAGAGGGACCTGGGGGTGCTGGTTGATGGTAGGCTGAACATGAGCCTGCAGTGTGCCCAGGCAGCCAGGAGGGCCAATGGCATTCTGGCCTGCATTAAGAATAGTGTGGCCAGCAGGAGCAGGGAGGTCATTCTGCCCCTGTTCACTGCACTGGTTAGGCCGCACCTCGAGTCCTGTGTCCAGTTCTGGGCCCCTCAGTTTAGGAAGGATGTTGACTTGCTGGAACGTGTCCAGAGAAGGGCAACGAAGTTGGTGAGGGGTTTGGAACACAAGCCCCAAGGAGAGGCTGAGGGAGCTGGGGTTGCTCAGCCTGGAGAAGAGGAGACTCAGGGGTGACCTTATTGCTCTCTACAACTACTTGAAGGGAGGTTGTAGACAGGTGGATGTTGGTCTCTTCTCCCAGGCAGCCAGTACCAGAACAAGAGGACACAGTTTCAGCTGTGCCAGGGGAGGTTTAGGTTGGACGTTAGGAAGAAGTCCTATACAGAGAGAGTGATTGCCCATTGGAATGGGCTGCCCGGGGAGGTGGTGGAGTCGCCGTCATTGAAGGTGTTCAGGAGGAGACTTGATGGGGTGCTTGGTGCCATGGTTTAGTTGTTTAGGTGGGTTGGATTGGTTGATGGGTTGGACGTGATGATCTTGAAGGTCTCTTCCAACCTGGTTTATTCTATTCTATTCTATATTGAGACACTGCACTTCTGTGCATCTATTCCTACTGATTCCATTTTCAGCAAGCAGCTGGCTCATGGCTGTGTCCAGATGAATTTTGAGTATCTCTGTGGACAGAGGTTCCACAGCCTCTCTTGGCAGCTTGTCCTGTATTCAGTATTACATAGAATCTTAGAATTATTCAGATTGGAAAAGACTTCCAAGACCAAGTCCAACTGTTAACCCAGCACTGCCAAGTCCATCACTAAACCATTACCCTAAGCACCACACCTACAAGTTTTCTGAACATGTCTGGGGATTGCAAGTCCACTAGTTCCCTGTGTAGCCTGTTCCAGGTCTGAGGGGCTTGGAACACAAGCCCTATGAGGAGAGGCTGAGGGAGCTGGGGTTGCTTAGCCTGGAGAAGAGGAGGCTCGGGGAGACCACCTTGCTCTCTACAACTACCTGAAGGGAGGCTGTAGACAGGCAAAGGTTGGTCTCTTCTCCCGGGCAACCAGCACCAGAACAAGAGGACACAGTCTCAAGCTGTGCCAGGGGAGGTTTAGGCTGGAGGTTTGGAAAAAGTTCTACACAGAGAGAGTGATTAGCCATTGCAATGTGCTGACCAGGGAGGTGGTGGAGTCACCATCATTGGAGGTGTTTAGAAGGAGGCTTGATAGGGTGCTTGGTGCCATGGTTTATTTGATTAGGTGGTGTTGGATTGGTTGATGGGTTGGATGCGATGATCTTGAAGGTCTCTTCCAACCTGGTTTATTCTATTCTAAAGAAAGCTAAACCACTCTTTCAGGGAAGAAATTTTTCCTAATACCCAACTTGAGACTATTTCCTCTTGTTCCATTGCTCATTCCTTAGGATAGGAGTCTGACCCCTACCTGGCTTCAACCTCCTTTCAGGGATTTGTAGAGATCGAGAAGTTTCGGAAAGCATGCACGGACTCACTTGTTGGTGAAGCAGGAATCGTTTATTGGTACAGAACAAGCAGCTTATATAGGAAAAATCGAGCAGGGTAAGCAATTCCCTGACATTCTTGCACCACTGCTGCTAATTGGGTTTTCTCCTTTGATATGCAGCTGTCCATTGTTATCTTCATCCCATATCAGGTTGATCTTCTCCAGCATGGAGGCAAGTGTCCTTCTGTCTGGCACATCAGGTTGTATACCACGGTTGGCTCTTCTTTATCATCAAGCCATCCTTCCAGTATCAGTGGCCTGTTGTTCTTTCTTGTCCTGAAACCTTCCACAGATACTTTCTGCTTTCCTACAGAGAAGGTCTACCCTGAGCCTCCTTTTCTCCAGGCTAAGTGATCCCAGTTCCCTCAGGTGCTCCCCACAAGACTTGTGCTCTAGACCCTTCACTAGCTTTGCTGGTGTAATAACCCTGACACCCAAGTATTTTTCAAAGAGTCAGTTGGACTGAGCTTTTAAAATCAAATCATATAATCATCATATAGATGATCATTAACATGGCTCCTTTCAGACTCTAACCTGAAAATGGCAACCTGTATTTCCTCGAGACAAAGTATTTGTGTGTGGGGAGAATCAGAAATATTTTATAAATACTGTGTTTGCTAAAATTGTCTATTTTCCCCTAAGTTCTGTACTTTTAAGCTATGATTTGGCTGTTATTTGCATCTTTACAGAATTACCCTGTTTCTGGTGACTTCATCTCCAGCAGTTTCACAGTGTGGCAGTTACTCTTTCTGAACCATTATCAGAGCAAATATAACCTCACGTGCAGCTAGCTTTTTCTGTAGAGCGTTGTGTGATTGACTGCATTATGTTGGGTCCAAAAAGACTAAGGAGAAAGCAAAAATAAATGAAAAGGTAATGAAAGGGTGTCAGGAGTGAGGTTCTGTTCAAGCTTTTCTTTGGAGTGGGAGGTTGTAAGAGTGTAAAGAGCCTTGTAAAAGAAGAGTAAGAAGGGCTGCCGTTAGGTGTTCAGAAGTCCAAATGATGAAGAGCTGTTAAAGTCAAATGGCAGCGCTGGCAGAGTGATCATATGGTCCTGAATAAGCTTCATCTGGGAGTTAGATAATGGCATGTTAAATTGAGGGGGGAGCTCATGATTTTAGGATAAGCTTGTGTGCCAAGGCTTGATTTGACCCAGGATGTTCCTTTTGTTCTGTTCTTAATGCCAAGTATTTTCATTCAAGTAGCAGGAGTTTATTAATGGGGATGAATTTTTCAGCCTGGGTGGTCTAAATTTTTTTTCATGTAAGAAGTGAATGAATTCAAGAAAGAATATCTATGGTTAAAATAGATATTAGGGCTGGAATTGTAGTGCACACAGAAATCAGATTTTGACAGAAAACAGGCTTTCTGATTAATTTTGGGCAACAGGGAGCTTCCAGCCTCTCTGGCCATGAGACAGATCTGCCAAATGCAACTTACTGCAGCAACCTTTCAGTTTCCTTTAATTGACAGATTTGCCAGAATCACAGAATGTTTGGGTTGGAAGGGACCTCAAAAGATCATTGAGTCCAACCCTGCTGCCAGAGCAGGATCACCTAGAGTAGGTCACACAGGAACTGTGGTGAAGGCACATTATGCCCCAATACTGAATCTTGTCCCAGCATGTGGGCAAGTTCCCCCTCCCTCTAGGAGGGAGACAAAAGCCAAGGCATTAGCCAGGCTTGCACGCACCCAGCGCATGCAGCGCTTGTGCTGACACCAAGTATGGGCATAATTCTAGCTTCACGCTTTCTATAGGCTGAAGCCAGTTGCTTATGAGAGTGCCCATTGGTCAAGCCCAGCCTCGAGGAATCTATAAGTATCACCCCAGTTGGTGAACACGTTGCCCCCTCATTTACTTTGTCTCTGTGCTTGCTCGAGAGAGTAAGTCTCGAGCTGCAGCCTTTGCCATTGAGCTTATTGTTGTTAGCTTCTGTTATACATGCACGCATACTGGAAGCCTCTGCATTGTTGAAGAAGCCCAGAGGGAGGACCTTCGCTGTTTCTGAGGAATCCAGCATTGCTACAACCAGTCGTGCCGATCGGAAGAGCCCATCGTGCCACCGGAGGACTGGACCAACCCCCGCGGGTAAGATCTGCCCAGTTGCCGGGGAGAAGGGACTTAATCAATACCGAGTGCCGCTCTCTCAGAGCCGCCGAGTGCCGCTCTGAGCCCTGTGAATTCCAGGGAAAACCAGAGCATTGTTCGTGCTTGTATTGCACCGGACCCGGGACCACTACGAGAGTCCTGTTGCTCCTTTAACCTCGGTAAAGAGAATCCGCCGCCTAACGCAGCCGCATTCTCCCCCTGAGGCTGTTTGCATCAGCCCCGAGAACCGCCGTGGTTGGGCCGACCCCCGTAGCTTCGCCTGCTTCTGTCGTTCGAGCCCACCTACCGGCCACCGTCGTCCCGCCCTGCCGTGCGAGCCGACTTCTGAGGGCCGATCCCACGGACCGACCCCGACCAGGACCGATCCCTGTTGTCTGAAGGGGATTGAATATTGTCCACGTGCTTTCCACCCACTAGCACTCAGTTCAAAGTATCCGCGTCTAGCAGAGTAAGCGCTGACGCATAGAAAGATTATAATACTGCTGTGTATAGCCAGAAGCCGCCCGCGTCCCGCCGAGTCTCCATCTAGTGGCTAAGCGGCGGAACTGCACCCTTCGTTATATAAATATAGAAAGGGTTTATAGATAGTTCAATTACGTTATAATCATAACACTAAGCCAGTTGTGGAATGTATTTCACGAACGTGCACTAGAACATGTATATAAGTTGGTGATTCATCGGTTATTAATAGTTTGATAATTAATAAAATAATATTTTTCATAATTCATATTTCATATTCATAAATTTAATAACCTCTTCACCACAGAACACATCCAGGTGAGTTTTGAATGTCTCCAGTGAAGGAGGCTCCAAAATTCTCTGGGCAGCCTGTTTCAGTGCTCTGTCTCCCTCACAGTGAAAATGTTTTTCCTTATGTTCATGTGGAACCTCCCATACTCCAGCTTGCACCCATTGCCCCATGTGCTGTCACTGGACATCACTGAGAAGAGCCTGGCTCCATCATCCCTCTTTACTCTCTGTTGTAATCTCTATGGAAGAGAGGTATATCAAGCAGCATATTGTGAGTGTAAAGAAGTATTTTCTGATAAGACTTTGTTTCAGCTGTAAGTTTATTTGACCCATTTTAGCCCCTGTCAGCCCTGTTCTCTGGCTGCACAGACAGAATACAACAGTAATGCCATCTGGTTCCACAAGAGGGATGAGAACAACTGTGATTGATTTATTTTTTTTCTTGATGAGCGTTATGTAAGAGAAACACTAATAGATTGGGTTGATTTCATCCTTTGCCTTAGACACCTTTAGGTGAGTCATGCCCTGACTTGCAATGATGCTTCATCCCTTTAATCCACATGTTAGTCACAGGTCTGTAGGGGAAAAAAAATGGTTTGTGGATCCTTGGACATGTGATATCAGACATCTACAACTCATCCAAGAAAGAGTATTCCAGAGAGAGGTTGAAATGGCTCAAAGTGAGCAGTATGTTCAGGAATTGTGATGTGATCATTTTATTCCAGTGACAGGAGGAAGGATAAGCTGTGCTGAGGAAAATAACTGTGTGGCAGATGGGGACTTGTTTGCATTCTTCTTTCAGAACACCCTACTTCAGCTTCTACATGTCCACAGGAAAAGAGAGGTCCAAGTCTCTCTTGGATAGTACACTCAAGTAGACTCGCTTTTCCTATGCTTAATGCTCACCATTAGAATATTGAATCATATTATATGGAATATATATAATTGAATTGTAGAATCATTAAGGTGCAAAAAGACCTCCAAGATCATTAATCCAACCATTAATCCAGCACTGCCAGGTCACTAAACCATGTCCCTCATCACCACATCTACATGGTTTTTGAGTGCTTCCAGGGCCAGTGATTCCACCACTTCCCAGTTCCAGGTCTTAACCACTCTCTCAGTGAAGAAGTTTTTCCTATTATCAAATCTAAATTTGATTTTTTTTTCCCTAATGTGTGGTAGTTTTAGGCTATGCCTTTAAAAATTTCTCACAGATCTTGACCAGAAAGTAGTAAAATGTAAATAAATCACTATTGTGTGTAAAAAGGAAAATAATGATAGTTCTGAACAATCCATTGGAGAGATAAGGGACTTAAGCTAGTAGTGTAAACAGTTTCTCTTTTCTCACTTCTTCACTCTGTGGGAGATACTAACTGGCTTCTGCTTGACCTTGGCTGCATTGTTTTGGCTAAGTCTAACATCTCTGCTCCTTTCTCTTGCCCGTTTTATGTAGAGGAGGGTAAGAGGGGGCAGGGAGGGAGAAGCTATTGGCTTCCCCTGGTCTTTGATGAGGGAGGGGTCCTTGTGCTGTTCATTAATTGTGAATACCTGAAAATATTGTAAATACTGTATTTTTTTCTACATATTCATTGCATTCCATTGTAGATTGTAGTTTTGCTTGTAAATACAGCTTTCACTTGCTTCCAACTGAGCTGGTCTGGCAAATTTAATGTTGGAGGGGAATTTTCAACCCAACACATAAAATCTAAACTAAACTTCCCCTAGTACAACTAGAGGCCATTTCCTCTCATCTTGCATGTTAGCTGGGAGAAAAGACCAGACCTGCACTTCACACCAACCTCCTTTTAGGGAGCTGTAGAGGGATAAGGTCTCCCCTGAGTCTGCTCTTAATGTTAAAGACTGGTGATCCCAGTTCCTCCTAATGGTGAAACAGAAGGCAGGTGCTTGGGCAATCTCTTTAATTGCAGTCTGTGGGTAGCACTTAAAAAATGAGTTACCATGATTGAATGCTGTCTTCTGCTTCGAGATAAAGCCACGAATGAGCAGACATCCTGACATCTTCACTGAGGTGCAGCTTTGCTTTGATAAATTGAGCATTCTCCCAGAAGTAGTCTCCTGAAGCTGCAGAATCAACTTGTCCCAAGATGGTTGTGAGGTGATTGCTGAAGCCATAGCCTCCTGCATTCCCACCCCATGGAGACCAGACAGCGTCTCACTGATTGCTGGTGACTGACACTGTGACTAAATACAGGGCATGAAGGGCAAAATGTTGGAGGCGAGTTATTAGACTCCAGTCATGAGTCAGGACCTTTTTAGTTGTCCTCTGGAATCCCTTTTCAGGAAGGAGATGGATGAGGAAACCCTGCAGCAGTACCTTGTAAGAGGCCTCTCTCTGCTCTGTCATTCTTTATCCGAGCTATTTTTCCAGAGGGTGATTAGACTCCAGTGTGTTCCCCAGGCACAGTGCAGACAAGGAATGGCTGCTGCTGAAAACCAGTGCAGTTCTTCTATGAACTGCATATATTTTATATCCCATATAAAACTGCATATATTATATATCCCATATATTCCCCATAAAAGGCCAGAGAAACTTCTCTATAATAGAATTAATTGCATTTTGAGTGTTCTGCAGAGACAGTTTTTGTAAGCATTAAGGGATGGGGCTGGGCTGGCCACTAAATGGTTGACAGATGCTGTTAACTCCTCTCCCTTCCCAAAGGGAATAAGAGAGGTTGGAAAAGAAAACTGAAACAGCTTTAATGAAAATAATAACAATGAAATTAAATATATACAAACTTGGTATCAAACCCAACCTCCTGATGGCAGTTACATTACTGTCACTGCTGATGCTGTAAGCAGGCACTGGAGAAGACCCAGGCTGAACCAGATTCAGGAGCTGGATTCTGGAACTGGATTCAGGAACACACACATGGGGATCTGTGGCCGGTTGACGTTGCCCCCTTAAGAAAGGGAATATGGTGGACGGAAGTTGGTAAACGGAAGGAATAGTCTAAACTAATTTCATTGGACGAGTGGGAGGAAGCACTTCTGAGCTGGGACTATACTGGACATTTCCAGCACTTCTCAGTCAGTCTTGCTTCCGCCTCTTCTTCAGGCAACAGCTTTCTGTCCTGGGCTTTCTGCCAAGGCCTCGGCCTTGAAAACAAGATACCAGGCCTGTATATTAACTCTTTTCCAATTAACACAAAACTGCTTTTAACTTCTTTCTTTCGCTTTCTCTCTCTTCTATCCCATTCTGGGGAAAAGGGGGGAAGAGAGGGGAGAGCGGAGGTGGGGGACCCCTCTCTGCCGAGGGGGTCACTCTCATTTCTGTGTTACTCTGTTGTATATCTTTGTATATATTGTAGATATTGTAAATTTGTAAATAATCCCCTGCAAAACCCTACGTTGCTTTGTAAATATAGCTCCACTGCTTTGCTAATTCAGCTTGTGAGGTTTTTTTTTCCTTTCCCTTCAATTTTTTTTTCCCTTTTACTTTACAAGGGGGAAGGGAGGAGGCTTCTCGGCCTTGCCCTTCCACCCACCACATTTTTTTTTATTGGCGTACCCAACGTGCGGCAGATAATTAGTTTAATTTATTATTTGATTGATTTAGTGTTTTCCAGCTGAATTAGCAAACATGAAGGTATTGTGGTTTGTGGAGCGATTATTCTTTTCAATTTTTGGGGCTCTGGTTTACAGATATTGCTTGGGTTTGATTTTGGATTACCTGGGTAAATATTTGGTGCGGACAATTTATATGTGGGTTATGTATAGAGTTAAATTATGGTATGGAAAATGTATTAATTTATTATGGCCAGTGAGATACAGGAATGTTACCTCCACCACTCTCCCAATTGAGATAAAGGGTTTTAAGATTCCGCCTGAGGAGACAGTAACTTTAGGTGATGCCTGGGATCCAAAGGTGATTTATGTGATGTGTATAATTCTGCTGCTGGTGATAACTAATGTGTTTTCTCTGTATTCCTTGTGGCGAGAGAAAAAGGTGTCCAGGGCGTGTTTTGTTATTAAAACTAGATCAAAAAGAAAACGCCGTGGCTCTCGATCAGTCCCAGAGTCATCTAGTGACGAGGACTGTGGAGAACCCGTGTCAGTTAAAAAGAAGGCTAAAAAGTTAATTGGTAAAGCAGCTCTAAATGACTTTGCTGATTCTAGCAAGCAGCCAAGGGCATCGGCTGGTATCAACATGGCACCTACTCCTTCTCCTACTCCTTCTCCTTCTTCTTCTTCTCCGTCGGCCATTAACGGAGCAACATCACTTCCACCCACTCCCTCGGTGGGACCGGAAGTCACTGCCCCAGCAGCTGATTTATCTCAGGACCTGTCAGCTTCCATTAAGGTGGCTGTAAATGCAAACACAGCTCCAGTTAAGGTGGCTCCTTTAAAGACTAGAGCTGCAAAGGCCCAAGATGGAGAAGAAGAGGTGGAGACTGATCCTGGTGAGGGGCCCTCTACTCTAAAAGATCCTGCTCAGGAGGAAGAGAAGGTTTGTTTTAAAGATCTAGCTAACCTAGTGAGATCAAAGCAGGATAGAGATGAAGCTAGGAAAGCAGCTGGCAAAGGTGGTTCTCAGCTTAAAGAGATCCTTAGGAGGATGACAGCAGGATTTTACGGGCAAAGAATTCAGGGAGACGAGGAGGAAGATGATATTACGGACTGTTCTTCGCCAAGGGAGGAATTGCGAAATGTCCGTAAAGATTTCACCAGGGCAGATAAGGAGCCAGTTCTAGCTTGGCTTAGTAGGTGTTATGATACAGGTGCTTCAGCTCTAACAGTTGGAGACAAGTCAGCAGCTCAGTTAGGAACTCTCTCAAGGGACAATGGAATAGATAGACATCTAGGCGAAGCTCTCGGTAAGGTTAATCTGTGGATACGCCTTTTAATAGCGGTTGCCCTGAGATACCCTTCCCGAGATGATCTTCCCTGGAATCCTAAACCCTGGACTACCATAGATGAGGGAATTAGGCGCTTGAGAGAATTTGCTGTTAGAGAGCTACTCTATGGTGAACATGAAACTCTGAATCCTGATGATATTCCTGTGGGTATTGGTCTTGCTAAAAAGATCATCAAACTTGCTCCTTCTAATTATGCAAACATTCTGGCAAGCAGAATTGTGTCAAGAAGTTATGGTGGAGCTTCTCCTACGGTTGGCCAATTCAGTGATCAAATGAGACAATTGGAGGATAGCATGACACGTGGTTCTTTGGTTTCAGCCATTGAAACTCTGTCTGGAAAGATTGAGAATTGCATGAAGGATCTAAAAGATTCCATATACCAATTGGCACAAAGGGATAATTTCAATTCTTCCTCCAGGTGGGTACAAGTCTCATCTGTGAGGAATACACGTCCTCCAAGGAGGTCATTCCAAAACAGGACATTCCAAAACAGGTCATTCCAAAACAGACCACCAAGGCAATCACGTAGAACTATTTGGATAACTCTGCGTGATCAGTTTGGTGAGAACATGAACCGCTGGGATGGCCAACCAACTTCTAATCTTTTCAGGAGACTGAGGGAATTGCAAAGTGGCAGAACCCGAGGTAGCAATACCAGAAGGGTAGCTGTTACTTCCACAGTTCCCCAGAACGACTCTTATGGCTCCAACAGTGGTTCCAGTTATAACATGCAAAGTTATAACCCTGCACAATATGTGCAATGCACATGTGCGCATGTTCCCCATAACTAGGGGTGCCCTGCCTCCCGCCAGGGGGAGGAGAGGGATAACAGAGATAATAGAATCTATTGGGATGTGTACATCCAGTGGCCTGGCACTTCACAATTTCGGAAGTACAGGGCCTTGGTTGACACAGGAGCTCAGTGCACCATAATACCATCAAATTATCAGGGATCAGAGTCTATAACTATTCTGGGAGTCACTGGTGGATCTCAAGAGTTAAGTAAGGTAGAGGTTAATATAAGTTTAACTGGTAAACAATGGAGGAAGCATACAGTTGTGACCGGACCTGACGCACCTTGTATTTTGGGAATTGATTTTCTGAGAGAAGGGCGTTTCAAGGACCCTAGAGGTTATAAATGGGCTTTTGGAGTAGCTTCAATAGAAATTGATGGACAAAAATTGAAGCTGTCTGCCAGACCCGAACTTTCTGATGAATCTGCAGTTGTGGGACAACATAAGATACAGGACATTAAATTGCCGGTTGCTTCTCAGACTGTGCATCACAGACAATACAGAACCAACCGTGACTCTTTGTTGCCCATTCAGAATCTGATTCGTCAGTTGGAGAGTCAGAAAGTCGTCAGCAAAACTCATTCACCTTTCAACAGTCCAGTATGGCCTGTGCGGAAGCAGAATGGAGACTGGCGTCTGACAGTAGACTACCGAGCCCTGAATGAGGTGACACCACCTATGAGTGCAGCAGTACCAGACATGATGGAGCTACAGTATGAGCTGGAATCCAAAGAGGCCAAATGGTATGCTACCATAGACATTGCTAATGCATTTTTCTCTATTCCCGTAGCAGAGGAATGCAGGCCTCAGTTTGCTTTCACCTGGAGAGGAATCCAGTACACTTTCAACAGGCTGCCAATGGGCTGGATCCACAGCTCAAGCATCTGTCATGCAGTGATCCACAATGCTCTGGAGAAAGGAGGTGCTCCAGAACACATCCAGTTCATCGATGATATCATCGTCTGGGGTAAAACTGCTGAGGAAGTCTTCGAGAAAGGTAACAAAATCATTGACATTCTTCTGAATGCAGGTTTTGCCATCAAACGAGACAAGGTGAAAGGACCTACCACAGAGATTCAGTTTCTGGGAGTGCGCTGGCAGGATGGACGCCGACACATTCCAGTGGATGTGGTAAATAGAGTCTCTACCATGGCAAGTCCCACAAACAAGCAAGAGACCCTACGTTTCTTGGGGATAGTGGGATTTTGGAGACTACACATTCCTGGATACAGTCAGATTGTGAAACCTCTGTATGATGTAACTCGAAAGAGAAACCATTTCCACTGGGGACCTGAACAGCAAGCAGCCTTTGACCAGATAAAGCAAGAGGTGATTCAAGCAATGGGTCTGGGACCTGTCCGAGATGGTCCAGACATTAAGAACATTTTGTACACGGCTGCAAGTGACAATGGTCCAACCTGGTGCTTGTGGCAAAAAGCTCCAGGTGAGACACGTGGACGACCTCTTGGTTTCTGGAGTCGAGGTTACAGAGGTTCAGAGGCTAACTATACTCCAACAGAGAAAGAAATCTTAGCTGCCTATGAAGGAGTAAAAGCATCTTCTGAAGTGATTGGAACTGAATCACAACTTCTTCTAGCTCCCAGATTACCAGTTTTGAATTGGATGTTCAAAGGCAAAGGATCCACACCACATCATGCCACAGACTCAACATGGTCTAAGTGGATGGCTCTGATAACACAGAGAGCTCGAATGGGAAATCTTGAAAGACCTGGTCTAGTGGAGGTGATCTCAAGTTGGCCTGAAGGCATCAACTGTGCTAAACCTCCAGAGGAGAAAGTAACTCGTGCTGAGGAAGCTCCTCCTTACAATGACCTTTCTGATGATGAAAAGAAATACGCTTTGTTCACAGACGGTTCCTGTCGTCTTGTTGGGAACAAGCGAAGGTGGAAGTCTGCAGTGTGGAGTCCAACACGCCGAGTTGCAGAGGCGAAAGATGGAGAAGGAGAATCCAGTCAGTTCGCAGAGGTAAAAGCTATCCAGCTAGCTCTCGACGTGGCTGAACGTGAGAGATGGCCAAAGCTTTATCTCTACACCGACTCATGGATGGTAGCCAATGCTCTATGGGGTTGGCTAAAGAACTGGAAGAAGAGTGGCTGGCAGAGAAAAGGAAAACCCATTTGGGCAGCCAACCTGTGGCAGGACATTGCTGATCGAATCGAGAGAATTCCAGTGAAAGTGAGACACATCGATGCTCACATTCCTAAGAGCAAAGCTACTGAGGAACAGCAACACAACCATCAGGCAGATCTAGCTGCAAGAGTTTCTCAAGTAGACATGGACTCTAATCTTGATCTCGACTGGAAACACCGAGGTGAGATGTTCTTAGCTCGGTGGGCTCATGATTCTTCAGGACATCAAGGCAGAGATGCAACATACCAATGGGCTCGTGACAGATCCATAGACATTTCCATGGATGCTATCACACAAGTCATCCATGACTGTGACATTTGTGCTGCTATTAAGCAGGCAAAACGACTTAAGCCCTTGTGGTATGGTGACAGATGGTCCAAGTACAAGTATGGTGAAGCTTGGCAGATTGACTACATCACTCTACCACGTTCTCGTTCTGGTAAGCAATACGTGCTTACTATGGTAGAGGCAAACACTGGATGGTTGGAAACTTATCCAGTTCCACATGCAACTGCACGCAACACCATTCTTGGTCTGGAGAGACAGATCCTGTGGAGACACGGAACTCCAGAGAGGATTGAGTCAGACAACGGAACTCATTTCAAGAACAACCTTGTAAAGGGCTGGGCAAAAGAGCACGGTATTGAGTGGATATTCCACATTCCCTACTATGCACCAGCTTCAGGGAAGATTGAACGCTACAACGGTTTGTTGAAGACCACTCTCAAAGCCATGGGAGGTGGATCTTTGAAAAACTGGGAAAAGCATTTAGCACAAGCAACCTGGCTGGTAAATAGTAGAGGTTCAGTGAACCGAGCTGGACCTGCACATTCAGATTTGCTACGGAAAGTAGAAGGTGATAGAGTTCCTGTTGTTAGAGAAAGGAATCTGTTAGGTAAAACTGTTTGGATATTTTCACCCTCAGGAGAGGCTAAACCTGTCCGAGGGGTGGTTTCAGCTGAAGGTCCGGGTCACACTTATTGGGTAATGCAAGAGAATGGTGAAATTCAGTGTATTCCACAAAGAAATTTAACTTTAGCTGAAAGAGGTTAATTTTGAACTGCTGTACAGCTACATCGCGTCCAGAGGAAGAATCAACAAGGAATCTACGGTGCACGAACCCTGAGATCCCTGAGAGCCCTGAGTCAACTAAGAGACCCTGAGATATCCCTGTTTCCCTTTTCTTCGCTTCATCGGTGAAGAAATGAACTGTTTTCCATTTTTCTCATTTTCTGATTTTCTTGTATTTTTGAATCATCTACATCTGAGCATAGCCGGAATGGACTATGAACTTTACTCACGAACTGTAAATATCGTTTTGGATTAGATGGACAGTATGAACAGCCAATGAAATTGTTTAGAAGGGGTGGATTGTGGCCGGTTGACGTTGCCCCCTTAAGAAAGGGAATATGGTGGACGGAAGTTGGTAAACGGAAGGAATAGTCTAAACTAATTTCATTGGACGAGTGGGAGGAAGCACTTCTGAGCTGGGACTATACTGGACATTTCCAGCACTTCTCAGTCAGTCTTGCTTCCGCCTCTTCTTCAGGCAACAGCTTTCTGTCCTGGGCTTTCTGCCAAGGCCTCGGCCTTGAAAACAAGATACCAGGCCTGTATATTAACTCTTTTCCAATTAACACAAAACTGCTTTTAACTTCTTTCTTTCGCTTTCTCTCTCTTCTATCCCATTCTGGGGAAAAGGGGGGAAGAGAGGGGAGAGCGGAGGTGGGGGACCCCTCTCTGCCGAGGGGGTCACTCTCATTTCTGTGTTACTCTGTTGTATATCTTTGTATATATTGTAGATATTGTAAATTTGTAAATAATCCCCTGCAAAACCCTACGTTGCTTTGTAAATATAGCTCCACTGCTTTGCTAATTCAGCTTGTGAGGTTTTTTTTTCCTTTCCCTTCAATTTTTTTTTCCCTTTTACTTTACAAGGGGGAAGGGAGGAGGCTTCTCGGCCTTGCCCTTCCACCCACCACAGGATCAAAGGCAGGAGAATTAACAGAGTCTTCTTCAGACAGCAGCCATTCAAGAGGGGCCTTGACCCTGGTGACATCTGAATGTGACGTCCATGGAATGGAATCCCCTACTGGTCAGTTTAGGGTCACCTGTCCTGTCCATGCCTCCCTGCAAGTGCCACCACTTACTTAATGCTCCCCAGCGTGGCACACAAGATTTAGTAGTGACCCTGGCTTCCTTTCCACACCCTAGTCCTTGGTAGTTAAACATCAGTGTTATGAAGATAGGCTGAAAGAGTTGGGCTGTTCAGCCTGGATGGGAGAAGGCTCATGGGAGACCTTACAGCTACATTTTAGTGTCTGAGGGGGACCTATAGGAAGGGTGAGGAAGGACAAGGGGCAATGGTTTGAAACTGGAGCAGGGTAGATTTTGGTTGGACATCAGGAGAGGAAGTTGTTTACAGTGCAAGTGGTAAACTACTGGACCAGGTTGCTCAGGGATGTGACTGAAGCCTCATCCCCAGACACATGCAAGATCGGACTCCATGTGGCCCTGGGCAGCCTGAACTAGTTGGAGGTGTCCCTGCTGACTGCAGGGGCTTTGGATAAGATGACCTTTGAGGGTCCTTTCCAACCTGATGCAATCTGTGAATCTGTTGTCACTGCTATCAGCAGTCACTGTCTGTGCAGACATGCCCTTAGCTTCAGAAAGTGCCATCACTGAGAATTAGAGGGAAGACCGGCAGGGCAGACATCCTGGTTGGAGACCGTTATAGACCACCCAACCAGAAAGAAGATCTTGATGAAGGATTCTATAGGCAGCTTAAGGCTTTCTCAAGATCTCCTGACCTTGTTCTCATGGGTGACTTCAACTTGCCTGACATCTGCTGGGATCTCAACACAGCAGAGAGGAGACAGTCTAGGAGGTTCTTAGAGTGCATGGAGGACAGCTTCTTATCCCAGGTGCAGTGAGAGCCTACCAGGGGCAAGGCTATGCTTGACCTGCTCTTCAGCAACAGGGAAGGGCTGGTGGGTGATGTGGTGGTCAGAGGGTGATTAGGGGCCAATGACCACGAGATAATTGAATTTTCAGTATTCGGTCAAGCTAAGAGGGGCAGCAAGAAGACCTCCACTCTGGACTTCCGGAGGGCATACTTCAGGTTACTCAAGGAACTAATTCAGAGGGTTCCTTGAGATAAAGCCCTTAAAAATAAAGGGGTCCAGGAGGGCTGGACCTGCTTCAAGGAAGAACTGTTGAAGGTGCAGGAACAGGCTGTGCCAATGTGCCGGAAGATGAGCCGCCAGGGCAGACAGCCAGCCTGGATGGTTAATGAACTTTTAATAGAACTAAGGGAAAAAAAGAGGGTGTATCATCTTTGGAAGAAAGGTGAGGCAACCCACGGAATGTTTAAGGATGTTGCCAAATCATGCAGGAAGAAAATTAGGGAGGCAAAAGCACATTTCTGTATATATGTTGTAAATACTGTATAAATTGTATATCTAACCTGCTTTTTCCACATTGCTTGTAAATATAGCATTCCTTTTGCTTCTCTGGCTGAGTTAGCTGTGGTTTTTCTTCCTCTTTGTGGGGGAGAGGAAGCTAGGCCTTCTCTCTCAACCCACCACATTTCTTTTTGGCTGCCCAACTCGGGCCTTGAGGATAATTAGCTTGATTTATTGCTTGCTCGAGCCAGACTAGCAAACATGAAGGTGCTTTGGATTTTTAAGCAATTGCACTTTTCAGTGTGTTCAGTTCTGATCTACAACTATTGTTTGGGTTTGGTTCTGGATCACCTAGGTAAATATTTAAAGCAGAAAATTTATTTGTGGTTTATGTATAGGATCCGGCTTCTGTATGACTGCTGTCCGGGATTCTTTAGGCTTACCAGATACAGGAGTGTGACCTCTAGCACTCTCCCGATTGAGATAAGGCAGTTTAAGATTCCAGTAGGTGAAAGGGTAATTTTAAGAAGGTGATTTATTTGATGTGTGTAATCCTGCTGCTGGTGATAACTAATGTGTATCTGCTATATTCTTTGCATCAGGAGAAAAAAGTGTCTAGGGCCTGCTTCATTATTAAGCATAGATCAAAGAAGAGGCGGCATACTTCTAGGTCAGCCCCGGAGATGTCCAGTGATGAAGAGAGTGGAGAATCTGTGTCAGTTAAAGATAAAGCTAAAAAGTCTATTGGAAAGGCTGCTTTGAATGGTTCTGTTGCTCATTCTGGCAAGCAGCCAGGGGCGGCGGCAGCTCCCAACATGGTGGCTCCCCCAGCTTTGGCAGCGGCAGCCATTAACGAGGCAAAGTCATTTCCGCCCACCTTCTCGGCAGGACCGGAAGCCCCTTCCACAGCAGCTGATCTGTCTCAAAACCTGTCAGCTTCTGTCAAGGTGCCTGTAAATTCAAACACAGCTCCAATTAAGCAAGTAGCAGTTTTAAAGACCAGAAGTGGAAAGGCCAAAGCTGATCCAGGAGCTAATGGGGAAGAAGAGCAGGAGACTGATCCTGGTGAGGGACCTTCTACTAGTAAAGATCCTGCTGAGGAGGAAGAGAAGATTTGTTTTAAAGATCTAGCTGAATTACTGAGATCAACACCAGATAGTGATGCAGCTAGTACGGCAGCTAGTGGTGGTTCTCAGCTTAGAGAGATCCTTAGGAGAGTGGCAGCAGGATTATGGGGACAACGTGTTCAGAAAGATGTGATAGGTGGAGAAGAAGATGACATTTCTGGATGTTCTTCTCCTCGCAAAGAGGTTAGAAACGTCCGTAAAGATTACATCAGAGCAGATAAGGAGCCAGTTCTAACTTGGCTTAGTAGATGTTATGATACAGGAAGAAAATTAGGGAGGCAAAAGCACATTTGGAACTTAAACTGGCCTCTGCTGTGAAGGACAACAAAAAGTCCTTCTATAAATATATTAATAGCAAGAGGAAGGGCAAGGACAACCTCCACTCCTTGGTTGACATGGAAGGAAATGTTGTATCAAAGGATGAGGAAAAGGCAGAGGTACTTAACACCTTCTTTGCCTCAAGTTTTACTAGCAGGACAGAAAGTCTTCCAGGCAGCTGGCCTGCAGAGCTGGCAGAAGGAGCCAGGGAGCTGCACAGTTTCCCTATGTTCCATGAGCAGGTAGTTGGAGGTCTCCTCCATTGGAATGGGCTGCCCAAGGAGGTGGTGGAGTCACTGTCATTGGAGGTGTTCAGGAGGAGACTTGATGGGGTGCTTGGTGCCATGGGTTAGTTGTTTAGGTGGGTTGGATTGGTTGATGGGTTGGACGCGATGATCTTGAAGGTCTCTTCCAACCTGGTTTATTCTATGTAAATTCTATGTAAATTTGCTCTTTCCTTTGCCTATTAGAGAGTCATTTCCCCCCCTGTGTTAGCCTACAGCAACCAGCAACGTGAAAGTCTCTTTGCGGAAGGAGGTTCCAGGTGCTTAAACCATAAAAACCAAGAACAAGAAATAATGGTACTGCTGATAGGTAGCTTCTATGCCTTGAAATTTAATTTTCAGGCCGCCTTTCCTAAGGATGAAATTCTATATTTTTGTAGGCCAAAGAACTCTTTTTTTCTTCTTCTTTATTTTTTTTTCTTTTTCCTATTCCAATACTCACAATGTGGGAGGTGAAAATAGAGTTCATAATGAGAACTTGATTCTGTAGGTTCCCAATGGGACCATACACATTGCAGTCTAAGTGTCCTGCCTTATAACAACTTCTCCTGCTACCACAGCTAAAACTAAACTGTCAGAGCAGAAATATGAGAGGAGACTGAACTGAGAAATTCAGTGAACATTAAGCTCAAGCTAGACAGTAAAGATGTGGTTTTTAGGCACTCAGACAGATTATATTCTTGCAAAAACTATTGCAAGATGGATTTGGTATGGTGAGGTGGATCTGTAGTGCCTGGGCTCACACTAAATTTCTGTGGTGAATAAGTGTCCTGCAGAGGAGGCTGCAGTCCTGTTAAGATGGTAATTTTATAAGCATTTATTACAGGGCCTTATTTATTTATTTTTGGCTTGGGTTAGGTTTCAGAGCTATCTGTTACTGGCCCACGCCTTGCATAAGGTGATCAGTTGGCTTTTGATTTCCACTCTAGACAACTCAGGAGTTATTAAGTAAGTCTGGAGAACAGTTGCTAATGCTTCTTCATAATTATTTTAAGAATTTGATTGTTTTAAAGTGAGCCCGTGGACAGAAAGAAAGCATGGTGCTTTTGTGCTGCTGTAGCTAAGGAGTGTGCAGCATAGAGCAAGAAAGAATGAGCATTCGTGTTCTCATGTGACAGTACAGAGCAAAACCCTCAAGAAATCCCATATTTATTCTACTTGGAATAGCCTGGATAGCTCATGAGGCACGTGGCTTTGGTATTTAGAGCCAGAAAAGTTTCTTTCTCTTTCTTTTGGATGCAGGGAAGTCTGATAGTGTCAAGACAGTTTCACACAGACTCAAGCACTTCTAAAGCTCCTGCAATGTGTATTGGCTTTGGTGTTAGCTCTCAAAAGAGGGCAAAATGAGGTTTAGTCATTATCTTTTCCTCAGGTGCTTTTAGATACTCAGTTCTTGAGCTTGCAGAGCCCAACTGCTAGAACAGTGGCATAGGTTTGTTTGTTGGCTAAGAGGAAAGCAAGCAAGTTGCAGGGTTTAATAACTTGGAAGGGCAGTTTTGTTTTACAGTGACAAATGCTACTACATTTTCCTGGGAAACGAGCACTGTGAATATAATATTCTGCATCTCAAAGCAATGGCAGTGATGGAAATGGTTATGAAAGTCAGAACATTGGATCAGATTCCCTTTGGTCGTTCCCCCCACTTCTCCTCCTTTCAACAAAGGCATGGGTTAATTTGAATTTCATTGCTTTTTATCCTTAGGGAAATATCAAATGATCAGTGTTACCGTGTAACCATGCCCCAGAGGAGGGGGACAGGTGTTGTGCTTGTGCTTTCACTTCACATATGCAGCAAGCTCATTAATTTGCTATTTTGTACATTTGAGTGGGAAAAGGCCACTGGTCTCTGTCACTAAAAAGCAACTGTGATTGATGGTTCAGGGCAGAAGGGGAAAATATTCAGAAATTAGTTATATAAACATCTTAAATGAACAATGTGCTTATAAAGAAGCATTTTTCCCTGGAGGAATGCTGAAATTGATGTTTTTAACCTCCCTTCTGAACACCTGCCACTGTGTGTTTCAGTTGGGAAACAAAGGATTCAAACTAACATCTTCCTGTAGTCAGGACAGAAAGTACATTTCTGTTTGATGATCTGTACCAACCCAGCTGCTACTCCAGCCCAGCAGAAGGGAGGGGAAGAACAGGTTAGAGAAATCTCTCTATCACATATGCAATCTCTGTATCTGACAGAACTTGTTTGTTGGCCTTCACTAGGTGAAACACTGGTGCCTGTGCTGCTTGTGAGACGTGTCTGAACAGAAAAGAGACGAGTCTAGAGCACACAACCCTAATGCCCATGTCTGCATCTCATTGCTTATTTTCTTTCTCATTAGCTGAATGCGTCTGAAGGCCTAGAGCTGCCCAGCAAGGCAAATTCAGTTCAGGGACTTAGATCCACGCAATCTAGCACTCACACAGGTGTCTACATGAAGCCTGTCAAGGTTTTGCTATCACATCTTCATGTGTGGCTGCCTTTGCAGCAGGTCCAACTCAATGTGCAGCTAACAGGCTGTCACTCGAGAACTTGCACTGGCTTTGCTAAACTGTCAAGTTCATAGAGTCATAGAATCGTAGAATGGTTTGGGTTGGAAGATACTGCAAGAAGGGGGCCGCTTATTCGACCAATTTGATCAGCGGATTCCCACTTTATTGAGCATCAGACACATCTTATATACAGTTTGCTATAATTATGCCCACTTGGCAACATACTATTGGTTGCTCTCTAAAAGGCTACATCATTGTTTTCACAACTCTGTGGAATTCTTCTATCCGGCCTAATTGCTCTCTTTCCCAGATCTCGCCTCCTCCTTATCTTGCTTGCCTCCCATCTCAGGGGCAGCTGGACTTCAGCATACCAAGCAATCAGCACTTTCTCACATCTCCTACTCCGCCACTATATTATCAACAGAGAATTCTTCAAGGCCTGAATTGCACAGGTGTTCCTGGGACCCATGTCCCCTCTTGCTCAAAACAAACCCCAACAACAGGAAGAGACCTTTTAGATCATCTAGTTCAAATCCCTCTGCCATGGGCGGGGACACCTACTATTAGACCAGGTTGCTCAAGGCCCTGTCCAGCCTGGCTTTGAAAAATTCCAGGGTTGCAGCCTCCACAACTTCTCTGGGAAACATGTTCCCAGTGCCTCTTCAGCCTCATGGTGAAGAATTTCTTCCTAATGTCTAATTCTTCCAGTGTGAAACCACTACCCTTCAACATGTCACTACATGCCCTTGTATAAAGTCCCTTTCCAGCTATCTTGTAGGCCACCTTCAAATACTGAAAGGCTGCTTCAAGGTCTCACTGGAGCTTTCTCTTCTCCAGGCTGAACAAACCCTACTCTCTCAGCCTGTCTTCAGGAGGAGAGTTGTTCCACTCCCCTGTGGCTGTCCTCTGGACGTGCTTTAACAGTTCCTTGTCCTTCTTGAGTTGGGGGCTCCAGAGCTGGACACAGCACTGCAGGTAGGGTCTCACAAGAGGGGAGTAGAGAGGGAGAATCACCTCTCTTGACTTGCTGGTGTGACCATTTTAGGCTGTGCCTTTAAGAAAGGGACAGTGCTGGAACACTCTGGCTGAATGTTTTGGAATAATAACGAAAACAATCAGATATTCTAAACGAATTTCATTGGTAGATTGGTAGAATGCAACTTTAAGTTTTAGTGCAGTTGGAATTTTTGTCAGTTTCTCTCTGTCCTGTTTTTTTCCAGCCTGTCTGCTTCTGAGCAGCCAGAGTTTTTACCTTGGATACCAGATAAGCACTAATCCTGCATGTGCTTTGAGGCCTAACAAAATTTCATCCTTATTAATTACCTTTTCTCTCTCTCTAGCCCTTTTTGGGAAAAAAGGGAGGTAGGGGGAGAGAGGGGGGTACAGAGGGGGAACCCTCCTCTGTCCGGAGGAGGGAGTTTTGTTCCTGTATTTTGCTTTGCTGGATATTTCTGTATATATATTGTAAATACTGTATATTGTGTATATATATAACATGCATTTCATTTTTGCTTGTAAATATAGCATTCCTTTTGCTTTTCCGACTGAGTTAGCTGTAGGGTTTTTTTCCCTCTTTGTGGGGGAGGGAGAGCTAGGCCTTCTCTCAACTCACCACATTAATTGGCGCCCAACGTGGGGCTTGGGGATAATTAGCTTGATTTATTGCTTGCTTGAGTCGGACTAGCAAACATGAAAGTGTTTTGGATTTTAGAGCGCCTGTTCTTTTCAGGTTTTGGGGTCCTGATCTACAAATATTGTTTGAATAAACCTTTATTTAGAATAAACCAAACCAGGTTGGAAGAGACCTTCAAGATCATCGCGTCCAACCCATCAACCAATCAATTTGGGTTTACTTCTCGATCAAATAGGGAAATACCTAATGCATAAATTTTATTTATGGTTTAGGTATACAATTCAGCTTCTGTATGACCGCTGTCTGGGGTTCTTTTGGCTTACGAGATACAGAAATGTGACATCTAGCACTCTCCCAATTGAGATAAGGGAGTTCAAGATTCCAGTAGGTGAAAGAGCAATTTTAAGTGATGGCTGGGATCCAAAGCTGATTTTTTCGATGTGTGTAATCCTGCTGCTGGTGATAATTAATGTGTATTTGTTATATGCTTTGCGCCGGGAGAAGAAGGTATCTAAGGCCTGTTTCATTATAAAGCGTAGATCAAAAAGAAAGAACAGCAGCTCTGGCTCTGTTCCAGAGACTTCTAGTGATGAGGAGAGTGGAGAATCTGTATCAGTTAAAGATAAAGCTATAAAGTCTATTGGACAGGCTGCTTTGAACGGTGCTGTTGCTGATTCTGGCAAGAAGCCAGGGGTGGCAGCAGCTTCCAACATGGTGGCTCCCCTGTCCTCAGCAGCCGCCATTAGCGAGGCAAAGTCATTTCCTCCTCCTACGGCAGGACCGGAAGCGCCCTCCAAAGCAGCTGATCTGTCTCAAAACCTGTCAGCTTCTGTTAAGGTGGCTGTAAATTCAAACACAGCTCCAACTAAGCAAGTAGCAGTTTTAACAACAATGAGTGGAAAGGCCAAAGCTGATCCAGGAGCTGATGGGGGAGGACAGCAAGGTACTTCTGCTGGGGAGGAAGAGAAAATTTGTCTTAAAAATATAGCTGAGTGTGGTGGATTAACGCCCTTTTCTGAAAACAAAAAAAAACAAAGCAGGGTGGAGGGCTTGCGGGTACTTTACCCTCCCTGCAGGGCGTTTCCCCCTGGGAAAGCTGAGTTTGTTCCACTCCCCCCTCCCTGCCCAGCCAGGGTATAAAAAGCAGGACATCATAGCTGTTGGATCTCCTTTTGGCTCCTGCCTCTGCTGGATGAGAGCTACTGCAGCTGCCTTCCTGCTCCTCAGCCACGTGGCCGGACCTGATCCATTTCCCTGCTGCCTCCGCACCTCCTCAGAGAAAGACTGGTTTTGTATTGTTCTTTTCTGTCCCACTCCCATCCACTCTTGTTCCTTGCCCTTGTGAACTTTTCCTGTTATTGTCATATATATATATATATATATATATTTTAAAGAAAACTTCTTTGCCTCTCTACTTCTAAGCCGACTCCAGATGGTTGTTTAGTGGATTGGCTCCTTACCCTTTTTTTCTTTCCCTCTCTGTTTGGAGGGAGGAGGTGGGGGGGGGAATGGGGGAGAGATTGTCAGCCTTTTCCCCATTTGGGCTTTTAACTCCCAGTTAAGGCTCAAACCACTACACTGAGTTATTGAGATCATCAGAGGATCGCGATGCAGCTTTTGGTAGGACAGCAGCTAGTGGTGGTGTTTCTCAGCTTAAAGAGATCCTTGAGAGAGTGACAGATTATTTGGACAAAAAGTTGAGGAAGAGGAGGAGAAGGAGGAAGGAGATGACCTTCAGGGATGTTCTCCCCCTCGCGAAGAGCTTAGAAACGTGCACAAGGATTACATCAGAGCAGATAAGGAGCCAGTCCTAGCTTGGCTAGGTAGATGTTATGATACAGGTGCTCCACCTCTAATGGTTGGAGACAAGTCAGTAGCTCAGCTAGGAAGTCTCTCAAAGGATAATGGAATAGATAGACATCTAGGCAAGACTCTCTGTAAGGTTAATCTGTGGATACGCCTTTTAATGGCAGTTTTCCTGAGATACCCTTCCTGAGATGATCTTCCATGGAATCCTAAGCCCTGGACTACCATAGATGAGGGAATTAAGCGCCTGAGAGAATTTGCTGTTAGAGAGATACTCTATGGTGAACATGAAAATCTGAATTCTGATGACATTCCTGCAGGAACTGGTCTTGCTAAAAAGCTCATCAAACTTGCTCCTTCTAATTATGCAAACATTCTGGCAAGCAGGATTGTGGCAAGAAATTATGGTGGAGCTTCTCCTACGGTTGGCCAATTCAGTGCTCAAATGAGACAATTGGAGGATAGCATGACACGTGTTTCTTTAGTTTCAGCCATTGAAACTCTGTCTGGAAAAACTGAGAATTGCATGAAAGAGCTGAAAGATTCCATATACCAATTGCCACAAAAGGATAATTCCAATTCTTCCTCCAGGTGGATACAAGTTTCATCTGTGAGGAATAGACGTCCTCCAAGAGGTCATTCCAAAGCAGATCAAATCAAAACAGACCACCAAGGCAGTCACGTAGGACTATTTGGATAACTCTGTGTGATCAGTTTGGTGAGAACATGAACAGGTGGGATGGCCAGCCAACTTCTAATCTTTTCAGGAGACTGAGGGAACTGCAAAGTGGCAGAACCCGAGGTAGCAATACCAGAAGGGTAGCTGTTACTTCCACAGTTCCCCAGAACAACCCTAGTAGCTCCAACAGTGGCTCCAGTTCTAACACTGCACACTGTGCTCAATGCACATGTGGGCATGTTCCCCATAACTAGGGGTGCCCTGCCTCCCGCCAGGGGGAGGATAGGGATAATAGAGATAACAGAATCTATTGGGATGTGTACATCCAGTGGCCTGGCACTTCACAATTTCGGAAGTACAGGGCCTTGGTTGACACAGGGGCTCAGTGCACCATAATGCCATCAAATTATCAGGGATCAGAGTCTATAACTATTGGGGGAGTCACTGGTGGATCTCAAGAGTTAAGTAAGGTGGAGGTTAATATAAGTTTAACTGGTAAACAATGGAGGAAGCATACAGTTGTGACCGGACATGACACACCTTGTATTTTGGGAACTGATTTTCTGAGAGAAGGGCGTTTCAAAGACCCTAGAGGTTACAAATGGGCTTTTGGAGTAGCTTCTGTAGAAATTGATGGACAAAAACTGAAGTTGTCTGTTAGACCTGAGCTTTCTGATGAATCTGCAGTTGTGGGACAACACAAGATACAGGACATTGTTGCCGGTTGCTTCTCAGACTGTGCATCACAGACAATACAGAACCAACCGTGACTCTTTGTTGCCCATTCAGAATCGGATTCGTCACATGGCGAGTCAGAAAGTCGTCAGCAAAACTCATTCACCTTTCAACAGTCTGGTGTGGCCTGTGCGAAAGCAGAATGGAGACTGGCGTCTGACAGTGGATTACCGAGCCCTGATTGAAGTAACACCACCTATGAGTGCAGCAGTACCAGACATGATGGAACTCCAGTATGAGCTGGAATCCAAAGAGGCCAAATGGTATGCTACTATAGACATTGCTAATGCATTTTTCTCTATTCCCATAGCAGAGGAATGCAGGCCTCAGTTTGCTTTCACCTGGAGAGGAATCCAGTACACTTTCAACAAAGTGCCAATGGGCTGGATCCACAGCTCAAGCATCTGTCATGCAGTGATCCACGATGCTCTGGAGAAAGGCGGTGCTCCAGAACACATCCAGTTCATCGATGATATCATTGTCTGGGGTAAAACTGCTGAAGATGTCTTCGAGAAAGGTAACAAAATCATTGACATTCTTCTGAATGCCGGTTTTGCCATCAAGCGAGACAAGGTGAAAGGACCTACCACAGAGATTCAGTGTCTGGGAGTGCGGTGGCACAATGGACGCCGACACATTCCGGAGGATGTGGTAAATAGAGTCTCTACCATGGCAAATCCCACAAACAAGCAAGAGACCCTACGTTTCTTGGGGATAGTGGGATTTTGGAGACTGCACATTCCTGGATACAGTCAGATTGTGAAACCTCTGTATGATGTGACTCGAAAGAGAAACCATTTCCACTGGGGACCTGAACAACAAGCAGCCTTTGACCAGATAAAGCGAGAGGTAGTTCAAGCAATGGGTCTGGGACCTGTCCGAGATGGTCCAGACATTAAGAACATTTTGTACACGGCTGCAAGTGACAATGGTGCAACCTGGTGCTTGTGGCAAAAAGCTCCAGGTGAGACACGTGGACGAACTCTTGTTTTCTGGAGTTGAGGTTACAGAGGTTCAGAAACTAATTATGCTTCAACAGAAAAAGAGATTCTAGCTGCGTATGAAGGAGTAAAAGCATCTTCTGAAGTGATTGGAACTGAATCACAACTTCTCTTAGCTCCCAGATTACCAGTTTTGAATTGGATGTTCAAAGGCAAAGGATCCACACCACATCATGCCACAGACTCAACCTGGTCTAAGTGGATGGCTCTGATAACACAGAGAGCTCGAATGGGAAATCTTGAAAGACCTGGTCTGGTGGAGGTGATTTCAAGTTGGCCTGAAGGTACCAACTGTGCTAAATCTCCAGAGGAGAAAGTAACTCGTGCTGAGGAAGCTCCTCCTTACAATGACCTTTCTGATGATGAAAAGAAATATGCTTTGTTCACAGACGGTTCCTGTCGTCTTGTTGGAAACAAGCGAAGGTGGAAGTCTGCAGTGTGGAGTCCAACACGCCGAGTTGCAGAGGCGAAGGATGGAGAAGGAGAATCCAATCAGTTCGCAGAGGTAAAAGCTGTCCAGCTAGCTCTCGACGTAGCTGAATGTGAGAGATGGCCAAAGCTTTATCTCTACACCGACTCATGGATGGTAGCCAATGCTCTATGGGGTTGGCTAAAGAACTGGAAGAAGAGTGGTTGGCAGAGGAAAGGAAAACCGATTTGGGCAGCTGACCTGTGACAGGACATTGCTGATCGAGTCGAGAGTATTCCCATGAAGTATCGGGGCGACGGAGATTAGAATCAATACGGCTGACCAATATGATCGAGTATTGTTCCTTTATTGTTCCATGTGGCAATGCCAGCGACGAGCAGTGTGAGCAATCTGGCAGTGCAGGCCTAGAGCCTGACATGGTGGTAGGCCATGCTCAGCATAAATGCATAGTTAGCTAGCAGTGGAGCAAAACAGTGCTGTGCCTGCAGCATGTAACTAAAACAAGGCACTGGTAGCTACAAACATGGACAGTTATCTTAGGACAACAGAACATGCACCTGCATCAACAACCTCGTTGTGTCATTAGTAGTTGGACCAATAATCTGTAATAGTGCAATGTGTGGTCACTCATAGGGAACCAATGGAGCTATGCCAACAAGGCACTCTGAGTTTATATAAGTTGTAGCAGTTGCCTTGCTACGCACTTCTGCCTTTCCTGTCTCCTATTTCTTCTACACTTTACCGTGCTATACTTGCACTACAGGCCTGCTCCATAGGCCTGCACCTCAGGCCTGCACCATCGGCCTGCAACACTGGAACAATAAAGGAACAATACTCGATCACATTGGTCAGCCGTATTGATTCCCAATCTCCATCGTCTACAGTTCCAGTGTTGCAGGCCTGAGGTGGAGGCCTGTAGAGCAGGCCTGTTGTGCAGGTATAGCACAGTAAAGTGTAGAAAAGAAGAGACAGGAAAGGCAGAAGTGCGTAGCAAGGGAACTGCTACAACTTATATAAACTTGGAGTGCCTTGTTGGCATGGCTTCATTGGTTCCCTCTGAGTGACCACACATTGCACTATTACAGATTATTGGTGTAACTACTAATGACACGCAAGGTTTGTTGATGCAGGTGTATGTCCTGTTGTCCCAAGATAACTGTCCATGTTTGTAGCTACCAGTGCCTTGTTTTAGTTACATGCTGCAGGCACAGCACTGTTTTGCTCCACTGCTAGCTGGCTCTGCATTTATGCTGAGCATGGCCTACCACCATGTCAGGCTCTAGGCCTGCACTGCCAGATTGGTCACAGTACTCATTGCTGGCATTGCCACAGTGAAGGTGAGACACATTGATGCTCACATTCCTAAGAGCAAAGCTACTGAGAAACAGCAACACAACCATCAGGCAGATCGAGCTGCAAGAGTTTCTCAAGTAGACATGGACTCTGATCTTGATCTTGACTGGAATCACCAAGGTGAAATATTCTTAGCTCAGTGGGCTCATGATTCGTCAGGACATCAAGGCAGAGATGCAACATACCAGTGGGCTCGTTACAGATCCATAGACATTTCCATGGATGCTATCACCCAAGTCATCCATGACTGTGACATTTGTGCTGCTATTAAGCAGGCAAAGCGACTTAAGCCCTTGTGGTATGGTGACAGATGGTCCAAGTACAAGTATGGTGAAGCTTGGCAGATTGACTACACCACTCTACCACGTTCTTGTTCTGGTAAGCAATACATGCTTACTATGGTAGAGGCAAACACTGGATGGTTGGAAACTTATCCAGTTCCACATGCAACTGCACGCAACACCGTTCTCAGTCTGGAGAGACAAATCCTGTGGAGACACGGAACTCCAGAGAGGATTGAGTCAGGCAACAGAACTCATTTCAAGAACAATCTTGTAAAGAACTGGGCAAAAGAGCACAGCATTGAGTGGATATTCCACATTCCTTACTATGCACCAGCTTCAGGGAAGATTGAACGCTACAACGGTTTGTTGAAGACCACTCTTAAAGCCATGGGGGGTGGATCTTTGAAAAACTGGGAAAAACATTTAGCACAAGCAACCTGGCTGGTAAATAGTAGAGGTTCAGTGAACCGAGCTGGACCTGCACATTCCAATCTGCTACAAATAGTAGAAGGTGATAGAGTTCCTGTTGTTAGAGAAAAGAATCTGTTAGGTAAAACTGTTTGGGTATTTTCACCCTCAGGAGAGGCTAAACCTGGAGGGAGAGCTAGGCCTTCTCTCAACCCACCACAGCTGGCGACACTGGTCTGGATGCAGCCCAGGATACAGTTAGCTCTTGGGGCTGCAGGTGCACAGTTCTGGCTCAGTTTGAACTTCTCCTCAGACAGCACTTCCAAGTCCTTAGTGTCATGATTGCTCTATATCCATTCTCTGTCCAGCCTATATTTGGTTTTGGGATTGCCCTGAGTTTTCACATTGCTGGAGTGCATGAGCCCCTCCTGCACCTCTGGAAAAGCAGTCAGGTGTGAAGGAAAATGGAGAATCGCCACCAGTGTTATCTTTCTGCTAGGATAGGTTCTCATCTTGAAAGATATCACTACTGCTTGCCTTCTGATTCCTTGACACTCTCTGCCCTCATGTAAAGACATCTCTTGTTCAGAACAGCAGCATGCTTCCAAGACTGGCTTCTCTCTGGAAAGAAAAGTATTATCACAGTTCCTTAAGGCCCAGAGGAGGTCTGCAAATGTCTCTAGACATATTGGTGGCTTTCCAATACACAGGAGGTATTTTGAAAGCCTTCAATAGATGATAGCAAGGGGAGTGCAGAGGTCAACAGGCATAAAGAAGGGTCTGGTAACAGTGCCAAGTAGGGAACAGAAGAAATGCCTGAAGTAAATTGCTTAGTAGATGCTCACAGCTTCTTGTTTCCGCTGACAACGTGTGGAGCAGGTCTTAACTGGAGTATTAGCTCTAAGAGGGTTTTTTCCTCATTGCAGCTGTTGTGGAAGTCTAGTATTAAAGGGATTGCTTTTCTAATGGGATTCATGGTCCTGCATCTGTGCCAAAAAAAGTTATAGTATTTGAGAGCTGTTAATGTGAAGCTGAAATGTTGTTCAACCCTCTGTTTTCAGATGCATTTGGGGATTTTTTCATTAGCATTTCACAACTTGGATTCCTTGCAGAACGAAACTGAAAATTGAAGTTAATGATCAGACAGAACTCATTTCAAGGGAAATTACTGTCATGTATAATCTGTGGTTAACACTGAAGTCCTAAAATAGACCACTAAGGATGCTGAAGTTACAGAATCACAGAATGGTGGGGGTTGGAAGGGACTGGAGATCCATCTAGTCCAACACTCCTGATAAAGCAGTGTCACCCAGAGCAGGCATAACCCCCTGTACCAGGAGAGGTTAGGGGCTACTGGAAAACAGCTGGAAAGTAGCTTTGCAGAGGAGGATTTCAGAGTGCTGGTGGACAACCAGTTCCCCATGAGCCAGCAGTGTACCCTCATGGCCAAGCATGCCAGTGGTCTCCTGAAGAAGAATGTGGCCAGCATGTCAAGGGAGATTCTTCTTCCCATCACTGCCACATGAGGAGTCCTGGCTCGTTACGGGCTCGTTACAGGATGGCCAAGGGATCAGGCCTAGCCAGCATGGATTTAGGAAGGGCAGGTCCTGCCTGACCAACCTGATCTCCTTCTATGATCAGGTGACCCGCCTGGTGGATGTGGGGAGGCCTGTTGATGTAGTCTACCTGGACCTCAGCAAGGCCTTTGACACCGTCCCCCATAGCAAACTGCTGGCCAAGCTGTCAGCCCATGGCTTGGACGGGAGCACACTGCGATGGGTTAGGAACTGGCTGGAGGGCCGAGCCCAGAGAGTGGTGGTGAATGGTGCCACATCCAGCTGGCAACCAGTCACTAGTGGTGTGCCCCAAGGATCAGTGCTGGGCCCTGTGCTCTTTAACATCTTTATTGATGATCTGGATGAGGGCATTGAGTCCATCATCAGTAAATTTGCTGACGACACCAAGCTGGGGGCAAGAGTTGATCTGCTGGAGGGTAGAGAGGCTCTGCAGAGAGACCTGGACAGGCTGGACAGATGGGCAGAATCCAACGGCATGAGATTTAACACACCCAAGTGCCGGGTTCTGCACATTGGCCACAACAACCCCATGCAGTGCTACAGGCTGGGGTCAGAGTGGCTAGAGAGCAGCCAGGCAGAGAGGGATCTGGGGGTGCTGGTTGATGGTAGGCTTAACATGAGCCTGCAGTGTGCCCAGGCAGCCAAGAGGGCCAATGGCATCCTGGCCTGCATCAAGAACAGTGTGGCCAGCAGGAGCAGGGAGGTCATTCTGCCCCTGTACACTGCACTGGTTAGGCCACACCTCGAGTACTGTGTCCAGTTCTGGGCCCCTCAGTTTAGGAAGGATGTTGACTTGCTGGAACGAGTCCAGAGAAGAGCAACAAAGTTGGTGAGGGGTTTGGAACACAAGCCCTATGAGGAGAGGCTGAGGGAGCTGGGGCTGCTTAGCCTGGAGAAGAGGAGACTTAGGGGTGACCTTATCACTCTCTACAACTACCTGAAGGGAGGTTGTAGACAGGCTGATGATGGTCTCTTCTCCCAGGCACCCAGTACCAGAACAAGAGGACACAGTCTCAAGCTGCGCCAGGGGAGGTTCAGGTTGGATGTTAGGAAGAAGTTCTATACAGAAAGAGTGATTGCGCTATGGAACGGGTTGCCCGGGGAGGTGGTGGAGTCGCCGTCATTGAAGGTGTTCAGAAGGAGACTTGACGGGGTGCTTGGTGCCATGGGTTAGCTGTTTGGGTGGGTTGGATTGGTTGATGGGTTGGACACGATGATCTTGAAGGTCTCTTCCAACCTGGTTTGGTTTATTCTAATAAAGGTTTATTCTAAAGAGTTCAAGAGAGACAGAGAGACTCTCACTGGAGAGAGTCCAGTGGAGGCAACAAAGAAGCTGAGAGGACTGGAGCATCTCTGTGGGGTGGAGAGGCTGTGAGAGACTTGGGGCTCTGGGGAGGTTCTTTAGCCTAGAGAAGAACAGACTGAGTGGGGATCTTCTCAGTGCTGATTAGAAGCTAAAGGGCAGGGGGAAGAGGGTAGTGCCAGACTCTTTTCAGTGGTGTCCAGCAACAGGACAAGGGACAATGGGCACAAGCTGGAACTCAGGAGGGTCCATCTGAACATGAAGTAAAATTTCTTTCCTGTGAGGGTGCTGGAGCACTGGACCAGACTGCCCAGAGACGTTATGGAGTCTCCTTCTCTGGAGAGATTCCAGACCTGCCTGGATGTAATCTTGGCAACCTGCTCTGGGTGAAGCTCATTTAGGAGGAGGCTGAACTAGATGATCTGCAGAGGTCCTGTCCAATCCCCACCATGTTGGGATTCTGTGAAAACGGTGACATGCTGGCCTTGAGGTTACATGAGTGCCATGCTTCTGGGAAATGAGATGGCAGCTTTGGGTTTGAATACCTGGTATTTTAAGTTTTATAAGCCTGGAACAGTAATTGCAGGCTTTATTTTTCCTGTGTTAATTATTGTAAATGTCTCATAATTGGTGAATGGATGTTGTTTAAAACAGGTGCAGTTACTTCAGTGTGAATGATCAGGGAGTTCAATCTGCATAACTCCATTGGTTGCTTCCTCTGTGCAAAGAGACTGATTTGCAAGAAATCTGTGTGATGATGGTTATTAACTTCCTTTGGCAAGGGGCGGGATGCTCTTTCTTTCACCTGAAAAGTGTTTGTTGTGTAGAATTATTTCAGTTTTTGCTTGGAATTATTCATAGTACCCAGCACAAATACATTTATCCAGAAGCTTTGCTATCAAGTGATTTACTGTAACATCACAGAATGGTTTGAGTGAGAAGGAACCTTTAAAGGTCATCCCTCAACTGAGCAAGGACATCCTCAACTAGATCTGGTTCTTCAGAGCCCTGTCCAAACTGTCCTGGAATGTCTCCAAGGATGAGACATCTACCACCTCTCTAGGCAACCTGGGCCAGTGTTTTACCACCCTCAGCATAAACTATCTTCTTTCTTATATCTAGTCTTATATCTAGTCTAAATTCTTCTTCTTATACTTTAAAGCCATCACTCCTTGTCCTGTCACAACATGTCCTGCTAAAAAATATGTCCCCAGCTTTCTTATAGGCCCCTTTGGGTGCTGACAGCCACAGTAAGGTCTCCTTGCAGTGGGGGAGACCTTCTCTTCATGGAAGTAATATAATGTCCTTAGCAACAGGGTTATGTAATATATTCAGTCTGGACAGTAGGACCCATCACAGCATCTGCTTTCTGTTGGCTCAAACCTTCAGCAGAGTGTTCCAGTCAGTAAAACAAAGTGAAGAACTGAGAGCTCCAGCACTGGAACCGTTGATTTATTCTTAATGCAAGAACTGAAAGGAAATTCCCTTCAGGCCATCAGTAATGGCAGGCTCCACAGACAAGCATTACGTGTAAACAGAAGCATTTACCCAGGCATTACCTTTATTACCTTTCCCCATTTCTTCCACTTAAGGCCCCATTTGCACATTATGAAATGATATAATAAGGTTAATTTTTGAGAACTTAATTTTCTTGGGTAATTTTTTAGTAGGTAATTGTTTGGGGTTTTTTACCTGAGTGGAATCTCACAGATGAACTACAAAAGCATCTAGAAAGCCTTCAGACTAGTTCTGCCTGGCTAAATGGTTGCAACCATAGGAAGATCTATAAAGTCAAAACCTCTGTGAAGCCAGACCTTCAACATCAGTGTTGTTCTTGGGGCAGGGACTGATGAAACTACACTTGGCAGTTCTGAGAAACCAACTGACATAGCAAGAGCCTTGGTCTCATTTAATTTCCTGTTACAGAATCCCAGTATGGTGGGATTTGAAAGGGACCTCTGGAGATCATCTAGTCCAACGCCCCAGGGTCACCACAGCTCATAGCAGTAATGTCCTTGTAGGTTTGGAATCTCTCCAGAGCAGGAGATTCCACAGCCTCACTGGGCAGCCTCTTCCTGTGGTCCATCATCCTCAAAGCAAAGAAATTTTTCTTCACAATTACATGGAACCTCATGGATTCCACTTTGTGCCTGTTGCCCCTTGTTCTGTTGCTGGGCACCATTGAAAAGAGTCTAGACCCATCCTCTTGTCCTGTGCCCTTTAGTTACTGACAAGCATTGAGAGGATCCCTTATCATTCTGCTCTTCACCAGGCTAAACAGCCCCAAGTCTCTCAGCCTCTTCTCCTCACAGAGGTGCTCCAGTCCCCAAAGCATCTTTGTAGCTCTGGTCCTGAATTCTTGCTGTGCTTAGCCTGCCACACTGCACTGTTTGCTTTCAGGCAAGACACTGACATTTTCATTTTCCACCTATAATGGTTATATTATTAAAAATGTGTAATAATATAAGGTGTTGAAACAACAATTGCTGTATTTTCAGTTGCCCATCTCTAAGTTGTGCTGGCCCTCAGCATTATGTGGTGGGAAAATCATGGAGTGTGAGCCTGTTTCTGGCAAATCATCTTTCTACATTTCAGTTTTAGGTATTTCATGTTATATGGCATTTATTTTTCCCCACTTTTTGAGTCTTCATAGGCCAGAGAAGCTTCTTGCAAGACAAGCTGTTCCCTGTCATGCTGCTAGTCCTATCCCCTACCCCTGTGCTTTCCAGGAAGATGGATTTGAGCCTAATTCCCACAACTGGAGAAAGTGTTTCAGTCTCACTCTTACCTCACAGAGCAATTTTCACCTGGCTTGAAACAGCTTGTTTGTTATTTTAGTCTGGTTTTAGAAAGCTGGGAGATCTCTTTCTTGAGTGTAACTATGTCAGCTATGTCACCATCAGTCTCAAAGCTGTTGCTGCAGATACTGGTTGGTGGAAAGAGACCTAATTTCATGAGCATCTCCCCATGATTAAACAGCCCCAAACCTTCCTACTGTACTAATCCATAGCCACCTGTGGATCTTTGTTGTTCTGTTATCTACCTACTTTACTTCTGGTTGGGACTAGGAAAATTTAATGGGAGATGATTGAATTTCCCTTTCTTTCCCATCTTTCCCAGCGTTATCATCACACATCCTAATGGTGTTCTGGTGAGAACCTTAAACTGTCAACGTGTCACAATAGGAGACAGTCACTGACATCTTCCCCCTCGCCTGTCAAGTTCCTTTTCTGCCTCACGTCCACTGCTTTTAGCAGAGCTCCTCTCAGGCAGAAGACCCTTCTGCTCTGGATCTGCTCTAGTTAAAGGCCTGTCAATCCTTATCAAGGAGCTCTCAGCTACAGGATCTCCTTCCCTCCCTTCTACTCCCTTCTCTTCCCCTCTGCCTTCTGCTCTTGACATCACATCTCCTGTCCTTTGATGCCATCTGCTTATCATTCGCATGCTGTCTTGGTCCCTGGCTGGTTTAATTTTCTTTCTCTGCTTACAGGCTCTTCCATTATTGTGCCATCTCTCTTCATAGATCTCATCCACTCTTATCATCCAAGGTTTTTTGCAGACCCATTCCTCCAGACTCAGCTTTGCTGTGGCCACTTTTATTGTCTACTGATCCCTCATTTACATTTTCTGAACAGCTCTCCCTCAAAAGCAGGGAGCCCCTTCCTATACTCCAGGTCATTTATTTGCCATTGGATGTTATAGATCTAGAGTACCTTCCATGATCACAGTGGGAGGGATAGTGTCACACAAATGCTTACAGAGGACTTAAATCCAACAGAATAAGTTAGTTCCTTTCCTCTACAGCCTTCTTGTAAGAAGATGGTGGTATCTTTCAGGCTTGCACTTGAAGATGGGCAGAATCCAATGGCATGAGATTTAACACATCCAAGTGCCGGGTTCTGCACATTGGCCACAACAACCCCATGCAGAGCTATAGGCTGGGGTCAGAGTGGCTGGAGAGCAGCCAGGCAGAGAGGGACCTGGGGGTACTGGTTGATGGTAGGCTGAACATGAGCAGCAGTGTGCCCAGGCAGCCAGGAGGGCCAATGGCATCCTGGCCTGCATCAGGAACAGTATGGCCAGCAGGAGCAGGGAGGTCATTCTGCCCCTGTACACTGCACTGGTTAGGCCACACCTTGAGTCCTGTGTCCAGTTCTGGGCCCCTCAGTTTAGGAAGGATGTTGACTTGCTGGAGCGTGTCCAGAGAAGGGCAACAAAGTTGGTGAGGGGCTTGGAACACAAGCCCTATGAGGAGAGGCTGAGGGAGCTGGGGTTGCTTAGCCTGGAGAAGAGGAGACTCAGGGAAGACCTTATTGCTGTCTACAACTCCCTGAAGGGGGGTTGTAGACAGGCAGAGGTTGGTCTCTTCTCCCAGGCAGCCAGCACCAGAACAAGAGGACACAGTCTCAGGCTGCGCCAGGGGAGGTTTAGGCTGGAGGTTAGGAGGAAGTTTTACACAGAGAGAGTGATTGCCCATTGGAATGGGCTGCCCAAGGAGGTGGTGGAGTCACCATCACTGGAGGTGTTCAGGAGGAGACTTGATAGGGTGCTTGGTTGCATGGTTTAGTTGGTTGGGTGGTGTTGGATGATAGGTTGGACACGATGATCTTGAAGGTCTTTTCCAGTCTGGTCTGGTCTGGTCTGGTCTGGTCTGGTCTATTCTATTCTATTCTATTCTATTCTATTCTATTCTATTCTATTCTATTCTATTCTATTGGTATAACCCTCTACCAAAGGCTGAGGAATAAAGGATCACAGAATCACATAATTGTTTGGGTAGAAAGGGACCTTTAAAGTTTGTCTAGTCCAACAGCCCTGCAGTGAGCAGGGACATCTTCAGCTTGATCAGGTTGCTCAGAGACCCATCCAACCTGACCTGGGATCACCACTGAACATCCCAGGAAGCATTTCACTGGGATTTTTCCCAACAGCAAGTGTAGCACCTGGCTTAATGTAGGTTAATTCCATCAGATAAACAAGTCTTAATAATTTGAAGAGTAGAAAATATTTCACAATCATTGAGGGCACAGACAAAAGGCCAGAAATACAAATCCAGGCCAACACCTCACAGCAGCTGAGTCTTTTGTGTTACTTAACAGTGGCTATGCAACACACTTGGTCATGCTCTGCAGACCCCCAAAACAAAGGCACCCTGTTGATGTTTACTTTGGCCCAAGCCAGAAACAGTTATTTTAAATGAGTTAATAAATGAAGTAGTGAATGATGATGGATTCTATAATCTCTTTTCTCTCTCTCTCTCTCTTTTTTTCTCTTTAGGTCACTCAGATGAGTCATCCAGATTTGATTCTCTTCCTCATGAAATATCTCATGGCTTTGGTCGTGGGGATACCCTCAGTCTTCTGGGTTGGAAGCAAAAAGACCTGTTTTGAGTGGGCTAGCTTCTTCCATGGGCGCAGGAAAAAAGAGTGTGTATTGGTATCTAACAGAATAAACTGGGGGAGTACTGGCAAATAATCTCCTCTTCCCTTGCGGTGCTAAAAGAGGGATTTTGGTAGTTTTTCATGGAGGCAAAGACAGGAAGATTTTTCTCACTCTCTGAAATGGAGTGAGAAAGAAGACATGCAATAGCTAAAAAAACCTCTGAAGAATTGGTGTTATTTTTCATAGAGTCATAGAATGGTCTGGGTTGGAAGGGACCTTCAAAGGTCATCTAGTCCAACCCACCCTGCAGTCAGCAGGGACATCCTCCACTAGATCAGGGTTGCTCAGAACCTTGTTGAGCCTGGCCTGGAATATCTCCATGTATGAGGCCTCAACTACCTCCCTGGGCAACCTGTTCCAGTGTTCCACTACCCTCGTGGCATAGAACTTGTTCCTAACATCCAATCTGAATCTACTCTTCTATAGTTTGGTCTCTGAATCAAGTCTCTGTTACTCCATCTCTTTCCAAAATACTTTTAAACAAGAATTAGGTTTCAGTTGTATACCACAACTTCTCTGCCATCTACTGAGAGGTGGAATTGAAAGGTTTTATTTACAGATGTGCTTGGCAAATGAATCAGACATAGAGACTGAAATTAAACTGATGTTCTTTTTACCACAACTTCAGTTAAAAGTCTGTGCTTTTAATCCTCCCCTATGCATTGGTGCCAAAGCACAGATTCACAGATTGCATTCATTTGGAAGGAACCCTCAAAGGTCATCTTATCCAACTCCCTGCAGTCAGCAGGGACACTTCCAACTAGATCAGCCTGCCCAGTGCCACATCAAGTCTGATCTTGAATGTCTCCAGGGATAGGGCCTCAACCACATCCCTGGGCAAACTCTTCCAGCATTTTACCACTGTCATTGTAAAGAACTTCCTCCTGAAATCCAATCTAAATCTACCCTGCTCCAGTTTCAAACCATTGCCCCATATGACTGTAAGAAAGTCTTAGAGCTTCTGTAAGGTTGAAATTATGCAGACTAAGGTATCCCATAAATTTGAGAGAATCTATATTGTTTCCATAATGGTAAATACTGTCTTTTAAGTAGATGGTGACTACTCCATGACTTTGTGACTTTGACTTGTCCATCCTTAGCTGCACAGGCCCTCTGCTGAGGCTAAAGTAAAATGACCTTCTGTAAAGTTTGATTAAATGTTTCTTTATTCAAGAAACTAAAAGGAAGAGGAGTTAGCCAGGCAGAGGAAATGGTACATGCAAGAATTATAAAGAGAATGGGAAGGGAGGAAAAGGCCTCCCCACAACAAAAAGATTAAAAAACCAAAAGGAATGTAGAGGGTGTGATAGTTCCTCCTTTTTAGCATGCTGTGGTAGAGCAGCCAAGTGCAATGCTGCCCCAACAGCCCTTCCCAGCAAGGGGTTTCAGCAAACAGAGGAGCTGCAGAACTATAACCACTGATCCAGATTTGAAGTGCTGATTTGAGTGAGGAAGCAGTTTCCCATGTTCCCAATAGGCAGTGTCCTGGGTCATCGGAGCCTGCTGACCCAGGGTCTGCTGCCCACAGCAGGGTCTCTTTTCTAACAATATGAGGAGCAGCTGAGGGAACTAAAGTTGTTTAGCCTGGAGAAAAGAAAAAGGTTCAGGGAAGACCTTCTCACTCCCTACAACTCCCTGGGAAGAGGTTGGTGGGGGTCAGTCTCTTCTCCCAAGTCACTAGTGAGAAGACAAGAGGAAATGGCCTCAAGTTGTGCCAGGGAAGTTTTATGTTGGACATGACAAAAAATTTCTGCATGGAAAGGGTTGTCAAGGCCTAAACCAGGCTGCCCAGGGAAGTGGAAGAGTCACATCCCTGGAGGGATTTAAAAGAAATGTAAATGTGGTGCTGAGGAAAGTGGTTTAGTGGTAAGTTGGCAGTGCTGGGTTTAGGGTGGGACTTCATGATCGTAAAGGTCTCTTCCAACCAAAATGAGTACACGAGTCTGTTACTCTATTCACAAACTGAGGCCACATAAGTAAATACAGCAGTGGTTGCACACATCTAGGCTGGAGGATCAGGTATGGGGAGTAGAAAGGATTCAAGAATGTGCCCCAAATGTAGAGGGGGCATTCTAATGTAAATAGGTGGTTTTACTTGCCAAGCTATAGTATCTGTTGGCTTTGTTTGCAAAAGAGCTGCAGTGCTGCTACTGTGGTGGCTTTTCTATTGCAGTCATTAATGCTAACTGTGCAAATTGCCTGTCTTCTGCAGGGTGGTAAACGAGAGCCGGCAAGCACTGCAAGAGCCAGACTTTGCTCAGTCTCTGCTGAGAGATCCTAACACCCCCATCATCCGAAAGTCAAGAGGCACCTCCACACAGGGCACCTCTACACACGCCTCCTCCACCCAGCTGGCGATGATGGATGACCAAAGGAGTAAGGCAGGCAGCGTCCACAGCAAAGTGAGCAGCTACCATGGCAGCTTGCACCGATCACGAGACGGCCGGTACGTGGCTTCTTTTAGCAAAATGGACCAGCCTCTGCTGGCAGGCGTTGGGCCACCACATTGCTGAAGTGGAGCAATGAAACTGCAGAAATATCTAGAGCACAGGTCTTGTGAGGAGCAACTGAGGGAACTGGGATTGTTCAGCCTGGAGGTTGGACATGAGGGACAATTTCTTTATGTAAAGGGTTGTCAAGGCCTGGAACAGGCTGCCCAGTGAAGTGGTTGGATCCCCATACCCTGGAGTGATTAAAAAGACCTATGTAGAGGGGATACTGAGGGACATGGTTGAGTGTTGTCCTGACAGTGATGGGGTAATGTTGCACTTGATAGTCATAAAGATCTCTTCCAGTCTAAATGATTCTGTGGTTCTAAAACTGGAAATTCTGCTCATACTTAATTTCTCTGATCTCAGGTAGTGATAGGACTAGGGGGAATGGAATGAAGCTGGAGGTGGGGAGATTCAGGCTAGATGTGAGGAGGAGGTTCTTCACCATGAGAGTGGTGAAGCCCTGGAATGGGTTGTCCAGGGAGGTGGTCGAGAAGACCAGGCTGGATGAGGCTCTGGGCAGCCTGATCTAGTGTGGGGTGTCCCTGCCCATGGCAGGGAGGTTGGAACTAGATGATCCTTGTGGTCCCTTCCAACCCTGAATGATACTATGATACATCTCATCTTCCTGTCAGTGACTGGATTGGAAAGAGAAAAAAATATTATATTTTCAGAATGTTCATGAATTACGTGGTGTGAACGCATCCAGTGAGGCTTTTCCTGCAGTGATCTGGTTACATCACCAGAGCACATGAGAAAACAGATCTGGTCTAAAATCAGCTTCTTATTTTTGTGTCTGCTTTTACAGAATCCTAGAATCAAAGAATTATTTTGAGAGACTTGTGCTCTAGACTCTTGGCTGGTTTTGTTGACTTCCCTTGGACATGCTCCAACAAGATGAAGATATAGATAGAGATGATATAGATATAGATGATATAGGTATAGATAGAGATAGATCCTATGAGGAGAGGCTGAGGGAGCTGGGGTTGCTTAGCCTGGAGAAGAGGAGGCTCAGGGGAGACCTTATTGCTCTCTACAACTACCTGAATGGAGGTTGTAGCCAGGTGGGGGTTGGTTTCTTCTCCCAGGCAACCAGCACCAGAGCAAGAGGACACAGTCTCAAGCTGCACCAGCGGAGGTTTAGGCTGGATGTTAGGAAGAAGAGAGAATAGCCATTGGAATGGGCTGCCCGGGGAGGTGGTGGAGTCACCATCACTGGAGGTGTTTAAGAAGAGACTGGATGGGGTGCTTGGTGCCATGGTTTAGTTGATAGTAGATAGTGTTGGATGATAGGTTGGACTCAATGATCTCAAAGGTCTTTTCCAACCTGGTTAATTCTATTCTATTCTATTCTGTTCTAACTCAATGTCCAAAACTGTGTATAAATTGGTTTTGTTTCTGAAAATAGTCCTGGTCCTGCTAGAGTAAACAATCTTAGAAGTTACCTGCTCTAATTTAAGATGTAGTTAAGGTTTAAAACCTAAATTATCATCAACATAAGAGAGACATAGACCTGCTGGAACTACATTTCAATATCTGAAGTGAACCTACAGAAAGACTGTGGAAGGACTGTTTAGAAGGGCTTGTACTCATAGACAAGGAACACTGGTTTGTGGAGCAGTAGATTTAGATTGGACTTCAGGAGGAAGTTTTTTATTATGAGAATGGTAAAATAGTGGACCAGGTTGCTCAGGGATGTGGTTGAAGCCCCACCCCTGGAGACATTCAAAATTAGACTTGATGTGGCTCTGGGCAGGCTGATCTAGTTGGAAGTGTCCCTGCTGACTGCAGGAAGTTGGGCAAGATGACCTTCGAGGATCCCTTCCAACCTCATGGAATCTGTGAATCATTTATCTTACATAATTATCAATACTCTGTGTAGAGCTGGAATAAGACTCAGGCTGTGTAAGGAGTTGAAACAATCTGCCTGGGACTGTGTAAGCTATTGACTGAGCTGCACAGAGGATGATTTCCAAAAGCAGAGATGGTTTGTGCTGAGATTTATTTGCATTAATTCATATATGTGGCAGTAAGAATGGCAACAACTGTCCTCTGGTTTTCTCCCTTAGGTACACTCCCTGCAGCTACAGGGGCATGGAAGAAAGACTACCTCATGGCAGCATGTCGCAGCTGACAGACCACTCGAGGCACAGCAGCTCCCACCGGCTCAACGAGCAGTCCCAGCACAGCAGCATCAGGGATCTCAGCAGCAACCCAATGACACACATCATGCACGGGACCAGCATGAACCGCGTGATTGAGGAGGACGGCACCAGCGCCTGAGCCCGTCTGATCTGCAGGGAGACACAGACGTGGTCGCACCGCCGGCGGCCGCACCTCAGCCATGTGATGATGCTCAGTATTATCCTGCCTCTCATCGGGTGCTGATCTTGTCCCATCAGGATGCTGAAAGCAGCTTCTTCGTGTTGGAAGCCACCACTCCTGTACTTGCCTCAGTGCTTAAAGCATTCAGCGGTCTGGAATTACTGAGTAAAAAGCTGGTTGCCTCAGTTGAACCTTTCTGGAGGTAATTATTTATTCAATAACTGTCACTCATCAGACCCTTGCTGAATTTCTTATTTGTTGCTGAAAAACATCCCCCCCTCCCTCCAACAGCTCTGCACCTTGGTAGGTGTTACCCTTGGAAACCTGCTGGCAGGGTAACACTGAGGTTCTTCCCTCTAAGGCATAAGGGAACCCTGGAATACCAAAGGAATCCCTCCCTCCAGCTCTGATGAGATCCCACGGCGATGCTGGATTTCACCCAGGGAAGGCACATGAGGTGCTGTACAGAGGACGTCTGTGTGCACCGGCAGGCACTTGTCCGGATTACACTGGAAGCGTGATGCAAGAGTAGAGCATTCTGGAGAAGGAAGAGAGATACCAAATTCCTCTTATCCATAAAGGAGACTCTGCTAGTGCTTACCAGCTCATAGCAGAGCTGCTCAGGCTCAGTGGCTGGGCCAGGGCTGAAGGGTGGGGGGATGAGAGAGAGGCAGAGCAGAGGGGGTTTTGTATAACTTGTGTGGTCCTTGCTTTTTTACGGAAGACTATTTAAATTTTCTACTTGTTTACAATTTATGTAGGCAGAGATCAATTTTAAACCCAGTTAATGTAGATAATCTTCAGCCACTTATTTTTTAGATTCATGTATAAAAGCTGAGAATGCCTGTTCCTTATCTATTTAAAAAAGAATATTAAGAATAGCAGAACTGTGTTTGTCGCCCAGATTAGAATGTAGAACGTTTTGCTTACAAACAGAACAAAGCCTATTTACAGACCCCATAACCTGGGCGAGGCAGGCAGAGGCCAGAGTAGACAGGAGCAGTTTAATCAGGGGTGAGCTGCCTCCCTTGTGACACCATGGCTGGTTTTGGGGAGAATTCTCTTTGCTTTCAGCAGGAATTTAGAAATGAGTGGGAGAAATCGAGGCAGGAGCTGCCAGCAGGTGGGGAAAGGCCAGGACAAAGCAGCCAGAAACCCACTGCATTGCCACCTTGAGGAGGAGGAGACAGGAATCCATTGTAAACTGTTGGCTCCTTCCTTGCATTACTGCTCCACCTCTGCTGTAGATTCTTCTCTTTTCATTCCCTACTGCATATTCCTGTAGAGAATTCTCAGTTGCCTGTTAGAGAATTCTCAGTTTGGGCTTTTTTGTGTGTAAATAATCTGTTGGTATGGCGAGTCTTTGTTGACACTGCTGGCAACCATCGGGGCATGTCTTGGATGGTGCTGTAGATTGTCTGAAGCATCCACTGCAGGACTCATTCAACATGAGGAACCACTGATTGCATTTAAACCTACCTCAGTAATTACTACCCATTGTTGCTGGGAAATGAATACTTATTTTTACACTGTCCTTACATAATTCCCTTTTTGACCTGTTCAAGGTGTGTTTCAAGGCCTTTGTACACACTTAGATGGCACAACCTCAAGAGCAGGCTTAGGGCAGCAGCTCCAGAGGCTTTTGCAGCATCGGAGCAGGGCCACAATGACTCATTTGAATTGTAGCTGATGACACGAGCAAAGCATGTGAAAATCAAAGGCTGCCCTGGGAGTCACCATGTCTTGGACACATATTTACTGTAAATTGTCTTTCCTGCTTCCACCAGGCTTTTGCTCCAAAGGAGAAGCACAAAACAAACCCAACATGGAATAACAAAGCTTAGCAACACCCCCCATGCTCCCTTTGTTGTACATCCAGGAAGGGAGTGTTACAGTTTGAGCTGGGTGCCCCCCTGCAGTGTTTACTTCCTGTGTCCAGAAGTCCAGCCCAGAGGGGTGGACACAGGAAGTTATGTAGTATTTCATACCACAATCCTTTGCACCACTATAAGATACAGTGCGGAGTCTAGCACTATCTCTTTTCTTCCTCTTCCGTCAGCCGGTAACTGGGGAGATGTCTCCTGGCTTTGGGCCTGGCTAGGCCCAAGGCCACGGGGGGATGGGCAGTCTCAGATCTGGCCAGCTGAGACTAGCCTAGCAGTGGGAGGGGGAAGAAGGAGCCCTGGGGGTCTCGGATGTACCCTCAGGTGGGGATGGGGTCTCTCTGGGTCTGCTTTGGGATTTTTCTTTGTCACTCTGCTTTTGCTTTTCTGTAAAAGTTCACTGCTTTCTATTTAAACTTTCCATCACTTTTGCAATCCGTTTGTCTGAGTGTTTATTGTTGCCAGGGGTGGCGAAGGGGGCTGCCTCAACCCAGCACAGGGAGGTTGCTGCTCCACCTGCCTCAGGGCAGAGCAGACTGGCTGCTTTGGTTTGCTCTGCAAATAGCCCCAGGGGACATCCACAAGGATAACTCTCCAGATCACCTCTTTCAAAGCAGATGGGCAGGAAAAGTCTTTTGAGTGACTTAAACTGGCAAAGCTACAATTCCCTGTAAGCTACAAAGGTGAAACCCATTTTTTATTCTCTACTAAATAACTTGCTGCCTCAAAGGGATGATAGTGTGAGGAATCTGGATCTGCAGAAGGATCTGGGCAGCTGAGTTTCCCTAACGCTGTAACTGAACTAAAGAAGCTCTAGTGTTTATCTTGATCTTCTTGGCTCAAGTTCCAGGACTTTATTTTAAATAGTAGCAATGCTTTGACTTGTTTTCAGTCAGGGAGGGTAAGGGTGATCGAGGTTTGAAATTCATCCTGCTGGAAATTGTGTTAATTTCTGAGGTTTAGCTCTTGGGTCATTTCCGGATGGGAATATCTAAGCTGTTGTTGCTCACAAGTCCTGCACACAAGGGACAGATGTGATTACTCCAAAGGAGTGATCAGAATGTAGACCCCAAGTTCTGGCTGGGTTTTCTGACCCCCACCCTTACCCCTGTAATCCCAGACCCTCCCTTTGCTTTTCAACACCCAAGATGACATGCCGCTCTAGCTCCGCATTCCTTCCTGGGGTTTCAAAGCCCTTCCCAGTGGCTGTTTCAGGTTTCATGTCTCAGGTTGTTGCTCCAGCCCTGTTGCTGTTTCCCTGGCCCGGGCACTGGCAGGGCTTCAGCTCCCAAATCATTGTTCCTCGGGGCTCTGAGGCATGTGTGATGTTGAATGCAGCTCGGCCACCATCTCTGGCAGGGATACTTGGCTGTGTTTTTGCGGTGCTTTCCTATCTGGCACCCCCAGCTGACCGGCAAGATCTCTAGCCTTGGCATCTAGTTTCTGGGACTGATGCCAATCCTTGAATTCCCCCAGAGCCTAAAGCCCATCCCAGGAGGGCAGTTCTGCAGTTGCTGAAACGCTCTGGTTGCTTTGGGCTTGGCGTGACCTAATGTACCTGTAGCCAAACACAGGTTCCTGAGGGCTTCACAGTAGCACTTTGTTCCTCTCCAGCAGATGCATGCCGCTAAGCATGACCCTCTCTGCTCTGAAGCAGGCAGAGAAATTGTACATAGCCCAGTTCTGCCAGCTTGTCTCAGCAGCAGGTTAATGTATCTCCATCCTATGCATAATGACTGAAGCTCCAAAATGCTGCTTTGCACGATTGTGGTATCAAAGTTTCCCGTAAATCCCTTGGCTTCTTGTTCCCAGTGATCCAGGGAACTGAATCTCCTGGGTTATCCTCCAGCAGGGAGCAATGCAGCACAGCATGCTTTGCTCCAACACCTTTGCTATCGGGTCTGGCCAAACAGGAGGTGGCTGAGGGCAGGTGAGCACTTGGCTGCAGCTGGTGAACACAGACACTGGCCTGATTGCCACTGGCAGCAGCTTCCCCTGAGTTTGTGATGCTCCTTCTCTTTTAATCTCTTCATAGATCTCATTGTGCTGTGACACATCAGGATTCAGAGGTGTGGTCACACTGTATGGCAGAGGCTGTCTCAGGACACCCTGCAGCTGCCCTGCCATTGGACCTTCTTACAGCCTAAAAAAGTCCAACAGCAGCCAAAAGTCACATCTAGGTATGAATTTGTCTGCTTTGAAGAGCTCTCCCTCTTTTTAATTCTTAGACCTACATTTTACCATGGAAGCTTTAGATATAAACTGTACCTGGGGTCAGTGGTGAGCATAGGGCTGCTCAGGGCTTCTCCAGCCAAAATCCAGCCACATACAAATCAACCATGGCTGCCAAGTTATTCCAGCAAGAAGGGGAGAGAAGACAGCTTCAGAAGCACCTGGGGAGACCATAAGAACTGGGCGACTTGGGGCCAGCCCTTAGAGCAATGCCCACCCATGGGAGCAGACCCCACAGCCCAGCTCCAGGGGGCTGAGGACCCCCCCAAAAGATGGCAGTAGGGATCAGGCAGTTCTGGATGTACCATGAAACTGGGGTGCAGAGTGGAGCAGCCCCCACATGGGAAACACTCCTAGGTTAATTAGCCTTGAATGTCAAATTGAATGTGGAATTTCACTCCTACCCCAATGTCCTTTGTTTCTACCTGGACCAAGATTTCTTTTCCCCAGAGGCAGGGTGCCTGAGGCGATGTTTGCCTGTCGCCAGCGGCTGCCAGCTCTGGCAGGTCCCGGAGCATGTACCAGCACCGCTGCCTCTCCCTGTACCACACTCCTGTCGCTGTTGTAACTTCAGCCCTTTGGAATGAGAGAGGAAGAGGCTTTGGTGTTCGTGGGAGCTGTGCATAGAGGGTGCACATGGCTGTTAGCATGGGCTAGGCCCTGACTGTAGCTGACCTGACTTGCGCTCGGCTCTTGGTAGGCTCATTTACAGTAGTCCAGTGTCGGTTGTGTAATGTTTAATTTTTAGCACTTTAACTGTGAGTGTACAAACTGGTCATGTTGTAGTAGGTGTACATTTTCATTTTAGACCTTGGAAAGTTTTTAATAAAACCATGGAAAAACCCTGAGTCTCTTCCTCAATGGGCCTTCAAACCCTCGCCACTGTGTGGAACTAATCTCCTCCCTTAAAACCCAGCTCAGAGGCAGCAAAGACTTGAATATTACATTTTACTCCAGTGCTCTGAATTTGAAGAAGGACTTTCTAGGCTTAATCTTTTCCTCAACATCTGTGCTCATGGACACCGGGCACTCTTCCAGCAAACACAAAGCTTTCCACAGACTTTGGGTTCTGGTTTGTTCCACCCTTTTATGAGCAACAGACTGCTCAAACCATCAGCATTTTGTGAGCAAAAAGAGGAGCGAGCTAAGGCATGGCAGGTGGATTTGGGAGCAGCAGCACTGAGGGTGTCTGGGGGCTTGTGCTGGGTTTTTTGCTGCCCAGTCAAACACAAGAACAGGGGACTTCTGTTTTTGTGAAGTGGCTGCCTGGCACCCAGGCAGACAGGTGGTTATTTCAGTTTGGGAAGCCCTATGCTGTGGGTCTTGCAATGTTGGTGATAAAATGACTGCCATTAGTAATCACAGGTGCTACTGGTTTGGGTCTCATTAAGATAATTAACTCAGCTCAAGGATGAAATTTAGGAGCTGCTGGTTCAGACAAAAATTGTGCAGGGCCATATGGAGAAGTGAAGTCAGCCCATGTGCACAGCATCCTCAGCACAGCAGCTCCTTCCCAAAACATCAGCTTCTGTGGGGATGCTGCAACTGCAGCACCTGAAGAGCCCCTGGGAGTGGTGGCTGCTGGCTATGGAAAACTTTTAGTGAAAGCCAAGGTAGGGCTGTGGCTACCAAGTGCTGGGGACTCAGAGCTGGTTGGATACACTGAAAAGGCATCTGCCTGTCCTGCTGTAAGGACCTGCACCACAACAAGGAGGGCAGAAGGGACAATATCCCTCCTCCTAACGATATCTTCCCTGGCTTTAAACTGGTTTGTGAGCATTGCCAGCGTTCAAGTTGAGCAGCTGAGGAAATTGTCTGCCTCAGGCATTTGGGGCAGCTGGCGGTGGGGGGTTTCTTAGCACAGCTAAAACCATCAGGGATGAGTTGTCATTTATCTGCCCACTTGTGCACCGCCTTTGCATGTCGCAGAGGAGTCAGTGCAAGGGATGAGCGAGTTTAGCCCTCAGGATGTGTGGAAGGCAAAGTTTAAAGGTAGTTTTAATGACCTGCAGGACAGGGAGACCAAATGAGTGTGAAATAAGAGTAGCTGAGAGAAGGGTCATGGCCAGAGCTGGAGGCAGAGGGAAGCCCAGACCCACATTCCTCCCTACACTGAGAATAAGGCAGCCAGTTTTAGTCATTGTTGCATTTCTGATGCACCCAAGCACTCTGTTTGCTGGTTTGGGTCCAGCTTTGCCCCTCTGCCCTGCTGACTCGTGCTCTTATTGCAATTTCTTCACCAGTTTGAAGGCAGAGAAGAACCTGGCCTTGCACAAATCCTGAAGAAATTAAAGTCTCCAAGAAATCCACGGTAAGAAAAGATGGAAGCATGGCAGGTGGAAATAGAAGGATCCGTTTTTAATAGTTGTTCTTCAGGCATTATCACCAGCTCAGTGCTACTGCCACACAGCAGGACAAAGCTGCTGACCCTTTTGCATGGCCACGTGCTGGGACCCACATTTCCAACCTGCTTTGCTACCAGTCTGACTGGTTTTTGTGATATTCCAAGCACTTTTGATTGATAGTCAGTCCCTGGTTTCAATGCCTTTGTGTGTTTCCTGCCTCTTCCCGACATCCACATCCCACTCACACGGCCCCACCTGTACCTCCTGCTCCCCCTCTATCCCATAAAGACATGTCCAAGGGCTTCAGCTTGGGCAATGCCACTTTTTCCTCACCCATTCATTTGCTTTTTTGTTATACTAAATCCCACATTGCACCAAGATGCTTTACTTCATGCCCCCATTTAACACATTGTCTTTGCAACACATCTACAGCACTTGGATCCACTTTGAAGCAACTGTCTCTACATCAGGGCAGGCTTTAAGAAGTTTCCTGGGTGGCTGGAAAGTGTGCCAAGAGAGGGCTGCAGGGATGCTCATCAGGTTTGGGGTAGCATCTGAAATGGTGAGAAAGCTGAAGACGGATGGATCTGCAGTGCCAAGTGGTTGTCAGCCTCATCTCAAGCTGCTGTAATACAACACTTTAATACTATTCATAATAATTATAAGATGTATTATAATAATAGAATGAATGTAATAGTATAGTATAGCATAGTATATATTATATTGGATCATAGAGTCACAGAATTGTTTTGATTGGAAGAGATCTTCAAGACTGTGACCGTTTGAGGCTGTGCCCTTAAGAAAGGGAATATGGTGGACGGAAGTTGGTAAATGGAAGGAATAATCTAAACTAATTTCATTGGAAGAGTGGGAGGAAGCACCTTCTGAACTGGGACAGCAGGAGGGTATACTGGGTTTTTCCAGCACTTTATCTTCAGTCTTGCTTCCGCCTCTTCTTTGGGTAGCAGCTCTTTCTCTGCTGGGCTTTCTGCCAAGACTTCGGCCTTGAAACCGATAAGATAGAAGGCCTGTATTGACTCCTTTCCAATTAACACAAAACTGCTTTTAACTTCTTTCTTTCTTCTTTCTCCCTTTTTCTGACCTACTCTGGGGAAAGGGGGGGAAAGAGGGGAGAGCGGAGGTGGGGAACCCCCTCTGCCGAGGGGGGTTACTCTCATTTCTGTGTTACCTTATTGTATATCTTTGTATATATTGTAAATATTGTAAATTTGTAAATATTCCCCTGCAAATCCTACACTGCTTTGTAAATATAGCTCCACTGCCTTGCTAATTCAGCTTGTGAGTTTTTTTTTCTTTCCCTTCAATTTTTTTTTTCCTTTTACCTTACAAGGGGGAAGGGAGGAGGCTTCTTGGCCTTACCCTTCCACCCCACGACATTTTTTTTTATTGGCGTACCCAACGTGCGGCACATAATTAGTTCAATTTATTATTTGATTGATTTAGTGTTTTCCTGCTGAATTAGCAAACATGAAGGTATTGTGGTTTGTGGAGCGATGATTCTTTTCAATTTTGGGGGCTCTGGTTTACAGGTATTGTTTGGGTTTGATTTTGGATTACCTGGGCAAATATTTGGTGTGGACAATTTATATGTGGGTTATGTATAGAGTTAAATTATGGTATGGAAAATGTATTAATATCTTATGGCCAGTGAGATACAGGAATGTTACTTCCACCACTCTCCCAATTGAGATGAAGGGTTTTAGGATTCCGCCTGAGGAGAGAGTAACTTTAGGTGATGCCTGGGATCCAAAGGTGATTTATTTCATGTCTATAATCCTGCTGCTGGTGATAATTAACGTGTATCTGCTGGTCTCTTTGCGGCGAGAGAGAAAGGTGTCCAGAGCTTGTTTTGTTATTAAAACTAGATCAAAAAGAAAACGCCGTGGCTCTTGATCAGTCCCAGAGTCATCTAGTGACGAAGAGTGTGGGGAATCTGTGTCAGTTAAAAAGAAGGCTAAAAAGTTAATTGGTAAAGCAGCTCTAAATGACTTTGCTGATTCTGGCAAGCAGCCAAGGGCATCGGCTGGTATCAACATGGCGCCTACTCCTTCTCCTACTCCTTCTCCTTCTTCTTCTTCTCCATCGGCCATTAACGGAGCAACGTCACTTCCACCCACTCCCTTGGTGGGACCGGAAGTCACTGCCCCAGCAGCTGATTTATCTCAGGACCTGTCAGCTTCCATTAAGGTGGCTGTAAATTCAAACACAGCTCCAGTCAAGATGGCTCCTTTAAAGACTAGAGCTGGAAAGGCCCAAGATGGAGAAGAAGAGGTGGAGACTGATCCTGGTGAGGGGCCCTCTACTCTAAAAGATCCTGCTGAGGAGGAAGAGAAGGTTTGTTTTAAAGATCTAGCTGACCTAGTGAGATCAAAGCAGGATAGAGATGAAGTTAGGAAGGCAGCTGGCAAAGGTGGTTCTCAGCTTAAAGAGATCCTTAGGAGAATGACAGCAGGATTATATGGACAAAGAATTCAGGGAGACGAGGAACAAGATGATATTTCAGACTGTTCGTCACCACGGGAGGAATTGCGAAATGTCCGTAAAGATTTCACCAGGGCAGATAAGGAGCCAGTTCTAGCTTGGCTTAGTAGGTGTTATGATACAGGTGCTTCAGCTCTAACAGTTGGAGACAAGTCAGCAGCTCAGTTAGGAACTCTCTCGAGGGACAATGGAATAGATAGACATCTAGGCAGGGCTCTCGGTAAGGTTAATCTGTGGATACGCCTTTTAATGGCGGTTGCCCTGAGATACCCTTCCCGAGATGACCTTCCATGGAACCCTAAACCCTGGACTACCATAGATGAGGGAATTAAGCGCTTGAGAGAATTTGCTGTTAGAGAGCTACTCTATGGTGAACATGAAACTCTGAATCCTGATGATATTCCTGTGGGTATTGGTCTTGCTAAAAAGATCATCAAACTTGCTCCTTCCAATTATGCAAACATTCTGGCAAGCAGAATTGTGTCAAGAAGTTATGGTGGAGCTTCTCCTACGGTTGGCCAATTCAGTGATCAAATGAGACAATTGGAGGATAGCATGACACGTGGTTCTTTGGTTTCAGCCATTGAAACTCTGTCTGGAAAAATTGAGAATTGCATGAGAGAGTTAAAAGATGAATTTAGAAATTCCATATCCCAATTGGCACAAAGGGATAATTTCAATTCTCCCTCCAGGTGGGTACAAGTTTCATCTGTGAGGAATACACGTCCTCCAAAGAGGTCATTCCAAAACAGGTCATTCCAAAAGAGGTCATTCCAAAACAGACCACCAAGGCAATCACGTAGAACTATTTGGATAACTCTGCGTGATCAGTTTGGTGAGAACATGAACCGCTGGGATGGCCAACCAACTTCTAATCTTTTCAGGAGACTGAGGGAATTGCAAAGTGGCAGAACCTGAGGTAGCAATACCAGAAGGGTAGCTGTTACCCATCCCACAGGGAGGTCTGCTCCCTACCAGGGGCAGGGGTTAGGGACATTGCGAAGAGATTCCCTGAATTAATCCAGCCCACTGACTATTACCCTCTGATGGTAATACAGGCTGGGAGTGATGAGATTGACAGGAAAGGCACCAGGACAATTAAGAAGGAATTCAGGGCCCTTGGACAATTGATTGATGGGGCAGGAGCTCAAGTGGTGTTCTGCTCAATTCCTTCAGTGTCAGGGGTGTACACTGAGAGGAATGGGAGAACCCACACCATCAACAATTGGCTCAGGGGATGGTGCCAGCGGCAGAACTTTGGGTTCTATGACCACGGGGCAACTTTCACTGCACCTGACCTGCTGGGTCCTGATGGGGTGCATCTATCTAGAAGGGGTAAAAGAGTCCTGGCACTGGAGTTGGCAGGGCTCATTAGGAGGGCTTTAAACTAGGTCTGAAGGGGGTGGGTGAGGCAATCGGTCCCTCTGCAGAGGAAAGAGTAGGGCGCAAAGTAGGGTTAGTTGAGAAGTCAGGAACCCAGCTGCGATGCGTGTACACCAATGCACGCAGCCTGGGCAACAAGCAAGAGGAGTTGGAGGTCCTAATCCATCAGGGCGACTATGATGTAGTCGCCATCTCAGAAACTTGGTGGGACAGCACCCACGATTGGAGTGCTACAATGGGGGGTTACAGGCTCTTTAGGAGGGACAGGCGAGGGAGAAGAGGAGGAGGGGTGGCTCTGTATATTAGAGAGTCAATCTCTGCCACACAACTTGTGGTGGAAGATGAGGTAGTTGAGAGCCTGTGGGTCAAAATCAGAGGACAACCTAACAAATCTGACATCCTGATTGGAATCTGTTACAGACCACCCAACCAGGATGAGGCGGCTGATGAGTTGTTCTACAAGCAACTGGAGGCTGTCTCAAGATCATCTGATCTTGTCCTTGTTGGTGACTTCAACCTCCCAGATATCTGCTGGGAACTTAATTCAGCAGGGAGGAGGCAGTCCAGAAGATTCCTGGAGCGAATGGAGGACTGCTTCCTGACACAGCTGTTAAGCGAGCCTACCAGGGGACAGGCTCTGCTTGACCTGCTGTTCTGCAATAGGGAAGGGCTGGTGGGAGATGTGATCGTGGGAGGCTGCCTAGGGTGCAGTGATCACGAGATAGTGAAGTTTTCAATATGCAGGGAGATTGGGAGGAGCACCAACAGAACCTCCACCTTGGACTTCCGAAGGGCGAACTTCAGCCTATTTAAAAAACTTGTCTGCAAAGTCCCCTGGGTACCAGCCCTCATGAACCAAGGGGTTCAGGAGGATTGGACCTACTTTAAACAGGAGCTCTTGAAGGCACAGGATTTGGCGGTTCCCATGTGCCGGAAGGCAAACCGGCGGGGAAGGCGACCGGCCTGGATGAGCAAGCAGCTCCTGGAGGATTTAAGGGGGAAGAGGAGGCTGTATCACCTTTGGAAAGAGGGGAAGGCTTCTCGAGGTATGTTCAAGGAAGCTGTTAGATTATGTAGGAATAAAATTAGGGAGGCTAAGGCCCAGCTGGAACTGAAGCTGGCCACCTCAGTCAAAGATAATAAAAAGCATTTTTATAAATATATTAACAATAAGAAGAAGGGCAGGAAGAACCTGCACTCCCTAGTGGACCTGGAGGGGAACACAGTTACTGAGGATGAGGATAAAGCTGAGGTCCTGAACACCTTCTTTGCCTCAATTTTTAACAGCAAGGCAGGAGTTCAGAACGAGTGGTCTTCGGAGCTGGGCGTTGGGGTCGGGGAGCAGAGTAATACCCTGGAAATCCATGAGGAGTTAGTTGGGGACCTGCTGAGCCACTTGGATATCCACAAGTCCATGGGACCAGATGGGATCCATCCTAGGGTGCTGAGAGAGCTGGCAGATGTGCTAGCTAGGCCACTCTCCATCATTTTCCTCCAGTCCTGGCTCACTGGTGAGGTCCCAGATGACTGGAAACTGGCCAATGTGGTCCCCATCCACAAGAAGGGTCGGATGGAGGAACCTGGAAACTACAGGCCAGTCAGCCTGACCTCAGTGCCAGGGAAAGTGATGGAACAGATTATCGTGGCAGCAATAACTGCGCACCTGAAGGATGGCCAAGGGCTCAGGTCCAGCCAACATGGATTCAGGAAGGGCAGATCCTGCCTCTCCAACCTGATCTCTTTCTATGATCAGGTGACCCACCTGGTGGATGTGGGGAGGCCTGTGGATGTGGTCTACCTAGACTTCAGCAAGGCCTTTGACACCGTCCCCCACAGCAAACTGCTGACTAAGCTGTCAGCCCGTGGCTTGGACCACTACACTCTGTGCTGGGTTAGGAACTGGCTGGAGGGCCGGGCCCAGAGAGTGGTCGTGAACGGTGCCGCATCCAGCTGGAGGCCAGTCACCAGTGGTGTCCCCCAGGGATCAGTGCTGGGCCCTGTCCTCTTCAACATATTTGTTGATGATCTGGATGAAGGGGTAGAGTCAGTCATCAGCAAGTTTGCAGATGACACAAAGTTAGGGGCAGATGTTAGTCAATTAGAGGGTAGAAAGGCTCTGCAGAGGGACCTCGACCGACTGGACAGATGGGCAGAGTCCAATGGGATGGCTTTCAACAAGTCCAAGTGCCGAGTGCTGCACTTTGGCTACGGCAATCCCATGCAGAGTTATAGGCTGGGGTCAGAGTGGCTGGAGAGCTCCCAAACAGAGAGGGACCTGGGTGTGCTGATCGACAGCCGCCTGAATATGAGCCAGCAGTGTGCTCAGGTGGCCAGGAGGGCCAATAGCATTCTGGCCTGCATTAGGAATAGTGTGGCCAGCAGGAGCAGGGAGGTCATAGTGCCCCTGTACTCTGCTTTGGTTAGGCCGCACCTTGAGTACTGTGTCCAGTTCTGGGCCCCTCAGTTTAAGAAGGACATTGAAACACTTGAGCGTGTCCAGAGAAGGGCAACAAGGCTGGTGAGAGGCCTTGAACACAAGCCCTATGAGGAGAGGCTGAGGGAGCTGGGATTGTTTAGCCTGGAGAAGAGGAGGCTCAGGGGTGACCTTATTGCCCTCTACAACTACCTGAAAGGTGGTTGTAGCCAGGAGGGAGTTGGCCTCTTCTCCCAGGCAACCAGCACCAGAACAAGGGGACACAGTCTCAAGCTGCGCCAGGGGAGGTTCAGACTCGAGGTGAGGAGGAAGTTCTTCACCGAGCGAGTCATTCGGCATTGGAATGGGTTGCCCAGGGAGGTGGTTGAGTCATCGACCCTGGAGGCGTTCAAGGGGAGATTGGACGTGGCACTTGGTGCCATGGTCTAGTCATGGGGTCTGTGGTGTCAGGTTGGACTCGATGATCCTCGAGGTCCTTTCCAACCTAAGTGATACTGTGATACTTCCACAGTTCCCCAGAACGACTCTTATGGCTCCAACAGTGGCTCCAGTTATAACATGCAAAGTTATAAGCCTGCAAACTATGTGCAATGCACATGTGCGCATGTTCCCCATAACTAGGGGTGCCCTGCCTCCCGCCAGGGGGAGGAGAGGGATAACAGAGATAATAGAATCTATTGGGATGTGTACATCCAGTGGCCTGGCACTTCACAATTTCGGAAGTACATGGCCTTGGTTGACACAGGAGCTCAGTGCACCATAATGCCATCAAATTATCAGGGATCAGAGTCTATAACTATTGGGGGAGTCACTGGTGGATCTCAAGAGTTAAGTAAGGCAGAGGTTAATATAAGTCTAACTGGTAAACAATGGAGGAAGCATACAGTTGTGACAGGACCTGAGGCACCTTGTATTTTGGGAATTGATTTTCTGAGAGAAGGGTGTTTCAAAGACCCTAGAGGTTACAAATGGGCTTTTGGAGTAGCTTCTATAGAAATTGATGGACAAAAATTGAAGCTATCTGCCAGACCTGAGCTTTCTGATGAATCTGCAGTTGTGGGACAACACAAGATACAGGACATTAAATTGCCGGTTGCTTCTCAGACTGTGCATCACAGACAATACAGAACCAACCGTGACTCTTTGTTGCCCATTCAGAATCTGATTCATCAGTTGGAGAGTCAGAAAGTCGTCAGCAAAACTCATTCACCTTTCAACAGTCCCGTGTGGCCTGTGCGGAAGCAGAATGGAGACTGGCGTCTGACGGTTGACTACCGAGCCCTGAATGAAGTAACACCACCTATGAGTGCAGCAGTACCAGACATGATGGAACTCCAGTATGAGCTGGAATCCAAAGAGGCCAAATGGTATGCTACCATAGACATTGCTAATGCATTTTTCTCTATTCCCATAGCAGAGGAATGCAGGCCTCAGTTTGCTTTCACCTGGAGAGGAATCCAGTACACTTTCAACAGACTGCCAATGGGCTGGATCCACAGCTCAAGCATCTGTCATGCAGTGATCCACAATGCTCTGGAGAAAGGCGGTGCTCCAGAACACATCCAGTTCATCGATGATATCATCGTCTGGGGTAAAACTGCTGAGGAAGTCTTCGAGAAAGGTAACAAAATCATTGACATTCTTCTGAATGCAGGTTTTGCCATCAAGCGAGACAAGGTGAAAGGACCTACCACAGAGATTCAGTTTCTGGGAGTGCGATGGCAGGATGGACGTCGACACATTCCAGTGGATGTGGTAAATAGAGTCTCTACCATGGCAAGTCCCACAAACAAGCAAGAGACCCTACGTTTCTTAGGGATAGTGGGATTTTGGAGACTGCACATTTGTGGATACAGTCAGATTGTGAAACCTCTGTATGATGTGACTCGAAAGAGAAACCATTTCCACTGGGGACCTGAACAACAAGCAGCCTTTGACCAGATAAAGCAAGAGGTAGTTCAAGCAGTGGGTCTGGGACCTGTCCGAGATGGTCCAGACATTAAGAACATTTTGTACACGGCTGCAAGTGACAATGGTCCAACCTGGTGCTTGTGGCAAAAAGCTCCAGGTGAGACATGTGGACGACCTCTTGGTTTCTGGAGTTGAGGTTACAGAGGTTCAGAGGCTAATTATACTCCAACAGAGAAAGAAATCTTAGCTGCCTATGAAGGAGTAAAAGCATCTTCTGAAGTGATTGGAACTGAATCACAACTTCTCTTAGCTCCCAGATTACCAGTTTTGAATTGGATGTTCAAAGGCAAAGGCTCCACACCACATCATGCCACAGACTCAACCTGGTCTAAGTGGATGGCTCTGATAACACAGAGAGCTCGAATGGGAAATCTTGAAAGACCTGGTCTGGTGGAGGTGATCTCAAGTTGGCCTGAAGGTATCAACTGTGCTAAACCTCCAGAGGAGAAAGTAACTCGTGCTGAGGAAGCTCCTCCTTACAATGACCTCTCTGATGATGAAAAGAAATATGCTTTGTTCACAGACTGTTCCTGTCGTCTTGTTGGAAACAAGCGAAGGTGGAAGTCTGCAGTGTGGAGTCCAACACGCCGAGTTGCAGAGGCGAAAGATGGAGAAGGAGAATCCAGTCAGTTTGCAGAGGTAAAAGCTGTCCAGCTAGCTCTTGACGTAGCTGAACGTGAGAGATGGCCAAAGCTTTATCTCTACACCGACTCATGGATGGTAGCCAATGCTCTATGGGGTTGGCTAAAGAACTGGAAGAAGAGTGGTTGGCAGAGAAAAGGAAAACCCATTTGGGCAGCCAACCTGTGGCAGGACATTGCTGACCGAATCGAGAGAATTCCAGTGAAAGTGAGACACATCGATGCTCACATTCCTAAGAGCAAAGCTACTGGGGAACAGCAACAAAACCATCAGGCAGATCTAGCTGCAAGAGTTTCTCAAGTAGACATGGACTCTAATCTTGATCTCGACTGGAAACACCGAGGTGAGATATTCTTAGCTCGGTGGGCTCACGATTCTTCAGGACATCAAGGCAGAGATGCAGCATACCAATGGGCTCGTGACAGATCCATACACATTTCCATGGATGCTATCACGCAAGTCATCCATGACTGTGACATTTGTGCTGCTGTTAAGCAGGCAAAACGACTTAAGCCCTTGTGGTATGGTGACAGATGGTCCAAGTACAAGTATGGTGAAGCTTGGCAGATTGACTACATCACTCTACCACGTTCTCGTTCTGGTATGCAATACGTGCTTACTATGGTAGAGGCAAAGACTGGATGGTTGGAAACTTATCCAGTTCCACATGCAACTGCACGCAACACCATTCTCGGTCTGGAGAGACAGATCCTGTGGAGACATGGAACTCCAGAGAGGATTGAGTCAGACAACGGAACTCATTTCAAGAACAACCTTGTAAAGAGCTGGGCAAAAGAGCACGGTGTTGAGTGGATATTCCACATTCCCTAGTATGCACCAGCTTCAGGGAAGATTGAACGCTACAATGGTTTGTTGAAGACCACTCTCAAAGCCATGGGGGGTGGATCTTTGAAAAACTGGGAAAAACATTTAGCACAAGCAACCTGGCTGGTAAATAGTAGAGGTTCGGTGAACCAAGCTGGACCTGCACATTCAGATTTGCTACGGAAAGTAGAAGGTCATAGGGTTCCTGTTGTTAGAGAAAAGAATCTGTTAGGTAAAACTGTTTGGGTATTTTCACCCTCAGGAGAGGCTAAACCTGTCCGAGGGGTGGTTTCAGCTGAAGGTTCGGGTCACACTTTTTGGGTAATGCAAGAGAATGGTGAAATTCAGTGTATTCCACAAAGAAATTTAACTTTAGCTGAAAGAGGCTAATTTTGAACTGTTGTACAGCTACATCGCGTCCAAAGGAAGAATCAACGAGAAATCTACGGTGCACGAACCCTGAGATCCCTGAGAGCCCTGAGTCAACTAAGAGACCCTGAGAATCCCTGTTTCCCTTTTCTTTGCTTCGTCGGTGAAGAAATGAACTGTTTTCCATTTTTTCTTACTTTCTGATTTTCTTGGACTTTTGAATCATCTACATCTGAGCATAGCCGGAATGGACTATGAACTTTACTTACGAACTGTAAATATCGTTTTGGATAGGATGGACAGTATGAACAGCCAATGAAATTGTTTAGAAGGGGTGGACTGTGACCGTTTGAGGCTGTGCCCTTAAGAAAGGGAATATGGTGGACGGAAGTTGGTAAACGGAAGGAATAATCTAAACCAATTTCATTGGAAGAGTGGGAGGAAGCACCTTCTGAACTGGGACAGCAGGAATGTATACTGGGTTTTTCCAGCACTTTATCTTCAGTCTTGCTTCCGCCTCTTCTTTGGGTAGCAGCTCTTTCTCTGCTGGGCTTTCTGCCAAGACTTCGGCCTTGAAACCGATAAGATAGAAGGCCTGTATTGACTCCTTTCCAATTAACACAAAACTGCTTTTAACTTCTTTCTTTCTTCTTTCTCCCTTTTTCTGACCTACTCTGGGGAAAGGGGGGGAAAGAGGGGAGAGCGGAGGTGGGGAACCCCCTCTGCTGAGGGGGGTTACTCTCATTTCTGTGTTACCTTATTGTATATCTTTGTATATATTGTAAATATTGTAAATTTGTAAATATTCCCCTGCAAATCCTACACTGCTTTGTAAATATAGCTCCACTGCCTTGCTAATTCAGCTTGTGAGTTTTTTTTTCTTTCCCTTCAATTTTTTTTTTCCTTTTACCTTACAAGGGGGAAGGGAGGAGGCTTCTTGGCCTTACCCTTCCACCCCACGACAAAGACCATCAAGTCCAACCATTAACCCAGCACTGCCAGGTCACCACTATACTATGTCACTCAGCATCACATGTACACAGCTTCTAAAGCCCTCCAGGGATGGTGATTCCACCACTGCACTGGGCAACCTGTTCCAGGCCTTGACAGCCCTTTCAGGGAAGAAATGGTTCTTCATGTCCAACCTAAACCTCCCCTGGTGCAACTTGAGGCTGTTTCCTCTTGTCCTATCCCTCATTCCTTGGGAGAAAAGGCCAACAGCCACCTTGCCCCAACCTCCTTTCAGGGAGCTGTAGAGAGTGAGAAGGTCTCCCCTCAACCTCCTTTTCTCTAGGCTAAGCAACTTCAGATCCCTTCAGCCACTCCTCAAAAGGCTTGTGCTCTAAACCCTTCACCAGCTTTGTTGCCCTTCTTTGGACATGCTTCATAGTATCATAGTATCATTCAGGGTTGGAAGGGACCACAAGGATCATCTAGTTCCAACCCCCCTGCCATGGGCAGGGACACCCCACACTAGACCAGGCTGGCCAGAGCCTCATCCAGCCTGGTCCTAAACACCTCCAGGGACGGGGCCTTGACCACCTCCCTGGACAACCCTTCAGGACCTCAATGGTCTTCTTGGAGTGAGGGAACCAAAATGGACCCCCATATTTATATACTTATTTCACATTGATCTGCAGAAACAAGACAAAGACAAGCAGGGTGCAAGGTCTTGCCCCATGCTTGTCGCTCAGCTCATGGTTTTGGAGTCCTAACGAAAACAAGGGGGTTCAGGTACATTTGTGGCTCTCAGAACTTCAGATACTGACTATTTCTTTCTGTTTTGTCTTGAGATCTCCTTTGTTTGCTTTCTTTTAAATCCATCCTCTTTGGCATAGACAATTCCTCCACTGCTTCTCATGTTTATTGGTGTGGAAGCTTCCTGCTTTTGGGAGGACATGCTGAAGAAATCCCTTAAGGCCCTGAACTGCAACATAATCCAGAAACAAATCCCACCTGGAATCTGTCAGAAGTGATGAGCCTTAACATACCTCTGCTGAGCTGCCACGACACCTTCAAAGCTCTCTGCTCTCCTCTATGGAAATGCTGCCATGAGATAAGGCTCAGTCCCTGCTAAAAGACACAAAAAATCTGCCTGGCTGCAGAAATGGAGGTTAGATAAAACCTAACCTTGCTCCTAAAGTTTTAGATTTGGGGGCACAACCAGCTCCTCTTGCTGGTTCTTACTTGCATGGTAGATTTGGGGCTTTCATGGTGTCCATGAAGCTTGAGGAAGAGGTTCTGACAAGCCCTTGGGGATGGTGGCACCAATGCATGGAAGGAGAGGGACCCTCAATGTGCCAGCTCATGGTAGAGCAATAAAGTGTGAGACTAAACCAACATGTGGGCCCCATTGAAAAGAAGAAGCAATCTTTATATTTTAAATCTCTTTTTGCATTTGAAATGCTTCTCCCTAAATCCTAGAATCGCAGAATACCAGGTTGGAAGAGACCTTATGTGATCCAACCTTTCTTGTGAAAAGCAGTTTTGAAGCACCTGGTTGTTCAGAAAAGCTCCTGGAGGTCCCGTGGCGGAGACTTGAGCTTGGCCGCAGCCCAGTGAAATGTGACCCCCCCTTAGCGCCGCTTGGGCAGGGCTCGGCAGACGGAGGTGTCTTGGTCTGGAGACACAGTTCTTTTAAATATTCCCGTGTTGTGAAATTAGAGGCACAAACGAGGCCAAAATATCAACAGGTAGCCTATTTATTACATAAATAAAGTGGACATAAGAAGGGGAGAGGGAGAAAATAGAGAGGGATAGAGAGAGAAGAGAGAGAAGAGGAAAGGAATTATATTACCACACCCCTCATCCCCCCCAAGACAGTTTGAGTCTGTGGAGGAAAGGTGCTGCAGGAGGTGTTGGGTCTGTAGAGAAACGGTACTGAGGCTTTTGCTGGAGAAGAGCTGTGGTCCTCTGGGCAGCCTGGGTCTGCAGAGAAAGGGTGCTGAGGCTTTGGCTGGAGAAGAGCTGTGGTCCTCTGGGCAGCCTCTTTTCTCCGGAGCAGCATTGTCCCAAGCTTTTCCTTCTCAGCGGCATGGTCCGTCTCCTGTGTTTTCCTTCATCTCCGTTTTTCTCCCCCTTTAATAATCCAGTCTGGGAGACACAGTCCCCCACATTTTCCTTCTGCGTTTTTCTTCTAAAGTAGTCAGTAGTGGCTCCAGTCTTTTATACAGTTTTAGTCCTTAGGTATGTGTCCAAGTATTGTTCCTCAGGAATTCCAGGGGCAGGAAATAATCCTTAGGTAAATATCCAGGTATCTATTTAGAATAAACCTTTATTTAGAATAAACCAAACCAGGTTGGAAGAGACCTTCAAGATCATCGTGTCCAACCCATCAACCAATCCAACCCACCCAAACAGCTAACCCATGGCACCAAGTACCCCATCAAGTCTCCTCCTGAACACCTCCAATGACGGCAACTCCACCACCTCCTTTGGCAGCCCATTCCAATGGGCAATCACTCTTTCTGTATAGAACTTCTTCCTAATATCCAACCTGAACCTCCCCTGGCGCAGCCTGAGACTGTGTCCTCTTGTTCTGGTACTGGGTGCCTTGGAGAAGAGACCATCATCCACCTGTCTACAACCTCCCTTCAGGTAGTTGTAGAGAGTGATAGTCACCCCTGAGTCTCCTCTTCTCCAGGCTGAGCAACCCCAGCTCCCTCAGTCTTTCCTCATAGGGCTTGTGTTCCAAACCCCTCACCAACTTTGTTGCTCTTCTCTGGACTCGTTCCAGCAAGTCAACATCTTTCCTAAACTGAGGGGCCCAGAACTGGACACAGTACTCGAGGTGTGGCCTAACCAGTGCAGTATACAGGGGCAGAATGACCTCCCTGCTCCTGCTGGCCACACTGTTCTTGATGCAGGCCAGGATGCCATTGGCCCTCTTGGCTGCCTGGGCACACTGCAGGCTCATGTTCAGCCTACCATCAACCAGCACCCCCAGGTCCCTCTCTGCCTGGCTGCTCTCCAGCCACTCTGACCCCAGCCTGTAGCACTGCATGGGGTTGTTGTGGCCAATGTGCAGAACTCGGCACTTGGATGTGTTAAATCTCATGCCATTGGATTCTGCCCATCTGTCCAGCCTGTCGAGGTCCCTCTGCAGAGCCTCTCTACCCTCCAGCAGATCAACTCCTGCCCCCAGCTTGGTGTCGTCAGCAAATTTACTGATGATGGACTCAATGCCCTCATCCAGATCATCAATAAAGATGTTAAAGAGCACAGGGCCCAGCACTGATCCCTGGGGCACACCACTAGTGACTGGCCGCCAGCTGGATGTGGCACCATTCACCACCACTCTCTGGGCTCGGCCCTCCAGCCAGTTCCTAACCCATTGCAGTGTGCTCCCATCCAAGCCATGGGCTGACAGTTTGGCCAGGAGTTTGCTATGGGGGACAGTGTCAAAGGCCTTGCTGAGGTCCAGGTAGACTACATCCACAGGCCTCCCCACATCCACCAGGCGGGTCACCTGATCATAGAAGGAGATCAGGTTGGTCAGGCAGGACCTGCCCTTCCTAAATCCATGCTGGCTAGGCCATCCTGTAAGTGCTCCCCCGGAGATCTTTCTGTGCATTTCTGTGTGTTTGGGCAAGAGATCTGGATGGGGGGTGGAGGGGGGCCCTCCGCCTCCTTGGTCTCCATCCAGACAAACCCCCACACTCATTACACATCATTGTCTACCCTTTCCAGGGTATTTGATGGGTGGAGATTATCTTGCCCTAAAGGCGTGATGGCTGGGTCCTTGGGTCCATTGTTGTAGTCCAGTGTTATCACGATGCAATCACAAGCTGATTTGCATCCAGAATTGGTAGACAGGATTCTTTGCACCTTCCTTCCCGTGGCTCTGCTCAACACATATCAGCAATTGTGGGCAAGCAGCAAGTGATTTTGTCTTTGTTGACTCACACCAAGAGAGACAAACTTTTAGTCTCTCATAGGAGGGTTAAGGCTGTCTCTGGGTTCGTTTAAGAGTGAGCAAACTCCCCGAGTCCAGCCAAAGCTCATTAGCCCCTGAGCGCCGTGAAGGGCTGCAGTGCTAATTGGAGTGACGGCCTCGCCACGCCGGCCCTCGGACCTGCGACAAATTAGCAGCGGCGCAGCAAGGAGGTGCCGAGCCCTGCTGCCGTTAACAGGTGCTGGGGCACCCCCAGCCCCCCCGCCCCCCCCCTATGCCCCGAATGCTGTCGCTCACTGGGAGTGACCCTTTCGACCTCCCCACAGGAGCGATTCTTCCTCCAGCTGCATGGGAGCGATCCTTACTCGTCTCTGCAGCACTCGGAAGCACAACCTGTGTCCCCAGGGCTGTGATGGGGTACAGGGCTGCCCCATACTGCACCGCAGCACCCTGGGGGCAATCAGCAGGGATGGGATGGGCTGCACACTCATGGGATATAGCAAAGGAGAAAATACAGAGCAGCAGCTCCTGAAAAAGCCATGACCAGCAGGACTGAAACGTGGATTTTCACATAAAGCCCAGGAAAGAGGAGCCCTGAAGCCCTAGCAGCATCAGTGGCTGTCGTGGGGACATCTATGCTCTGCATCTACCTTGATCAGCAGTAAATCAAGCTCCCAAAGATGCTCCTGTTCCAGGCCCTCTGGAGCTTTGGATTCATCAGATTAGTGGGATCAAGGATGGTACAGGAGCAGGTGAAGAGCTGCACCACCTTGCAAACTCATGTGGTGTTGCGGAGACTGGGCTTGACCCAACCCCATGTGACCGTTTGAGGCTGTGCCTTTAAGAAAGGGACAGTGCTGGGACACTCTGGCTGAATGTTTTGGAATAATAATAATGAAAACAATGAGATATTCTAAACGAATTTCATTGGTAGATTGGTAGAATGCAACTTTAAGTTTTGAGTTCAGTTGGAACTTTCTTCAGTTCAAACCTTTCCTTCTCCTTTCCAGCTTGCCTGCTTCTGGGCGCCCTGCCAGAGTGACCCTGAACAGATAAGCAACTAATTTGCATGAGGCCTACTAAGATTCTGCTTTATTAATAATTACCTTTTCTCTCTTTCTAACCCTCTTTGGGAAAAAGGGAGGTAAGGGGAGAGAAAGGGGTAGAGGGGGGGAACCCTCCTCCAGAGGAGGGAATTTCGTTCCTGTGTTCTTGTTTTTTTCACATTGCTGTATATTTCTGTATATATGTTGTAAATACTGTATAAATTGTATATCTAACCTGCTTTTTCCACATTGCTTGTAAATATAGCATTCCTTTTGCTTCTCTGGCTGAGTTAGCTGTGGTTTTTCTTCCTCTTTGTGGGGGAGAGGAAGCTAGGCCTTCTCTCTCAACCCACCACATTTCTTTTTGGCTGCCCAACTCGGGCCTTGAGGATAATTAGCTTGATTTATTGCTTGCTCGAGCCGGACTAGCAAACATGAAGGTGCTTTGGATTTTTAAGCAATTGCACTTTTCAGTGTGTTCAGTTCTGATCTACAACTATTGTTTGGGTTTGGTTCTGGATCACCTAGGTAAATATTTAAAGCAGAAAATTTATTTGTGGTTTATGTATAGGATCCGGCTTCTGTATGACTGCTGTCCGGGATTCTTTAGGCTTACCAGATACAGGAGTGTGACCTCTAGCACTCTCCCGATTGAGATAAGGCAGTTTAAGATTCCAGTAGGTGAAAGGGTAATTTTAAGAAGGTGATTTATTTGATGTGTGTAATCCTGCTGCTGGTGATAACTAATGTGTATCTGCTATATTCTTTGCATCAGGAGAAAAAAGTGTCTAGGGCCTGCTTCATTATTAAGCATAGATCAAAGAAGAGGCGGCGTACTTCTAGGTCAGCCCCGGAGATGTCCAGTGATGAAGAGAGTGGAGAATCTGTGTCAGTTAAAGATAAAGCTAAAAAGTCTATTGGAAAGGCTGCTTTGAATGGTTCTGTTGCTCATTCTGGCAAGCAGCCAGGGGCGGCGGCAGCTCCCAACATGGTGGCTCCCCCAGCTTTGGCAGCGGCAGCCATTAACGAGGCAAAGTCATTTCCGCCCACCTTCTCGGCAGGACCGGAAGCCCCTTCCACAGCAGCTGATCTGTCTCAAAACCTGTCAGCTTCTGTCAAGGTGCCTGTAAATTCAAACACAGCTCCAATTAAGCAAGTAGCAGTTTTAAAGACCAGAAGTGGAAAGGCCAAAGCTGATCCAGGAGCTAATGGGGAAGAAGAGCAGGAGACTGATCCTGGTGAGGGACCTTCTACTAGAAAAGATCCTGCTGAGGTGGAAGAGAAGATTTGTTTTAAAGATCTAGCTGAATTACTGAGATCAACACCAGATAGAGATGCAGCTAGTACGGCAGCTAGTGGTGGTTCTCAGCTTAGAGAGATCCTTAGGAGAGTGGCAGCAGGATTATGGGGACAACGTGTTCAGAAAGATGTGATAGGTGGAGAAGAAGATGACATTTCTGGATGTTCTTCTCCTCGCAAAGAGGTTAGAAACGTCCGTAAAGATTACATCAGAGCAGATAAGGAGCCAGTTCTAACTTGGCTTAGTAGATGTTATGATACAGGAAGAAAATTAGGGAGGCAAAAGCACATTTGGAACTTAAACTGGCCTCTGCTGTGAAGGACAACAAAAAGTCCTTCTATAAATATATTAATAGCAAGAGGAAGGGCAAGGACAACCTCCACTCCTTGGTTGACATGGAAGGAAATGTTGTATCAAAGGATGAGGAAAAGGCAGAGGTACTTAACACCTTCTTTGCCTCAAGTTTTACTAGCAGGACAGAAAGTCTTCCAGGCAGCTGGCCTGCAGAGCTGGCAGAAGGAGCCAGGGAGCTGCACAGTTTCCCTATGTTCCATGAGCAGGTAGTTGGAGGTCTCCTCCATTGGAATGGGCTGCCCAAGGAGGTGGTGGAGTCACTGTCATTGGAGGTGTTCAGGAGGAGACTTGATGGGGTGCTTGGTGCCATGGGTTAGTTGTTTAGGTGGGTTGGATTGGTTGATGGGTTGGACGCGATGATCTTGAAGGTCTCTTCCAACCTGGTTTATTCTATGTAAATTCTATGTAAATTTGCTCTTTCCTTTGCCTATTAGAGAGTCATTTCCCCCCCTGTGTTAGCCTACAGCAACCAGCAACGTGAAAGTCTCTTTGCGGAAGGAGGTTCCAGGTGCTTAAACCATAAAAACCAAGAACAAGAAATAATGGTACTGCTGATAGGTAGCTTCTATGCCTTGAAATTTAATTTTCAGGCCGCCTTTCCTAAGGATGAAATTCTATATTTTTGTAGGCCAAAGAACTCTTTTTTTCTTCTTCTTTATTTTTTTTTCTTTTTCCTATTCCAATACTCACAATGTGGGAGGTGAAAATAGAGTTCATAATGAGAACTTGATTCTGTAGGTTCCCAATGGGACCATACACATTGCAGTCTAAGTGTCCTGCCTTATAACAACTTCTCCTGCTACCACAGCTAAAACTAAACTGTCAGAGCAGAAATATGAGAGGAGACTGAACTGAGAAATTCAGTGAACATTAAGCTCAAGCTAGACAGTAAAGATGTGGTTTTTAGGCACTCAGACAGATTATATTCTTGCAAAAACTATTGCAAGATGGATTTGGTATGGTGAGGTGGATCTGTAGTGCCTGGGCTCACACTAAATTTCTGTGGTGAATAAGTGTCCTGCAGAGGAGGCTGCAGTCCTGTTAAGATGGTAATTTTATAAGCATTTATTACAGGGCCTTATTTATTTATTTTTGGCTTGGGTTAGGTTTCAGAGCTATCTGTTACTGGCCCACGCCTTGCATAAGGTGATCAGTTGGCTTTTGATTTCCACTCTAGACAACTCAGGAGTTATTAAGTAAGTCTGGAGAACAGTTGCTAATGCTTCTTCATAATTATTTTAAGAATTTGATTGTTTTAAAGTGAGCCCGTGGACAGAAAGAAAGCATGGTGCTTTTGTGCTGCTGTAGCTAAGGAGTGTGCAGCATAGAGCAAGAAAGAATGAGCATTCGTGTTCTCATGTGACAGTACAGAGCAAAACCCTCAAGAAATCCCATATTTATTCTACTTGGAATAGCCTGGATAGCTCATGAGGCACGTGGCTTTGGTATTTAGAGCCAGAAAAGTTTCTTTCTCTTTCTTTTGGATGCAGGGAAGTCTGATAGTGTCAAGACAGTTTCACACAGACTCAAGCACTTCTAAAGCTCCTGCAATGTGTATTGGCTTTGGTGTTAGCTCTCAAAAGAGGGCAAAATGAGGTTTAGTCATTATCTTTTCCTCAGGTGCTTTTAGATACTCAGTTCTTGAGCTTGCAGAGCCCAACTGCTAGAACAGTGGCATGGGTTTGTTTGTTGGCTAAGAGGAAAGCAAGCAAGTTGCAGGGTTTAATAACCTGGAAGGGCAGTTTTGTTTTACAGTGACAAATGCTACTACATTTTCCTGGGAAACGAGCACTGTGAATATAATATTCTGCATCTCAAAGCAATGGCAGTGATGGAAATGGTTATGAAAGTCAGAACATTGGATCAGATTCCCTTTGGTCGTTCCCCCCACTTCTCCTCCTTTCAACAAAGGCATGGGTTAATTTGAATTTCATTGCTTTTTATCCTTAGGGAAATATCAAATGATCAGTGTTACCGTGTAACCATGCCCCAGAGGAGGGGGACAGGTGTTGTGCTTGTGCTTTCACTTCACATATGCAGCAAGCTCATTAATTTGCTATTTTGTACATTTGAGTGGGAAAAGGCCACTGGTCTCTGTCACTAAAAAGCAACTGTGATTGATGGTTCAGGGCAGAAGGGGAAAATATTCAGAAATTAGTTATATAAACATCTTAAATGAACAATGTGCTTATAAAGAAGCATTTTTCCCTGGAGGAATGCTGAAATTGATGTTTTTAACCTCCCTTCTGAACACCTGCCACTGTGTGTTTCAGTTGGGAAACAAAGGATTCAAACTAACATCTTCCTGTAGTCAGGACAGAAAGTACATTTCTGTTTGATGATCTGTACCAACCCAGCTGCTACTCCAGCCCAGCAGAAGGGAGGGGAAGAACAGGTTAGAGAAATCTCTCTATCACATATGCAATCTCTGTATCTGACAGAACTTGTTTGTTGGCCTTCACTAGGTGAAACACTGGTGCCTGTGCTGCTTGTGAGACGTGTCTGAACAGAAAAGAGACGAGTCTAGAGCACACAACCCTAATGCCCATGTCTGCATCTCATTGCTTATTTTCTTTCTCATTAGCTGAATGCGTCTGAAGGCCTAGAGCTGCCCAGCAAGGCAAATTCAGTTCAGGGACTTAGATCCACGCAATCTAGCACTCACACAGGTGTCTACATGAAGCCTGTCAAGGTTTTGCTATCACATCTTCATGTGTGGCTGCCTTTGCAGCAGGTCCAACTCAATGTGCAGCTAACAGGCTGTCACTCGAGAACTTGCACTGGCTTTGCTAAACTGTCAAGTTCATAGAGTCATAGAATCGTAGAATGGTTTGGGTTGGAAGATACTGCAAGAAGGGGGCCGCTTATTCGACCAATTTGATCAGCGGATTCCCACTTTATTGAGCATCAGACACATCTTATATACAGTTTGCTATAATTATGCCCACTTGGCAACATACTATTGGTTGCTCTCTAAAAGGCTACATCATTGTTTTCACAACTCTGTGGAATTCTTCTATCCGGCCTAATTGCTCTCTTTCCCAGATCTCGCCTCCTCCTTATCTTGCTTGCCTCCCATCTCAGGGGCAGCTGGACTTCAGCATACCAAGCAATCAGCACTTTCTCACATCTCCTACTCCGCCACTATATTATCAACAGAGAATTCTTCAAGGCCTGAATTGCACAGGTGTTCCTGGGACCCATGTCCCCTCTTGCTCAAAACAAACCCCAACAACAGGAAGAGACCTTTTAGATCATCTAGTTCAAATCCCTCTGCCATGGGCGGGGACACCTACTATTAGACCAGGTTGCTCAAGGCCCTGTCCAGCCTGGCTTTGAAAAATTCCAGGGTTGCAGCCTCCACAACTTCTCTGGGAAACATGTTCCCAGTGCCTCTTCAGCCTCATGGTGAAGAATTTCTTCCTAATGTCTAATTCTTCCAGTGTGAAACCACTACCCTTCAACATGTCACTACATGCCCTTGTATAAAGTCCCTTTCCAGCTATCTTGTAGGCCACCTTCAAATACTGAAAGGCTGCTTCAAGGTCTCACTGGAGCTTTCTCTTCTCCAGGCTGAACAAACCCTACTCTCTCAGCCTGTCTTCAGGAGGAGAGTTGTTCCACTCCCCTGTGGCTGTCCTCTGGACGTGCTTTAACAGTTCCTTGTCCTTCTTGAGTTGGGGGCTCCAGAGCTGGACACAGCACTGCAGGTAGGGTCTCACAAGAGGGGAGTAGAGAGGGAGAATCACCTCTCTTGACTTGCTGGTGTGACCATTTTAGGCTGTGCCTTTAAGAAAGGGACAGTGCTGGAACACTCTGGCTGAATGTTTTGGAATAATAACGAAAACAATCAGATATTCTAAACGAATTTCATTGGTAGATTGGTAGAATGCAACTTTAAGTTTTAGTGCAGTTGGAATTTTTGTCAGTTTCTCTCTGTCCTGTTTTTTTCCAGCCTGTCTGCTTCTGAGCAGCCAGAGTTTTTACCTTGGATACCAGATAAGCACTAATCCTGCATGTGCTTTGAGGCCTAACAAAATTTCATCCTTATTAATTACCTTTTCTCTCTCTCTAGCCCTTTTTGGGAAAAAAGGGAGGTAGGGGGAGAGAGGGGGGTACAGAGGGGGAACCCTCCTCTGTCCGGAGGAGGGAGTTTTGTTCCTGTATTTTGCTTTGCTGGATATTTCTGTATATATATTGTAAATACTGTATATTGTGTATATATATAACATGCATTTCATTTTTGCTTGTAAATATAGCATTCCTTTTGCTTTTCCGACTGAGTTAGCTGTAGGGTTTTTTTCCCTCTTTGTGGGGGAGGGAGAGCTAGGCCTTCTCTCAACTCACCACATTAATTGGCGCCCAACGTGGGGCTTGGGGATAATTAGCTTGATTTATTGCTTGCTTGAGTCGGACTAGCAAACATGAAAGTGTTTTGGATTTTAGAGCGCCTGTTCTTTTCAGGTTTTGGGGTCCTGATCTACAAATATTGTTTGAATAAACCTTTATTTAGAATAAACCAAACCAGGTTGGAAGAGACCTTCAAGATCATCGCGTCCAACCCATCAACCAATCAATTTGGGTTTACTTCTCGATCAAATAGGGAAATACCTAATGCATAAATTTTATTTATGGTTTAGGTATACAATTCAGCTTCTGTATGACCGCTGTCTGGGGTTCTTTTGGCTTACGAGATACAGAAATGTGACATCTAGCACTCTCCCAATTGAGATAAGGGAGTTCAAGATTCCAGTAGGTGAAAGAGCAATTTTAAGTGATGGCTGGGATCCAAAGCTGATTTTTTCGATGTGTGTAATCCTGCTGCTGGTGATAATTAATGTGTATTTGTTATATGCTTTGCGCCGGGAGAAGAAGGTATCTAAGGCCTGTTTCATTATAAAGCGTAGATCAAAAAGAAAGAACAGCAGCTCTGGCTCTGTTCCAGAGACTTCTAGTGATGAGGAGAGTGGAGAATCTGTATCAGTTAAAGATAAAGCTATAAAGTCTATTGGACAGGCTGCTTTGAACGGTGCTGTTGCTGATTCTGGCAAGAAGCCAGGGGTGGCAGCAGCTTCCAACATGGTGGCTCCCCTGTCCTCAGCAGCCGCCATTAGCGAGGCAAAGTCATTTCCTCCTCCTACGGCAGGACCGGAAGCGCCCTCCAAAGCAGCTGATCTGTCTCAAAACCTGTCAGCTTCTGTTAAGGTGGCTGTAAATTCAAACACAGCTCCAACTAAGCAAGTAGCAGTTTTAACAACAATGAGTGGAAAGGCCAAAGCTGATCCAGGAGCTGATGGGGGAGGACAGCAAGGTACTTCTGCTGGGGAGGAAGAGAAAATTTGTCTTAAAAATATAGCTGAGTGTGGTGGATTAACGCCCTTTTCTGAAAACAAAAAAAAACAAAGCAGGGTGGAGGGCTTGCGGGTACTTTACCCTCCCTGCAGGGCGTTTCCCCCTGGGAAAGCTGAGTTTGTTCCACTCCCCCCTCCCTGCCCAGCCAGGGTATAAAAAGCAGGACATCATAGCTGTTGGATCTCCTTTTGGCTCCTGCCTCTGCTGGATGAGAGCTACTGCAGCTGCCTTCCTGCTCCTCAGCCACGTGGCCGGACCTGATCCATTTCCCTGCTGCCTCCGCACCTCCTCAGAGAAAGACTGGTTTTGTATTGTTCTTTTCTGTCCCACTCCCATCCACTCTTGTTCCTTGCCCTTGTGAACTTTTCCTGTTATTGTCATATATATATATATATATATATATATATTTTAAAGAAAACTTCTTTGCCTCTCTACTTCTAAGCCGACTCCAGATGGTTGTTTAGTGGATTGGCTCCTTACCCTTTTTTTCTTTCCCTCTCTGTTTGGAGGGAGGAGGTGGGGGGGGGAATGGGGGAGAGATTGTCAGCCTTTTCCCCATTTGGGCTTTTAACTCCCAGTTAAGGCTCAAACCACTACACTGAGTTATTGAGATCATCAGAGGATCGCGATGCAGCTTTTGGTAGGACAGCAGCTAGTGGTGGTGTTTCTCAGCTTAAAGAGATCCTTGAGAGAGTGACAGATTATTTGGACAAAAAGTTGAGGAAGAGGAGGAGAAGGAGGAAGGAGATGACCTTCAGGGATGTTCTCCCCCTCGCGAAGAGCTTAGAAACGTGCACAAGGATTACATCAGAGCAGATAAGGAGCCAGTCCTAGCTTGGCTAGGTAGATGTTATGATACAGGTGCTCCACCTCTAATGGTTGGAGACAAGTCAGTAGCTCAGCTAGGAAGTCTCTCAAAGGATAATGGAATAGATAGACATCTAGGCAAGACTCTCTGTAAGGTTAATCTGTGGATACGCCTTTTAATGGCAGTTTTCCTGAGATACCCTTCCTGAGATGATCTTCCATGGAATCCTAAGCCCTGGACTACCATAGATGAGGGAATTAAGCGCCTGAGAGAATTTGCTGTTAGAGAGATACTCTATGGTGAACATGAAAATCTGAATTCTGATGACATTCCTGCAGGAACTGGTCTTGCTAAAAAGCTCATCAAACTTGCTCCTTCTAATTATGCAAACATTCTGGCAAGCAGGATTGTGGCAAGAAATTATGGTGGAGCTTCTCCTACGGTTGGCCAATTCAGTGCTCAAATGAGACAATTGGAGGATAGCATGACACGTGTTTCTTTAGTTTCAGCCATTGAAACTCTGTCTGGAAAAACTGAGAATTGCATGAAAGAGCTGAAAGATTCCATATACCAATTGCCACAAAAGGATAATTCCAATTCTTCCTCCAGGTGGATACAAGTTTCATCTGTGAGGAATACACGTCCTCCAAGAGGTCATTCCAAAGCAGATCAAATCAAAACAGACCACCAAGGCAGTCACGTAGGACTATTTGGATAACTCTGTGTGATCAGTTTGGTGAGAACATGAACAGGTGGGATGGCCAGCCAACTTCTAATCTTTTCAGGAGACTGAGGGAACTGCAAAGTGGCAGAACCCGAGGTAGCAATACCAGAAGGGTAGCTGTTACTTCCACAGTTCCCCAGAACAACCCTAGTAGCTCCAACAGTGGCTCCAGTTCTAACACTGCACACTGTGCTCAATGCACATGTGGGCATGTTCCCCATAACTAGGGGTGCCCTGCCTCCCGCCAGGGGGAGGATAGGGATAATAGAGATAACAGAATCTATTGGGATGTGTACATCCAGTGGCCTGGCACTTCACAATTTCGGAAGTACAGGGCCTTGGTTGACACAGGGGCTCAGTGCACCATAATGCCATCAAATTATCAGGGATCAGAGTCTATAACTATTGGGGGAGTCACTGGTGGATCTCAAGAGTTAAGTAAGGTGGAGGTTAATATAAGTTTAACTGGTAAACAATGGAGGAAGCATACAGTTGTGACCGGACATGACACACCTTGTATTTTGGGAACTGATTTTCTGAGAGAAGGGCGTTTCAAAGACCCTAGAGGTTACAAATGGGCTTTTGGAGTAGCTTCTGTAGAAATTGATGGACAAAAACTGAAGTTGTCTGTTAGACCTGAGCTTTCTGATGAATCTGCAGTTGTGGGACAACACAAGATACAGGACATTGTTGCCGGTTGCTTCTCAGACTGTGCATCACAGACAATACAGAACCAACCGTGACTCTTTGTTGCCCATTCAGAATCGGATTCGTCACATGGCGAGTCAGAAAGTCGTCAACAAAACTCATTCACCTTTCAACAGTCTGGTGTGGCCTGTGCGAAAGCAGAATGGAGACTGGCGTCTGACAGTGGATTACCGAGCCCTGATTGAAGTAACACCACCTATGAGTGCAGCAGTACCAGACATGATGGAACTCCAGTATGAGCTGGAATCCAAAGAGGCCAAATGGTATGCTACTATAGACATTGCTAATGCATTTTTCTCTATTCCCATAGCAGAGGAATGCAGGCCTCAGTTTGCTTTCACCTGGAGAGGAATCCAGTACACTTTCAACAAAGTGCCAATGGGCTGGATCCACAGCTCAAGCATCTGTCATGCAGTGATCCACGATGCTCTGGAGAAAGGCGGTGCTCCAGAACACATCCAGTTCATCGATGATATCATTGTCTGGGGTAAAACTGCTGAAGATGTCTTCGAGAAAGGTAACAAAATCATTGACATTCTTCTGAATGCCGGTTTTGCCATCAAGCGAGACAAGGTGAAAGGACCTACCACAGAGATTCAGTGTCTGGGAGTGCGGTGGCACAATGGACGCCGACACATTCCGGAGGATGTGGTAAATAGAGTCTCTACCATGGCAAATCCCACAAACAAGCAAGAGACCCTACGTTTCTTGGGGATAGTGGGATTTTGGAGACTGCACATTCCTGGATACAGTCAGATTGTGAAACCTCTGTATGATGTGACTCGAAAGAGAAACCATTTCCACTGGGGACCTGAACAACAAGCAGCCTTTGACCAGATAAAGCGAGAGGTAGTTCAAGCAATGGGTCTGGGACCTGTCCGAGATGGTCCAGACATTAAGAACATTTTGTACACGGCTGCAAGTGACAATGGTGCAACCTGGTGCTTGTGGCAAAAAGCTCCAGGTGAGACACGTGGACGAACTCTTGTTTTCTGGAGTTGAGGTTACAGAGGTTCAGAAACTAATTATGCTTCAACAGAAAAAGAGATTCTAGCTGCGTATGAAGGAGTAAAAGCATCTTCTGAAGTGATTGGAACTGAATCACAACTTCTCTTAGCTCCCAGATTACCAGTTTTGAATTGGATGTTCAAAGGCAAAGGATCCACACCACATCATGCCACAGACTCAACCTGGTCTAAGTGGATGGCTCTGATAACACAGAGAGCTCGAATGGGAAATCTTGAAAGACCTGGTCTGGTGGAGGTGATTTCAAGTTGGCCTGAAGGTACCAACTGTGCTAAATCTCCAGAGGAGAAAGTAACTCGTGCTGAGGAAGCTCCTCCTTACAATGACCTTTCTGATGATGAAAAGAAATATGCTTTGTTCACAGACGGTTCCTGTCGTCTTGTTGGAAACAAGCGAAGGTGGAAGTCTGCAGTGTGGAGTCCAACACGCCGAGTTGCAGAGGCGAAGGATGGAGAAGGAGAATCCAATCAGTTCGCAGAGGTAAAAGCTGTCCAGCTAGCTCTCGACGTAGCTGAATGTGAGAGATGGCCAAAGCTTTATCTCTACACCGACTCATGGATGGTAGCCAATGCTCTATGGGGTTGGCTAAAGAACTGGAAGAAGAGTGGTTGGCAGAGGAAAGGAAAACCGATTTGGGCAGCTGACCTGTGACAGGACATTGCTGATCGAGTCGAGAGTATTCCCATGAAGTATCGGGGCGACGGAGATTAGAATCAATACGGCTGACCAATATGATCGAGTATTGTTCCTTTATTGTTCCATGTGGCAATGCCAGCGACGAGCAGTGTGAGCAATCTGGCAGTGCAGGCCTAGAGCCTGACATGGTGGTAGGCCATGCTCAGCATAAATGCATAGTTAGCTAGCAGTGGAGCAAAACAGTGCTGTGCCTGCAGCATGTAACTAAAACAAGGCACTGGTAGCTACAAACATGGACAGTTATCTTAGGACAACAGAACATGCACCTGCATCAACAACCTCGTTGTGTCATTAGTAGTTGGACCAATAATCTGTAATAGTGCAATGTGTGGTCACTCATAGGGAACCAATGGAGCTATGCCAACAAGGCACTCTGAGTTTATATAAGTTGTAGCAGTTGCCTTGCTACGCACTTCTGCCTTTCCTGTCTCCTATTTCTTCTACACTTTACCGTGCTATACTTGCACTACAGGCCTGCTCCATAGGCCTGCACCTCAGGCCTGCACCATCGGCCTGCAACACTGGAACAATAAAGGAACAATACTCGATCACATTGGTCAGCCGTATTGATTCCCAATCTCCATCGTCTACAGTTCCAGTGTTGCAGGCCGATGGTGCAGGCCTGAGGTGGAGGCCTGTAGAGCAGGCCTGTTGTGCAGGTATAGCACAGTAAAGTGTAGAAAAGAAGAGACAGGAAAGGCAGAAGTGCGTAGCAAGGGAACTGCTACAACTTATATAAACTTGGAGTGCCTTGTTGGCATGGCTTCATTGGTTCCCTCTGAGTGACCACACATTGCACTATTACAGATTATTGGTGTAACTACTAATGACACGCAAGGTTTGTTGATGCAGGTGTATGTCCTGTTGTCCCAAGATAACTGTCCATGTTTGTAGCTACCAGTGCCTTGTTTTAGTTACATGCTGCAGGCACAGCACTGTTTTGCTCCACTGCTAGCTGGCTCTGCATTTATGCTGAGCATGGCCTACCACCATGTCAGGCTCTAGGCCTGCACTGCCAGATTGGTCACAGTACTCATTGCTGGCATTGCCACAGTGAAGGTGAGACACATTGATGCTCACATTCCTAAGAGCAAAGCTACTGAGAAACAGCAACACAACCATCAGGCAGATCGAGCTGCAAGAGTTTCTCAAGTAGACATGGACTCTGATCTTGATCTTGACTGGAATCACCGAGGTGAAATATTCTTAGCTCAGTGGGCTCATGATTCGTCAGGACATCAAGGCAGAGATGCAACATACCAGTGGGCTCGTTACAGATCCATAGACATTTCCATGGATGCTATCACCCAAGTCATCCATGACTGTGACATTTGTGCTGCTATTAAGCAGGCAAAGCGACTTAAGCCCTTGTGGTATGGTGACAGATGGTCCAAGTACAAGTATGGTGAAGCTTGGCAGATTGACTACACCACTCTACCACGTTCTTGTTCTGGTAAGCAATACATGCTGACTATGGTAGAGGCAAACACTGGATGGTTGGAAACTTATCCAGTTCCACATGCAACTGCATGCAACACCGTTCTCAGTCTGGAGAGACAAATCCTGTGGAGACACGGAACTCCAGAGAGGATTGAGTCAGGCAACAGAACTCATTTCAAGAACAATCTTGTAAAGAACTGGGCAAAAGAGCACAGCATTGAGTGGATATTCCACATTCCTTACTATGCACCAGCTTCAGGGAAGATTGAACGCTACAACGGTTTGTTGAAGACCACTCTTAAAGCCATGGGGGGTGGATCTTTGAAAAACTGGGAAAAACATTTAGCACAAGCAACCTGGCTGGTAAATAGTAGAGGTTCAGTGAACCGAGCTGGACCTGCACATTCCAATCTGCTACAAATAGTAGAAGGTGATAGAGTTCCTGTTGTTAGAGAAAAGAATCTGTTAGGTAAAACTGTTTGGGTATTTTCTCCCTCAGGAGAGGCTAAACTGCACCAGGCCAGCTGGCAACAGATAGAGTACATCTGTCCCAGAGAAGGGGAAAGGTCACTGTATATGAGAACGGACTGTCCGCCAAAGATAAAAAGATCCTGGGTAGGGAATTGGCGGGTCTCATCGACAGGGCTTTAAACTAGTTTCGAAGGGGGAAGGGGCTGAAAATAGTCCTCTCAGACAAGAGTCTGGGGGCGACAAGCTAGAGTCGGAGGTGAAACCAGCAGCCCAGCTGAAGTGCATGTACACTAATGCACGAAGCATGGGTAACAAACAGGAGGAGCTGGAAGCCTTGATGCAGCAGGAAAATTATGATGTAGTTGCCATCACAGAGACGTGGTGGGACGACTCACATGACTGGAGCGCTGCAATTGACGGTTACAAGCTCTTCAGGAGAGACAGGTGAGGAAGAAGGGGTGGAGGGGTGGCCATTTACATCAGGAAGGCACTAGATGCCATTGAGATGGAGATTAGGGACGATCGGGTTGAATGCTTGTGGATAAGAATTAGAGGGAAGGCCAACAGGGCTGACATCCTGGTTGGAGTCTGTTATAGACCACCCAAAAAGGAGGAGGTTTTTGATGAGTCATTCTATAGGCAGCTTAAGGCTGTCTCAAGATCGCCTGACCTTGTTCTCATGGGTGACTTCAACCTGCCTGACATCTGCTGGGAACTCAACACGGCAGAGAGGAGACAGTCTAGAAGGTTCTTAGAATGCATGGAGGACAGCTTCTTATCCCAGGTGCTGCGAGAGCCTACCAGGGGCAAGGCTATGCTTGACCTCCTCTTCACCAAAAGGGAAGGACTGGTGGGCGATGTGGTGGTTGGAGGGTGTTTGGGGTCCAGTGACCACGAGATAATTGAATTCTCGATTTTTGGTCAAGCCAAGAGGGGCAGCAAGAAGACCTCCACTCTGGACTTCCGGAGGGCAGACTTTGGGTTACTCAAGGAACTAATTCAGAGGGTTCCTTGGGATAAAGCCCTTAAAGACAAAGGGGTCCAGGAGAGCTGGTCCTACTTCAAGGAAGAATTGTTGAAGGCTCAGGGACAGGCTGTGCCAATGTGCCGGAAGATGAGCCGCCGGGGCAGACGGCCAGCCTGGATGGTTCATGAACTTTTAATGGAACTGAGGGAAAAAAAGAGGGTGTATCACCTTTGGAAGAGAGGGGAGGCAACCCACAGAATGTTTAAGGATGTTGCTAGGTCTTGTAGGAAGAGAATTAGGGAGGCAAAAGCACACTTGGAGTTTAAACTGGCCTCTACTCTGAAGGACAACAAAAAGTCCTTCTATAAATACATTAATAGTAAGAGGAAGGGAAAGGACAACCTCCACTCCTTGGTGGATACGGAGGGGAACATTGTAACAAAGGATGAGGAAAAGGCAGAGATACTTAACACCTTCTTTGCCTCAATTTTTACTAGAAGGGCAGAACGTCTTCCTGACAGCTGGACTACAGAGCTGGCAGAAGGAGCCAGGGAGCTGCACAGTTTCCCTATGTTCCATGAGGAGGTGGTTGGAACTCTCCTTAGCAGCTTGGATCCCCACAAGTCCATGGGACCAGATGGGATTCATCCTAGGGTGCTGAGGGAGCTGGCAGATGAGCTGGCCAAGCCACTCTCCATCATTTTCCAGCAGTCCTGGCTCACTGGCTCGGTCCCAGAGGACTGGAAGCTGGCCAACATGGTGCCCATCCATAAGAAGGGCCGGTTGGATGAGCCAGGGAATTACAGGCCTGTGAGCCTGACCTCAGTGCCAGGCAAGATCATGGAACAGGTCATCCTGAGTGCAATAACACAACACTTACAGGATGGCCAAGGGATCCGGCCTAGCCAGCATGGATTTAGGAAGGGCAGGTCCTGCCTGACCAACCTGATCTCCTTCTATGATCAGGTGACCCGCCTGGTGGATGTGGGGAGGCCTGTGGATGTAGTCTACCTGGACCTCAGCAAGGCCTTTGACACCGTCCCCCATAGCAAACTGCTGGCCAAGCTGTCAGCCCATGGCTTGGATGGGAGCACACTGCAATGGGTTAGGAACTGGCTGGATGGCCGAGCCCAGAGAGTGGTGGTGAATGGTGCCACATCCAGCTGGCAGCCAGTCACTAGTGGTGTGCCCCAAGGATCAGTGCTGGGCCCTGTGCTCTTTAACATCTTTATTGATGATCTGGATGAGGGCATTGAGTCCATCATCAGTAAATTTGCTGACGACACCAAGCTGGGGGCAAGAGTTGATCTTCTGGAGGGTAGAGATGCTATGCAGAGGGACCTCGACAGGCTGGACAGATGGGCAGAATCCAATGGCATGAGATTGAACACATCCAAGTGCCGGGTTCTGCACATTGGCCTCAACAACCCCATGCAGTGCTACAGGCTGGGGTCAGAGTGGCTGGAGAGCAGCCAGGCAGAGAGGGACCTGGGGGTGCTGGTTGATGGTAGGCTGAACATGAGCCTGCAGTGTGCCCAGGCAGCCAAGAGGGCCAATGGCATCCTGGCCTGCATCAAGAACAGTGTGGCCAGCAGGAGCAGGGAGGTCATTCTGCCCCTGTACACTGCACTGGTTAGGCCACACCTCGAGTCCTGTGTCCAGTTCTGGGCCCCTCAGTTTAGGCAGGATGTTGACTTGCTGGAACGAGTCCAGAGAAGAGCAACAAAGTTGGTGAGGGGTTTGGAACACAAGCCCTATGAGGAGAGGCTGAGGGAGCTGGGGTTGCTCAGCCTGGAGAAGAGAAGACTCAGGGGTGACCTTATCACTCTCTACAACTACCTAAAGGGAGGTTGTAGACAGGCGGATGATGGTCTCTTCTCCAAGGCACCCAGTACCAGAACAAGAGGACACAGTCTCAGGCTGCACCAGGGAAGGTTCAGGTTGGATGTTAGGAAGAAGTTCTATACAGAAAGAGTGATTGCGCTATGGAATGGGCTGCCTGGGGAGGTGGTGGAGTCGCCGTCATTGAAGGTGTTCAGGAGGAGACTTGATGGGGTGCTTGGTGCCATGGGTTAGCTGTTTGGGGTGGGTTGGATTGGTTGATGGGTTGGACACGATGATCTTGAAGGTCTCTTCCAACCTGGTTTGGTTTATTCTAATAAAGGTTTATAAACTTGTCCGAGGGGTGGTTTCAGCTGAAAGTCTGGGTCACACTTATTGGGTAATGCAAAGAATGGTGAAATTCAGTGTATTCCACAAAGAAATTTAACTTTAGCTGAAAGAATTTAATGTCAAACTGTTGTGCAGCTACATCGCGTCCAAAGGAAGAATCAACGAGGAACCTACGGTGCACGAACCCTGAGATCCTTGGGAGCCCTGAGTCAACTAAGAGACCCTGAGAATCCCTGTTTCCTTTTCTTGTGTGGTGAAGAGGCTTTAAATTTATGAATATGAAATCTGAATTATGAAAATATTATTTTTATTAATTATCAAACTATTAATAACTGATGAATCACCAACTTATATACATGTTCTAGTGCACGTTCGTGAAATAGATTCCACAAGTGGCGTAGTGTTATGATTATAACTTAATTGAACTAGTTACAGACTAGTTCAGTTCTAGTGCAGTTCTGCAGTTCAGACTAGTGCAGTTCTGCCGCTTGGCCACTAGATGGCGACTAGGCGGGACGCGGGCGGCTTCTGGCTATACACAGCAATATTATAATCTTTCTATGCATCAGCGCTTACTCTGCTAGACGCGGATACTTTGAACTGCGTGCTAGTGGATGGAAAACACGTGGAAGATATTCGATTCCCTCCAGACAACAGGGATCGGTCCTGGTCGGGGTCGGCCCGTGGGGTCGGCCCTCAAAGTCGGCTCGCACGGCAGGGTGGGATGACGGTGGCCGGTAGGTGGGCTCGGACGACGCGGCAGCAGGCAAAGCTACGGGGTCAGCCCAAACACGGCAATTCTTGGGGCTGATGTAAACAGCCTCGGGGTGAGAATGCAGCTGCGTTAGGCGGCGGACTCTCATATACTGAGCTTAAGGAGCAGCGGGACTCTCGGTGTGGTCCCGGGTTTGGTGCAGTATAGGCACGAACAATACCTTAGTCTTCCCTGAGATTCACAGGTCTCAGAGCGGCACACGTGGAGGCTCCTCTCCCGCTACGGCGGGGCTAGGCATACATGGACTCGGTATCGATCAAGTCCCTTCTCCCCGGCAACTGGGCAGATCTTACCCTCGGGGGTTGGTCCAGTCCTCCGGTGGCACGGTGGGCTCTCCTGGTCGGTACGACTGGCTGTAGCAACGCTGGAGTCCTCAGAAACAGCGAAGGTCCTCCCTCTGGGCTTCTTCACTATGCAGACGCTTCCAGTATGCGTGCATGTATAACAGAAGCTAACAACAATAAGCTCAATGGTAAAGGCTGCAGCTCGAAAGTTGCTCTCTCGAGCAAGCACAGAGACAAAGTGAAAGAGGGGGCAACTTGTTTACCGACTGGGGTGATACTTATAGATTCCTCGAGGCTGGGCTTGACCAGTGGGCACTCTCATAAACAACTGGCTTCAGCCTATAGAAAGCGTGAAGCTAGAATTATGCCCTTACTTGGTGTCAGCACAAGCACTGCATGTGCTGGGTGCGTGCTGGCCTGCCTAATGCCTTGGCTTTTGTCTTCCTCCTGGAGGAGGGGGAACTTGTCCACATGCTGGGACAAGATTCAGTATCTGGGCATAATGTGCCTTCATCACATCTTCACTTCATTCATGAAGAGACTGTTTTCCATTTCTCTCATTTCCTGATTTTCTTGGAATTCTGAATCATCTACATCTGAGTATAGCTGGAATGGACTATGAACTTCACTTGTGAATTGTAAATATTGTTTTGGATTGGATGGACAGTATGAAATAGTTTAGAAGGGGTGGACTGTGACCGTTTGAGGCTGTGCCTTTTAGAATGGGACAGTGCTGGGACACTCTGGCTGAATGTTTTGGAATAATAATGAAAACAATCAGATGTTCTAAACTAATTTCATTGGTAGATTGGTAGATTGCAACTTTAAGTTTTGAATTCATTTGGAACTTTCTTCAGTTCTCTCCTTTCCTTCTCCTTTCCAGATTGCCTGCTTCTGGGCTCCCTGACAGAGCGACCCTGATGTGGTGGTTTTGGAGAGAAGGCCCAAGCTCTCTCTTGCCCACAAAAAGGAAGAAAAACCACAGCTAGCCCAGCCAGAGAAGCGAGGAAAATGCTATATTTTACAAGCAATGTGGAAAATGCAAGATATGTACACAAAATATACAGCATTTACAATTTATGTACAGAAATATACAGCAAAGTTAAAAAAAAAACAAGAATACAGAAACGAAATTAGCTCCTCCTCTGGAGGAGGGTTTCCCCCCCTGTACCCCCTTCTCTGCCCTTTTTTCCCAAAGAGGGTTAGAAAGAGAGAAAAAGGCAGGAAATTAATAAAGCAGAGTATTAGTAGCCCTCATGCTTATCTGTTCAGGGTCACTCTGGCAGGGAGAAATTTAACTTTAGCTGAAAGAGTTTAAATTCAAACTGTTGTGCAGCTACATCACGTCCAAAGGAAGAATCTATGAGGAATCTATGGTGCACGAACCCTGAGAACCCTGAGAGCCCTGAGTCAACTAAGAGACCCTGAGAATCCCTGTTTTCCTTTTCTCCGATTCGTCGGCGAAGAGGCAAACTATTTTCCATTTTTGTCATTTCCTGATTTTCTTGGACTTCTGAATCATCTACATCAGAGTATAGCCGGAATGGACTATGAACTTTACTCACAAACTGTAAATATTGTTTTGGATTGAATGGACAGTATGAACAGCCAATGAAATTGTTTAGAAGAGGTGGACAGTGACGGTTTGAGGCTGTGCCTTTAAAAAAGAAACAGTGCTGGGACACTATGGCTGAATGTTTTGGAATGTTGATGAGAACAACCAGATATTCTAAACTAATTACATTGGTGGATTGGTAAAAAGGCAGTTTTAAGCTTAGGTGCAGCTGGGACTTTCCTCAGTTCGCTCCTTCCCTTCTCCCTTTCCAGCTCGTCTGCTTCTGGGCTCCCTGCCAGACTGACCTTGGACAGATAAGCAATTAATATATTGTGCTTTAATTAATAACTGCTCTTTTTCTCTCTTTCTATCCCTCTCTGGAGGAAAAAGGGGAGAGAAAGGGGTACAGGGGGGGAACCCTCCTCCAGAGGAGGGAATTTTGTTCCTGTATTATTGTTGGTTTTTTTACTTTCCTATATATTTTGTGTATATATTGTAAATACTGTAAATTGTGTATATATACCCTGCATTCCCCAAAATTGCTTGTAAAATATAGCATTTACCCTTTTGCTCCTCTGGCTGGCTAGCTGTGGTTTCTTTCTTTCTCTTTGGCGGGGGGAGAAGGCTGAGCCCTTCTCTCAAACCCACCACAAGAAGCTACTCCAAAAGCCCATTTATAACCTCTAGGGTCTTTGAAATGCCCTACTCTCAGAAAATTAATTCCCAAAATACAAGTTGCGTCAGGTCCGGTCACAACTGTATGCTTCCTCCATTGTTTACCAGTTAAACTTATATTAACCTCCACCTTACTTAACTCTTGAGATCCACCAGTGACTCCCAGAATAGTTATAGACTCTGATCCCTGACAATTTGATGGCATTATGGTGCACTGAGCTCCTGTGTCAACCAAGGCCCTGTACTTCTGAAATCGTGAAGTGCCAGGCCACTGGATGTACACATCCCAATAGATCCTATTATCTCTGTTATCCCTCTCCTCCCCCTGGCGGGAGGCAGGGCACCCCTAGTTATGGGGAACATGCCCACATGTGCATTGAGCACAGTGTGCAGTGTTAGAACTGGAGCCACTGTTGGAGCTACTAGGGTTGTTCTGGGGAACTGTGGAAGTAACAGCTACCCTTCTGGTATTGCTACCTCGGGTTCTGCCACTTTGCAGTTCCCTCAGTTGGCTGGCCATCCCACCTGTTCATGTTCTCACCAAACTGATCACGCAGAGTTATCCAAATAGTTGTACGTGACTGCCTTGGTGGTCTGTTTTGATTTTATCTGCTTTGGAATGACCTCCTTGGAGGACGTGTATTCCTCACAGATGAAACTTGTATCCACCTGGAGGAGGAATTGAAATTATCCCTTTGTCCCAATTGGGATATGGAATCTTTCAGCTCTCTCATGCAATTCTCAATGTTTCCAGACAGAGTTTCAATGGCTGAAACCAAAGAAACACGTGTCATGCTATCCTCCAATTGTCTCATTTGATCACTGAATTGGCCAACCGTAGGAGGAGCTCCACCATAATTTCTTGACACAATTCTGCTTGCCAAAATGGTTGCATAATTAGAAGGAGCAAGCTTGATGATTTTTTTAGCAAGACCAGTACCCACAGGAATGTCATCAGGATTCAGAGTTTCATGTTCACCATAGAGTATCTCTCTAACAGCAAATTCTCTCAAGCACTGAATTCCCTCATCTATGGTAGTCCAGGGTTTAGGATTCCATGGAAGATCATCTCAGGAAGGGTATCTCAGTCTCCTGCCCTTCTCCTCCATTAGCTCCTGGATCATCTTTGGTCTTACCACTTCTAGTCTTTAAAACAGCCACCTTAACTGGAGCTGTGTTTGAATTTACAGCCACCTTAACAGAAGCTGACAGGTTCTGCGACAATTCAGCTGCTGGGGCAATGGGTTCCGGTCCCACCGTGCAAGAAGACGGAAATGACCTCACCCCATTAATGGCCAAAGAAAAAACAGGAGGAGGAGAAGGAGGAGACGCCATGTTGGCAGTTGCCGCTGCCCCTGGCAGCTTGCCAGAATCAGCAGTAAAACCATTCAGAGCAGCTTTTCCAATTAACTTTTTAGCTTTCGTTTTAACTGACACAGATTCTCCACACTCCTCATCACTAGACGTCTGTGGGACTGTCCCAGAGCCACGTCGCCTTTTCTTTGATCTAGTTTTAATAACAAAACACGCTCTGGATACCTTCCTCTCCTCTTCCTCTGGATACACATTAATTATCACCGAGAGCAGGATTACACACATCAAATAAATCACCTTCGGATCCCAGCCATCACTTAAAGTTACTCTTTCTCCTACTGGGATCTTAAACTCTTTTATCTCAATCGGGAGAGTGCTGGAGGTCATATTCCTGTATCTCACTGGCCAGAAAAAATCCACACATCTTCCATACCAGAGTCTGTCCCGATACATAAACCACAAATAAATTGTCCGCATCAAATATTTACCCAGGTAATCCAGAATCAAACCCAAACAATATCTGTAAACCAGAGCCCCAAAAATTGAAAAGAAAACGCGGTCCAGTATCCACAGCACCTTCATGTTTTGCTAATCCGGCTATAAAGCAATAAATCAATAAAGCAATAAATCAAGCTAATTATCGAGCCGCACGTTGGGAAGCCAAGAAAAAAATGTTGAGGGTTGAGGGGAAAAAGTGCGAGACTGCCACTAGTCTCTGCTGAACTCAGAGTTTAAAGTTGCTTTGTACCAATCCATCAATGAAATTAGTTTAGACCTGTCCTTTGTTTATAAAATATTCAGTCACAATGTCCCTTTTCTTACAGGCACAGCCTCAAACGGTCACAAGAGCCTTGCCTAGATGTCTATCTATTCCATTATCCCTCAAGAGAGTTCCTAACTGAGCTGCCGACTTGTCTCCAACCATTAGAGCTGGAGCACCTGTATCATAACATCTACTAAGCCAAGCTAGAATTGACTCCTTATCTGCTCTGATGTAATCTTTACGGACATTTCTCAATTCTTCCCGGGGTGAAGAACATTCGGAAATATCATCTCCTTCCTCCTTTGCCTCCTCTCCCTCAGCTTGTAGTCCAAATAATCCTGCTGTCACTCTCTTTAGAATCTCTTTAAGCTGAGAACCACCACCACTAGCTGCCGTCCTAGCTGCATCTCTATCTGGTGTTGATCTCAATAATTCAGCTAGATCTTTAAAACAAACCTTCTCTTCCTCCTCAGCAGGATCTTTTCTAGTAGAAGGTCCCTCACCAGGATCAGTCTCCTGCTCTTCTTCCCCATTAGCTCCTGGATCAGCTTTGACCGTTCCACTTCTGGTCTTTAAAACTGCTACTTGCTTAATTGGAGCTGTGTTTGAATTTACAGCCACCTTGACAGAAGCTGACAGGTTTTGAGACAGATCAGCTGCTGTGGAAGGGGCTTCCGGTCCTGCCAAGAAGGCGGGCAGAAATTACTTTGCTTCGTTAATGGTGGCTGAAGCCCGGGGAGCCACCATGTTGGGAGCTGCCGCTGCCCCTGGCTGCTTGCCAGAATGAGCAACAGAACCGTTCAAAGCAGCCTTTCCAATAGACTTTTTAGCTTTATCTTTAACTGACACAGATTCTCCACTCTCTTCATCACTGGATGTCTCTGGGGCTGACCCAGAGGTACACCGCCTCTTCTTTGATCTATGCTTAATAATGAAGCAGGCCCTAGATGCTTTTTTCTCCCGGCGCAAGGAAAATAGCAAATAGACATTAATAATCACTGATAGCAGGATTACACACATTGAAAAAATTAGCTTTGGATCTCAGCCATCACTTAAAATTACTCTTTCACCTACTGGAATCTTAAACTGCCTTATCTCAATCGGGAGAGTGCTAGAGGTCACATTCCTGTATCTGGTAAGCCTAAAGAATCCCAGACAGCGGTCATACAGAAGCCGGATCCTATACATAAACCACAAATAAATTTTCTGCATCAAATATTTACCTAGGTAATCCAGAATCAAACCCAAACAATATCTGTGGATCAGAACCCCACAAACTGAGAAGAACAGACGCTTCAAAATCCAAAACACCTTCATGTTTGCTAGTCTGGCTCGAGCAAGCAATAAATCAAGCTAATTATCTGCCCCATGTTGGGCACCAAAAAGAAATGTGGTCGTTTGGAGAGAAGGCCCAAGCTCTCTCTCCCCCACAAAGAGGAAGAAAAACCACAGCTAGCCCAGCCGGAGAAGCAAGGAAAATGCTATATTTTACAAGCAATGTGGAAAATGCAAGATATGTACACAAAATATACAGTATTTGCAATTTATGTACAGAAATATACAGCAAAGTAAAAAAAACAAAAATACAGGAACGAAATTCCCTCCGGAGGAGGAGGGTTCCCCCCCGTACCCCCTTCTCTCCCCTTTTTTCCCAAAGAGGGTTATAACGAATGAGAGAAAAAGGCAGTAAATTAATAAAGCAGAGTATTAGTAGGCCTCATGCTTATCTGGTCAAGGTCGCTCTGGCAGGGAGCCCAAAAGCAGATGAGCTGGAAAGGGAGAAGGAAAGGAGCGAACTGAGAAAAGTTCCAACTGAACTCAAAACTTAAAGTTACATTCTACCAATCTACCAATGAAATTCATTTAGAATATCTGATTGTTTTCGTTAATATTCCAAAACATTCAGACAGAGTGTCCCAGCACTGTCCCTTTTCTTAAAGGCACAGCCTCAAACGGTCGCACCTGAACAGATAAGCAACTAATTCGCATGAGGCCTACTAAGATTCTGCTTTATTAATAATTACCTTTTCTCTCTTTCTAACCCTCTTTGGGAAAAAGGGAGGTAGGGGGAGAGAAGAGGGTACAGGGGGGGAACCCTCCTCCGAAGGAGGGAATTTCATTCCTGTGTTCTTGTTTTTTTTTAACTTTGCTGTATATTTCTGTATATATGTTGTAAATACTGTATAAATTGTATATCTAACCTGCTTTTTCCACATTGCTTGTAAATATAGCATTCCTTTTGCTTCTCTGGCTGAGTTAGCTGTGGTTTTTCTTCCTCTTTGTGGGGGAGAGGAAGCTAGGCCTTCTCTCTCAACCCACCACACCCCTAGCTTCAGGTGAGTCCCTGTCCTCACTCTCATCTGCTCCCACAGTAAGCAGAGCTCATTGTAAAACATTTGCCCCTATCTGTGCCCTCTTTCCCTAAGGAGAAACTATCCTTAAAGGCTTTTCCTCCCACTTGGGGCAGAAGGGAATTGTCAGCCTCCTGAAAGAGCTCTCAGAGCAATCTGGGTGCAGGGAGGAGGATACTTTGCCTTGTGTGGATAGGAGGATATTCACAGGGTGAGAGAGATGGATACTCATGGATGTGGAGGGATACTCACTGATAAGGAGGGAATCTCATGGGTATGGAGGGAGGAATGTTCCTGGGAAGGAATGGATGCTCATAGGAGGGAAGGATCCTTATAAGGAGGGAGGGATTCTCAGGAGGAGGGATGCTCGTGGGGAGGGGTTTATGCTCATGAGGAAGGAGAGATGTTCATGAAGAAGTACAGATGCTCATGGGGTGGCAGGGGTGCTTGTGAGAATGGAAGGATGCTTGTGGAGATGGAGGATACTTTTGGGGAGGAACTAATGCTCATGGCAATAGAAAGACACTTATGGGATGCTCCCAAGGAGAGGGTAACACTTATGTAGCTGCATGGATGTTTGTGGGAATGAAGAGATGCTCCCAAAGATGGAGGGGGGTGGCTACTCATAGCAAGGAGAGTGTAACCTTGAGAGAGCTTGAGGTCTTGCCTGCTTAGAGTGAAGACAGCGAGCCTGGGCTCACAAGCCTGTTAAGAGGCATAAACAGCTTTGTTGCACCAAAGCAGGCAGGCTATGGAAGAATGTTGTGGGAGAAGCCATGATACTAAGTTTTTGTAAGGTTCCCAGTGATATCCCACACTGTCCCTTGAGGCAGCTTGTCAGGATCCATCCATCACAGCTTTTCCACCCAAACCCCAGTGTACAAACACTTCTGTCACTCTGGAAAAGGAAAACCCCTGGGATAATGCGAGGTCTCATCCTGGTAAGGCTGAGCACCAGACTGGGCAGGGTCTGCCCTAGTTTCTCCACTAGGTTTGAGGAGCCCACGGGGAGCGCTGTGGGGAGTCATCTCTAAAGCAAGCAGCATCCCCAGAGGCCGGCTGGGATTTTTAATGCAATAGTGCCCCCCCATGTGAACCCTGCGCGGAGGGACAAGCGGCTCCGGTGGCTCAAGTGGCCTTAGCTGGGACATAGATGGGTGCCAAACAGGATGGGGTGCACCCATGAGGTTGTGGCAACACCCAGCTCCTGGATCACGCAATCCCCTCCTCTGCTCGGTGTCCTGTCCTAGAGGGAGATGGAGGGGGACACACATGGGAATATCCCATCCCATCGCTGACTCTCTGAAGGGGGCACCGTGTCCCCAGCCCTTCCCTGAGCCCCGGGAAGGGCCGGCACCACCTGGGAGAAACCTCGTCGGGATGTTTGGGATTATTGAGTTGTCTCATGGCCTCTAGGAGGGTTGGAGGGAAGCGATGATTTTGTGCATGTATAGAGCCATGTCTAAGGCAGCAGCAATGATGTTGGATGAGCTACAGGAGCAAGGACAGATGGATGATGGATGTCTCCCTTATGCCCCAGGGACCAAGGACACATTGCTGGGTGCCTTCTTGACACCCCAGGAGCCCAAGAGTGCCTCTGGGTGCAGTTCAGCTCACATGAGATGAACACCAAGGAGGGAGGAGTGGAGCAGTACCTCCTGTTTCAGCTCCCCAAAATGTCTTGCCATCACGACCCAGCTCACTCCATGCCCACCTACCCAGAGATTGTTTCAGGGCATTAAATAGGGACAAGAAGCTTTCAGGACAGGACCTCTCTTCCCCTAAGCATATTTAGGGTTCAGGTTGGCTCTTTGAGCACCCCCAAGTGTGCACACACATTAAGGGCACACTTGCAACTACATAAGCATAGCCCCGCACTCCATATGGTCCCATCAAGGCTGTAGGGAGGGTATCCCTCATCCTGTAGAGTCCATAGGGCATCATTGTGCCCCTGTGGCCAAGAAGACCAACAGCATCCTGACCTGAACCAGCAATAGTGAGGCCATCAGGACTAGAACAGTGATCATCCCCCTGTACTGGGCACTGGTGAGGCTGCACCTCAAATACTGGATCCAGTTTTTGCCCCTCACTTGAAGAAGGACACTAAGGTTCCAGACTGTCCAGAGAAGGACAACAAAGCTGGTGAAGGGTCTAGACCTTAAAGGTCTCTTCCAACAAAAATGATTCTGTGATTCTAAGGCTGGAGGAAGGGTTTGTTGAGCTCAAGGCTGGAAGGAAGGAGACAGTCCCAAGCTGTGCAAATAGAGACCAGTATTTGCATGCCGCTAAATAACAAGGTAGGTGCAGGTGGTTTTGCAGTCCATCACTGGTGTGATGCACACCCCCAGCAAGGCTTGAGATGCAGCCATCTCCCTCTGCTGGGATCAGAAAGGCTAATCCTGAGGGAATAATGGATGTAAGCCTCTTAGCTACCGTGCTGTCAGTGCCCATCACTGATGAGCTGATTAAAATCAAATGGAAAAGATTAAACTCACCCCCGCCAGGTACCCCAGGAGCCACACTGGTGGCAGGCAATGTAGAAGAGATGCTCCTTGCTGGGCTCAGTGGCTTTGCTCTGCCCTGTCATGGGTCTGTCCAGATATGGGTGCTCTGTAGCCAGAAGGAATTTTTTGAGCCTTCATAATCTTTGCAGATCCCTTTTCCCGTACCACACAGGGAGGTCTGGGCAACAACCAGCTTCTTGAAGACAACAAATTATCCATGTCCAAGTTGCCACCATGAGGTGAAGGAAATAGTGCCAGAGTGTTTGGAAAGACAGTGTGCAAACAGAGCTGATAGGATGAAGAATTTGGTTTAAATAGAGGCTTTTTGAGTCTGAGCAAGCCACTGGTGGGATCTGAAATGTCACTACATCTGCAGCAGATGCAGGGTGGCATTGTAGAACCTGGTCCTACCTGTGAGGTTGCCCATGGTGGCTTGGCCACTCTTGCCCTGGTAAGGAAGAGAGACAAAGCTGGAACCAAAGGTGTGTGTGAGCCTGCTCACTTGTGCCTCAGAATCATCCAGTGATTCTCCTCCATCAGTGCTGGTGGCTCTTTTCCAGACCTTGTCCATGACGTGCTGTCAGAAAGACAGGAATTATATTAGAGGAGCTTGCTGCAATCTGGATGTGTGGATCAAAGCATGTGGGGTCTACTTTTGACCCACATTCAGAGCCATATTTGTGATTTAACCCCATTTTTGGAGTGATCCTACCCTGGCTGGGTGTAGGCTTCCCACTCTGCTGTGGTTGCCACCCTTTTGGGATCCCTTTTCTTCAAAGTTTTACTGAATTTTTGGTTGACTTTTGAGTAGGGTGCCACTGCTGAGTTCAGCAGAGCAAAGCTGCTGCTCCAGTGCTGACCCAGAGGGGGGGCTTCTCCAGCAAGCCACAAAGTCTTGTCAATATTTAGTTGATCCTTCTACTGAGCTGCATTAATTACCCATTCAGGCAGAGAGAAGATGCCTGTGGGGAAAAGCAAGGCCAGAAAGAGTCAGGGATAGAATTGGGACTGTGACCCAGTGCCATAGGTTGGCTGCCCAAATCGGTTTTCCTTTCCTCTGCCAACCACTCTTCTTCCAGTTCTTTAGCCAACCCCATAGAGCATTGGCTACCATCCATGAGTCGGTGTAGAGATAAAGCTTTGGCCATCTCTCACGTTCAGCTACATCGAGAGCTAGCTGGACAGCTTTTACCTCTGCGAACGGACTGGATTCTCCTTCTCCATCTTTCGCCTCTGCAACTCGGCGTGTTGGACTCCACGCTGCAGACTTCCACCTTCGCTTGTTTCCAACAAGACGACAGGAACCGTCTGTGAACAAAGCATATTTCTTTTCATCATCAGAAAGGTCATTGTAAGGAGGAGCTTCCTCAGCACGAGTTACTTTCTTCTCTGGAGGTTTAGCACAGTTGATACCTTCAGGCCAACTTGAGATCACCTCCACTAGACCAGGTCTTTCAAGATTTCCCATTCGAGCTCTCTGTGTTATTAGAGCCATCCACTTAGACCATGTTGAGTCTGTGGCATGATGTGGTGTGGATCATTTGCCTTTGAACATCCAATTCAAAACTGGTAATCTGGGAGCTAAGAAAAGCTGTGATTCAGTTCCAATCACTTCAGAAGATGCTTTTACTCCTTCATAGGCAGCTAAAATTTCTTTCTCTGTTGGAGTATAGTTAGCCTCTGAACCTCTGTAACCTCGACTCCAGAAACCAAGAGGTCGTCCACGTGTCTCACCTGGAGCTTTTTGCCACAAGCACCAGGTTGGACCATTGTCACTTGCAGCCGTGTACAAAATGTTCTTAATGTCTGGACCATCTCGGACAGGTCCCAGACCCATTGCTTAAACTACCTCTTGCTTTATCTGGTCAAAGGCTGCTTGTTGTTCAGGTCCCCAGTGGAAATGGTTTCTCTTTCGAGTCACATCATACAGAGGTTTCACAATCTGACTGTATCCAGGAATGTGCAGTCTCCAAAACCCCACTATCCCCAAGAAACGTAGGGTCTCTTGCTTGTTTGTGGGATTTGCCATGGTAGAGACTCTATTTACCACATCCACTGGAATGTGTCGACGTCCATCCTGCCACCGCACTCCCAGAAACTGAATCTCTGTGGTAGGTCCTTTCACCTTGTCTCACTTGATGGCAAAACCTGCATTCAGAAGAATGTCAATGATTTTGTTACCTTTCTCAAAGACTTCCTCAGCAGTTTTTCCCCAGATGATGATATCATCGATGAACTGGATGTGTTCTGGAGCACCGCCTTTCTCCAGAGCATCATGATCACTGCATGACAGATGCTTGAGCTGTGGATCCAGCCCATTGGCAGTCTGTTGAAAGTGTACTGGATTCCTCTCCAGGTGAAAGCAAACTGAGGCCTGCATTCCTCTGCTATGGGAATAGAGAAAAATGCATTAGCAATGTCTATGGTAGCATACCATTTGGCCTCTTTGGATTCCAGCTCATACCGTAGCTCCATCATGTCTGGTACTGCTGCACTCATAGGTGGTGTCACTTCATTCAGGGCTCGGTAGTCTACCGTCAGACGCCAGTCTCCATTCTGCTTCCGCACAGGCCACACTGGACTGTTGAAAGGTGAATGAGTTTTGCTGACGACTTTCTGACTCTCCAGCTGACGAATCAGATTCTGAATGGGCAACAAAGAGTCACGGTTGGTTCTGTATTGTCTGTGATGCACAGTCTGAGAAGCAACTGGCAATTTAATGTCCTGTATCTTATGTTGTCCCACAACTGCAGATTCGTCAGAAAGCTCAGGTCTAGCAGATAGCTTCAATTTTTCTCCATCAATTTCTATAGAAGCTACTCCAAAAGCCCATTTGTAACCTCTAGGGTCCTTGAAACGCCCTTCTCTCAGAAAATCAATTCCCAAAATACAAGGTGCCTCAGGTCCGGTCACAACTGTATGCTTCCTCCATTGTTTACCAGTCAAACTTATATTAACCTCTACCTTACTTAACTCTTGAGATCCACCAGTGACTCCCAGAATAGTTATAGACTCTGATCCCTGATAATTTGATGGTATTATGGTGCACTGAGCTCCTGTGTCAACCAAGGCCCTGTACTTCCGAAATTGTGAAGTGCCAGGCCACTGGATGTACACATCCCAATAGATTCTATTATCTCTGTTATCCCTCTCCTCCCCCTGGCGGGAGGCAGGGCACCCCTAGTTATGGGGAACATGTGCACATGTGCATTGCACATAGTTTGCAGGGTTATAACTTTGCATGTTATAACTGGAGCCACTGTTGGAGCCATAAGAGTCGTTCTGGGGAACTGTGGAAGTAACAGCTACCCTTCTGGTATTGCTACCTCGGGTTCTGCCGCTTTGCAGTTCTCCCAGTCTCCTGAAAAGATTAGAAGTTGGTTGGCCATCCCAGCGGTTCATGTTCTCACCAAACTGATCACGCAGATTTATCCAAATAGTTCTACGTGATTGCCTGGGTGGTCTGTTTTGGGATGACCTGTTTTGGAATGTCCTGTTTTGGAATGACCTCCTTGGAGGACGTGTATTCCTCACAGATGAAACTTGTACCCACCTGGAGGAAGAATTGAAATTATCCCTCTGTGCCAATTGGGATATGGAATCTTTCAGATCCTTCATGCAACTCTCAATTTTTCCAGACAGAGTTTCAATGGCTGAAACCAAAGAACCACGTGTCATGCTATCTTCCAATTGTCTCATTTGATCACTAAATTGGCCAACCGTAGGAGAAGCTCCACCATAATTTCTTGACACAATTCTGCTTGCCAGAATGTTTGCATAATTGGAAGGAGCAAGTTTGATGATCTTTTTAGCAAGACCAATACCCACAGGAATGTCATGAGGATTCAGAGTCTCATGTTCACCATAGAGTAGCTCTCTAACAGCAAATTCTCTCAAGCGCTTAATTCCCTCATCTATGGTAGTCCAGGGTTTAGGATTCCATGGAAGATCATCTCGGGAAGGGTATCTCAGGGCAACCGCTATTAAAAGGCGTATCCACAGATTAACCTTACCGAGAGCCCTGCCTAGATGTCTATCTATTCCATTATCCCTTGAGAGAGTTCCTAACTGAGCTGCTGACTTGTCTCCAACTGTCAGAGCCAGAGCACCTGTATCATAACACCTACTAAGCCAAGCTAGAACTAGCTCCTTATCTGCCCTGGTGTCGTAGTTTGGGCTGGGTGCCCTCTGCTACGGGGTGCTTCCTGTGTCCAGAAGTCCAGCCCAGTGGGTGGACACAGGAAATTAGGTTATTTCCTACCATGATCCCTTGCACCACTATAAGTTTTGTGGCGGGGTCTGGCACTTCCTCTTTTCTTCCTCCTCCGTTAGTCGGTAACATGGGGGAGAGATCTCCTGGCCTTGGGCCTTGCTAGGCCCAAGGCCACGGGGGATGGGCAGTCTCAGATCTGGCCAGCTGAGACTAGCCTAGCAATGGGAGGGGGAAGAGGGAGCCCTGGGGGTCTCGGGTCTACCCCCAGGTAGGGATGGGTTTCTCTGGGTCTGTTTTGGGTTCTTTTCTCTCGTCACTGTATCTCTAGTTCTCTGCACGCACTCACTGTTCTATTTAAACTTTCCATCACTTTTGCAATCTGTTTGTCTGAGTCATTTTTTTTTGCGCGTGGGGGGGGGGGGGGGGGTCTGCCCCAACCCATTACATTTTGGCGCACCAACGTGGGGCTGGCTGTTGTGCCCACTCTGCAGATCGATTGCAAAGGATGGAGAGTTTAAATTCAGTTCTGGGCGTCGGTTTGGGTTTGGCAGTTGGGGGCTCAAGTGATGTTGTCGGGGCGGCCGTGTAAGCTCTTGTGGATTGTGGGGGGATGACTGGTGCGCTGCCGGTGGCGCGGACCCTCTGCTATTTCAGGCAGGGGTGGTGCTCGACCATCGGCATCGGGGTACCGCTTGAGAACGCGGAACCTGCCCCTCCTCCGCGGCAGGCAGTGAAGTGGGGGAGGGGCAGCGGCGAGCAGATCAGAGTCAGGTCCGTTCTCGCTGCGGGGATAGAGCCAGCCGCTGCGAGCGGGCGAGCCAGCTCCCGAAGCCCCGGGGGGCCAACGGGGACTCCAGCTGGAAAGCCGTTTTCAAGGGCTCTGAGAACGCGCGCATGGCTTTCGCTGGAGAAGCCGTCTGAGTGTCCGAGGGGTGGAGGTGATTTTGATTCTGCGCCGCGGCGGCAGAGGTGGGCGGAGCCCTGCTGCGGGGCGAGCGGCGCCGGCGGACCCGGCCGTACGCTCGGGCTGCGGCGGGCCCGGCCCTAGTCTCTTCCCCGACTTTTTCGGACGAGTTCCGAAAATGGCGCCGAGCACCTGGCTCCACCTCCCTTCTTCTCAGTGAGCTGTGGTGCAGCCCCTCCCTTTCTGGTGGGGGGGGGTGTGCAGCCGGATGCTGTCTTGCCTTGGTACGGGTACGCCTAGTGGGGGGGCAGAGTACCTCGGACAAGCATCCGTGTAGTGGGACCGCAGTTGGAAGCGGTTGATTGCGGCACCCTGGATGGATTGAAAAAGGCAGTCGTGGGTTGGATGATTTCGACTGGCCTGCCCCAGGGGTGGAGAATATGCCGCCGAGTGATGATCTGTGAAAAGTAGAGGCTTGGCTGAGAAGTCGTGAGGCTGTTCCAGGTGACCAGGATGCCCAACAGATCCATGGAGAACTTGCACCGCAGGAGAATGAGTTCTGCATCGCCGGGAGGTTCCATTGGATGAAGGAAGAAGAACTGGAATGAACAGACACTAGAGCCTGACTGAGAGACTGAGTGGACGCCCAGATGAAGACACGGACTTCGCTGGACATGTCATCAGTTTTCTGATTTGATGATGTGTTTGGGTGCAGGCATCATGGTTTGAAATAAAGGGGTGGCTCCTGTCGTAGTTTGGGCTGGGTGCCCTCTGCTACGGGGTGCTTCCTGTGTCCAGAAGTCCAGCCCAGTGGGTGGACACAGGAAATTAGGTTATTTCCTACCATGATCCCTTGCACCACTATAAGTTTTGTGGCGGGGTCTGGCACTTCCTCTTTTCTTCCTCCTCCGTCAGTCGGTAACATGGGGGAGAGATCTCCTGGCCTTGGGCCTTGCTAGGCCCAAGGCCACGGGGGATGGGCAGTCTCAGATCTGGCCAGCTGAGACTAGCCTAGCAATGGGAGGGGGAAGAGGGAGCCCTGGGGGTCTCAGGTGTACCCCCAGGTAGGGATGGGTTTCTCTGGGTCTGTTTTGGGTTCTTTTCTCTCGTCACTGTATCTCTAGTTCTCTGCACGCACTCACTGTTCTATTTAAATTTTCCATCACTTTTGCAATCTGTTTGTCTGAGTCATTTTTTTTTGCGCGTGGGGGGGGGGGGGGGGTCTGCCCCAACCCGTTACACCTGGTGAAATCTTTACAGACATTTCGCAATTCCTCACGTGGTGACGAACATTCTGAAATATCATCTTCCTCCTCGTCTCCCTGAATTCTTTGCCCATATAATCCTGCTGTCATTCTCCTAAGGATCTCTTTAAGCTGAGAACCACCTTTGCCAGCTGCTTTCCTAATTTCATCTGTGTCCTGCTTTGATCTCACTAGGTTAGCTAGATCTTTAAAACAAATCTTCTCTTCCTCCTCAGCAGGATCTTTTAGAGTAGAGGGCCCCTCACCAGGATCAGTCTCCACCTCTTCTCCATCTTTGGCCTTTCCACTTCTAGTCTTTAAAGTAGCCACCTTAACTGGAGCTGTGTTTGAATTTACAGCCACCTTAATGGAAGCTGACAGGTCCTGAGATAAATCAGCTGCTGGGGCAGTGACTTCCGGTCCCACCGAGGGAGTGGGCGGAAGTGACGTTGCTCCGTTAATGGCCGACGGAGAAGAAGAAGGAGAAGGAGTAGGAGAAGGAGTAGGCGCCATGTTGATACCAGCTGACGCCCTTGGCAGCTTGCCAGAATCAGCAGGAAAGTCATTTAGAGCTGCTTTACCAATTAACTTTTTAGCCTTCTTTTTAACTGACACAGATTCTGCACATTCCTCGTCACTAGATGACTCTGGGACTGATCGAGAGCCACGGCGTTTTCTTTTTGATCTAGTTTTAATAACAAAACAAGCTCTGGACACCTTTCTCTCTCGCCGCAAAGAGACCAGCAGATACACGTTAATTATCACTGAGAGCAGGATTATACACATGAAATAAATCACTTTTGGATCCCAGGCATCACCTAAAGTTACTCTCTCCTCAGGCAGAATCTTAAAACCCTTTATCTCAATTGGGAGAGTGGTGGAGGTAACATTTCTGTATCTCACTGGCCATAATAAATTGATACATTTTCCATACCATAATTTAACTCTATACATAACCCACATATAAATTGTCCGCACCAAATATTTACCCAGGTAATCCAAAATCAAACCCAAACAATATCTGTAAACCAGAGCCCCAAAAATTGAAAAGAATAATCGCTCCACAAACCACAATACCTTCATGTTTGCTAATTCAGCTAGAAAACACTAAATCAATCAAGTAATAAATTGAACTAATTATCTGCCCCACGTTGGGCGCCAAGAAAAAAAAAATATGGTGGGGTAGAAGGGTAAGGCCAAGAAGCTTCCTCCCTCCCCCCTGTAAGTAAGGGGAAAGAAAAAAAATTGAAGGGAAAGGAAAAAAAACCTCACAAGCTGAATTAGCAAAGCAGTGGAGCTGTATATTTACAAAGCAATGTAGGGTATGCAGGGGAACATATATACAAATTTACAATATCTACAATATATACAAAGATATACAATAAAGTAACACAGAAATGAGGGTTCCCCCCTCTGCTGAGGGGGGTTTCCCACCTCCGCTCTCCCCTCTTTCCCCCTTTCCCCAGAGTGGGATAGAAAGAGAAAGAAAAGAGAGGAAAAAAAAGTTAGAAGCAGTTTGTGTTAATTGGAAAGGAGTTAATACAGGCCTTTATCAGTTCTCAAGGCCGAAGCCTTGGCAGAAAGCCCAGCACAGATAGAGCTGCTGCACTATGGAGAGGCGGAAGCAAGACTGATAGAAAAGTGCTGGAATGCCCAGTTCACTCCCAGTTCAGAAGGTGCTTCCTCCCACTTCACCAATGAAATTAGTTTAGATTATTCTTTCCGTTTACCAACTTCCGTCCACCATATTCCCTTTCTTAAAGGCACAGCCTCAAATGGTCACACCCAGAGACCCCCATCTCCAGCACATGCTCATGCAACAAGGGGAATACTCTGAATCACCAGCCATGAGCTGCACCCCAGAAATTGATGTGCCCTAACTTCTATCCCTTCATTCTGAAATCAATGACCTCCACATCACTTATTTTCTCAGAGGTGTTTGAAAGCACCTTTTTGGGGTGAATTTGGAGTGCTGTGTGGGAATGGACAGAAATTTAGGGTGCTGCATGAGAAAGGGCAAAGTTTTGGGGTGCTGCCTTGGCACAGTGGAGAAAAGAAGCAGCTTCCTACAACCTCCGCTGCTCCCCAGCACCCTGCTTTTAATTCACAAGTTCACAGACTGCACTGGGATGGAAGGCACCCTCAAAGGTCATCTTGTCCAACCCCCCTGCAGTGAGCAGGAACATTTCCAACTAGATCAGGCTGCTCAGGACCACATCAAGTCTGATCTTGAATGCCTCCACCACATCCCTGGACAACCAATATTTACCACTCCCACTGTAAAGAACTTCCTCATGATGTCCAACCTGAATCTTCCCTGCTCCAGTTTCAAACCACTGCCCCTCATCCTATTGCTACAAGCCCTTCTAAGCAGTCCTTCCCCTTCAGACATTTAAATGTAGCTATAAAGTCTCCCCAGAGCCTTCTCTTCTCCAAGCTGAACAGCCCAAATTCTTTCAACCTTTTTTCATAGGAGAGGTGCTGCAGCCCTCTGATCATCTTTGCGGTCCTCCTCTGGACCTGCTCCAGCAGGTCTGTGTCGCTCTTGTATTGGGAGTCCCATAGACAGACACAGTATTCTGAGTGGCAGAATCACCTCTCAGGATCTGCTGGCCATGCTTCTTTTCATGCAGCCCAGGATGCATCAAATTGTCCCTCCCCAAATTTCTCGTAGGTGATGAGAGCCCATGAGGCGTGCCGGACCCAGGTGAGGATTATTAGAGGGTTCACAAACGTTAACGTACATAGACATCTACCGATAGACGACCCCGTAACACCCTCCTCAGGTGTCAGCCCACCCCCTACCATGAAGGTCCTGCCACCAGAGGGCACCACGGTCTCACGTTTGAGTGCCGCTTCCCACAATGCAGCGAGCCGGGCCAGGGGCTCCGCGCCGCTCCGCACGCTGGGCTGCGGCCGCAGGGCGAGCGCGGAGAGCCGCGGAGAACCGCGCTGCCTCCGCTGGCAGGTAAGCGCTGACTCCCGGCCCTCGTAGCGGGCTCGGGGACTTTGGGGGGGAGGGTATTTTATTTATTTTGTCTCTGAATTATTTTATTTCGAGTCCCTAATTATTTTGATATTTTATGTTGATCTTGTATTTTAAACATTTAAAAAGAATTAACGTAATTTATTTTATTTTACTTTACAATCCCTCTTCCCCCGGCACAGGACTGGGGAAGCTCTGGCTCTGCCGAGGACCGGCACCATCCCCTCCAGGATGGATTCCAGCTGGAGGGGACTCATCAGTCTCCTCCCGCCCACGTCTTCCTCTTCCCCAGCCCGGGCTTAGGGGGTGTTTTTTAAGGATTTTGGATGCTTGTGGAAAGGAACCACCAGCAGTGGGGTGAGCCCTGGCTAGGCTGGTGGCTTCGTTCTTGGAGCAGGGGTGTTGGGTTTTCACCCATACGCCCCAAGTTAGAGGAAACTTGTGCCCGTGGCTTTGGCGTGCCACTGTCTCCTCCCCGGCTGCTCCGCGATGGTGCAACACAAATTAGGCTGAAGGTAGAAGCCGCTGTTCGAATAGCGGGCGACGAATCCTCTGCCCCGGTGAAAATTGCTTTTGAGTTTGGCAATTTGGGCCATAGGGGACGCAAGTAAAATTGGCAGCTTTGAAAGGGCTGTTGAGCCGCAGGGAGAGATTCCAGCCAGGAGAGAGAGCCTGGGATAGCCAGACAGGAGGAGAAGCGGAAGAGTGGCTTTGGCTTTCCTATAGAGAGCGATCTCGGGAGCCTCAGCGTGCCCATCGCCGCTAGTTTAGTAGTACCTCTCCATCGTTTGACTACGGCTATGTTGACTCCTTCTTCTGGGACGTGAACGGGGCGGGTGCGAGGAGAGCAGAAGGGCTTGCAGAAATCAGGACGCCCCGGTCTCACTTCCATGCTTAGTTCCCCCTTCGTGTGATATATCTGGAGGTGCTTGGGACTCACCAGCTCCCTCGAATTGTATTTTGGGTCTTTTGGTTGGTTAAAACCTCAGTTTCGCACAAAAGCCCCCAGCCAGAGCAGCATTAAAGATTTTTTTTTCTGTGCCAGGGGCAGAAGCTGGACATGGGCTAAAGCAAATAAACTTCTGTTTCATCATGCAGGGGTTGGGTTTCTTTGTTTTTTCACCCTGCTCTGGGCAGTCTGGGCTCCCTACAGACAAATGTTTGCATGTCCAACCTTCACCTTCAAACGCATCTTACTGGCCAAGTGAAAAAACTTCTGCTCCTTCCTGCAACCCTTCCTCCCTGTGGAGGCTGCTCTGTCCTCTGCCTCCTGCATGCTCTTCTTCTGTGTGTTTCTCCTTGGTTGCTGCGTGGGAGGGGTTTTGCAGGTTTTCTTCTCCGGCCCCATTCCCACAAAGCAGCTCAGGACCAGGCTGAGAGGTGTTGTGGATGTACAAAGAGTGAGCACAGCTGACCTGGCAGTAGCTGTGTGTCAGCTGGGGCTGTGTGCTCTGCTGAGGGATGTGTGTGTGCTCCATGGCATGTGCTGCTCAGCTCGGGAGGTAAAGGATGCTGTAAATGATGGAAGCTGGGTTTATTTTTGGTCCCTGTATAGGGTGTTAAAATCCCCAAAGTACTGAAAATATCTTTCTACCTGTCCCCACTGCTGCAGTCTGGGAGCTGGAGACTAGATACAACCCAGTGAGCACAGGAATGTGCCTCTCCAATGCAGGAACTAAGGGCTGAGGAGGTTTCATGGCTGGAGGCGCTAGTACATATCATTTATATAGGGCTGTAAATGTTCCCAACTGCCTGTGCAGAAACCTTGAGCAAGAGATTTCTCCTTGCTGCAAAAGCTGGCACAGCCCCAGTGATGCAGGATCACATGTGTGCAGGAGCAGTGGGGTCAAGGCACGAGATGGGTGAGGAGATGCAGTCCTGTGACATCCAGGTGGATGACAAAGACCAGAGATTGTGAGGATAGTGGAAAATAAAAAATATCAACATTGGATGATGTGTTGTACGCTGATGTGCTTGTCCTGAAAAAATGAAGGAATGCATAAGGCCATTGCCATCGTAGCGACGGACCAGGGGAGGCCTGTGACTTCTTTGCTGAAATGATGCCAGTGCAGAATCAGTCTGAGGCTTACAATCAGTGTAATTTGTTCAATGTCTTGCACCGTCCTATAAGAAAGCAGATGAAACGTAGGTGCCAGTGCCTAAAGTACATGCAAAATGCTGTTACCTCAGGAGAGAGGGAAGCATTTACACACTGCACAGGTTCCCATCTCTTCGTTGTGATGTTTCCAGGGCTTTTTACTGCACCTGCACTCACATTTCTCTATAAACAAATGTGTGGGAAACAAAATTGGAGAGGATGTGAGGGAATGGAGGAACCCAGATGGGTTTTTCCCCAACAGGGCTCTTTGGTTTTTTTTCTTCTTGAGAGAGACCTCCAGCTTCAGTCTGTCTTTCACAGAATCCCAGCATGGTGGGGGGGTTAGAAAGGACCCTTGGAGATCATCTAGTCCACTCACCCTGCTACGGCAGGGTCACTCAGAGAAGGCTGCCCAGGATCACGTCCAGGCAGGTTTGGAATCTCTCCAGAGAAGTCCACACAATCTTTCTGGGAAGCCTGGTCCAATGCTCCAGCGCTCTCACAGGAAGAGTTTTTCCTTATGTTCAGCAGGAACCTCCCAGGTTCCAGTTTGTGCCTGTTGCCCCTTTTCTTGTCACTTGGGTGCCACTGAAAAGAGTCTGACTCTGTCCTCTGGCACCTGCCCTTTATGCAGATAAGCATTGAGAAGATCCCCTCTCAGTCTTTCCTCCAAGCTGAATGGACCCAGGTTTCTCAGCCTTTCTTCCTCAGAGGGATGCTTCAGTTCCCTCAGCCTCTGTTGGACTCTCTCTAGTAGTTCGTTGTCCTCTAGAACTGGTGAACCCAGAACTAGACACAGTATCCCAGATGTGACCTCCCAGAGCAGAGTGAAGGGGGAAGAGAACCTCCCTCAATCTGCTGGTCACACTCTTCTGAATGCACACAAAGAGAACATTATCCTTCTTAGCCATGAGGGCACATTGCTGGTGAACTTGGGCACTTGCCCTGTGTCCCTCTCTGCAGAGCTGCTTTCCATCAGGTCAACACCTAACTTGCATTGGTGCAGGATATTATTCCTACCCAGGTGCAGGATCTTACACTTGTCCTTGTTGTACATCGTTAGAATCCCCTCCACCCAACTTGTTCAGGTCTTGCTGAATGGCAGCTGTGGTGGGTTTGAGAGAAAAGGGCCCAGCCCTCTCTCCTCCACAAAGAGGAAGAAAGAAACCACAGCTAGCCAGTCAGAGAAGCAAAGGAAAAAAAATGCTATATTTTACAAGCAATTTTGGAAAATGCAGGATATGTACACAATTTACAGTATTTACAACATATATACAGAAATATACAGCAAAGTAAAAAAAAAACACAATAATACAGGAACGAAATTCCCTCCTCCAGAGGAGGGTTCCCCCCCTGTACCCCCCTTCTCTCCCTTTTTTCCTCAAAGAGGGTTAGAAAGAGAGAAAAATAACAGTTATTAATTAAAGCAGAGTGTTAGTAGGCCATAGTTGCTTATCTGTTCAGGGTCACTCTGGCAGGGAGCCCAGAAGCAGACGAGCTGGAAAGGGAGAAGGAAAGGAGCGAACTGAGGAAAGTTCCAACTGAACTCAAAACTTAAAGTTGTATTCTACCAATCCACCAATGAAATTAGTTTAGAATATCTGATTGTTTTCGTTAATATTCCAAAACATTCAGCCATAGTGTCCCAGCACTGTCTCTTTCTTAAAGGCACAGCTTCAAACGGTCACAGCAGCACAGGCTGATGGTGTGTCAGCCACTCCTTGGTGGCTGGCATTGGTGGTTGGTATAAGTGATGCTTTCCTTTCTGTGCTGTGGTTTGGACTTCTTTATACCAGTCTTCATGCTTTGGGGGGAGGGAGGATGGAAATGTAGTCATCTCTTTAGAAAAATGTGACATTTTGCAGCAGATAAAGACAAATGTAGACAGTTGCTTTATTTGGCTCCTTCTTGCTGAGTTTAAGGGGAGGCAGGAAGGGATTTAGGCAGAAGATGGAAAAAGGAGATGGCACACGTGCCCCTTGTCATGGTGACTTCCAGTTGTTTTGTTTTGAGGAGAAATACATCTGTGGGAATAGGCTCTTTCCAGCTTTACTCCTGCCACAAAGATCTGAAAGTGAGGGAACCCCTGCTCCCATGTCACCAACAGTGATTTTTGCAGCAGCTGTGATCTGATCACCAGGGATTTCAAAAAGTGTCTTTGTGGTTGTTGGATGAATTGTAATTGAGGTTTCACAGTTCCTGCTTTAATCTCTTTTATTCCTCTGGTGTCCCTTGGGAAGGAGAAAAGGGTTTCCAGTCCTGTATCAGTATTTATTACATCTATAGTAATTTTCCAGTGGGTCCTGGGAACAGCTGGCTGGAAATGATCAAACAGGTGGTTTTATGACACATACTACCTTGTAGGAGGACCAGGACAAGGTCTCAATGGTCTTTTGTATGGGAGAGGAGAGGTGGGCACTGGTGGATGTCACAGGGGATGTATGCAGCTCCTGATGGCTTGTACTCGTGTGCTGGGTTGAGGCAGCCCTCTTCCCCACCCCTGGCAACAATAAACACTCAGACAAACGGACAGCAAAAGTGATGGAAAGTTTAAATAGAAAGCAGTGAACTTTTACAGAAAGCCAAAAGCGCAGTGACAAAGAAAAATCCCCAAACAGACCCAGAGAGATCCCATCCCCATCTGAGGGTACACCCAAGACCCCCAGGGCTCCTTCTTCCCCCTCCCACTGCTAGGCTAGTCTCAGCTGGCCAGATCTGAGACTGCCCATCCCCCCATGGCCTTGGGCCTAGCCAGGCCCAAAGCCAGGAGACATCTCCCCCAGTTACCAGCTGACGGAAGAGGAAGAAAAGAGAGTGTGCTAGACTCCGCACTGGATCTTATAGTGGTGCAAAGGATTGTGGTAGGAAATACTACATAATTTCCTGTGTCCACCCCTCTGGGCTGGACTTCTGGACACAGGAAACTCAAACTGTAACAACTCGGGGATGGCTCTTTCTGAATGTGCCATTTCTTTCCCAAACATCTGCTGGCTTTTCCCAGAGATCTGGTATTGGGATATCCAGGAAATGGTGGCATCTTACCCAGCTGCTCTCTGGGTTGCAGGTTGCTGCCCTGTCCTTTCCATGTTCCCCTGGAGAAACCAGAGGGTTTGCTGTGGAACATTTTCTGTGTTCAGTTTTGAGCCCCTCATTCCAAGAAGGACATAGAGGTGCTGGAGTGTGTCCAAAAAAGGGCAGCAAAGCTGGTGAAGGGTCTAGAGCACGTGTCTTGTGAGGAGCAGCTGAGGGAACTGGCGTTGTTTAGTCTGTAGAAAAGAAGGCTGTGAGGAGACCTCGCTCTCTAAAACTCCCTGAAAGGATTTTGGAGCAAGGTGGGGGTTGGTCTCTTTTCCCTGGTAACAAGCAGTAGAAGAGGAAATGGCTTCAAGTTGTACCAGGAGAGGTTTAGGTTGGATATTAGAAGAAACTTTTAATTGTTGTCAGACCCGGGAATGGGCTCCGTAGGGGGGTGATTGAATCACCATCCCTGCAGGTTATGCTCTGATCTTAAAAATTTTTTCCAGTGAAAATGATTCTCTCTCCTGGGTATGCTTTTTCCTTCAGAATGGGTCTGAACCTGCCCAGTTCTGCTGCAAAACCTCCAGCTGCTTGCCTGGGACATTGTTTAAAATTAAATGCAGTAAAAAAACCCTGATTTTCCCCCGACAAAAGTAATGATAGTGTTTGGGATTCCCTGTATTCCTGATGGTTAGGAGATGGCTTTCTTCATGTTAGTTAATAAAGTAATTTTTTATCATAGGAAATACTTAATGAATGAAATTAATAATAAATGCTATGGAGCATTTGCTGTTAACTGAAGTTGCTGATGGGTGAGCTCTGCATGAGGCTTGGCTGGAAGTCAGGGCTTGTGGCAGCCCAGATGTAGGAGTGGAATGGCTCACTGGGGAGCTGGGAGCCCCAATTTGGGCATCCTGGTTTCATATGGGTGTTATTTGCTTGCCAGCTAAACAGACAGCCTGGTAAGGTGTGCATCCAGCTCTCTGCAGGAGCTGGCGGCAGAGAAATGCTCACTTTTGGTCTGATCTGGCTGGGAGGTGGAAGCATGCCCTGGTACCAAATGAGGAGAAACTCCTTATTTCTGCAAATAGAGCAGAAGTAGGAGTTGCTTCACATGATGAGACGAGGCCAAAAGAAGGCAAAAGGGGTGATGAAAAAGCACATGATGGGTGCAGGTGTGTTCAGGACCTCCATCAACCCTGACCTTCCTCAGTATGGCCTTAGGAACAAACTGATCAACCTTCAGGGCATGCTACAGATAGCTCTGAACTTGTCCTCCTGCCTTGGTGGGAACTCCTTCAGTTAGGCTTCCCTGGATCAACTTTATACCATCTGCCGGAACTGACCCTGGTAAAGTGTCTGCAGAGAGCGAAGAATTCCCCACCTGGGAATTGCTTTGCTTCTGGGGCTGGCTTTGTTACATTGGAACCAAATCTGTCCCTGTGAGCCGGGGCAGGGGTGTGTGGGTGTGTGTGTGTGGGGGTGTGGGGGGGGGTGGGGGTGTGTGGGGGGGTGTGACACACTGGGCTGCAGGGCAGTCATAAACACTGCTATTTAGCAACAGGGGAGGATAAAGTAATGAAATAATCAGAAAGCTATTAAAAAGCATCCTAAAGTGAAGGCAGTAGGTGCTAAATCCTGTCGTGCCTTTGCAGTGCTCTCTGCTTGACTCTGTGCTACTGGTTTGCGTAAGCTCCTTGATTGTGTTTTGTTACAGCTTCACTGAACCTTTTGAAGATGTTGTATAAAAATAAAAAAGATGATGCTGGATGCCTTGAGTCTGTCCTGGATGTTCATAGAATGGTTTGAGTTGGAAAGGACTTAAAAGATCATCTAGTTCCAACTCCCCTGTCATGGACAGGGCACCTCTTACTAGACCAGGTTGCTCAAGACCCTGTCCAGTCTGGCTTTGAAGACTTCTAAGGCCTCCACAAATTCTCTGGTGATTCTGTTCCAGCGCCTTACCACCCCTCTGTCATCAATTTGTAGATCTGAGTATGTGGCTTCATGTCACACAAACACCATTCCCTCAACCTGGGGGTTTGTTGCTAAAAGGGAGACAACATATCAATGCATTTGTAGTAGTAAAGCAGGTCTGTGAAGAATCCAGTGGGGACAAGTGTGCCGGCCTCAATCAGAGGGCTTGGCCACATATCTCAGCAGTGGGATCAGGGCCAATACTTTGCATTTTCATTGCTTTCAGCATATTTTTTTTACTTGGCTGGCATTCTAGAGATTTCTTACAGCTGACAATAAGAAAAATCTGAAAAAAGCCCCAACCCAATCAATTCTTTCTTTCTCAGCTTTCATTTCACAGTTCACCTTTCTTTCTGGCTGTAATTTCTGCTGGGGATTCTGGTTTTCCAGAGAAAGGGGGAAAATAAGAGGAAAAGTAAAAAATGAAAATAGAAAGCAGGTATTTAATAATAGATCAAAAATTATATTAAGCAGAAAGTCAGCCTTCCCCTACATTCTCTCTTCCCAAAAAGCAACTAAAGAAATTGTAAATTGCCTTGAAGAAGGGGAGTGAAAACAGTGAAGATCAAACTTGATGTTAAGTATAGATGAGGTGTTTATATTTTATTTAACGACTGTGTACTGCCACCCTCTTAGAAAAGCTGCTCTCCCCTGAGCTTCTGTATGTGATTAATAAAACAGCAGAGAAGAACTGGAACAGGGAAAATTCAGCAAGTATGGAGTGCCAAAGGTGAACACAGCTAGCATCGTTAGCAGGCATGGGCAGGGTTTGTTGCTTAGTACATCTGGAGGTCTGTGTGCAGCTGGTGACAGCTGTAATTGAAGGTGGCTCCGAAAACCCAGGGGGCTTAATGAAATGCTATTTGTTATCCAGTTTTGACCATGTTTGGTAGGACAGTGGGGTCTCAGAGAGATGGGAACTCAACAGGCTTTGTGCAAGATGCCCACTCCCTACAAGAAAGACATTGAGGTACTGGAGTGTGTCCAAAGAATGGCAGCAAAATAGGTGAGGGGTCTAGAGCACAAGTCTTAAGGAGTGGATGAGGAAACTGGGGTTGTTTAGCCTGGAGAAAAGGAGGCTGAGGGGAGACCTTCTGGCTCTCTTCAGTTGCCCGAAAGGAGGTTGGAGCCAGATGGAGATGGAGATTGGTCTCTTTACCCAAGGAACATACAACAGAAGATGAAATGGACTCAAGTTGTGCCGGGGAAGTTTAGGTTGGATATTAGGAACAATTTCTTCACAGAAAGGGCTGTCAAACCCTAAGGGCTGTCAATGCCTAAGGTAGTGGTGGAGTCACCATCCCTGGAGGGATGGAAAAGCTGTGTAGATGTGGTGCTGAGGGGCATGATTTAGTGGTGAACTTTTCTGTGCTAGGTTAATGGTTGGACTTGATGGTGTTAAAGACCTCCAACAGCCAAAATGATTCTTTGTATAGGCAGAAATGTTGTGATGGAGGGAAGAGGTAAGCTCATGGTGTTAGTCACTGGCCAAGATGCACCAGGAAGAGCTTTCTAGCATGTCTCAGCCTGGGAGAGCATTCACTCAAAGCTTGCACTTGATGATACACAACTTCCCTGGAAAAGAAGCTTAGCTCTGGCACAAGGCATGGTGGCCATCATCCCCAGGCCGCCTCTTATTTGCTGTAAATCCTCTGGCTCCTTTGGGTTTTGGTTTTGGTGTGGCCATTGCTGCAGGGCAGGTAGGAGGGCAGGAGTTGGGATGGCCTTGCCTTCCTCATGAGATGTTTTGAAAATGTGTTTCATAGGGAGCTGCTCTCATCCTGGTTCATCCCAAAGGTCTTTAAAGTCAGCATGGACATTGTGAATAGCAGCGGCTCAAGTGAGCTAGATTGGGAGGGTATGCAAGGCGAAAACTCTTGTACTGTTGCCACTGGAGACAGGACAGCAAAAGAGAGGACCTTTAGTCTGCCCACCCAATGGTCCTGTTTGCAACCTTGATTAGTAAAATACTAAGAGGGACACAAGGCATAGCCAGTCTACTCCAGTACTGTCTTTATCCAACACAAGACAACCCAACCTGGATCATGCCATGGAGATGAAGAACCAGATGTCTAGCTGCAGATATTTTCCTTGCTAAGTCACCCACTTTTAAGTGCAGAAAGTGTCATGGTCCATCTCATTCTGCAGCAGGGAAGAGGCTGAGGAGCTACATCCATCGCAGCTGTGGGTGGTGAAGGCATGGGCAGAAGAGAAAGTGAGCAGCAATCCCACAGGTGGGTCTGGCATGTGGGGCTGTGAATGTTTGCTCTGGGCTGCCAGAGTACAAGACAAAGCCAAAAGTATCTGCCCACTGGAAAGCATCACTGCCGTGAGCGATTAGCATTCTCTAAGGTGTTAATTTATCTTTTTTAGAATAGAATAGGATTTGTCACCTTCTTGGTCTCCACTCTGTACTTACAGACTTGGAGGAGAATCTGTTTCATCACCTGCTGGGCTGCTGCTCCTCTTTGTTTAATCTCCAAAAGGAAGAAAATCAGATGTGCCAGATCTTAAAATAAAATTAAAAAATCCAGACTTTGAAATAACCACTTAGAGGTAGAATGAGCCTCAACAAGAGAATGTTTCTTTCACCTTTTTTTCTGAGATTGGCTGGGAGTAAAGTGCAGGGAGAAGATGAAGCAAGATTTACTTCCTTTTGGTTTCAAATATATTCCTTTTTTTTTTTCTTCCCCCCCAAGTTGCTTTGTCAAGTCTGAATGGAGAAACCCAGCTGAAAATGTTGCCTTGGTGGATGTGGGATGGAGAGAGGAGCACATTTATTTTATTTATTTACCTATTTTTCCCAGTGAGGCCCCGAGGCAAACCAGCTTTGTGTGAATTGGTTCTTTTCAATTCTACATCCTGGAGCCAAAAATGAGGGTTTAAAAATACAAGTTTGCTGATGACACCAAGCTGTGTGGTGCAGCAGACACGCTGGAGGGAAGGGAGGCCATCCAGAGGGACCTCGACAGGCTGGAGAGGTGGGCACAAGCCAACCTCATGAAGTTCAATAGGAGCAAGTGCAGGGTCCTGCATCTGGGTCGAGGCAATCCCAGGCACAAATACAGGCTGGGCAGTGACTGGCTGGAAAGTAGCCCTGAGGAGAGAGACTTGGGGGTGCTGGTGGACAAAAAGCTCAACAGGAGCTCTCAATGTGCACTTGCAGCCCGCAAAGCCAATCAGATCCTGGGCTGCATCAGGAGAAGTGTGGCTAGCAGGTCGAGGGAGGTGATCCTCCCCCTCTACTCAGCCCTGGTGAGACCCCACCTGGAGTACTGTGTCCAGTTCTGGAGCCCCTATTACAAGAGGGATGTGGAGGTGCTGGAACGTGTCCAGAGAAGGGCCACAAGGATGATCAGAGGGCTGGAGCACCTCTCCTATGAGGACAGACTGAAGGAGTTGGGGCTGTTCAGTCTGCAGAAGAGAAGGCTCTGAGGTGACCTAATTGTGGCCTTCCAGTATCTGAAGGGGGCCTACAGGAAGGCTGGGGAAGGACTTCTCAGGATCTCAGGTAGTGATAGGACTAGGGGGAATGGAATGAAGCTGGAGGTGGGGAGATTCAGGCTAGATGTGAGGAGGAGGTTCTTCACCATGAGAGTGGTGAAACCCTGGAATGTGTTGTCCAGGGGGGTGGTCGAGGCCCCGTCCCTGGGGGTGTTTAAGAGCAGGCTGAATGAGGCTCTGTCCAGCCTGATCTAGTGTGGGGTGTCCCTGCCCATGGCAGGGGGGTTGGAACTAGATGATCCTTGTGGTCCCTTCCAACCCTGAATGAAACTATGAAACAATTGCAGTGTGTATATGCACACATATATGTATGAATATATAAATATGACTGTTTTCTGGAGCACACACTGTGTGTTAACCCCTGTTAGACCAGTAAGAGCAGTGTGTATCACTGGTCTGGGTATGGGTTGTTTACAGGTTTTTTTTCCAGCATACTGTATTCACGAGGAGGGAGGAAGATTAGCATAATTTGAGTTTCCACCCATGTGTTTACCTCAAAAATCAGCTTAGTTTCCAGCCTTAAAATATTTCCTTTTCAGTTTGCCATGAAAATGATAGACAGAAGTGAAACCCTTTTATCCCCAGGAGTTTTCTGCTTCTCATCTGCTAGACCTTACCAACACCAGGTACTGGTTTTGAAGGCACAGACCACAGCCCAGCTCAGTGACAGCATTTCCTTCTATTGTTTGGTGGGGGTAGCTTCTGGCTCCCTACACTATCTTTTGCCATCAGCTGTCTCCCTTCCCCTGATCCCAGGGGACCATGTGTGTCCTGTTCCTGCTTCAGTCCTGCTTCTGGACCTGGCCTGGGAGGCTTCAGTGGGAGGGAAGAAGGCTTGCAATGGTGTGGTTTATATCTCCTAAAACCACAGTATCGCTAAGGTTGGAAGAGACCTTGAGGATCATCGAGTCCAACCTGTCACCACAGACCTCATGACTAGACCATGGCACCAAGTGCCATGTCCAATCCCCTCTTGAACACCTCCAGGGATGGTGACTCCACCACCTCCCTGGGCAGCCCATTCCAATGACTAATGACTCGCTCGGTGAAGAACTTTCTCCTCACCTCGAGCCTAAACTTCCCCTGGCGCAGCTTGAGACTGTGTCCCCTTGTTCTGGTGCTGGTTGCCTGGGAGAAGAGACCAACCCCTTCCTGGCTACAACCACCCTTCAGGTAGTTGTAGAGGGCAATGAGGTCACCCCTGAGCCTCCTCTTCTCCAGGCTAAACAGTCCCAGCTCTCTCAGCCTCTCCTCATAGGGCTTGTGCTCAAGGCCTCTCACCAGCCTTGTTGCCCTTCTCTGGACACGTTCAAGTGTCTTGATGTCCTTCTTAAACTGAGGGGCCCAGAACTGGACACAGTACTCAAGGTGTGGCCTAACCAAAGCAGAGTACAGGGGAAGAATGACTTCCCTGCTCCTGCTGGCCACACTATTCCTAATGCAGGCCAGGATGCCATTGGCCTTCTTGGTGGCCTGGGCACACTGCTGGCTCATGTTTAGGCGGCTGTCGATCAGCACCCCCAGGTCCCTCTCTGTTTGGCAGCTCTCCAGCCACTCCGACCCCAGCCTGTAGCTCTACATGGGGTTGCTGTGGCCAAAGTGCACCATCCGGCACTTGGACTTGTTGAATGACATCCCATTGGACTCCGCCCATCTGTCCAGTTGATCGAGGTCCCTCTGCAGAACCCTTCTACCCTCTAAATTACATCTGCTCCTAACTTGGTGTCATCTGCAAATTTGCTGATGACTGACTCAACCCCCTCATCCAGATCATCAATGAAGATGTTAAAGAGGACGGGGCCCAGCACTGATCCCTGGGGGACGCCACTAGTGACTGGCCGCCAGCTGGATGTGGCACCATTCACCACCACTCTCTGGGCTTGGCCCTCCAGCCAGTTCCTAACCCAGCACAGAGTGTTGTGGTCCAAGCCATGGGCTGACAGCTTAGCCAGCAGTTTGCTGTGGGGGACGGTGTCAAAGGCCTTGCTGAAGTCCAAGTAGACCACATCCACAGGCCTCCCCACGTCCACCAGATGGGTCACCTGATCATAGAAGGAGATCAGGTTGGAGAGGCAGGACCTGCCCCTCCTAAATCCATGTTGGCTGGACCTGAGCCCTTGGCCATCCTTCAGGTGTGCAGTTATTGCCGCCAGGATAATCTGCTCCATCATTTTCCCTGGCACTGAGGTCAGCCTCACTGGCCTGTAGTTTCCAGGTTCCTTCATCCGACCCTTTTTATGGATGGGGGCCACATTGGCCAGTTTCCAGTCATCTGGGACCTTGCCGGTGAGCCAGGACTGGAGGGAAATGATGGAGAGCGGCTTGGCCAGCTCATCTGCCAGCTCTCTCAGCTCCCTAGGATGGATCCCATCTGGTCCCATGGACTTGTGAGTGTCCAAGTGGCTCAGCAGGTCCCAAACTAATTCCTCATGGATTTCCGGGGCATTACACCGCTCCCTGACCCCGTCACCCAGCTCAGGAGGCCACTCATCCTGAACTCCTGCCTTGCTGTTGAAAATTGAGGCTAAGAAGGTGTTCAGGACCTCAGCCTTTTCCTCGTCTTCAGTGACAGTGTTCCCCTTCAGGTCCAATAAGGAGTGCAGGTTCTTCTTGCCCTTCTTTTTAGCGTTAATGTATTTGTAAAAATGCTTTTTATTGTCTTTCACAGAGGTGGCCAGCTTCAGTTCCAACTGGGCCTTTGCCTTTCTGATTTTTTTCCTACATAATCTAACAGCTTCCTTAAACATACCTCGAGAAGCCTTACCCTCCTTCCAAAGGAGATACAGCTTCTTTTTTCCCCCTTAAATCCTCCAGGAGCTGCTTGCTCATCCAGGCCCGTTGCCTTCCCTGCCGGCTCATCTTTCGGCACATGGGAACTACCAGTTCCTGTGCCTTCAAGAGCTCCTGCTTGAAGTAGGTCCAACCATCCTGGAACCCTCAGTTCTTGAGGGCTGCTACCCAGGGAATTTTACAAATAAGTTTCTTAAACAGGCTGAAGTTTGCCCTCTGGAAGTCCAAGGTGAAGGTTCTGTTGGTAGTCCTCCCTATCTCCCTGCATATTGAAAACTTCACTATCTCGTGGTCACTGCACCCTAGGCAGCCTCCCACGATCACATCGCCCACCAGCCCTTCTCTATTGGAGAACAGCAGGTCAAGCAGAGCCTGTCCCCTGGTAGGCTCGCTTAACAGCTGTGTCAGGAAGCAGTCCTCCATGCACTCCAGGAATCTTATGGACTGCCTCCTCTCTGCTGAATTAAGTTTCCAGCAGATATCTGGCAGGTTGAAGTCGCCCACAAGGACAAGATCTGATGATCTTGAGACGGCCTCCAATTGCTTGTAGAATACTTCGTCAGCTTCCTCATCCTGGTTGGGCGGTCTGTAACAGACTCCAATCAGGATGTCAGATTTGTTAGGCTGCCCTCTGATTTTAACCCACAGGCTCTCAATCCCTTCTTTCTCCACCTCAAGTTGTGTGGCGGAGAGTGACTCCCTAATATACAAAGCCACCCCTCCTCCTCTTCTCCCTCACCTGTCTCTCCTAAAGAGCCTGTAACCCCCCAGTGTAGCACTCCAATCGTGCGTGTTATCCCACCATGTTTCTGAGATGGCAACTACATCATAGTCACCCTGGTGGACCAGGAGTTCCAGTTCCTCTTGCTTTTTGCCCAGGCTGCGTGCATTGGTGTACATGCACTTCAGCTGGGCTCCTGACTTCTCAATTGTCCCTAATTTGTGCCCTACTCTTTCCTCTGCAGAGGGACCGATTTCCTCACCCACCCCCTTCCAACCTAGTTTAAAGCCCTCCTAATGAGCCCTGCCAACTCTAGTGCTAGGACTCTCTTACCCCTTCTAGATAAATGCACCCCATCAGGAGCCAGCAGGTCGGGTGCAGTAAAAGTTGCCCCATGATCAAAGAAACCAAAATTCCGCTGCTGGCACCATCCCCTGAGCCAATTGTTGATGGTGTGGGTTCTCCTGTTCCTCTCAGTGTACACCCCTGCCACTGAGGGAACTGAGCAGAACACCACTTGAGCTCCTGCCCCATCAATCAATTGTCACAGGGCCTTGAATTCTTTTTTAATTGCCCTGGTGCCTTTCTTGTCAATTTCATCACTCCCAGCTTGTACTGCCAGCAGAGGGTAATAGTCAGTGGGCTGGATTAATTTAGGGAGTCTCCTTGTGATGTCCCTAACCCGCGCCCCGGGTAGGGAGCAGACCTCCTTGTAGGATGGGTCGGGACGACATATGGGTCCCTCAGTACCCTCCAGGAGAGAGTCCCCAACAACTATAACCCTCCTCCTTTTCTTTGTGGAGCTGGTCGTTACAGCTGGTGGGGACTGCTTGGCCTCAGGCTCCACTCTGGATGGCTGCTCCTCAGCCCTCTCATCCCCACCACCCTCGGCCTGCAGGGCCTCATCCTTATTATGCAAGGGCAGCGGAGGAGTGGGTGAGGGCCGGGATGGATTTCTCTTGCCACCCCTGGCAGGGACCTGTATCCATCCCTCCCCATTTCCAGGGACCCTTCCCTCAGCAGGGGAGATCTGCAAAGCCTTCTCCCACAAATCTAACTCCCTTTTGCTTTCCCTTATTGACCTCAGCCTAGACACCTCCTCTTTCAGGTTGGCCACTTCATCCTTCAGCTCTGTCACCAGACTGAGGAGAAAGTTCACCTGGTCACACCTGACACAGGTGTTCTCTTCTCCCCCCTCTATTCCAAGTGCCAGGCTGAAGCACTCTCTGCAGCTGGGAGCCTGGACTCCATCATGCTGATGAAGCAACTCTGTCTGGGTAGATGCTGTTTTTCTACCCTTTTGTCCAAGTGACTACCATAGTTCAAAGTTTGGTTGGTTTTTGGTTGTGGTTTGGTTTTTTTTGTTTGGTGTTTTTTGTTTTTTTTATGCAACCAGCAGAAAGGCTCCCAAACCAAAATGGCGTCGCACGCACAGCCCGGGTGGGATTTAAACCTCCTGCAGCTGACATCAAGGTCCCGTTCCTGTGCAGGCTCACGAGAGCACGATCCTGCCGGACACAACCCCCCCCCCCCCCAGGAGTCCTCCCGACCCGCAAAACCTCAAAAGGAAGGCGAAAAGCTGAGCAGAAAACTCACAATTCAAGCGTAGCTGTCCCGAGCACCGGGTCCGATGGGCTCCTGAACCAAAATGGCCAGATAGAACAGTGAAATTTTGTGAAGATCTGGCTGTATTGTCCCCAAGGGACTGGAATATTTCACACATGACACAACATCTTTCAATCCAGCTGATGCTGTGGAGAGATCTGTGTGAAAGTTTTGTGCAGCCAAGTTGGAGAAGTTTTTCCTCCCCTTTGTGCCTTTTGAAGGAGAAGAAAATGGGAGGGAGAAATCAATTATATCCCCAAGGTGTTTAAGGCTCAAGCATGGTGTTTTTAATGTCTTATGAAGTGTTTGTATATGCTGAAAGAAAACAGTGCAAATTAAGTTACCTTTTCCCTCCTTCCCACACCTTCAAATTGCTCCCATTCAGCTAAGCTGCTCCTGGACTGTGACTGAACATGACAAATGTTAGTCCCTCAGGGGTCTGTGTCCCTGAGGTTTGAGGGCTTGATGATAAGAGCTTTGGGCCATGACATAACAAATTTAACTTTACAGTTGTTTGTTCATGCTCTAGCAAAGGTGTGTCTTTGGTGTAGGTATTTCCCAGAAACAAAGCTGAGATATTAGCTGAGATTTTAATTTATTTTTTTTTTAAATGCAGTTAAAAGTAATTGGAGGGCTTTTGGTATTTTGAACAGCTGTATCTACCTAGGTAATTATGACTTTGGATTTATTCAATCAAATAATATCAAGATTAAGAGTGAAAATAGCTGAGCTTGTCAGTCACAAGGAATTGTGTTGCAGCCTGGACTCAAATTCATCACCTGAAATCAGGAGACTCTGACAGGAGACTGCAGCTAAGTGGGAGTTGGTCTCCAAGGGAACATGCAACAGCACAAGAGGTAGTGGCCTCAAGTTGTGCCAGGTGTGGTTTAGGTTGGATGTGAGGAAAAATTTCTTCATAGAAAGGTCCATCTAACCCTGGAACAGACTGCTCAGGGAAATGGTAGAGGTTTGAAAGCTGTGCAGATGTGGTACTGAGGGGACATGGTTTAGTGGTGACCTAGCAGTGCTGGGTTAATGGTTGGACTTGATGATCTTGGATGTCTTTTCCAGTCTTAATGATTCTATTATTCTATTCTTGAGTACATTGAAATACTCATTTTCAGGGTGGCTACATCTAGGGTTTTTATTTGCTTCACTGCTTGGGATCTCTGCTTGGATCCACAACACCACTCCCTTGTTTTGCCCTTATGATCAACATCCTTGTTGTTTTCTTACAAAACAAGACTCAATCTCATTCAAGTTTCTAATCCCCCCCATGTGTAAGTATATTTTGTGCCACCCCAGTAACTTGTAAACCTGTTGGCCTGTTTCAGTGAAGCCTGACAAGGAGATACAGGTCTGTAGGGGTAATTAAGGTTGCATAAGTTAATGAAAAACAGACAAGAGGGATAGCCTAGGTACTTACTGAGCCTCAGGGAGAGGTGCAGCTCCTGCTTGCGTGAGTGGATACCAGACAGTCCCCATGAGGGAAAGATCTTCTGACTGTTTTGGTCATGAAATCTTATCAACTGGAGCCAGAGTATAGCTCCTTTGCAGCCCTCGTGGACTCCATGGATGGTGATATCTATTTGCAATAAAATGTCTTCTGAGTTTAAATGAGATGGTGGTTTGGGCAGTGTAGTAGAAATTGGCTCATGCAAGGGAAACCTGTGGCTTGGTGGGAGGTGTAGCTGCTTGCCTGCTTGCTGCAGAAACACGGCAAAAGACTTGAGCAGGTCCAAGAACTTGCAAACATTTCGTCCTAGGGTTTCTTACAAGTCCTATTGTTTTCCTGCAACAAAAGCAACAGAAAAGGAGAATTAATTTGATTTTAATACAAAAATACTTCCAAAGATATGAAGCATCAGGAACTGCTAGCAAGAGGAATAGGTGATGTGACCGTTTGAGGTGGTGCCTTTAACAAAGGGTCAGCTGCTTGTGGCTCAGTTCCCCACCCCTGTACCCCCTTCTCTCCCCCTTTTTCCCAGAGAGGGTTAGAAAGAGAGGAAAGGAATAATTGTTAATTAAAAGCAGTTATAATTAGAGCAAAATGTGTTAGTACAGGCCTTATCGGTTCCAAGGTCAGTCTGGCCGAAAGCCCAGAAGCTGTGAGCTGCGGAAGGAGGGGGAGAAAAGTGCAAGACTGAGTGAGACCAGTCTCACTGGGAATCAAAACTTAAGGCAGTGCTCTGCTTCTCCACCAATGAAATTAGTTTAGACCTGTCTTGTTTATAAAACATTCAGCTATGGTGTCCCTTTGTTAAAGGCACCGCCTCAAACAGTCACAGGTGATTAAAACCACCTTCTTTCCCTTGCTGGCCCTTGCACGTGCACACACATTGTACATATATGTAGCCAGACCTCTTTTCATTGTGTAACATGGGAAAGCTAAATTGAAAAGGAGACAATACAAATCAAAATGAAAGGGGGAATATAAAGGATGAGTCAGCTCTGTGCCTGCCTGTCGAAACCAAGGGGAAGTCTGCCTGGTGCTCATGACAGATCTTTTGCAAAGAAATCAAATTGATGACAGCCTGTAAGACAGACTGGAAACAGTATGAAAATTGCTGCTAGGTACTTGAATGTCACTGACTGCACCGAGTGAATTGTAGGTTGAGTTGCAGTAATTTCCCTGAAGCTGTGTAGATTAACATACAAATACCAAGGAAGTCCAATCTTCCAATCTTTATCTGCTTCAGCTTGAGAGTCAAATGGGCGCATTATGGAAGTGTCATCCATTTGAGTCAATTGTTGCTGCTGCATTTGTGGAAAGGATGCATCTGGGTTTATTGATAATGATACTGAAGTGCTGAGAAACACAAGTATGTTTGGATTATTCTCCCTGGAGTAATTTATTCTTGTTTATGTCATTTTATTAATTTTCCCCCCTGTTTTAGTCTCCTCTGGAGATCTCTGCTGAGCAAAGCATTAGAATAATAGAATCATAAAGGTTGTAAAAGACCTCTAAGATCCTTGAGTCCAACCGTTAGCCCAGCCCTGCCAAGTCCATAACTAAACCATGTCCTTCAGCATTACATCTACACAGTTTTTCACTCCTACCGGGGATGCTGACTCCACCACTTTTCAGGGCAGCCCGTTCCAATGCTCAACCACTCTTTCAGTGAAGGTGTTTATTCCAATGTCTAATCTAATTCTCCCCTGGCACAACCTGAGGCTATTTCCTCTTGTCCTGTCTCTTGTTACCAGAGAGAAGAGACTGATCTCACCTCCCTCCAGCCTCCTCTCAGGGAGCTGTAGAGGGTGAGGTCTTGCCAGAGCCTCTTCTTCTCCAGGCTAAACAAACCTAATTCCTTCAGCTGCACCTCAGAAGACTTCTGCTCTACACTCTTCACCAGCTTCACTGCCCTTCTTTGGACACAAAAACAATGGAGAAGCTCTCTACATCTATATCATCTTTCTTCCAAGAGTCTGTTGTAAACCTGACTTTTTTGGGGTTTTTTTTGTATTTTTTTTTGTTGTAAATTTTGAGGCAATTTTATTTGCTAGAGTGTTAAGAGAATCTAGGAACTGTGATTTACCAAATTGCTAGTGAGTAGGCTTGGCTGCTTGGGTTTTTTTGGTTAAACCCCATAAACTCAAATGCAATTTAGTGGCCAAAACTTCCTGTTGATCTCTGTTGTATCATCACACATTTTACTTCCTCTGCTGCTCTCTGCTTGTGCAGAAAAGATACAAAATCAGTCTTATGTCCACTTGAGAAGCATCTTTACAGATGAGATTTCAGGTTTGGAGAGAGGGGAGGGGCAGATACTTTGTTGTAGATATCTCCTGCTGTCAAAGAAATGAAAGGGAAATTTGGCCTAGTAGAGTTGGTATGTTACTGAGAGCCCTGAATTTCTGCCTTCTGCTCAGCTGGTTTGAAAAATTGCTTTTTAGGAGCTATTACCAGTAACTTCACCAAATAAGGTAGTTGTAAGGACTAGTCATTGGTTTTAAAGCTCTTTGAAGATGGCAAGTGGTGTATAACAGCTCAATGTTTATTAATGGCATGGCTTAATATAATTGCATTTAAATATGCAAGGGCAGAGCCCTGGCAAGTTGGAAATGGTATTGATCTCATCCCAGCTGCACCAGTTGATGACACCTGATTATCTGGCTCCTCATACCTGCCGCAAGAAGGGGGCAACATACAGATCAATGTGATCAATCGAATCCACTTTATTAGAGCATCAGACAAGCTTATATACAATTTTAGTTAATTATGCCTACTATTCACTTGCTTATTGGATACTTGCTAAATGTCAACCCCACCTCCTGCGGTTGCACATCCTGGTTCCTTACCCAGACAGGCCAACAGATGTATACTGTTTTTGAACAAGTCCAGACTATTTCAGGGACAAAAGTCCTTGCTCAGCGTCTTTGCTTATTGCAACGGTTCATATGCTTGTCATATACACTGGGTCCTGTGTCGCCTTATATTTTTATCTGCAAATGCAACACAGTCTTCTACTCCTTTTGCTCTTAACCATTCTTCCACACATACCTGATCTGTGGGCTACAGCAGAGAGCCCTCCATCTCCTTACTCCTTTAGCAAGTTCTCTCTCTACTGGCCTCCTGCCACAGCATACGCCAAGTTTAAATCTGGTTCTCCAGAGGAGAAAGTAACTCGTGCTGAGGAAGCTCCTCCTTAAAATGACCTTTCTGATGATGAAAAGAAATACGCTTTGTTCAGAGACAGTTCCTGTCATCTTGTTGGAAACAAGCGAAGGTGGAAGTCTGCAACAGGAACAGGAACTCTATCACCTTCTACTTTCCGTAGCAAATCTGAATGTGCAGGTCCAGCTCGGTTCACTGAACCTCTACTATTTACCAGCCAGGTTGCTTGTGCTAAATGTTTTTCCCAGTTTTTCAAAGATCCACCCCCCATGGCTTTAAGAGTGGTCTTCAACAAACCGTTGTAGCGTTCAATCTTCCCTGAAGCTGGTGCATAGTAGGGAATATGGAATATCCACTCAATACCGTGCTCTTTTGCCCAGTTCTTTACAAGGTTGTTCTTGAAATGAGTTCCGTTGTCTGACTCAATCCTCTCTGGAGTTCCGTGTCTCCACAGGATTTGTCTCTCCAGACCGAGAATGGTGTTGCGTGCAGTTGCATGTGGAACTGGATAAGTTTCCAACCATCCAGTGTTTGCCTCTACCGTAGTAAGCACGTATTGCTTACCAGAACGAGAACGTGGTAGAGTGATGTAGTCAATCTGCCAAGCTTCACCATACTTGTACTTGGACCATCTGTCACCATACCACAAGGGCTTAAGTCGTTTTTTCTGCTTAATAGCAGCACAAATGTCACAGTCATGGATGACTTGTGTGATAGCATCCATGGAAATGTCTATGGATCTGTCACGAGCCCACTGGTATGTCGCATCTCTGCCTTGATGTCCTGACGAATCATGAGCCCACCGAGCTAAGAATATCTCACCTCGGTGTTTCCAGTCGAGATCAAGATTAGAGTCCATGTCTACTTGAGAAACTCTTGCAGCCAGATCTGCCTGATGGTTGTGTTGCTATTCCTCAGTAGCTTTGCTCTTAGGAATGTGAGCATCAATGTGTCTCACTTCCGCTGAAATTCTCCAGTTCAAATCACTTCAGAAGATGCTTTTACTCCTTCATAGGCAGCTAAAATTTCTTTCTCTGTTGGAGTATAATTAGCCTCTGAACCTCTGTAACCTCGACTCCAGAAACCAAGAGGTCGTCCAGGTGTCTCACCTGGAGCTTTTTGCCACAAGCACCAGGTCGGACCATTGTCACTTGCAGCCGTGTACAAAATGTTCTTAATGTCTGGACCATCTCGGACAGGTCCCAGACCCATTGCTAGAACTACTTCTTGCTTTATCTGGTCAAAGGCTGCTTGCTGTTCAGGTCCCCAGTGGAAATGGTTTCTCTTTCGAGTCACATCATACAGAGGTTTCACAATCTGACTGTATCCAGGAATGTGCAGTCTCCAAAATCCCACTATCCCCAAGAAACGTAGGGTCTCTTGCTTGTTTGTGGGATTTGCCATGGTAGAGACTCTATTTACCACATCCACTGGAATGTGTCGGTGTCCATCCTGCCACTGCACTCCCAGAAACTGAATCTCTGTGGTAGGTCCTTTCACCTTGTCTCGTTTGATGGCAAAACCTGCATCCAGAAGAATGTCAATGATTTTGTTACCTATCTCAAAGACTTCCTCAGCAGTTTTTCCCCAGATGATGATATCATCGATGAACTGGATGTGTTCTGGAGCACCGCCTTTCTCCAGAGCATCGTGGATCACTGCATGACAGATGCTTGAGCTGTGGATCCAGCCCATTGGCAATCTGTTGAAAGTGTACTGGATTCCTCTCCAGGTGAAAGCAAACTGAGGCCTGCATTCCTCTGCTATGGGAATAGAGAAAAATGCATTAGCAATGTCTATGGTAGCATACCATTTGGCCTCTTTGGATTCCAGCTCATACTGTAGTTCTATCATGTCTGGTACTGCTGCACTCATAGGTGGTGTCACTTCATTTAGGGCTCGGTAGTCTACTGTCAGCCGCCAGTCTCCATTCTGCTTCCGCACAGGCCACACTGGACTGTTGAAAGGTGAATGAGTTTTGCTGACGACTTTCTGACTCTCCAACTGGTGAATCAGATTCTGAATGGGCAACAAAGAGTCACGGTTGGTTCTGTATTGTCTGTGATGCACAGTCTGAGAAGCAACCGGCAATTTAATGTCCTGTATCTTGTGTTATCCCACAACTGCAGATTCATCAGAAAGCTCAGGTCTGGCAGATAGCTTCAACTTTTGTCCATCAATTTCTATTGAAGCTACTCCAAAAGCCCATTTGTAAACTCTAGGGTCTTTGAAACGCCCTTCTCTCAGAAAATCAATTCCCAAAATACAAGGTGCCTCAGGTCCGGTCACAACTGTATGCTTCCTCCATTGTTTACCAGTTAGACTTATATTAACCTCTGCCTTACTTAACTCTTGAGATCCACCAGTGACTCCCAGAATAGTTATAGACTCTGATCCCTGATAATTTGATGGCATTATGCTGCACTGAGCTCCTGTGTCACCCAAGGCCCTGTACTTCCGAAATTGTGAAGTGCCAGGCCACTGGATGTACACATCCCAATAGATTCTATTATCTCTGTTATCCCTTTCCTCCCCCTGGCGGGAGGCAGGGCACCCCTAGTTATGGGGAACATGCGCACATGTGCATTGCACATAGTTTGCAGGGTTATAACTTTGCATGTTATAACTGGAGCCACTGTTGGAGCTACTAGGGTTGTTCTGGGGAACTGTAGAAGTAACAGCTACCCTTCTGGTATTGCTACCTCGGGTTCTACCATTTTGCAATTCCCTCAGTCTCCTGAAAAGATTAGAAGTTGGTTGGCCATCCCAGCGGTTCATGTTCTCACCAAACTGATCACGCAGAGTTATCCAAATAGTTCTACGTGATTGCCTTGGTGGTCTGTTTTGGAATGACCTGTTTTGGAATGACCTCCTTGGAGGACGTGTATTCCTCACAGATGAAACTTGTACCCACCTGGAGGAGGAATTGAAATTATCCTTTTGTGCCAATTGAGATATGGAATTTCTAAATTTATCTTTAAATCTCTTATGCAATTCTGTATATCACCAGACGTAGTTTTAATGGCTGAAACCAAAGAACCACATGTCGTGCTATCCTCCAATTGTCTCATTTGATCACTGAATTGGCCAACCGTAGGAGAAGCTCCACCATAATTTCTTGACACAATTCTACTTGCCAGAATGTTTGCATAATTAGAAGGAGCAAGTTTGATGATCTTTTTAGCAAGACCAGTACCCACAGGAATGTCATCAGGATTCAGAGTTTCATGTTCACCATAGAGTATCTCTCTAACAGCAAATTCTCTCAAGCGCTTAATTCCCTCATCTATGGTAGTCCAGGGTTTAGGATTCCATGGGAGATCATCTCGGGAAGGGTGTCTCAGGGCAACTGCCATTAAAAGGCATATCCACAGATTAACCTTACCGAGAGCCCTGCCTAGATGTCTATCTATTCCATTATCCCTCGAGAGAGCTCCTAACTGAGCTGCTGACTTGTCTCCAACTGTTAGAGCTGGAGCACCTGTGTCATAACACCTACTAAGCCAAGCTAGAACTAGCTCCTTATCTGCCCTGGTGAAATCTTTACGGACATTTCGCAATTCCTCGCGGGGTGGCGAACATTCTAAAATATCATCTTCTTCTTCGTCTCCCTGAATTCTTTGCCCATATAATCCTGCTGTCATTTTCTCAAGGATCTCTTTAAGCTGAGAACCACCTTTGCCATCTCCTTTCCTAACTTCATGTCTGTCCTGCTTCGGTCTGACTAGGTTAGCTAGATCTTTAAAACAAACCTTCTCTTCCTCCTCAGCAGGATTTCTTAGAGTAGAGGGCCCCTCACCAGGATCAGTCTCCAGCTCTTCTTCTCCATCTTTGGTCTTTGCACTTCTAGTCTTTAAAACAGCCACCTTAACTGGAGCTGTGTTTGAATTTACAGCCACCTTAACAGAAGCTGACAGGTCCTGAGATAAATCAGCTTCTGGGGCATTGACTTCCGGTCCCACCGAGGGCGTGGGCGGAAGTGATGTTGCTCCGTTAATGGCCGACGGAGAAGAAGGAGGAGGAGAAGGAGTAGGCGCCATGTTGATACCAGCTGCCGCCTTTGGCAGATTGCCAGAATCAGCAGCAAAATCATTTAGAGCTGCTTTACCAATTAACTTTTTAGCTCTCTTTTTAACTGACAGAGATTCTCCACACTCTTCGTCACTAGATGATTCTGGGACTGATCCAGAGCCACGGCGTTTTCTTTTCGATCTCGTTTTAATAACAAAACAAGCTCTGGACACCATTCTCTCTCGACGCAAAGAGACCAGCAGATACACGTTAATTATCACTGAGAGCAGGATTATATACATGAAATAAATCACCTTTGAATTCCAGGCATCACCTAAAGTTACTCTCTCCTCAGGCGGAATCCTAAAACCCTTTATCTCAATTGGGAGAGTGGTGGAGGTAACATTTCTGTATCTCGCTGGCCACAATAAATCAATACATTTTCCATACCATAGTCTAACTCTGTACATAACCCACATATAAATTGTCCGCACCAAATATTTACCCAGGTAATCCAAAATCAAACCCAAACAATATCTGTAAACCAGAGCCCCAAAAATTGAAAAGAATAATCGCTCCACAAACCACAACACCTTCATGTTTGCTAATTCAGCTAGAAAACACTAAATCAATCAAGTAATAAATTAAACTAATTATCTGCTGCACGTTGGGTAAGCCAGGAAAAAAAAAATGTCGAGGGGTTGGAAGGGTAAGGCCAAGAAGCCTCCTCCCTTCCCCCTTGTAAAGTAAAGGGAAAGAAAATTGAAGGGAAAGGAAAAAAAACACTCACAGCTGAATTAGCAAAGCAGTGGAGCTTTATATTTACAAAGCAATGTAGGATATGCAGGGAAATATATACAGATTTACAATATTTACAATATATACAAAGATATACAATAAAGTAACACAGAAATGAGAGTTCCCCCCCTCTGCTGATGGGGTTCCCCACCTCCGCTCTCCCCCTCTCTCCCCCTCTTCCCCAGTGCAGGTTAGAGAGAGAGAGAGAAAGAGAAAAGGTTAGAAGCAGTTTTGTGTTAATTGGAAAGCAGTTAATACAGGCCTTTATCAGTTTTCAAGGCCGAAGCCTTGGCCGAAAGGCCAGGAACTGCAAGCTGCTGCCCGAAGGAGAAGCGGAAGCAAGACTGAAGATAAAGTGCTGGAATGCCCAGTATACCCTCCTGCACTCCCAGTTCAGAAGGTGCTTCCTCCCACTTTACCAATGAAATTAGTTTAGATTGTTCTTTTCATTTACCAACTTCCGTCCACCATATTCCCTTTCTTAAGGGGACAGCGTCAACCGGTCATAGATGGCCAAAGCTTTATCTCTACACCGACTCATGGACGGTAGCCAATGCTCTATGGGGTTGGCTAAAGAACTGGAAGAAGAATGGTTGGAAGAGGAAAGGAAAACCCATTTGGGCAGCTGACCTGTGGCAGGACGAATCGAGAGAATTCCAGTGAAAGTGAGACACATTGATGCTCACATTCCTAAGAGCAAAGCTACTGAGAAACAGCAACACAACCATCAGGCAGATCTAGCTGTAAGAGTTTCTCAAGTAGACATGGACTCTAATCTTGATCACGACTGGAAACACCGAGGTGAGATATTCTTAGCTTGGTGGGCTCATGATTCGTCAGGACATCAAGGCAGAGATGCAACATACCAGTGGGCTCGTGACAGATCCATAGACATTTCCATGGATGCTATCACACAAGTCATCCATGACTGTGACATTTGTGCTGCTATTAAGCAGAAAAAACGACTTAAGCCCTTGTGGTATGGTGACAGATGGTCCAAGTACAAGTATGGTGAAGCTTGGCAGATTGACTACATCACTCTACCACGTTCTTGTTCTGGTAAGCAATACGTGCTTACTATGGTAGAGGCAAACACTGGATGGTTGGAAACTTATCCAGTTCCACATGCAACTGCATGCAACACCATTCTCGGTCTGGAGAGACAGATCCTGTGGAGACACGGAACTCCAGAGAGGATTGAGTCAGGCAACGGAACTCATTTCAAGCACAACCTTGTAAAGAACTGGGCAAAAGAGCATGGTATGAAGTTCTATACAGAAAGAGTGATTGCGCTATGGAATGGGTTGCCCGGGGAGGTGGTGGAGTCGCCGTCATTGAAGGTGTTCAGAAGGAGACTTGATGGAGTGCTTGGTGCCATGGGTTAGCTGTTTGGGTGGGTTGGATTGGTTGATGGGTTGGACACGATGATCTTGAAGGTCTCTTCCAACCTGGTTTGGTTTATTCTAATAAAGGTTTATTCTAGTATTGAGTGGATATTCCATATTCCCTACTATGCACCAGCTTCAGGGAAGATTGAACGCTACAACGGTTTGTTGAAGACCACTCTTAAAGCCATGGGGGGTGGATCTTTGAAAAACTGGGAAAAACATTTAGCACAAGCAACCTGGCTGGTAAATAGTAGAGGTTCAGTGAACTGAGCTGGACCTGCACATTCAGACCTGCTACAGAAAGTAGAAGGTGATAGAGTTCCTGTTGTTAGAGAAAAGAATCTGCTAAGTAAAACTGTTTGGGTATTTTGTCCCTCAGGAGAAGCTAAACCTGTCTGAGGGGTGGTTTTAGCTGAAGGTCCGGGTCACACTTATTGGGTAATGCAAGAGAATGGTGAAATTCAGTGTATTCCACAGAGGAATTTAACTTTAGCTGAAAGAGTTTAATTTCAAACTGTTGTACAGCTACATCGCGTCCAAAGGAAGAATCAACGAGGAATCTACGTTGCACAAACCCTGAGATCCCTGAGAGCCCTGAGTCGACTAAAAGACCCTGAGAATCCCTGTTTCCTTTTCTTTGCTTCGTCGATGAAGAAATAAACTGTTTTCCATTCTTCTCATTGTGACCGTTTGAGGCTGTGCCTTTAAGAAAGGGAATATGGTGGACGGATGTTGGTAAATGGAAGAAGAATCTAAACTAATTTCATTGGTGAAGTGGGAGCAAGCACCTTCTGAACTGGGAGTGCAGAAAAGTATACTGGGCATTCCAGCACTTTATCTTCAGTCTTGCTTCCGCCTCTTCTTTGGGCAGCAGCTCTCTGTGCTGGGCTTTCTGCCAAGGCTTCGGCCTTGAAACCAATAAGATATAAGGCCTGTATTAACTGCTTTCCAATTAACACAAACCTGCTTTTAACTTCTTTCTTTCTCTTTCTCTCTCTCTCCTAACCTGCTCTGGGGAAAGGGGGGAGAGAGGGGAGAGCGGAGGTGGGGAACCCCTTCAGCAGAGGGGGGAACTCTCATTTCTGTGATACTCTATTGTATATCTTTGTATATATTGTACATATTGAAATTTGTATATATTCCCCTGCATATCCTACATTGCTTTGTAAATATATAGCTCCAATGCTTTGCTAATTCAGCTGTGAGTTTTTTTTTTTTCATTTCCCTTCAATTTTCTTTCCCTTTACTTTACAAGGGGGAAGGGAGGAGGCTTCTTGGCCTTACCCTTCCAACCCTACGACATTTTTTTTTCTTGGCGCCCAACGTGGGGCAGATAATTAGTTTAATTTATTACTTGATTGATTTAGTGTTTTCTAGCTGAATTAGCAAACATGAAGGTATTGTGGTTTGTGGAGCGATGATTCTTTTCAATTTTTGGGGCTCTGGTTTACAGATATTGTTTGGGTTTGATTTTGGATTACCTGGGCAAATATTTGGTGCGGACAATTTATATGTGGGTTATGTATAGAGTTAGACTATGGTATAGAAAATGCATGGATTTCCTATGGCCAGTGAGATACAGAAATGTTACCTCCACCACTCTCCCAATTGAGATAAAGGGTTTTAGGATTCTGCCTGAGGAGAGAGTAACTTTAGGTGATGCCTGGGATCCAAAGGTGATTTATGTGATGTGTATCATTCTGCTGCTGGTGATAACTAATGTGCATTCTCTGTATTTCTTCTGGCGAGAGAGAAAGGTGTCCAGAGCTTGTTTTCTTATTAAAACTAGATCGAAAAGAAAACGCCGTGGCTCTGGATCAGTCCCAGAATCATCTAGTGATGAGGAGTCTACAGAATCTGTGTCAGTTAAAAAGAAGGCTAAAAAGTTAATTGGTAAAGCAGCTCTAAATGACTTTTCTGCTGATTCTGGCAAGTTGCCAAGGGCGTGGGCTGGTATCAACATGGCGCCTACTCCTTCTCCTCCTTCTCCTTCTCCATCGGCCATTAACGGAGCAACGTCACTTCCGCCCACTCCCTCGGTGGGACCGGAAGTCACTGCCCCAGCAGCTGATTTATCTCAGGACCTGTCAGCTTCCATTAAGGTGGCTGTAAATTCAAACACAGCTCCAGTTAAGGTGGCTGTTTTAAAGACTAGAGGTGGAAAGGCCAAAGATGGAGAAGAAGAGCTGGAGACTGATCCTGGTGAGGGGCCCTCTACTCTAAGAAATCCTGCTGAGGAGGAAGAGAAGGTTTGTTTTAAAGATCTAGCTAACCTAGTGAGATTAAAGCAGGATACAGATGAAGTTAGGAAAGCAGCTGGCAGAGGTGGTTCACAGCTTAAAGAGATCCTTAAAAGAATGACAGCAGGATTATATGGACAAAAAATTCAGGGAGACGAGGACGAAGATGATATTTCAGAGTGTTCGTCACCACGTGAGGAATTGCGAAATGTCCGTAAAGATTTCACCAGGGCAGATAAGGAGCCAGTTCTAGCATGGCTTAGTAGGTGTTATGATACAGGTGCTCCAGCTCTAACAGTTGGAGACAAGTCAGCAGCTCAGTTAGGAACTCTCTCAAGGGATAATGGAATAGATAGACATCTAGGCAGGGCTCTTGGTAAGGTTAATCTGTGGATACGCCTTTTAATGGCGGTTGCCCTGAGATGCCCTTCCCGAGATGATCTTCCATGGAATCCTAAGCCCTGGACTACCATAGATGAGGGAATTAAGCGCCTGAGAGAATTTGCTGTTAGAGAGCTACTCTATGGTGAACATGAAACTCTGAATCCTGATGACATTCCTGTGGGTATTGGTCTTGCTAAAAAGATCATCAAACTTGCTCCTTCTAATTATGCAAACATTCTGGCAAGCAGAATTGTGTCAAGAAATTATGGTGGAGCTTCTCCTACGGTTGGCCAATTCAGTGATCAAATGAGACAATTGGAGGATAGCATGACACGTGTTTCTTTGGTTTCAGCCATTAAAACTATGCCTGGTGATATACAGAATTGCATAAGAGAGTTAAAGATGAATTTAAAAATTCCATATCCCAATTGGCACAAAGGGATAATTTCAATTCTCCCTCCAGGTGGATACAAGTTTCATCTGTGAGGAATACACGTCCTCCAAGGAGGTCATTCCAAAACAGGACATTCCAAAAAAGGTCATTCCAAAACAGACCACCAAGGCAATCACGTAGAAATATTTGGATAACTCTGCGTGATCAGTTTGGTGAGAACATGAACCGCTGGGATGGCCAACCAACTTCTGATCTTTTCAGGAGACTGAGGGAGTCGTCCTGTTGTTAGAGAAAAGAATCTGGAGAGGCTAAACATGTCCGAGGGGTGGTTTCAGCTGAAGGTCCGGGTCACACTTTTTGGGTAATGCAAGAGAATGGTGAAATTCAGTGTATTCCACAAAGAAATTTAACTTTAGCTGAAAGAGGTTAATTTTGAACTGCTGTACAGCTACATCGCGTCCAAGAGAAGAGTCAGTGAGGAATCTACGGTGCACGAACCCTGAGATCCCTGAGAGCCCTGAGTCAACTAAGAGACCCTGAGAATCCCTGTTTCCCTTTTCTTTGCTTCGTCGGTGAAGAAATGAACTGTTTTCCATTTTTTCTCATTCTCTGATTTTCTTGGACTTTTGAATCATATACATCTGAGCATAGCCGGAATGGACTATGAACTTTACTTACGAACTGTAAATGTTGTTTTGGATTGGATGGACAGTATGAACGGCCAACTAAATTGTTTAGAAGGTTGGACTGTGACCGTTTGAGGCTGTGCCTTTAAGAAAGGGAATATGGTGGACGGATGTTGGTAAACGGAAGAAGAATCTAAACTAATTTCATTGGTGAAGTGGGAGCAAGCACCTTCTGAACTGGGAGTGCAGAAAAGTATACTGGGCATTCCAGCACTTTATCTTCAGTCTTGCTTCCGCCTCTTCTTTGGGCAGCAGCTCTCTGTGCTGGGCTTTCTGCCAAGGCTTCGGCCTTGAAACCGATAAGATATAAGGCCTGTATTAACTGCTTTCCAATTAACACAAAACTGCTTTTAACTTCTTTCTTTCTCTTTCTCTCTCTCTCCTAACCTGCTCTGGGGAAAGGGGGGAGAGAGGGGAGAGCGGAGGTGGGGAACCCCCTCAGCAGAGGGGGGAACTCTCATTTCTGTGATACTCTATTGTATATCTTTGTATATATTGTACATATTGAAATTTGTATATATTCCCCTGCATATCCTACATTGCTTTGTAAATATGTAGCTCCACTGCTTTGCTAATTCAGCTGTGAGTTTTTTTTTCATTTCCCTTCAATTTTCTTTCCCTTTACTTTACAAGGGGGAAGGGAGGAGGCTTCTTGGCCTTACCCTTCCAACCCTCGACACTCATTTTCTGATTTTCTTGGACTTTTGAATCATCTGCATCTGAGCATAGCCAGAATGGACTATGAACTTTACTCACGAACTGTAAATATTGTTTTGGATTGGATGGACAGTATGATCAGCCAATGAAATTGTTTAGAAGGGGTGGACTATGACCGTTTGAGGCTGTCCCTTTAAGAAAGGGGACATTGTGGCTGAATGTTTATAAACGAAAGACAGATCTAAACTAATTTCATTGGTAGATTGGGAGAAAGCACCTTTGAACTGGGAGTACAGCAGAGACTCCTGGGCAATCTTGCATTTTCTCCCCTTCCTTGCGCAGCTCGCAGCTTTCTGGGCTTTCGGCCAGACTGACCTTGGAAAAAGATAAGGCCTCTTCTAACAGTCTAACACATAACTGCTTTTAATTAACATTTGCTCTTTTTTCTCTCTTTGTAACCCTCTCTGGGGAAAAGGGGGAGAGAAGGGGGTACAGGGGTGGGGAACCCTTCTCAGCAGAGGAGGGAAATCTCATTTCTGTGTTACTTTGTTGTATATTTCTGTATATATTGTAAATACCGTAAATTCTGTATATATTTCCCTGCGTTCCCTAAACTGCTTTGTAAATATAGCACATATTCCTTTGCTAATTCGGCTGTGGTTTTTTTTTCCCCTTTTAATTTTTTCCCCTTTAGTTACAGGGGGGGCAAGAAGGCTTTGTGGCCTTCCCCTTCAACCCTCGACAGCCACCTGGGCATGTTCTGGTTCATGTTCATCTGGTTGTTGACTAACACCCCTAGGTCCTTTTCTGCTGGGCAGCTTTCCAGTTACTCCTCCCTAAGCCTGTAGCATTGTAGGGAGTTGTTGTGACCCACGTGCAGGACTTGGCTTTGTGGAGAAGCCTTGGAGAATGTCATTAGTTTCTCCATCGATAGGGATGCTGAAGCAACTTTCCAGGCTCAGACTGAGGTAGTGATTACTGGGGACAACAATTCCTGACCCATAGCAGTGTATGTTTGGGCTAGATCAAATTCCTCCCTACACCACCTGGAGTGATTTCTGTTTTTATTCTCCAGTTTGCCCCTTTCATTGACCTCTGCCTTTCTGCGCTTATTTAAAAAGCTTCATTGCCCGGTTCTTAGCTGTTGAGATTTCAAACTGCTGTGGTGTTGTCAGCCTGCATTTTTGCAGAGCCTGTGTGTGTAGGCATGGATTTATATGGAGGGAAAGAAAGGCAGCTGCTGCTAAGGAGATCTATGAGCAATAACCAAATTAGAAGGCCGTGCTTGCACATGCATCACCCACACTGAATGCATGGGATTGCATTTAAGAAAAAAACAGAAAAGAAATAACTTTCTTTTGTAGACTTAATTTCCGATTGACTCCTTGAATTTCTCAATCTGCAATCTTGCCATCACTAGTACCAATATAAGACACTGCAAATGCAACTGTCCACTGAAGTTCATAGGACTAGAGAGAAGGAAGAAATTGTTTCCGCTGAGGGTGGTGAGACATTGGCTGAGGTTGTCCAGAGAAGTGGTAGATGCCCCATCCCTGGAACCATACCAGATCAGGTGGGATGGGGCTCTGAGCAACTTGCTCTAGTTGAAGATGTCCCTGCTCACTGCAGGGGGATTGTACTGGATGACCTTTAAAATTCTGTTCCTGCCCACACCATTCTATGGTTATACAATTGTATGATTCTGTGTGTCCAATCAGTATACATCATCTCAGTCTTCCCCAAAACTACACCTGTGAGCACACTTTCACAAACATTTTAGGCAGGACTACAAATGGCAGGAGCATTCCTGCTCATCTCTGCCCACCTTTTCTCACTGATGTTGCTCTTCCTTCATCTTACTAACAAAATCGTTGCTAACAACATGGGCAGGGCTGCCTGGGCAGCTGAACTGCTGAAGTGATCTGGGTTAAAAGAACATTTTTAATGAGGGCAGTTTTGCCACGTTCATTTTATTCAAGCATCAGCTTTTCCTTTGCATGAGCACAGAAATTAATTTTGTCTCAAGTTCTGAAAACCTGAAGACATGCTGAATAGATAGAAATGGGTTCTATTTATAGGCTGCAGAATTCCTTTGTACAACATACCAGTTTGTTTTAATTTAAACTATGCATTCAGCACAGTTAGCTTAATTCTAGTTAACGACAAGATTTACATGCCTTTTCCCTGCATTCTAATTGTTTTTTAAATTTATGACATAAATCCTAAGTACAGTTAAAAAGTCAGTATAGGCATTAAGAAACTTAATTTACCATTTTTAACATAAAATTCATTGACTTGCCTAGTTTATTAATTTTTACAAATGCCTGACTATGAAAATAGGACAGCTTTCCAGTTTAACCAAGGGCTTGATTTATGGAGAAATGTGCCTTTGTTGTTCTCCAGCAGCCTTTTGCTAAGGAAAAAAGGAAATAAAGAAAATGCAAAGCAAGAGAGTTTAAATCAGTCAGTATTTTGCTCTCTGTTTTGTATCGCTAAATCCTGAAGTCACAGGAGAAAAGGTAGGATGGTTGAAGAAAGATTGGCAGGTAAGTTAGCAGCTGTGTTCCTCAAGGACTGGTCTCAGGAGTGTTGTTAATGTATCAGATAATGATAGAGCAGAAATTAATGGGATTTGGAGATGTCATCAAAAGTGGAAAAAGAGGACACCCCATCAGCAGAATGAATGACTTCAGGACTATTTGTCTGTAAGCAAATGCAAGCTCTTGCAATGCAAAATGTGACAGAAAGCTGGTTTTCCTGTATCAGAACTGGAATGAATTAGTCAATTGCAGGATAATTCTGATATCCCAGTGACAAAGACACATACTGGGATCATATTTGTCAGCCAAGTTGTTTCTACTAGCAACAGGGAAACATGAATGCCACTGCAGCAGGTTTTAGTGAGGCATTGTTTAAAATGGACTGTGCATTCCCTGTCCATGTAGGGGAAAGATTGATTTCAACTGTGAAGGGTGCAGGGGAGAGCGTTTGCGAGAAATGATCTGGAGAGCAGAGAAGCTGGTTCACAAAACAATTACAGGAGCCTGATGGTAAGCTAGTGACAGAAAAGGCAGAGAATAATTATATTCCTTCTCTATAAATACACTGGCATAAATACCAGAGAGGGATTTAAGTTAAATGACAATTCTGGCACAAGAACAAATGGCTCGGAATAAGTTTAGGCTGGAAATGAGCAGGATGGCTTCAAACCAAGGGAGGTTCTTGAACAGCTTTCTAATGGGAATTGTGTAACAGGGGCTAAAAACCTGATTACTGTGAAGATGAAGCCCGATAAATGTAGTAATGGGATTACACAATGTGGTTGACTTCAGTATTAAAGGATCAGGCTCAGGATTTCTGGTCCTGTGCTTTGACAAATATACTTAATCTTTCAGGTATGAGAAAAAAACATAGAAGGCTTTCATTTTAAGAAATATTTTCATAATGATTCAGCTTGGAGTTGGTTTCTCTGTTTCTAATGCACTAATAAGTGGGTTGTGTGGACTGTGGAAAGAAGGAGGTATCCTTCATGCACTGGGAAAAAGAAGCAGCTGGCAACTGCTTACCTGTTTCAATGGTCGATTTTGGCAGCAGCCTGTACTGCTTATAGGTATTTATACTTTTTTAATTTAAATAATTTTTGGTATGTGATAGTAAAGTTAAGCTTTGAAATAGATTGTGTTCAAAATTATTACAATTATTTATTATTATTATTTCTTTGCAATGGTATTTTTCAAAACCCCTGCAGCACTTCATGCACAGTTGTTTGTTATTGATCTCACCATTCTATTATCAATCCCCATTTCCGCCCCCCCCAATAGTCCCCAGATTTCATGTTGCTTTGCTAAAATCCCAGTAAATAAAGACTGACTGCCTCTGTCCAAAGAAACCAGCTATTTAATCAATGATGGGTGCCAAGCTATTTTAGCACAATGTAACTTTGATCTCAGGATGCACTTCACACTCTGTATTTCCATGCCTTTTAAGTTTCAATGCAGACTCTGTACTCAAGTCTTGTCTGAAATTGATAGCTGTGGCTTCCCTGAGTGTGGCTGCCTTCTAGCCCTCCTTCCAGAAACAGAAATACTCTGTATAGAGGTCTCTGCCACTTGGGAGAGATGAAGAAGAATGGTATTGATGGGATGCTGTGTCATTACATGAGAACATCAGGTATAGAATCATAGAATGGTTTAGGTGGAAAGAGAGCTTTAAAGGTGAGCAGGGACATCTTTATCTGGATCAGGTACTCAGAACCTGTCCAACCTAACCTGGAGTGGTTCCAAGGATGCACCTCTCTGGGCAATGTGGGCCAGTGTCTCACAACCCTCAGCTCAAAAGGATTTCATCCTGAAATTTAGTCTGAATCTCTCCCCTCTTTTAGTTTAAATCCATCACCCCTTGTCCTGTCACAACAGACCCTTGCTAAATAGCCTCTCCCTGTCTTTTTTCCAGCCCCTCTTTAAATGCTGAAATGCCGCAATTATGTCTTTCCACAGCCTTCTCTTCTCCAGGCTGAACAACCCCAGCTCTCTCAGCCTGTCCTCATAGGAGAAGTGCTCCAGCTCTGAGAACTTTCAAATGTGGGCTGTAGGACAAGAACGTTCATTCCAGAACTTCTAAGCTTTTATTACAAGGATTTCCTCTGAGGAGGAAAGGCTGAGAAATCTGGAGCTGTGTAGCCTTGAGAAGAATATAATTAGAATAAACCAAACCAGGTTGGAAGAGACCTTCAAGATCATCGTGTCCAACCCATCAACCAATCCAACCCACCCCAAACAGCTAACCCATGGCACCAAGCACCCCATCAAGTCTCCTCCTGAACACCTTCAATGACGGCGACTCCACCACCTCCCCGGGCAGCCCATTCCATAGCGCAATCACTCTTTCTGTATAGAACTTCTTCCTAACATCCAACCTGAACCTCCCCTGGTGCAGCCTGAGACTGTGTCCTCTTGTTCTGGTACTGGCTGCCTGGGAGAAGAGACCATCATCTGCCTGTCTACAACCTCCCTTCAGGTAGTTGTAGAGAGTGATAAGGTCACCGCTGAGTCTCCTCTTCTCCAGGCTGAGCAACCCCAGCTCCCTCAGTCTTTCCTCATAGGGCTTGTGTTCCAAACCCCTCACCAACTTTGTTGCTCTTCTCTGGACTCGTTCCAGCAAGTCAACATCCTTCCTAAACTGAGGGGCCCAGAACTGGACACAGTACTCGAGGTGTGGCCTAACCAGTGCAGTATACAGGGGCAGAATGACCTCCCTGCTCCTGCTGGCCACACTGTTCCTGATGCAGGCCAGGATGCCATTGGCCCTCTTGGCTGCCTGGGCACACTGCAGGCTCATATTCAGCCTACCATCGACCAGTACCCCCAGGTCCCTCTCCACCTGGCCGCTCTCCAGCCACTCTGACCCCAGCCTGTAGCACTGCATGGGGTTGTTGTGGCCAATGTGCAGAACCCGGCACTTGGATGTGTTAAATCTCATGCCGTTGGATTCTGCCCATCTGTCCAGCCTGTTGAGGTCCCTCTGCAGAGCCTCTCCACCCTCCAGCAGATCAACTCTTGCGCCCAGCTTGGTGTCGTCAGCAAATTTACTGATGATGGACTCAATGCCCTCATCCAGATCATCAATAAAGATGTTAAAGAGCACAGGGCCCAGCACTGATCCTTGGGGCACACCACTAGTGACTGGCCACCAGCTGGATGTGGCACCATTCACCACCACTCTCTGGGCTCGGCCATCCAGCCAGTTCCTAACCCATTGCAGTGTGCTCCCATCCAAGCCATGGGCTGACAGCTTGGCCAGCAGTTTGCTATGGGGGACGGTGTCAAAGGCCTTGCTGAGGTCCAGGTAGACTACATCCACAGGCCTCCCCACATCCACCAGTCGGGTCACCTGATCGTAGAAGGAGATCAGGTTGGTCAAGCAGGACCTGCCCTTCCTAAATCCATGCTGGCTAGACCTGATCCCTTGGCCATCCTGTAAGTGCTGTATTATTGCACTCAAGATGACCTGTTCCATGATCTTGCCTGGCACTGAGGTCAGGCTGACAGGCTTATAATTCCCTGGCTCATCCAACCTGCCCTTCTTATGGATGGGCACCACATTGGCCAGCTTCCAGTCCTCTTAGAGGCAATCTCCTCAATGCTGACCAATATCTAAATAGAATAGAATAAACCAGGTTGGAAGAGACCTTCAAGATCATCACGTCCAACCTATCATCCAACACCACCTAATCAACTAACCCATGCAACCAAGCACCCTGTCAAGTCTCCTCCTGAACACCTCCAGTGATGGAGATTCCACCACCTCCCCAGGCAGCCCATTCCAGTGGGCAATCACTCTCTCTGTGTAAAACTTCCTCCTGACCTCCAGCCTGAACCTCCCCTGGCGCAGCCTGAGACTGTGTCCTCTTGTTGGTGTGGGGCAAGAAGATGGAGCCAGACTCTCCTTCAGTGGTGCCTGGTGATAGGACAAGGGGCAACAGGCACAAATTGCAACACAGGAGGTTCCATCTAAACATAAGGGAAAAACTTATTTCCTGTGAGGTTGCTGGAGCACTGGACCAGGCTGCCCAGAGAGGTGTGGAATCTCCTTCAAAACTCACCTAGATACTATCCTGTGCAACCTGCTGTAGGTGACCCAGCTTTAGTGGGGGAGTTGGACAGGATAATCCCCAGAAGTGCTTCTAGCTCCCACCATGCTGTGATTCTGGCAGCCTGGCACAGAGGGCATTAAGCAGCACAGTTGACTTTCACTTGACTGGACAAATTTCACTTGGCTGGAGAAATGGCTCGCAGACTTCCTTGTAGCCCACTCTGCCTTTGCCCCTCTGTTCTATACTGTTCTCATTACCCAAGAAGGCAGAGTCTCTACTCAGTCTAGGGGCTTGACCATGACTATCTCCAACCTCCAGCACATTCTCATTGCTTTCTTACATGTGCTTTTTATTCACCTCTTGTATTCTGCAAATGGCAGATGGTTTTCATTCTTTGGTTTCAAGGTCTTCTCCTTGGAGCCTTTAAGCCATTCAAACCCATCAGCTTCACAAACTACCTCCCTTAATTACCGCAGCTTTTCTTTTTGAAATGGAAAGCCTTGCAAACCTGCTTTTACTTTGCTTAAATCAAACCACTTTCTGGAAAGCAGGCTGGAATTGAGTGATCACAAGCAGCTTTTATTACAACATCCTCACTGTTTGCTGAAAGCCGACAGCAGAATCACCTCTGGTTTGCTCAGCGCCTATTTTGTAAAGAAGTCTGTTGGCTGTTACATCCTGGACATACAGGGCCCTGCAGTTAGTATTTGTTCTTCCTTCTATATCTGGAATTTAAGACTCCCTTACCAGCCAGTTCCTAGGAGTATTTCTCTCTCATTTTGAAAAGCTCTCTGTGCACATCCGGAGCTGACGGTGGGGTCTCCAGCGGACCTCTAACACAGTCCCAACAGACAGCCTTTTACAGCCTTTTCCCAAAGTGACTTTAATTCAGAGCAATAATTTTATGCATGCCATCACTTTGGATTTCTAGCAAACACAGATGATTCACTCAGCTCACAGAAAAAAACTGCAGAGCAGTGTCTCAAAAGATTATTTAAACGGAATTTTGGAAGTGGATTTGGGGTTATATGGGCGGTGTGCATGATCAGGTCTGACTTTGGTTTGGGGCTTTGAGGGTGGGTTTTCTTAACCACCTGTGTATGTGTTTACTAGCCCTTCTTTACTCGAGGATGACTGTAATTCTTAACAGATTGTTGTTCTGACAGCCATGTAGGAAGAATTATCCCCAGTTTACATTGCTGTAACCAAAACTGGGGACAAATGAAACAGCTGGCTTAAGCTCACAGGTCTGTGTGAGCAGAGTCTGCATTCTCTGAGTCCTCTGTCTTTTCAAGCACTCTCACCAATCTGGCAGGTTGTCAAGGCCCTCAAATGGTGTGGACTCAAGAGTGAGCTGAAGTGGTGGAGGCTCACAGTCTTGTGTCTGGTTGTCTGGTGCAACAAAGCACACACTAAAAACAATGCTTTTGTACTTTACTGAACTACTTGGTTTGCAGTCACTTTTAATTTCAGTTTAGACAGTGCTGAATGCTTAATTACACAAAGTGCTTTGGGTAGACAAGGGTATAATGGCCAAGCTATACTGCAGTTACAATATGTAGATGTTTGGGGATTATGTTATATACAAATGAAATTATTGTTGCTTTTTATCTCCTGTTTAAATATAGTTCCATTTATGGAATATTTAGTGGAACAGAATAAGCTGTTGCTTGCCAGCATTTTCATACCAGTGGTTACCAGATGATTCTCTATTTATAACCTCTCCATCTGTTCCAGGGTGGAGTTTGGGAGTAGGCTAGGTATTTGTATGTGTCTTCATTCTTTGGTATCTCTGGAAAACTTCAAAGCATCTCTTCTAAGATGAAGGGAAAGCATAGTTAGCTGTAATATCCAAGGAATTCAAAGGAATTCTACAGAAATATAGCTGATTCCTCAGTGTAGCAGGGCTTGGGAGGGGAAGGAGCCTTAAGCAAAGAAGCAGTACTGGTATTTTGTGCTCTTACTCAGCCATCACCAAGATACACGAAGAGCTTTGTCACCAGTCTGGGCTGCTGCTTCCTACTTTGGATGGTGTCTTTCTTAAGAGTCACTGAAATTTCCAGGAGTATTGCAATATGGAAGTCTCTAGTGGAAGGGAGGGGTTGTTATTTCTGTAGATAAATGTTAATTTAGATAAGTTTTAGATTTATTTATTTTTTAATGCTGGGTGACTGATTTCTTTTTATTTTAGAATGATAGAGCTAAGTCTAGCTAAAAAGAGTAACAGGACAACTGCATTCAGACACATTTGCTCTAGGTGAGACCTCTCCTGGAGTTCTGTGTCAAACTCTGAAGCCCCCAACTCAAGAAGGATATGGACCTGTTAGAGCAGGTCCAGAGAAGGGCTGTGAAGATAGGAGTGGTGGAACATCTCTCCTACAAAGACAGACTGAGAGAGTTGGGGTTTTTCAGCCTGGAGAAGAGAAGGCTCCAGAGAGACCTTATAGCAGCCTTCCAGTATCTGAAGGGGGACTATAGGACAGATGGAGAGGGACTTTTTACAAAGACTTGTAGTGACAGGACAAGGGGTAATGGACAAACTGGACACAGCTAGATTTGGATTAGACATTAGGAAGAAATTCTTCACCATGAGGGTGGTGAGGCACTGGAACAGGCTGCTCAGAGAAGTTGTGGAGGCTGTAACCTAGAAGTGTTCAAAGCCAGGATGGATGGGATCTTGAGCAACCTGGACTAGTAGAAGGTGTCCCTACCCATGGCAGGGAAGTTGGAACTAGATCATTAAGGTCCCTTCCAACACTCCAACCCACCATTCTATGGTTCTATGATTCCTTCTCTCTACTGCACATCCTGCAAGGGCTCTCACAGTTTATTTATCCTAATTTCTCTTTAACTTACTGTGTTGTTACTGAAATATGAGAATTACTCTTTTAGGCACTGTGGTTCTTGTGAGCAGTGTGGTTATGTATGAGCTTATAAACAAAGCAAATACAGTCATTTAATTAATTAGTCTAGAATGTTCATTCCTAATCAAATGTGCGGCAGCACAACTCAACATACTCTGAGTGTGATCCCTAATATTCCACCTTAAACAAAACCTTCTATCCCCATTTCTTGCCTTCTGATGTTTCTCTTAAATAAGAAAGGCACTAACTGTGCCTTAGTTAACAAGGGAAGGAGCATTTCTTCTCTGCACACCATTATGCTACCAGACAGTGTTCTCCAGCATCTTGCCAAAAGCTTTCACTGCTTTTACAAATGGACTTTTGGCTGCCTTCAGGATCTGGTTCCCCTGTGCAGGATGCTGGGAATTTACTGTATTTATATTTCGGATCCCCACTGGATCCAAACTAGAATTAGCATTTGGGAGGAAAACATTTTCATTATTAGTGTGTCAATTCTGGTGCAAACTTTTCCTTTCCCAACATAGATACTGCCACGGAGTGTTTCAGTTCATGCCCTAGCCCTTGCTGTGCTTTGTGGCCAGCAGTGGGGTGTATTGTTACAACACTTCTTGTACCCATGAGGTCTTCAAAGTGCTTTATTTAAACATAGTGAAATGCATTTCCCCTTCCTCTGAAATGCAGCTACTTACACTATAAAGCCTGACAGCTGCTGTAACAGCAGGAGCAGGACCAGAGCATTGCTTTTATGACATAAAGTAGAGAGTAAAAAAAAAAAAATCCATATCCATTAAAAACTGCAGGGGGAGTGTAAATTGTCAGAATGCAATTACCTAAACTGGAATTTGTCCAGTGTTCCAGATTAACATTTCCTCTTTTGTGAAGCATGCTGCAGGATACCTGATGGCCTGAGTCTCAACAAGATTAAAAACTGAGCTGTGCTGAGTAGTCCTTCCATAATGGCTGAGAGATGTATATTATCTTTTTATCACCTACAGCACCCTGGGGCTAAAATGGGATTGAATCCTACAAAATCCAACAGAATGTCAAAATCCAATGGGAGTGTCTGAGGTTAAGAGTGTGGACTGCAAACATTCCATGAAACTTGAAATCCATGAATGATTCAGCCTTGGTACTGTCTTCCCTGGAAGGAAGGAGAAAGAGTTCTTTTTTAAAAAAGATTTACCCAAAGGGCTACAGCAAGGAAAAGATGAAAGTTCAGGGTCCTCCTGTTACATCATTGTTCACTTGAGGATGGGTGTTTCTGAGGTTTATTTCAGGCCATGTAAGTGTGCCATGGAAATGTGCATTAGCTGGCTCTCAAACTCCTTAATACCTGCTTGAAATGACTTGATAGATGACAGACTGGAGAGACCAGTATGTTGGATGTGAGAAATACTTATAAGTGGAGAGAAGGAGAGGGAATTGGTGCATGTAAGGAGAAGAGATAAATTTGTGACCATTTCCAGCAGAGGAAAAGAGGACATAAAAGTATCCTGGCACTCACCACATGCAGTTGCAGCTGCCAACCATAGAGCTACTAGGGAGGTTCTGAGCACAGTCATAGAATATTTTTTGGTCAGAAAAGACCTTTAAGGTCATTGAGTCCAACCATTAACCGCAGCACTGCCAAGTCACCACTTAGCCATGTCCTTGGTACCACATCTACATGGCTTTTAAATCTCTCTAAGGAAGGGGCCTCCACCACTGCCCTTGGGAACTTATTCAAGGGCTTGACAACCCTTTTGGGGAAGAAATTGTTTCTCATGTGCCATCACAGGCTCACCCCTCACCCCATTTGAATTTCTGACCACCTCCAAACCTCCCTCCTCCTTGTCCTTACTGTAAAGCTCAGGATATTTCACAACCTCCTGGGTAGCCCCAGGCATACCCTGCATCCCAAACCTCCTGTTGCTGCCTGGAAATGCACCGCTTGGATAGTTGGATGGTTGTCATGCACATGAACTGGCTACTTGGTTGGAGAGCAGATTGAACAGAAGGGGTAAGATCTGAACTGCAGCTGCTTTTTGCTGTCTTTGCATTGCACCTATATTCTGAGGAGGTCCTGAAGGGAGTTTATTGTTTCCCCATTTCCTTGTGCAGTGCTCCAGGTAGAGCAGAGTAGAATAGCAAAATCTCAAGCTGTGTCAGAGCGGGAACAGATGTGTATGCTAGGACAACGTGGGTGTGTTCAGTGATTCAGATGTTAATTTTGTCTTTCTACTGTGCAATGCAGTCATAGTCTGTCTTTTTTTTCTCCTGAAAAATATAAGTATTATTTCTTAGAGCCTTTGAACCTGCAGTACCTATCTCTGTCCTTCAGTACAGCACATTCCCTGCTTGTGAGATTGGTTTTTGTATTGTTTATCAAAGGGTAGACCTGTACCCCCACCTTATCCCCCACCGCTTTTTCATCTCAGTACAAAAGTTGGTTTCTCTTTGCATTCTTTACAGATGTGTAAATGACTGTTAAAAAGTGCAGTGGAGGAAAAGTGGTTTCTTGTAGTTTTGAAGTGCCCATGTTTTATTAAAGCTGAGATTCCTGAAGCTTTGTGGCCAGAGACACCTTCCAGTTGCCACCCTTTCCACTCCTACAGAGATAAAAACCTATTTCTCCCTGTAAAAATTCTCTAATCCCCCAAAAGTTGTCACTTTGTGTGCTTTGGGGTAGGACTTGATTCCCACAGATACAAATGCCTTTCATGGGGCTCCTAAAATATAAAATTACAGTTAAAGTGCATAAAGCAATGAAGCAGAATACTGAACCCATTTGATTTCCCCTACCCAGAGAGTGGTGGTGAATGGTGTCACATCCAGCTGGCGGCCAGTCAGTAGTGGAGTCCCCCAGGGATCAGTGCTGGGCCCCATCCTCTTTAACATCTTTATTGATGATCTGGATGAGGGCATTGAGTCTATCATCAGTAAATTTGCTGATGACACCAAGCTGGGGACAGGAGTTGATCTGCTAGAGGGTAGAGAGGCTTTGCAGAGAGACCTCGACAGGCTGGACAGATGGGCAGAGTCCAACGGCATGAGATTTAACGCATCCAAGTGCCGGGTTCTGCACATTGGCCACAACAACCCCATGCAGTGCTACAGGCTGGGGTCAGAGTGGCTGGAGAGCAGCCAGGTAGAGAGGGACCTGGGGGTGCTGGTTGATGGTAGGATGAACATGAGCCTGCAGTGTGCCCAGGTGGCCAGGAGGGCCAATGGCATCCTGGCCTGCATTAAGAATAGTGTGGCCAGCAGGAGCAGGGAGGTCATTCTGCCCCTGTACACTGCACTGGTTAGGCCGCACCTCAAGTACTGTGTCCAGTTCTGGGCCCCTCAGTTTAGGAAGGATGTTGACTTGCTGGAACGAGTCCAGAGAAGGGCAACGAAGTTAGTGAGGGGCTTGGAACACAAGCCCTATGAGGAGAGACTGAGGGAGCTGGGGTTGCTCAGCCTGGAGAGGAGGAGACTCAGGGGTGACCTTATTGCTCTCTACAACTACCTGAAGGGGGGTTGTAAACAGGCAGAGGTTGGTCTCTTCTCCCAGGCAGCCAGCACCAGAACAAGAGGACACAGTCTCAGGCTGCGCCAGGGGAAGTTCAGGCTGGAGGTCAGGAGGAAGTTTTACACAGAGAGAGTGATTGCCCATTGGAATGGACTGCCCGGGGAGGTGGTGGAGTCGCCATCACTGGAGGTGTTCAGGAGGAGACTTGACAGGGTGCTTGGTTACATGGGTTAGTTGATTAGGCGGTGTTGGGTGATAGGTTGGACGCGATGATCTTGAAGGTCTCTTCCAACCTGGTTTATTCTATTCTATTCTATTCTATTCTATTCTATTCTATTCTATTCTATTCTATTCTATTCTATTCTATTCTATTCTCTTGTGAGACTCTACCTGGAGTACTGCATTCAGCCTTGGGGCACCCAGCGTAAGAAGACATGGACCTGTTGGAAAGAATTCAGAGGAGGACCACAAAGATGATCAGAAGGCTGAAGCACCTCTTGTGTAAGGACAGGCTCAGAATTGAGACTGTTCAGCCTGGACATGAGAAGGCTCTAGGGAGACCTTACAGCAGCCTTCCATTAGCTACAGGGGACCCACAAGAAAGTTAGAGACTTTGTACAAGGGCATGTAATGACAGGACAAGAGGTGATGGCTTCAAATTGAAAAAAGTGCAGATTTAGGATTAGCTACAAGGAAGAAGTTCTTTACTGTGGGGTGGTGAGACACTGAAAGAGATTGCCTAGGGAGGCTGTGGATGTCCCATCCCTGGAAGTGTCCAAAGTCAGGTTGTATAGGGGGTCTGAGCAACCTGCTCTAGTTGAAGATATCCCTGATGACTGCAGGTGATTGGACTAGATGATCCTTAAGCTCCCTTCCAACCCAATCTATTTTGTAATTCTATGATTATGATTCTGTGATTTGGCTTTGTTGTGCAAAGATGCTGCCATGATTACCTCTCTGTTCTTCCCCCCCACCCCCTTTATTTCCTCATTGTGGTTTATTTTTTCCTTTTGCTTCAATCCCCATCTGTTGCATAGTATGTTTAGTGCTTATAAACCTCAGTTTTACATAGCTGTTTTGACTTAACATTTAATGAGAAATGGCAACACCTCTCTAGTATTTAGAAGTACTTCATCCAGAATAAGTGATTGTTTGTACTGCTAATGCAAACCTTCCAGGTTGTATCTTGATGCAATTTTGTAACAAAATCACAGCATGCCCGGTTGGGAGGGGCCCCAAGGATCATCTGGTACAACCTTTGTGGGTGAGAGTGTAGTTTAATAAACAAAATGGTCCAGCAGCCTGTCTAGTTGAGCCTTAAAACTGACAAATGTAGGGGAAGCCACTACTTCTCTTGGGAAATTATGCCAACTGTTCTCATTGTGAAAAATTCCAACTGGAATCTCCCCAGAAGGTAACTTGTACCCACGTTCACTTGTCTTTTCCACATGACTTCTTGTAAAAAGGGAGTCTCCATCATCCTGGTAGCTACCATGATACCCTTTATGCACAGGTATATGCTAATAAGGTTCCCCTAAGCCTTCTCTTCTCAAGGCTGAACAAACCCAGAGCTCTCAGCCTTTCCTCATATGCCAGGTCTTCCAGTCCTCTGATCACAATTTCCTGCCTGTCTGCATCTTTTTGTTTGGGGGGAGGGGGGGACACCAAAACTGTATTTTAGTACCTGTAAGCAGGCTCTGCAGTCAGGATCTTTGTATCTTCAGGATAGCTTCCTGCAGTACAATTGTTTTCATAACCCCTTTTGCCTGAGGCATGTGGCAACCTTTGCAGTCACTGCAGCAGTTTAACCGAGGTGGGTGAGATGTGGCAGAGCTCCAAGTTCAGCTCCAGCTTTGCAGGGATTTTGGGAGACAGCTGGACAAAGGCATGGCTGAGTGGTTGAACAGTTTGACGTGACTGCCCGTGTGAAGCAGCATCAGGCACTGAGGAGAGGGTGGCTGTTCATAACGGGGCCTCAGGGAAGCGACTGGACGAGACGCACAGCAGAGCGCGTGCCTGTCTTTAGGCGGGAAAAGCGCCGCAGCGTAGTGCGCACGCGCAGAGACGGTTGGACAGGCTTTCGAAAGGGGAGGAGCTGTTGCTTCGTGTCCCCCGCCATTTAAAGGGACAGTCCTCCCATTTGCTTCCCAGCTCCCCTCTTCAGAACCGAGGGAAGGCAGGTGGTTGAGCCCTTGCCAACGCTGGGCTGTTTCTCTCCGCGCTGGAATCGGCGGAGAGCTGGGGGGCTTCCGCTATCCTCGGCAGATTCCAGAGTCCTCAGTCTCCTCCTCCGCGTTTCTGCTCGCCGCCCCCTCAGCCCTTCGGATAGCTCCGCTGCCAGTTCGGGTGTCTCCGCCCACCCTTCGGTGAAGTCGTTAAGTTCCGCCACTACTTCGGCAACTTCCGCCGGTTCGGTCGGAAATGGCCGAAGACGTGAGAGAGACGTGAGGGAGGAGGGGGGGAAGGGGGAGCAGGGGAGGACGGGAGGACGGACGGAGGGGGAAGATAAGACAGCGGCTATAGCTCCCCCCCCCCCAGCCACTCGCGGAGGGCGGTGTAGCGGGCGCCGGGACCGCGGCTCCGCTAGGAGGGTGAAGTGGGGGCGCCAAGAGGTAGGGTGGACCGTACCACGTGCGGAGGTGGGGGGAAACGACTCACCGCGGTTGCACACACCTCCCTGCCATCACCCCTGGGGGAGCCCGGGGGGCCGGGTGAGTGGCGGGAGTGGTACAGTCCGGAGGAAACCCTCTGAGGCGGGGAGTGGGAAGGCCTGGCTGGGGTGTCCCTGAGAGGCAGTCTGTGGGTGGGGGGCGCGGGTACACGGCTGGGGGTATCATCAAGGCTGAGGGCACAGGGAGTGGGGGGCCCTCACAGCTTGAGGGATGCTGCGGGGAGGCGGGCATCCCCAAAGGCGGGAGTCCCCGCATGGCGGGAGCGTTGCGACGGCTCCTAGGCTGCTGATGGGCTCCAGCCTTACAACCTGCCCCCTGCTCTCCCTCTTGCCTGTGCCCCGCTCTCTCTTCTCTTTTAACTAACTCTGCAAGGAAATGGGCCCGAGACCCCCTCATCCCATCTCCTGCACTTGGGGGGGGGGGGGGGGGGGGGGGGGGGCGTTGCTTTCTCCATGGCTGGGGCAGACCTATGCCTCCCGCTCTGAGGCATGTTTTGGTGTGGGGGCTTGAGGCCTAGCGCCTGGTCTGGCGTTGATGGTCACCAAAACCGTGGGTGCTTATTGCCATTTCGCAGGGTAGTTCCGTGTCTTGGAAACTTGACAGAGTTCCTCCCGACAAATGCCTGCTCCCTGTTGCTCTACCTGGGGTGTCGCCTCGTGAAATAGTGAGGACAGAGATGACAAGGCTGTTATCTTTCTGGGCTTCTCAGCGTTTCTGATACATTCATATTGTGCTCCTGTGAATTGTTTGCTGAAGCTAAGGTTAATCTTTGTAGTTTTGTTGGTGGTGGTGTTTTTTGTTTGTTTTCCCCACATGAGGTCTCTTCTTGCTCAAAAACATAAAGGATCATACCTCACTCAAAACTTTTTACCGGTGTAGATTCTAATACATTGGTGCTGACTGCCTAACATCCCATTATGCTGGTGCAAGCCTGAACAATTTGGAGCCTGGAGGAGAAGGAAATAGTTAAAATGGTGTTACGGGATCACAGAGATATTGAGAAGCATTCTAGATGTACTGTTCTGTGGCTGTGTGTATTAACATTCAGACATGTTGTTTGTGTGTGTGCCTGATAAATAGTCTGTGTTGTTACCCCAATACAACAGCTTGGCATTAAAATTTCTGGGTTTCTGTGTTGTAAGTCTAACTTCTGTATAAAGAAGATAAAATCACTTTGTTTCCTGAAAGGGATGTCACATGCAGCTTACAGATATTTCTGTTTTCACAGAGAAACCGATATATGTGAGATGTTAAAGTCTAAAGCAGATGTTACCAATGTATTCTGATCAGTGTTTTTGTTAGATGTGAAGTGGCAAGGTTCTTGGAGTGCACGGTGTGTTTTCTGTGTTGTTGGGTGTAGAGGCTTGAGAGAAGGCCTAGCTCTCCCTCCCCCACATAAAAGGAAAAACAACCCACAGCTAACTCAGTCGGAGAAGCAAAAGGAATGCTATATTTACAAGCAAAAATGAAATGCAGGTTATATATATACACAATATACAGTATTTACAATATATATACAGAAATATCCAGCAAAGCAAAATACAGGAACAAAACTCCCTCCTCCGGACAGAGGAAGGTTCCCCCTCTGTACCCCCCTCTCTCCCCCTACCTCCTTTTTTTCCCAAAAAGGGCGAGAGAGAGAGAAAAAGTAATTAATAAGGATGAAATTTTGTTAGGCCTCAAAGCACATGCAGGATTAGTGCTTATCTGGTATCCAAGGTAAAACTCTGGCTGCTCAGAAGCAGACAGGCTGGAAAAAACAGGGCAGAGAGAAACTGACAAAAATTCCAACTGCACTAAAACTTAAAGTTGCATTCTGCCAATCTACCAATGAAATTCGTTTAGAATATCTGATTTTTGTTATTATTCCAAAACATTCAGCCACAGTGTTCCAGCACTGTCCCTTTCTTAAAGGCACAGCCTCAAACGGTCGCATTGGGTTATAGCAAATAATGAGTAATCTTAAGCTAGCTTCTATGCACAAGTAGCATCAGAAATGAACCACTGATTATATGATGATAAAGAGAGAGAAGTGTTCTCCCACTGACAATTCGCTTTGCTTCATGTGTCATCTGAGAGCCCCATCATTGTATGTAGCTTTATCAGTCTTGAGTCACGACATTGGGATGCCTCTTCTTTCAGTTTTACATTCCAGAAACAGAAATTTGCATCAGTTCAGCTCGGTATTAAGTGATTCTGGAGCTGGGGCTCTTCATTTGAGCACAGTACAATCAGATTCTTCTGGCAGCTCAGCGGTGGTACAGACAGTTCTTGAACTTCTTGCTGTCTTGTTGCAGAAGGGAGGTCCAAAATGTTTTTACTGAAATTCTCTAGAATTTCAAGTGGAGACTGCTAGCTTTTGTGTTTGTTTGCACATGAAGATGGATTTTGGCAGATGTCAAAACAGAGCAAAAGCAGCAAATACACAAAACAAGAAGAATATGATTGTTGAATTGTCTTCACTTAGAATGTTTCTAAGTGATATATGGCAAAAATCAGAGGGCTGTTTGTGTGCTGTTAAGATGGGATGGGGAAGATCATCATCTACTGTTGGATATTTGTAACATGGGGCTCTGGTACTGTTCAGCCAAGGAGGTGAATGTTGATGTAGTCCCAGGGCTTGCTTTCTTATGTGGAGCCAGAGCCCATCTTGAGTCTACTTTCCATGACTATTCTGTCTTGAAATGCCACAATGCCATCATCTTGACATTTTGGAGTTTGTCGCCTTCCTTCTGGCTGTGCGTATTTGTTCTTTTTTCCTTCCGGTCTCTGATGCCAAAGTTTTCTCGTTGTTTCATGCCTGTCATCTGTCCCAGTTGTCTCACCTGGTTTCCTGTGCCATTTCTCCCCCTGCTCACAATAGTGATTTCACTGAGGTGGGAAATGCAGCTAACCACATATGCTAGCTGTTTGAAGCCAAGATCACAGCAGCTGATTGTAAATTGGCTCGTAGTCCAGTGTTGGTTTGGAAGCCCCACAAAACCCCTGTATTAGAAGGAACCCCTTAGTCACTGAATCACTTCTCCTTGGAGCGGATAGGTTATCCGAGTGCTTGCTTTCTCAGGTCTCTGCTTCTGAACTGTGCTAAACGCTTCTTTTTGGGCAGGAGCAGTCTGAGTAGCACCTACCTTTTGGGTTTTAACCTAGGATTGAACTTTTGCTGTTACTGTAACAAAATAATTCAACCCAGACTGGGTTTCCTATGTTTTAACCACCTAAGAAGCAAAACAGGTGGGGTGTTTGTTTGCTTCCTCACAAAAAAGGCAAGTGATACTCATAGGCATATTTAGATACGTGACATTATCAATGGTATGGATGAGACTATTGATACCAATGAGCTGATCGAGGGGTCCCTCAGTAAACCTGCAGATGACACTAAGCTGGGAGAGAGTGTTGGCCTGCTGGAGGGTAGGAAGGCTCTACAGAGGGACCTTTGCAGGCTGAATTAATGCAATGAGGTCAGTGGGATGAGGTTCAAGAGGGCCAAGTGTTGGGTCCTGCACATGTGTAACAACAACCCCCTGCCATACTGCAGTCTTGGAGAAGAATGTCTGGAAAGCTGTGTGGTGGAGAAGGAGCTGGGGGTGCCAGTCAACAGCTATCTGAAGATGAGCCAGCATGTGCCCAGGTGGCTAAGAAGACCAACAGCATCCTGGCTTGGATCAGGAATAGTGTAACCAGCAGGACCAGGGAAGTGATTGTCCTGTACTCAGCACTGGTGAGGCCACACCTGTTCAGTTTTAGGCCACTCATTCCAAGAAGGACATTGAGAGGCTGAAACAGGTTCAGAGAAGGGGAACGAAGCTGGTGAAGGGTCCAGAGCACAAATCTTGTGAGGAGCAGCTCACAGAGGGACCTGGGATTGATTAACCTGGAGAAAAATAGGCTGAGGGGAGTTCTTTTTGCTCTTTGCAATTCCCTGAAAGGAGGTTGCAGTGAGGTGGGTGTTGATCTCTTTTCCTTAGTAAAAAGTGATAGGAGAAAATGACTTCAAGTTGCACCAGGGGATGTCCATTTTGATTCGGGAGCTGATCGGACCTGGTGCTCGGGACCGCTACGCTTGAATTGTGAGTTTCTGCTTGGCTTTTTCCCTTCCTTTTGGGGTTTCACGGGTCGGGAGGACTCCTGGTAGGGAGTGTCCAGCAGGATCGTGCGTCAGCTGCGGGAGGTTTAAATCCCACCCGGGCTGTGCGTGCGGCGCCATTTTGGTTTGGGAGCCTTTCTGCTGGTTGCATAAAAAAACAAAAAACACCAAACAAAAAAAACCAAACCACAACCAAAAACCAACCAAACTTTGAACTATGGTAGTCACTTGGACGAAAGGGTAGAAAAACAGCATCTACCCAGACAGAGTTGCTTCATCAGCATGATGGAGTCCAGGCTCCCAGCTGCAGAGAGTACTTCAGCCTGGCACTTGGAATAGAGGGGGGAGGAGAGAACACCTGTGTCAGGTGTGACCAGGTGAACTTTCTCCTCAGTCTGGTGGCAGAGCTGAAGGATGAAGTGGCCAACCTGAAAGAGGAGGTGTCTAGGCTGAGGTCAATAAGGGAAAGCAAAAGGGAGTTAGATTTGTGGGAGAAGGCTCTGCAGATCTCCCCTGCTGAGGGAAGGGTCCCTGGAAATGGGGAGGGATGGATACAGGTCCCTGCCAGGGGTGGCAAGAGAAATCCATCCCGGCCCTCTCCCACTCCTCCGCTGCCCTTGCATAATAAGGATGAGGCCCTGCAGGCCAAGGGTGGTGGGGATGAGAGGGCTGAGGAGCAGCCATCCAGAGTGGAGCCTGAGGCCAAGCGGTCCCCACCAGCTGTAACGACCAGCTCCACAAAGAAAAGGAGGAGGGTTATAGTTGTTGGGGACTCTCTCCTGGAGGGTACTGAGGGACCCATATGTTGTCCCGACCCATCCTACAAGGAGGTCTGCTCCCTACCCGGGGCGCGGGTTAGGGACATCGCAAGGAGACTCCCTAAATTAATCCAGCCCACTGACTATTACCCTCTGCTGGCAGTACAAGCTGGGAGTGATGAAATTGACAAGAAAGGCACCAGGGCAATTAAAAAAGAATTCAAGGCCCTGTGACAATTGATTGATGGGGCAGGAGCTCAAGTGGTGTTCTGCTCAGTTCCCTCAGTGGCAGGGGTGTACACTGAGAGGAACAGGAGAACCCACACCATCAACAATTGGCTCAGGGGATGGTGCCAGCAGCGGAATTTTGGTTTCTTTGATCATGGGGCAACTTTTACTGCACCCGACCTGCTGGCTCCTGATGGGGTGCATTTATCTAGAAGGGGTAAGAGAGTCCTAGCACTAGAGTTGGCAGGGCTCATTAGGAGGGCTTTAAACTAGGTTGGAAGGGGGTGGGTGAGGAAATCGGTCCCTCTGCAGAGGAAAGAGGAAAGGTGGTTGTAGTCAGGAAGGGGTTGGTCTCTTCTCCCAGGCAGCCAGTACCAGTACAAGAGGACACAGTCTCAGGCTGCACCAGGGGAGGTTTAGGTTGGATGTTAGGAAGAAGTTCTATACAGAGAGAGTGATTGCCCATTGGAATGGGCTGCCCAGGGAGGTGGTGGTGTCGCCATCCCTGGAGGTGTTCAAGAGGGGATTGGATGTGGCACTTGGTGCCATGGTCTAGTCATGAGGTCTGTGGTGACAGGTTGGACTCGATGATCCTCGAGGTCTCTTCCAACCTTGGCGATACTGTGATCTTGGGTAGAGGGCTTAACACTGAATTACAGAATGTTCAGGATTGGAACGGACCTCAAAACATCACTGAGTCCAACTCCTCCTGACAGAGCAGGATCAGCTAGAGCAGCTCACACAGGAATTAATCCAGGCAGGTTTTGAATGTCCCCAGAGAAGGAGACTCTCTCTGGGCTACCTGTTCCAGAGCTCTGCTACCCTCACAGTGAAAATTTTTTTCTTCCTTTCCTCATAAGGGTGATGTTCCACTCCCATTAGCATCTTTGTGGCTCTCTGCACTGGACTGTTTCAAGCAGTTCCCTGTCTTTCTTGAACTGAGTGGCCCAGAAATGGACACAATATTCCAGATGCAGCCTCACACCCATCAGATAACAGACATTTTATGGTATCAACCACACTCAACTCTTCGGGTATGTCAAGACGGCCATTTGATATGCCTGACAACTGTTGAAAACATTTGATATTGCTCCACAGGGTAAAGTTAGAAGCTAAGCATTAGAAATCCACATTTAAGACAAGCCTTTCTTGTTTGGTGTGAACTGAGATTTGCTTTCACGTCCAAACACCTTCCATGCCTCCAAACACCTCGAGTTAGGCAGCAAGGAAAACAAAATGCTGACACTGAGGCAGATGGGACCCTCACACCAAGGACATTGTGGTGCAGGAGTGTGTCCATAAAAAAGCAATGAAGCTGGCAAAGGGTCTAGAGCACAAGTTGTATGTCGAGCAGCTGAGGGAACTGGGGCTGTTTAATCTGGAGAAATTGAGGCTGAGGGGAGACCTTCCGGCACTCTGCAACTCCCTGAATGCAAGCTGGAGCAAGGTGCGGTTAATAATAATAAATAAACCAGGTTGGAAGAGACCTTCAAGATCATCGCGCCCAACCCATCAACCAACCCAACCCACCTAAACAACTAAACCATGGCACCAAGCACCCCACCAAGTCTCCTCCTGAACACCTCCAATGATGGTGACTCCACCACCTCCCCGGGCAGCCCATTCCAATGGGCAGTCACTCTCTCTGTATAGAACTTCTTCCTAACATCCAACCTGAACCTCCCCTGGTGCAGCCTGAGACTGTGTACTCTTGTACTGGTACTGGCTGCCTGGGAGAAGAGACCAACCCCTTCCTGACTACAACCTCCCTTCAGGTAGTTGTAGAGAGCAATAAGGTCACCCCTGAGTCTCCTCCTCTCCAGGCTAAGCAACCCCAGCTCTCTCAGTCTCTCCTCATAGGGCTTGTGTTCCAAGCCCCTCACCAACTTCATTGCCCTTCTCTGGACTCGTTCCAGCAAGTCAACATCCTTCCTAAACTGAGGGGCCCAGAACTGGACACAGTACTTGAGGTGCGGCCTAACCAGTGCAGTATACAGGGGCAGAATGACCTCCCTGCTCCTGCTGGCCACACTGTTCTTGATGTAGGCCAGGATGCCATTGGCCCTCTTGGCTGCCTGGGCACACTGCAGGCTCATGTTCAGCCTACCATCGGCCAGTACCCCCAGGTCCCTCTCTGCCTGGCCGCTCTCCAGCCATTCTGACCCCAGCCTGTAGCACTGCATGGGGTTGTTGTGGCCAATGTGCAGAACCTGGCACTTGGATGTGTTAAATCTCATGCCGTTGGACTCTGCCCATCTGTCCAGCCTGTCGAGGTCCCTCTGCAGAGCCTCTCCACCCTCCAGCAGATCAACTCCTGCCCCCAGCTTGGTGTTGTCAGCAAATTTACTGATGATGGACTCAATGCCCTCATCCAGATCATCAATAAAGATGTTAAAGAGCACAGGGCCCAGCACTGATCCCTGGGGGACTCCACTACTGACTGGCCACCAGCTGGATGTGGCACCATTCACCACCACTCTCTGGGCTCGGCCATCCAGCCAGTTCCTAACCCAATGCAGTGTGCTCCCATCCAAGCCATGGGCTGACAGCTTGGCCAGGAGTTTGCTATGGGGGACGGTGTCAAAGGCCTTGCTGAAGTCCAGATAGACCACATCCACCAGTTGGGTTACCTGATCGTAGAAGGAGATCAGGTTGTTCAGGCAGGACCTGCCCTTCCTAAATCCATGCTGGCTAGGCCTGATCCCTTGGCCATCCTCTAAGTGCTGTGCGATTGCACTCAAGATGACCTGTTCCATGATCTTGCCTGGCACTGAGGTCAGGCTGACAGGCCTATAATTCCCTGGCTCATCCAACCGGCCCTTCTTGTGGATGGGCACAACATTGGCCAGCTTCTGGTCTTCTGGGACCTCTCCAATGAGCCAGGACTGCTGAAAAATGATGGAGAGTGGCTTGGCCAGCTCCTCTGCCAGCTCCCTCAGCACCCTAGGATGGATCCCATCTGGTCCCATGGACTTGTGGGGATCCAGGTGGCTAAGTAGATCTCAAACTACCCCATTTTGGAACAGTGGAAAACTATGCTACTCCTTGGCTCCTTCTGCCAGCTCTGGAGGCCAGCTGTCTGGAAGACGTTCTGTCCTGCTAGTAAAAATTGAGGCAAAGAAGGTGTTAAGTACCTCTGCCTTTTCCTCATCTCTTATCACAACGTTCCCCTCCGTGTCCACCAAGGAGCGGAGGTTGTCTCTGCCCTTCCTCTTGCTATTAATGTATTTATAGAAGGACTTTTTGTTGTCCTTCACAACAGAGGCCAGACTAAGCTCCAAATGCGCTTTTGCCTCCCTAATTTTCTTCCTGCAAGACCTAACAACATCCTTAAATTTTTCACGGGTTGCCTCCCCTCTCTTCCAAAGGTGATACACCCTCTTTTTTTCCCTCAGTTCCATTAAAAGTTCATGAACCATCCAGGCTGGCCGTCTGCCCCGGCGGCTCATCTTCCGGCACATTGGCACAGCCTGTCCCTGAGCCTTCAACAATTCTTCCTTGAAGACCCCTTTGTTTTTAAGGGCTTTATGCCAAGGAACCCTCTGAATTAGTTCCTTGAGTAGCCTGAAGTCCGCCCTCCGGAAATCCAGAGTGGAGGTCTTGCTACCCCTCTTAGCTTGACCAAATAATGAGAATTCAATTATCTCATGGTCACTGGCCCCTTAGCACCCTCCGACCACCACATCACCCACCAACCCTTCCCTATTGGTGAAGAGGAGGTCAAGCATAGCCTTGCCCCTGGTAGGCTCTTGCAGCACCTGGGATAAGAAGCTGTCCTCCATGCATTCTAAGAACCTCCTAGATTGCCTCCTCTCTGCTATGTTAAGATCCCAGCAGATATCAGGCAAGTTGAAGTTGCCCATGAGAACAAGGTCAGGCGATCTTGAGACAGCCTTAAGCTGCCTATAGAATGACTTATCAACATCTTCCTCCTGGTTGGGTGGTCTATAACAGACTCCCATCAGCATGTCAGCCCTGTTGGCCTTCCCTCTAATTCTCACCCACAGGCACTCAACCCGATCGTCCCTGATCTCCAGCTCAATGGCATCTAGTGCCTCCCTGATGTACAGGGCCACCCCTCCACCCCTTCTTCCTGTCTCTCCTGAAGAGCCTGTAGCCGTCAGTTGCAGCGCTCCAGTCATGTGAGTCACCCCACCACGTCTCTGTGATGGCAACTACAGCATAACTTTCCTGCTGCAGCAAGGCTTCCAGCTCCTCTTGTTTGTTGCCCATGCTTCGTGCATTAGTGTACATGCACTTCATCTGGGCTGCTGGTTTCACCTCTGGCTCTGGCTTATCACCCCCAGACCCCAGCCTGGGGGGACTGGTTTCAGCCCCTTCCCCCTTCGAAACTAGTTTAAAGCCCTATCTATGAGACCTGCCAATTCCCTCCCTAGAATCTTTTTCCCTTTGAGGGATAGGCCATTCTCGTACACTCTGATCTTACCCCTCCTCTGGGACAGATGTGCTCCATCTGTTGCCAGCCAGCCTGGTGCAGCAGCAAGTTTTTCAAGATCGAAAAACCCAAAATTCTTTTGCCTGCACCAGCCTCTAAGCCACTTGTTGACTTCAGCTGCTGAACTGTTCCTTATGGTATTCCCTCCTGCAACTAGGGGTGTAGACGAAAAAATTATTTGTGCACCTGATCCCTCAACCAGATCTCCCAGGGCCCTGAAGTCATCTTTGATAGCCCTGGGAGTTCTGGTTGCAACATCATCATTCCCTAACTGCATAACTATCAAGGGATAATAGTCAGAGGGCTGCACCATACCAGGCAGTCTTCTGGTAACATCTCCAACCATGGCTTTTTTTTTGGATAACTGGCCTCTGCTGGGGGGGCTTGCAGAGCCTGGTTACTCAGGTTCGTCACCCTTCTGCAATTGCATACATCTCTAAATCTAGCAACCTTGTCCTTCAGTCCTTCAGGGTTTGGGGTTAGGAAGGATAGAGACAGAAAAGCATGTACAGCTCAGCTCCATGGCCTACAGCTAATCAATTCCTGGACTGCCTGGGCATGGGGAGCCTTGAGTGCTGGCCAGCCAGGTAAATTGATGTCATTACATGGCAGTTGTAGAGCCAGTTTTGAACTGCAAATGGAAATCCTGTTTCAGTAAAATCATTACTAGTAATTAATTGATGTCTGTTATCAGCAAGAGCAGTTTAGAGGTCTGACTAATCTATCACAGATGGATTTGAAAGGACATTTTGTAGCCTCTGCCTTGATTTCATGGACATTCTCTACGAGGCAATAGAAATATTAAAGCATCCTGCAATATCAACTAAGGGGAGAGCAGTGGATGTTGATAACCTTGACTTCATCAAGGCTTTTGACCACCTTCCATCATGTCCTTACAGGTAAGCTTAGGTAATATGGGTGTGGTGGTTTGGAGAGATGGCCTAGCCTCCTCTCCCCCACAAAGAGGAAGAAAAACCACAGCTAGCCCAGCCGGAGGAGCAAGGAAAATGCTATATTTTACAAGCAATGTGGAAAATGCAAGATATGTACACAATTTACAGTATTCACAATATATACACAGAAATATACAGCAAAGTAAAAAAAACAAAAATACAGGAACGAAATTCCCTCCTCCGGAGGAGGGTTCCCCCCCTGTACCCCCTTCTCTCCCCTTTTTTCCCAAAGAGGGTTAGAAAGAGAGAAAAAGGCAGGAAATTAATAAAGCAGAGTATTAGTAGGCCTCATGCTTATCTGTTCAAGGTCACTCTGGCAGGGAGCCCAGAAGCAGACGAGCTGGAAAGGGAGAAGGAAAAGAGCGAACTGAGGAAAATTCCAACTGAACTCAAAACTAAAAGTTGCATTCTACCAATCTACCAATGAAATTTGTTTAGAATATCTGATTGTTTGTGTTAATATTCCAAAACATTCAGCCAGAGTGTCCCAGCACTGTCCCTTTTCTTAAAGGCACAGCGGCAAATGGTCACAGTGGGTTAAATGCGTGGACAGTGATGTGAATAGAAAACTGGCTGAAGAACAATGCTCAGAGGTTTGTGGTCAGTGGTTCTGAGTGTAGTTGGAGGCTTGTAGCTAGTGGTGTTCAGGAGTCATCTTGTTCAACATCTTCATCATTGACCTGGATAAAGGGACAAAGTGAACCCTCAGCAAGTTTACTGATGATACGAAGCTGAGAGGAGTGGCTGACACCCAATCAGGCTGTGCTGCCATCCAGTGAGACCTGAACAGCCTGGAAAATTGGGTGTGGGAGAACCCCATTAAGTTCAACAAGGGCAAGTGTAGAATTTCCCACCTGCAGGGGCATAGCATCCTGCACCAGTACAAGTCAGGAGTTGACTTGCTGGTAAGCAGCTCTGCCAAGAATGACCTGGGTGCACTGCTGGTTGATGAGTTCCCCATGAGCCAGCAATGTCCCCTTATGCCCAAGAAGGCCAAGGTGACCTGAGGTCCATTAAGAAGAGTGTGGCTACCATGTTGAGAGAGGTTCTCTTTGCTTTCTACTCTGCCCTAGTTAGACTACATCTAGGGTATTGTGTCTAGTTCTGGGTTCTCTAGTTCAAGAGAGACAAGAAACTACTGGAGAGACTCCAGCAGAGCCTATGAAGATGGTAAGGGGACCAGGGCATCTCTCTGAGGAGAATCCAAGGCACATGGGGCCGTTTAACCTGGAGAAAGCTGAGAAGTGATCTTCTCAATGCTCATCAATATCTAGAGGGTGAGGGCCAAAAGGATGTAGCCAGACTCTTTTCATTGGTGCCCAGTACCAAGACAAGGGACAGTGGGCAGAAACTGGAACCCAGGATGTTCCATCTGAAGGGGTTGGCCTCTTCTCCCAGGCAACCAGCACCAGAACAAGGGGACACAGTCTCAAGCTGCGCCAGGGGAGGTTCAGACTCGAGGTGAGGAGGAAGTTCTTCACCGAGCGAGTCGTTCGGCATTGGAACCGGTTGCCCAGGGAGGTGGTTGAGTCATCGACCCTGGAGGCGTTCAAGGGGAGATTGGATGTGGCACTTGGTGCCATGGTCTAGTCATGGGGTCTGTGTTGATAGGTTGGACTCGATGATCCTCGAGGTCCTTTCCAACCTAAGTGATACTGTGATACTGTGAACGTAAGGAGAAACTTATTCTGTGTTTGTCAAGGGAGAGAGGGAAAACTGACATTCCAAACTGAGGTAATCTGTAGCTGCTGCTGGGTGTAAAAGAGTTTTTGTTAAGGTGTCTGTTTAAATGAGTTTCAGAGCTTTCAGTTTCTTAAATGGTTGGGATCTCCCTGCCTGGAATTGAAGGTGTCTGCTTCCTCTGCCAATCCCCTGCCCTTCTCTTCCCCATGAATTTAGGTACTTAAGCAAATGTGTCACTCTACTAATGCAAATATCTGCCTGAGAATAGCAGCAGAACATGGCATTAACCCATGAAACCTTCTCAAGGTTCTTATAATACAGAATATTAATATAATTTTCCCACTGCACAAGTAATGTTTTTATTTCCTTTTAGAAGTAGTTTCCAGCTGCTTACCCTTTTATCTGTCTTGTTTCATAAAATGCTTTCTTTTGTCACTCCAAATACTTGTAGGTATCTTCTGATCTCACTTTCTTCTTAGGAGTAGTGGCAGCGCAGGTAGCCTGAGGTTTGGTTCCATTCCTGTTGTTTTGGTGGGAGAGCTGTTGTGCTGAAGTGCCAGTCCTGACATCTGACTCTGTAGGATGAGCTGTTTTGCTGTTTGTGTGACATGAAAGGACTGTGAGGCTATGTAGTCATCTCAAATCTCTGCCAGTGTATTGGTCATCTATGAATTCATTTGGAAGTGAATTTTATTTATTCAAAAGCCAAAATGCTATGGAGCAGAAAATAAATTGTTCTGTGCATGTGTTGTCTTCCTTGAGGAACACTTCTCGACAGGTTGAGTGCTATTAACTCCAGTCAAACAGACGATGAATTCAGATTTGGCAACTTTATGTGGAAATTGGGTCCTGCTTACATAAAGGCATCACAATTGAAACCATCAGCACCCTTCATTGTGTTGTCCCATCAACACATCTCCATTTTCAATGTGAAGATAAGCTTTTGTATGTACCCCACCTTCTGGGTCGGGATTTGAATGTGATGGAATGAACCACGTCACTGAATGTGGGAAAGACTCCCTTGATGAAATGCTTCCACATCATCTGTAATGGAGGAGTGCATCAGGATGGAATTTGTACATGCCTTTTAGTGTTGCTATTACAGGCAGGAGGAAGTAATTATACTGCAGGTCTGCTCTGTGTAGGCACTTAGTGGGAAATGATGTGTTCTGGATTGTGTTGATGTTGAGTATATGCTGTGGGATACTTCTGACATGGAGATGATGCCTGTAAAAGGTTGGCATGAAAGCATTTGAGCTTGTGACAAGAAGAGCTGCCAAATCTATGGGGAACCTCAGAGTTGAGAGCAAAGCCTAAATACATAGAACAATAGTGTGAGCCCTTTTCCAAGGGGTCCGTAAAGTCTAAGCAAAGCAGTCCTGAATTGCTACTGGGAGTCTTTGTGTCTGCAAGGAAACTTGGAAGGGTCTGCAAATAACACAGGCCAGAACCCTTTCATAGGATCATAGAATAGTTTATATTGAAAGGGACCTTTAAAGGTCGTCTAGTCCAAAACGTCTGCAGTGAGCAGGAAAATCTTCAAGTAGAGAAGGTTGCTGAGAGTCCCATCCAACCTGACCTGAAATGGTTCCAGAAATAGGGCATCTGCCTCCTCTCTGGGCAATGTGGGCTCACCACCCTTAGTAAAAGCAATTTCTTCCTGATATTTTAGTCTGAATCTCCCCTCTTCCAGTTTACAACCATCACCCCTTGTCCCACTACGACAGGCTCTGCTGAAGAGTCTCACCCCATAATGATTATGTGCTTCTGTTCTTTCTTATAGGCCCTTTTTAAGTACTGAAAGGCCACAGCAAGGTCTCCCTGGAGCCCGCTCTTCTCCAGGCTGAACAATCCCAACTCTCAGCCTGTCCTTGTAAGAGAAGTGCTCTAGCACTTTGGTTATTTTTATGGCCTCCTCTGGACTTGCTCCAAAATGTCCATGTCTCTCCTGTGCTGAGGACTCCAGAGCTAGACTCAGGACTGTGGGTGGGGTCTCAGCAGAGTGGAGCAGAGGGGCAGAATTCTGTCTTGATCTGCTAGCCACACTGCTTTGGATGCAGCTCAGGATATGGTTTGCTTCTGTGCTGTAAGCACACATTGTCACCTATCACCTCTCTGGGCGAGCTGGGTCAGTGTCTCACCACCCTCAGCATGAAAAAAATTCTTTCTTGTATCTAATCTAAATTTCCCATCCTTTAGCTTAAACCCATCACCTCTTGAAACAGACCCTGCTAAAAAGATTGTCCCTATCTTTCTTATAGACCTCCTTTAAGTACTGAAAGGCCACAAGAAGGTCTTCTTAGAGCCTTCTTTTCTTCATACTTAACAATCCTAACCTTCTGTGTGTCTTCTCAGCAGAGGGGTTCCAGCCCCTGGATCAAATGGGACCAGATGGGATCCATCCTAGGGTACTGAGAGAGCTGGCAGATGAGCTGGCCAAGCCGCTCTCCATCATTTTTCAGCAGTCCTGGCACACTGGAGATGTCCCAGAGGACTGGAAGCTGGCCAATGTTGTGCCCATCCACAAGAAGGGCCGGTTGGATGAGCCAGGGAATTATAGGCCTGTCAGCCTGACCTCAGTGCCAGGCAAGATCATGGAACAGGTCATCTTGAGTGCAATCACACAGCACTTAGAGGATGGCCAAGGGATCAGGCCCAGCCAGCATGGATTTAGGAAGGGCAGGTCCTGCCTGACCAACCTGATCTCCTTCTATGATCAGGTGACCCGCCTGGTGGATGTGGGGAGGCCTGTGGATGTAGTCTACCTGGACTTCAGCAAGGCCTTTGACACCATCCCCCACAGCAAACTGCTATCTAAGCTGTCAGCCCATGGCTTGGATGGGAGCACACTGCGATGGGTTAGGAACTGGCTGGAGGGCCGAGCCCAGAGAGTGGTGGTGAATGGTGCCACATCCAGCTGGTGGCCAGTCAGTAGTGGAGTCCCCCAGGGATCAGTGCTGGGCCCTGTGCTCTTTAACATCTTTATTGATGATCTGGATGAGGGCATTGAGTCCATCATCAGTAAATTTGCAGATGACACCAAGCTGGGGACAGGAGTTGATCTGCTGGAGGGTAGAGAGGCTCTGCAGAGGGACCTCAACAGGCCGGACAGATGGGCAGAGTCCAATGGCATGAGATTTAACACATCCAAGTGCCGGGTTCTGCACATTGGCCACAACCCCATGCAGTGCTACAGGCTGGGGTCAGAGTGGCTGGAGAGTGGCCAGGCAGAGAGGGACCTGGGGGTGCTGGTTGATGGTAGGCTGAACATGAGCCTGCAGTGTGCCCAGGCAGCCTGGAGGGCCAATGGCATCCTGGCCTGCATCAGGAACTGTGTGGCTAGCAGGAGCAGGGAGGTCATTCTGCCCCTCTACACTGCACTGGTTAGGCCGCACCTTGAGTCCTGTGTCCAGTTCTGGGCCCCTCAGTTTAGGAAGGATGTTGACTTGCTGGAGCGTGTCCAGAGAAGGGCAACGAAGTTGGTGAAGGGCTTGGAACACAAGCCCTATGAGGAGAGGCTGAGGGAGCTGGGGTTGCTTAGCTTGGAGAAGAGGAGACTCAGGGGTGACCTTATTGCTCTCTACAACTACCTGAAGGGAGGTTGTAAACAGGCAGAGGTTGGTCTCTTCTCCCAGGCAGCCAGTACCAGAACAAGAGGACACAGTCTCAGGCTGCACCAGGGGAGTTTCAGGCTGGAGGTCAGGAGGAAGTTTTACACAGAGAGAGTAATTGCCCATTGGAATGGGCTGCCCGGGGAGGTGATGGAGTCGCCATCACTGGAGGTCTTCAGGAGGAGACTTGACAGGGTGCTTGATTGCATGTTTTAGTTGGTTGGGTGGTGTTGGATGATAGGTTGGGCGCGATGATCTTGAAGGTCTCTTCCAACCTGGTTTATTCTATTCTGTCCTATTTTTGTGGTCTGCTCTAGACCTACTCCAAAAGGTTAATGTCCTACTTGTTCTGAGGGCTCAAGACCTGATCATAGTTCTTCTGGTGGGGTCTCATCAAAGTGGAGTAGCGCAACAAACTCCACTTCCTTGACCTGCAGGCCACAAGTAGAGTAGTAACATAAAACCTGCCCACCAGCAGGTGAGCAGAAGACAGGATGGTATGATTCTGTTTTTTTTCCTTTAGAGATAATCCACTGGCCAGAGTTAACATGATTCAGGAACCCATAGACTCACAGAAATGCACTGTCATCTCCTAATACATCAAGTAATAGGTTAGGATCATTCTTAGATTATTAATAGAGATTGCAGTCTCATAGCAAATGGGAAGGAAAACACCCAACCTGTGCATTGTTTGGGTAATGTATTGCTTTCCTTTGGCATCTCTCCTGGGAAGGCCTTGGTTCTTGTAAAAGAAGCTGCCGCCTACCTTGTGTACCTTCATTTTAATGTGGGGATTGAGGAGGAGCCAGCTATCCAAAACCAGCCAGAGATGGATGCCTTGGAAAATTGCCGCTAATTACTGTGGTGTCTGACAATTAGCTGCTGGTAAGCCTTTCTTTGCAAGTTCTCAACCATGCATCAGGAACTAAAACAAGGACCTGGAGAAAAGTAAGAGCTGTCCTTGTAATAATCTTGTAGGAAATGTTCTGGATGGTTGTTATTTTGTTGATCTAACTAAGAGCAGAACATATATTCTATGTTGTGGTTCCTTTCTGTGGGAGCAGGCAGGAGATGGTGGGCCCAGAAGCTCTTTGCTGTTGGACTCTGTCATATTTGGCAAACTTACTATGCCTCTTACTTATAAAAGGTTTGAGGCTGCTTTTCTTCATGAGACAGCTGTAAATCGGCTGCAAAGTGTTATTGATGATGCTAATAGTAAAATTCTTACAACAATGATGCTTTAATGAATATAATGTTAAAAAGATTCAAAGAAATCTTGTGGTTGGGTTTTCCTTTTTGCCTCCAGGGTCTTCTGGCTTTGGTTTTATTTTGTGACAGTGTTGATGATCACCAAGCCTTTTGAGTGGTTAGTTAGGCAGAAGGATTGAGCTGGAGCTGGCAGTCATCATGAGGCTTTTGTACAGAAGGTAGTTTCCTCCCCACCCCTCAGGAATCAAACCTATTCTTTCTCTAGATAGGATTTTCATTGCAGGCACAATGATGATTTTGATTAGAAAGGTCAAGTGATGCAATTATTTCTTCTTATCAAAGGAGACAGATGTTGGAACAGATGATGTCTTTACATCAGTTGAATGTCTGTCTTACTGAGCTTGCATTTCAGGCAACATTTCTTAGGCAGCAAGGCCCAGAGCATCTTCTGGTGTAGTTTATACAAGTGTGACCCGGGCTTTGCACTGACTTGTGTCTCTTTAATTCCATTGCCATGGGAGGAGTGACATGCAATCTCCAGATGGATCTCAAGTCTGTTTGAATATGCATCTCTGATCTCTAATACATGTGCAGGCACAGCAATCTCTTCGGTTATCGCTGGCAGCAGCTCTATCTGGGACAGAAAGTGGCAGCTGTTTGACAAATGTAATAGAGTAGGTATTATAAAAAGAACCAAAGTGAGTTTCCTCCTCTTAAAACTGTTTAAAGGAGAAGTGGTATCAAGACTGCTTCTTGCAAACTCAGTGTTGCTTTTCAGGAGTGTCTTGCCAGAGCATTTTGCTGTCCCTGTACCTATTCTTAGCCTGTTTACCAAGAGCTGTTGTGTACCTACCAAGGGAGCACTGTGTTAAATCATACTGTGTACAGACTATTTGTGTGTTTACGTGGAGCCTTTTGGGGAGAGACAGGATTGTACCCTAGCTCTTATTTCACTCTCTACTGCTTCATAGAATCATAGAATTGTTTAGGCTGGAAAAGACCTTTAAGAACATCAAGCCCAAGCATTAACCCAGCATTGCCAGGTCACCACTAAGCCATGTCCCTCAGCATCACATCTACACATTTTAAATCTCTTCAGGGGTGAGGACTCCACCAATTCCACGGGCAGCCTATTCCAGGTCTTGACAACCCTTTTGAGGAAGAAATTTTTCCTGATATCCAAACTAAACCTCCCCTGGTGCAATTTAACACTTTCTCTTGTCTTGTTGGTCTAGTTGAGAGGTTGAATTAGAGCATCTCTAAGGTCTGTTCTATTGCTTGTTACTTGGGAGAAGAGACCAACTCCCACCTTGTTACAACATTTTCTCAGGGAGTTGTGGAGAGTGAGAAGATCTCCCCATAGCCACCTTTTCTCCAGACTAAATAAGCACAGTTTCCTCAATTGCTTCTCGGAACACCTTTATGCTCTAGACTCTTCACCTGACTTGCCCTTCTTTGGACACACCACTGCACCTCAATGCTCTTCTTGGAATGAAGGGCCCCAAACTGAATCCATATTCAAGTTGTGGCTGTAACTGTACTGAGTACATGAGGACGTTTTGTGTTTTACAAATCTTCAGGAAATAGAGTTTAACGTCTCCATGGCATCATACAGCTTCTGTGATGTAGAGAATTGCTCAGTACTTATTGACACTGACCTTTGGATTCAGGATTCATGAAATGGTTGAACTGATTTCAGAGCTTGCTGCTGGAGGGTATGGCCTTGGTTTCTCTCTCTCAGCTTGGTGGTCCCTCTTATTTATAGGATGCCTCAGTGAGCTGATTCTCTTTGATAGGCAGTTTGCTGCTGGATTATTTTTAGAGGGGGGAAGTGAGTGGTTTCCTTACTAGCAGGATTTGAGGAGAGGTTGCTAGGCACCCCTTCTTTCCTTTTCTTGTTCTTAGTTGCTGTCATAGAATTGCAGAATGGTTTGTGTTGGAAGGGACGTTTAAAGGATATCAGGTCCAACCTCCCTTCAATGAGCAAGGACATTAGACATCTTCAGCTGTATTTTTAACTGTGCTTGGCCCATTCCTCTGGTAGTGACAGGAATGGCTGAGCATTGCAAGGCTTGGGCAAGTGTAGAATTGGTAGTGGGACAGTGATAGAGTTGCTGTGCCATGCCAGAGGTCTGCTCCAGTGCTCTTTTATCTTAATTGCAAATCTGGACTCTGCTCAGGACCACTGAGGGTAATTTAATGAAGTGTAGGGGGGAGCTTGTTATAAATGAAGGCGCTGAGTGGACAAGAACAGTTCACTGTTGTATATGACTATGAAGGTCACTAGAACAGGATGCTCATTTTTCAGTCCCTGCCTGCTGCCCGGTGAAGCTGAGGTTTGTGCTGACGCACGCAGTTCCTGCTAATGGGCACTGGAGTTGAACTGAAAAAAGAAAATGCCCAGGTCTGAGCATTGCTTGGCAGTGAGACAACTGGAAAGAGGTGCTGTTGGTGCAGATCTCTTCAGGCCTTGGCGCTTCTTTTTATTACCTGCCTCTTTATTCTGAGGCTATGTTATGATTTCTATTCTTCTGTTAGGAGAAGTGAAATTAATAATCTCCCTTATTTCCCATACAAGGAGAGGGATGTCTTCATTCTAGCCCAGGTTTAACTGTATTATGCAAAAGCAGAGGAAGAGGAAACAAACAGTTGTGTAGCCTACTCACTCTGAAATGCAGTTTTAATGGTGCCTTGGTATTCATATAATTATTTAACCAATTTTGTGATCCTTGGGATTATTACTCCTTCCAAGTAATAACAAGAACAGTAAAGATGCCTTGTTAAATTAAAAAAAAAAAAAAAAAAAAATTTGGCATATGTTGTTTTCAGTATTGTATTGTAGTAATTCTTTGAAATGACCTTTCAGAATCTCAGAGAGAAAATCTATTTCTTTGACTTGATCAGCTTCTGGCTATCTTGAGATAGAGTAGAATTGAGTTGGTTTGAGTTTGGGGTTTGGGTTTTTTAATTACATTCTGTGTGTTACAGTTCTGGCTTTTCTAAAGGTTAAGCTGTCTTTTAACAGGACTTCCACAGATGCAGTTTTCTGAAAGTTTGAGGATTGGGTTTGCTTTTTGTGTGTGTGTGTGTTTGGTTGTGGTCTGATTTTTTCTTTTTTTTTTTTTAGACAACTGTTTGTTCTTGGTATTATTTCCAAATAAAGCTTGCTTGTTTGCTTTCTTTGTTAGTCTGAGAAGAAAATTCGCACTATATTTGACTGTCTTAAGGCACGATGATGAAAGGGCTGTGGTTTGTTGTTGCATTTTGGTTTAGGATTTTGGTTTTGTCGGTTACTTATCGTGGTTTGGTGTTTTGCTTTTTTCATATGTTTTGTTTTGTTTTAGCTTAAGCAGTTGCAACATGATTAGGTCATAGAACCGTACCAGCTTTAGAAAAAGAAAATCCTTTAAAATGTGTTTGCTGAGCTTCAGCAAAAGCTTTGTGGTATCTTGTGCCTCGATGTTACTGGGTGGTTGTCACAGCCTGCTGTGGGTTTGGTATGTACGATGATGTCAAATATCTGCAAGGGCTTCAGTCACTCCACACAAATCCCTCTTCTCAAGGCTGAGACCAATGGTTCCTCCCTCTACCCTTTTGAAATGTCTCTTCTGGCATTATTCCTCTTTCGTCTATAAAATCTGACAACTCTTGAGATCAAAGGGTTGAAAAAACCAGATGGTGTGAAATCTCTCAGATCAACTCTTTAAGTATGAATTTTCACAAGAGACCCTTGCACTGAGCATTCTCTGAAGCTGTACTTGGTGAGTCTGTGAGAGCCTGGTCCTTCAAAGCTCTGTAAAAGAAGCGTTGAAGTGCAGGTGCTGCAAAATTAGTGTTCTGCCCAGTTTTGAGAAACAAAATTGCACTAGTGGATATCTGTCTCTCTTAAGGGACACTAATTTGCCAAAATGAGTGTTCAAAGCTGAACAAGGGAATGGGTACCAAAAATATCTCCAGTAGCTCAGTTTGCAGCTGGTTCTTTCCTGCCTCTCAGTCTGGTGCATTAAGGCAGCTTGGTACCTAGAAACATAGAGTCATAAAATGCTTCAGGTTGAAGGGGACCTTTAAAGGTCATCTAATCCTGACTCCCTAGCAGTGACCAGGGACATCTGCAGCTAGACCAGGTTGCTCAGAGCCTTGTCCAAGCTGACCTAGAATGATTCCAGGGATGGAATATCTACCACTTCCCTGGGCAACCTGGGCCAATGTCTCACCACCTTCATTGTACAAAAATGTCTTTCTTATAGCTAGTCTAAATCTCCCCTCTTTTAGTTTAAAACCATCACCCCTTGTTCTGTCACAACAGGCCCTGCTAAAAAAATCTGTCCCCAGCTTTCTTATCAGACCATTTAAGTACTGAAAGGCTGCAATGAGGTCTCCCTGCAGCTCTCTTCTTCAGGCTGAGCAACCCCAACTCTCAGGATGTTCTTACAGCAGAGGGGTTCCAGCCTTCTGATCATCTTTGTGGCCCTCCTCTGGATCTGGTCTAACGGGCCCATGTGTCACTTGTGCTGAGGACTCAAGAACTGGACACATCACTGCAGGTGGAGTCTCACCAAAGCCAAGTTGACATGCAGAATCCCCTTCATTCACCTGCTGGCTATGCTGTGCTGCTTTGGACGCAGCCCAGGATATGGTTGGCTTCTGAGCTGTGAGTGCACGTGGCTGGCTCATGTCCAGATTTTCATCCATAGTGTTACAGTTTGAGCTGGGTGCCCCCCTGCAGTGTTTACTTCCTGTGTCCAGAAGTCCAGCCCAGAGGGGTGGACACAGGAAATTATGTAGTATTTCATACCACAATCCTTTGCACCACTATAAGATCCAGTGCGGAGTCTAGCACTATCTCTTTTCTTCCTCCTCCGTCAGCCGGTAACTGGGGAGATGTCTCCTGGCTTTGGGCCTGGCTAGGCCAAAGGCCACGGGGGGATGGGCAGTCTCAGATCTGGCCAGCTGAGACTAGCCTAGCAGTGGGGGGGGGGGGGGAAGGAGGAGCCCTGGTGGTCTCGGGTGTACCCTCAGGTAGGGATGGGATCTCTCTGGGTCTGTTTGGGGATTTTTCTTTGTCACTCTGCTTTTGCTTTTCTGTAAAAGTTCACTGCTTTCTATTTAAACTTTCCATCACTTTTGCAATCCGTTTGTCTGAGTGTTTATTGTTGCCAGGGGTGGGGAAGGGGGCTGCCTCAACCCAGCACACATAGTATCATAGTATCATTCAGGGTTGGAAGGGACCACAAGGATCATCTAGTTCCAACCCCCCTGCCATGGGGAGGGACACCCCACACTAGATCAGGCTGGCCAGAGCCTTGTCCAGCCTGGTCTTAAACACCTCCAGGGACGGGGCCTCGACCACCTCCCTGGACAACCCATTCCAAGGTTTCACCACTCTCATGGTGAAGAACCTCCTTCTCACATCTAGCCTGAATCTCCCCACCTCCAGCTTCATTCCATTCTCCCTAGTCCTATCACTACCTGAGATCCTGAGTAGTCCTTCCCCAGCCTTCCTGTAGGCCCCCTTCAGATACTGGAAGGCCACAATTAGGTCACCTCGGAGCCTTCTCTTCTGCAGACTGAACAGCCCCAACTCCTTCAGTCTGTCCTCATAGGAGAGGTGCTCCAGCCCTCTGATCATCCTTGTGGCCCTCCTCTGGACACGTTCCAGCACCTCCACATCCCTCTTGTAATAGGGGCTCCAGAACTGGACACAGTACTCCAGGTGGGGTCTCACCAGGGCTGAGTAGAGGGGGAGGATCACCTCCCTCGACCTGCTAGCCACACTTCTCCTGATGCAGCCCAGGATCTGATTGGCTTTGCGGGCTGCAAGTGCACATTGAGAGCTCCTGTTGAGCTTTTTGTCCACCAGCACCCCCAAGTCTCTCTCCTCAGGGCTACTTTCCAGCCAGTTACTGCCCAGCCTGTATTTGTGCCTGGGATTGCCTCGACCCAGATGCAGGACCCTGCACTTGCTCTTATTGAACTTCATGAGGTTGGCCTGTGCCCACCTCTCCAGCCTGTCAAGGTCCCTCTGGATGGCCTCCCTTCCCTCCAGCGTGTCTGCTGCACCACACAGCTTGGTGTCATCAGCAAACTTGCTGAAGGTGCACTCAATGCCACTGTCCATGTCACCCACAAAGATGTTGAACAAGACAGGTCCCAGGACTGATCCCTGAGGGACTCCGCTTGTCACTGGCCTCCCCTGGGACATGGACCCATTGACAGCCACTCTTTGGGTGCGGCCATCAAGCCAGTTCCTTATCCATTTAGTGGTCCACCCATCAAACCCATGTGTCACCAGTTTGGAGACCAGGATGTGGTGTGGGAGAGTTTCGAAGGCTTTGCTCAGGTCCAGGTAAATGACATCAGTTGCTCGCCCCTCATCTATTAATTTTGTCACCTGCTCATAGAAGGCCACCAGGTTGGTCAGGCAGGATTTGCCCTTGGCAAAGCCATGCTGACTGTTCCCAATCACCTCTTCACTATTCTTTTGAGCGAGTAGTGACTCCAGGAGGATCTGCTCCACGATCTTTCCAGGCACAGAGGTGAGACTGACTGGCCTGTAGTTCCCTGGTTCCTCCTTCTTACCCTTTTTGAAGATGGGGGCAATGTTTCCCCTTTTCCAGTCTGTGGGGACTTCCCCAGTTTGCCATGACTTTTGAAATATAATAGAGAGGGGTTCAGCAACCTCATCTGCCAGTTCTCTCAGTACCCGTGGGTGTATCCCGTCGGGTCCCATGGACTTGAACACTTTCAGGTTCTTCAGGTGATCACGAACCTGATCTTCACTTACCATGGGCAGTTCTTCCTCCCCGTCCCTGTCATTGTCTTCCATAACATCAGGAGTGTGGCTAGAGGCCCTTGCAGTGAAGACTGAGGTAAAGAAGTTATTAAGTACCTCAGCCTTTTCCTCATCACTTGTGACCATGTCACCAGTTTCCTTTCTGAGGGGGCCCACACCTTCCCTAGTCATCTTCTTCTCATTAATATACCTGTGGAAGTTCTTAGTGTTCCCTTTAATCTCCCTGGCTAGATTCAATTCAAACTCTGCTTTGGCTTTCCTAATCAGGACTCTTGTTGCCTGGGCAGCTTCCTTATATACCCCCTGTTCTAGCTGTCCTTCTCTCCACTTCCTGTAGAGTTTCCTTTTAAGTAATAGTGTGTCCAGTAGCTCCTTGCTCATCCAGGCAGGCCTCCTAGCATTCTTACCTGCTTTTCTCTTTGTTGGTATACAGAGCTCCTGGACACAGAGGAGGTGGTCCTTGAATACTGACCAGCTGTCCTGGGTCCCTCTTCCCTCCAGGGCTTTGTCCCACGACACTTTGGCTAGCAGATCCCTGAAATGATCAAAATCTGCGCGCCTAAAGTCTAGGGTTGTAAGCTTGGAATACTTCCTCCTGATTGCCCTGAGGATATTAAATTCAACTGCTTCATGGTCACTGCAGCCAAGGCCGTCTCTGAGCCTCACATTGGTTACCAGCCCTTCCCTGTTGGTGAGAACAAGGTCCAGCATAGCACCATTTCTTGTTGGTTCCTCTGCTGCCTCTACTGCTACTGGTCCTATCCTACACTGGATGAAGGTCGAAGATGCTGTAGTTCCTCGCATAGGTGGCAGAAGTGAGTGAAAGAATCAACCCAGTCACAGGCCTTTGAAGCTGTGTGATTTCAGCCCCTAATCAAGCTGTGTTTTGCACATCCTGAGTTGAAAAAGCAGGCTTTTCATTCTTGAATCTGCATAGACAAACCTGAGGGGCACTCTGTATTTCCTGCTAGATTCCAGATAAGATCTTCTCCTGTTTGTACTTGCAAAACAGTTTAGATTTGTGCTTCTGTGCTTGCAGGGCTCCTGCAAAAAGTTTGATCCACCCCTTCATTTTGTTGAGTCTGTTGCGAGTCAAATGATCTTTCTCAAGCTGTGAACACAAGAATGATTTAGCTTTAGAAAAATATTAAACCAAATTCCCTGCAAACAGATGATGTAATACCCAAGCTTCATGTTTGAACAGCAGCTAATTTATGAGGGGATAAACCAGAGTTAAGTCTGTCAGGCTTTTGAATTCCCAGATTCAGCAAAATATTGTTCTTTGTGCTTTGAAATGCAGGTTGTATATGTGTGTCTGCTGCTGTCCGTGTGATTTCCTTCAGCTTCTGTAGCTGAAGAGTTTGTCCATGGGAAAAAGGTATCAGTGTTTAGCAACAAAAGGTTTATACAAGTATATTCTATCTCATTGTTTTTAATATTTACTCCATGACTGAATTAAAACCAAACCAATCACTTCTGTGAGCTGCAGCACTACAAAACAGGGTTTCTTCTGAATGTGGACCTTCCTTTCACCAAATGTGATTGGCTGTCTGCAAGGTCCCAGGGACACTGCTGGCTGGGAAATTCCATGCTGTGCAGCTGGTTTGGGCTCCACGTGGACTGTTTACTTGGTCTTTGGACTTCCTCTCTCAGACAGTTATGTACAAAACAAGGAACGCTTAGTTTTCATGCATGTCATTTTGTTTATGAGCAGCTTTCACTGCTGGTGGCAGCTCTGATGTGTGTAATGCTTTATATCTGCTGACAGGAGGCGACTTAACTGTGGTTGGCTGTGTAAGAGGGAGGTTTGTGTTGATGCTTTCCCCCCTCCCTCCCAGATGGGATAGTCTGTTTATTGGGATTTTTCATTGACCTGTTCCTTTAATCTTCAATTTTGGCATAATTTCCCAGAGCTAGTGTAAGCAAAGAGCTTTGCCAACTAGCTTGCACAAGAGAGTGAGAGAAGCCCAGGAGCTTTAGTATCTGCTTATGATGGTGCAGGAGGGAAAAAGATGCTATTGTGAGAAATGGAAGGCACATATGAAGGAATTGCTTTTGTCTTCTTTAGCCTCCTATACTGAATACCAAAAAATAGTCTTTTAATATGAGGCTGCTCCAAGTCAGACGTTGACATGATTTGGGGTAAACTAATTTCTTTGCAATATCATTAACTAGCTTGGCATGCTGGGTGGCTTCATCAGTTTTTCTTCCTCTAAACAGCACTGTCAGAAAACTCTTGAGTTGCACTGCTGCCATGCTTGGTTTGGAGATGTTGCTCTGGAAAACAGTCACTTTGGGAGAGATGGCATTTGTGGAGAGATGTTGCTGACTCAACATTGATATCTGCTAGGCTGTGCTTGTTTTAAACAGCTGGATTGCAGAAAATTATAAAAATTGCAGGAGGGGATGGGTAGCAGAGGGACTGTCCTCCAATTGATAGTTTCTTTTTCTTTCCCTATGGTTTCTGTTAAAAACTTAGAGTAAGAATAGTGGGCCAGTTGCAATTGATGGTGAAGTTGTGCTTGAACTGTTTATCGTTTTATTTCTCCACTCTGGCATTATTTTCATGTAAGTCCTTTTGCTCAAAATTTCCCTCTTCTCTGCCAGCTGTGGAGCAGCTGTGAAGATACCAGAAAACATAGAGTGCTCTTAAGAACTGCTCAGAGAAACATGTTTTTGCAATGGAGGCTGGTTTTAGCTGGAGCTTCTTGTATGAGCTGATCTGCCCTATAGCTAGCAGTGATGGCAATGTGTTGAGAAACTGTGAAGAGGTGCAGACAAGGGGCCTTTTGTTCAATTGCCTTAGTAACCCTGCCTCTCTGAAAGATGAGATGTTCTCATTCGCACATTGTGTTGTTCACAGGAAGGTTGTTTCTTATGAAGCAGACCTGGGTTGAGGGGCTGATTTTTGGGAAACACTGATCCTTCTATTCCCTCAATCTCCATTTTTTGACAACAGGAGGTTCCTAGCCAAAAGAAGTCTGTAGCTGTCTAGCGTTTGACCCCCAAATCACAAACAGCATGTCCTGCTATCTCTCATCCTTTGCTTTATCTGCTTCTGTGAGCACAATGTGCTGTACACTGGGATCAGTACTGTGTAATATCTTTATCAATGATATAGTAGGATTGAGTGAACCTTCAAAATATGTGTATGATGTCAAGCTGAGTGGTGGAGTTGACATGCCTGAGGTATGGGTTCAATCCAGATGAACCTAGACAAACTCAAGAAGTAGGCCTCTGTAAACCTTCTGAGGTTTGGCAAGGCCAAGTGCAAGGTCCTACATCTGAGTCACAGCAATCTTTGGTATTGGTACAGGTTGGGGGTGATATGATTGAGACCTGTGGAGAAGGACTTGGAGTGCTAGTAGGTGAAAAAGCATTCACAGTGCACAAGCCAACTGTGTCCTGGGCTATATCCAGAGCAGCATGGCCAGCAGGTCAAGGGGGGGGATTCTGCTGCTTTACTTCACTCTGCTGAGACCTTACATGGAGTATTAAGTCCAGCTCTTGAGCACTTGGCACAAGAACATCAACCTCTGCAGAGGAAAGAGTAGGGCACAAGGTAGGGTCAGTTGAGAAGTCAGGAACCCAGCTGCGATGCATGTACACCAATGCACGCAGCCTGGGCAATAAGCAAGAGGAGTCGGAGGTCCTGATCCATCAGGGCGACTATGATATAGTCGCCATCTCAGAAACTTGGTGGGACAACACCCACGATTGGAGTGCTACACTGGGGGGTTACAGGCTCTTTAGGAGAGACAGGCGAGGAAGAAGAGGAGGAGGGGTGGCTCTGTATATTAGGGAGTCACTCTCTGCCACACAACTTGAGGTGGAAGATGAGGGAGTTGAGAGCCTATGGGTTAAAATCAGAGGGCAGCCTAACAAATCTGACATCCTGGTTGGAATCTGTTACAGACCACCCAACCAGGATGAGGAGGCTGATGAATTGTTCTACAAGCAGCTGGAGGCCGTCTCAAGATCATCAGATCTTGTCCTTGTCAGCGACTTCAACCTCCCAGATATCTGCTGGGAACTTAATTCAGCAGGGAGGAGGCAATCCAGAAGACTCCTAGAGCGAATGGAGGGCTGCTTCCTGACACAGCTGTTAAGTGAGCCTACCAGGGGACAGGCTCTGCTTGACATACTGTTCTGCAATAGGGAAGGGCTAGTGGGAGATGTGATCGTGGGAGGCTGCCTAGGGTGTAGTGATCACGAGATAGTGAAGTTTTCAATATGCAGGGAGATAGGGAGGACTGCCAACAGAACCTTCACCTTGGACTTCCGAAGGGTGAACTTCAGCCTATTTAAGAAACTTATTTGTAAAGTTCCCTGGGTACCAGCCCTCATGAACCAAGGGGTCCAGGAGAGTCGAACCTACTTCAAGCAGGAGCTCTTGAAGGCACAGGAACTGGCGGTTCCCACGTGCCGAAAGACGAGCCGGCAGGGAAGGCAACCGGCCTGGATGAGCAAGCAGCTCCTGGAGGATTTAAGGGGAAAAAAGAGGCTGTATCACCTCTGGAAGGAGGGGAAGGCTTCTCGAGGTATGTTCAAGGAAGCTGTTAGATTATGTAGGAATAAAATTAGGGAGGCAAAGGCCCAGTTGGAACTGAAGCTGGCCACCTCTGTCAAAGATAATAAAAAGCATTTTTATAAATATATTAACAATAAGAAAACAGCAGGAAGAACCTGCACTCCCTATTGGACCTGGAGGGGAACATGGTGACTGAAGATGAGGAAAAGGCTGAGGTCCTGAACGCCTTCTTTGCCTCAATGTTTAACAGCAAGGCAGGAGTTCAGGATGAGTGGCCTCCAGAGCTGGGCGATGGGGTCGGGGAGCAGTGTAATGCCCCGGTAATCCATGAGGAAATAGTTTGGGACCTGCTGAGCCACTTGGACACTCACAAGTCCATGGGACCGGATGGGATCCATCCTAGGGTGCTGAGAGAGCTGGCAGATGTGCTGGCCAGGACGCTCTCCATCATTTTCCTCCAGTCCTGGCTCACCGGTGAGGTCCCAGATGACTGGAAACTGGCCAATGTGGTCCCCATCCGTAAGAAAGGTCGAATGGAGGAACCTGGAAACTGCAGGCCAGTCAGCCTGACCTCAGTGCCAGGGAAAGTGATGGAGCAGATTATCCTGGCGGCAATAACTGCGCACCTGAAGGATGGCCAAGGGCTCGGGTCCAGCCAACATGGATTTAGGAGGGGCAGGTCCTGCCTATCCAACCTGATCTCCTTCTATGATCAGGTGACCCGTCTGGTGGACGTGGGGAGGCCTGTGGATGTGGTCTACCTGGACTTCAGCAAGGCCTTTGACACCGTCCCCCACAGCAAACTACTGGCTAAGCTGTCAGCTCGTGGCTTGGACCACTACACTCTGTGCTGGGTTAGGAATTGGCTGGAGGGCCGAGCCCAGAGAGTGGTGGTGAACGGTGCCACATCCACCTGGCAGCCAGTCACCAGTGGCGTCCCCCAGGGATCAGTGCTGGGCCCCGTCCTCTTCAACATATTCATCAATGATCTGGATGAGGGGGTCGAGTCAGTCATCAGGAAGTTTGCAGATGACACCAAGTTAGGAGCAGATGTTAGTCAGTTAGAGGGTAGAAAGGCTCTGCAGAGGGACCTCGACCGACTGGACAGATGGGCAGAGTGGTGAGACCCCACCTGGAGTACTGTGTCTAGTTCTGGAGCCCCTATTACAAGAGGGATGTGGAGGTGCTGGAACATGTCCAGAGAAGGGCCAGGAGGATGATCAGAGGGCTGGAGCACCTCTCCTATGAGGACAGACTGAAGGAGTTGGGGCTGTTCAGTCTGCAGAAGAGAAGGCTCCGAGGTGACCTAATTGTGGCCTTCCAGTATCTGAAGGGGGCCTACAGGAAGGGCTGGGGAAGGACTTTTCAGGATGTCAGGTAGTGATAGGACTAGGGGGAATGGAATGAAGCTGGAGGTGGGGAGATTGAGGCTAGATGTGAGGAGGAGGTTCTTCACCATGAGAGTGGTGAGACCCTGGAATGGGTTGTCCAGGGAGGTGGTCGAGGCCCCGTCCCTGGAGGTGTTTAAGACCAGGCTGGATGAGGCTCTGTCCAGCCTGATCTAGTGTGGGGTGTCCCTGCCCATGGCAGGGGGGTTGGAACTAGATGATCCTTGTGGTCCCTTCCAACCCTGAATGATACTATGAAAAGCAATTCTGATACTATGAAAGTATTCAACAAGTCCAAGTGCCGAGTGCTGCACTTTGGCTATGGGAATCCCATGCAGAGCTACAGGCTGGGGTCGGAGTGGCTGGAGAGCTCCCAAACAGAGAGGGACCTGGGGGTGCTGATCGATAGCCACCTGAATATGAGCCAGCAGTGTGCCCAGGTGGCCAAGAGGGCCAATGGCATCCTGGCCTGCATTAGGAATAGTGTGGTCAACAGGAGCAGGGAAGTCATACTTCCCCTGTACTCTGCTTTGGTTAGGCCGCACCTTGAGTACTGTGTCCAGTTCTGGGCCCCTCAGTTTAAGAAGGACATCGAAACACTTGAACGTGTCCAGAGAAGGGCAACAAGGCTGGTGAGAGGCCTTGAGCACAAGCCCTATGAGGAGAGGCTGAGGGAGCTGGGATTGTTTAGCCTGGAGAAGAGGAGGCTCAGGGGTGACCTCATTGCCCTCTACAACTACCTGAAGGGTGGTTGTAGCCGGGAAGGGGTTGGTCTCTTCTCCCAGGCAAGCAGCACCAGAACAAGGGGACACAGTCTCAGGCTGCGCCAGGGGAGGTTTAGACTCGAGGTGAGGAGGAAGTTCTTCACTGAGCGAATCGTTCGTCGGTGGAACAGTTTGCCCAGGGAGGTGGTTGAGTCACCATCCCTGGAGGCGTTCAAGAGGAGATTAGACGTGGCACTTGGTGCCATGGTCTAGTCATGGGGTCTGTGTTGATAGGTTGGACTCGATGATCCTCGAGGTCCTTTCCAACCTAAGTTATACTGTGATACTTTTGCAGCTGGTTTGGAGGAAGCCACAAAAATGATGTAGCAGGAACCCCTTTGCTGTGAGGACAAGATGAGAGTGTTGGGGTTGTTTAGCCTGGAGAAGAGAAGGCTGCAGGGAGACTACCTTGCAGCTGTTCAGCACTTCTGAAGTGGTGTATAAAAACAGCTTGGGGCAACCTTTTTAGCAGGGCATTTTGTGACAGGTCAAGGGGTGATGGTTTGAACCAACTAAAAGAGGGGAGATTCAAACTAGATACAAGGAATACATTTATTTTTCTTAATGCTGAGAGTGGTGAGGCACTGGTCCAGGTTTGCCACAGAGGTGGTAGAAGCTTCATCCCTGGAACTATTCCAGGTCAGGTTGGATATGGCTCTGACACCTTGCTCTTGTTGAAGACGTCCCTGCTTACTGCAGGAGATATGGACTAGGTGACCTTTAAAGGTCCCTTTCAACCCCAAACATTGTATGATTCTGTGATTTAAATTAATTGTAGTCTTTGCTAAGTATCCGGCTAATACTGACTTAGTCTGTGGTGTGAGCTGAATAAGCTGAAATGAATGATGTAGTTTGAACTTGTTTGGCATGTGTGTATATGCAGTTTCATTGCAGATGGTAGAGGAAATTAAGATCTTGCTTTAAGTCCATCTCAAGGAGAGGAAAGAGACGCCTTGGGCTTGCTATGGCAGTAAGGAAAGACTTGGCGGGAGCATGGCAGGAGTGTTTCTAAAGCTGTTATTTGAAGGTGATAAAAACCCCTTCCTAATGAGTGAGGTCATCATACAAAATTGAAGAGTTGTTGTTAATTGTGTGCTATTACAGATGTCTTGTAATGATCTTCTGCATTCTGGTCCATTGCCATACCCCTGGGATAATTTTTCTTAATCTGTTGAAAATGAGATTCAGAAAAACAAGAAAATCTGGCTGCCTGAGGTTTCAGTAAAGCCAGCAGTTAGAAGCACTGCTGATCTCTGTGTGTTCTGTGGATGCTGAGTTGATGGTATCTAGAAAGAGACTGTGGCATCTCCTTTCCATGAGTGGAGGAGATATGGGCAACTCTGTGTGTTTTTTGAGATGCTACTGCAAAATTACAAAGTGCAGAAGTCTCCCAGCAGGCAAAGAAACGGAGATGCAAAGAGATGTCTGGAATCATCCAAATGAGCTGATGGCAGAACTGGAGCTAACACACACATGCAGTTTCCCTTGTGTTTCAGAGCTATTATGCAGCATGTCCTTCAAACTCCTGGAAAGCTTGTGAGTCTTTGAGGTTAGCTTTGAGAGGTTTGTTGTTGGCATCAATGAATGCCAGGATTTGAAAAAAATAAAGATGCAGTGTCAGGAGCAATGCTTCTTGAGTGACTGCAGGGATTTCTGAATCTGGTGGAAGCTTATGTAAATGGTGAGCTCATGAGTTGTTTTTCTTTAAAGACACCTTTTTTCTCTTCACCCCCTCAGCTTTTTGCTGCAGTACTGAGGCAGGCAGTAAGATCTCCACTGCAGCTTTCAGCTCTGTGGGAGTCTTATGCCTACAATTGATCAGTTTCTTGCTGATATTCAGTAGCCCAGAGAGCAAATATAATGCAGTAAATTCATTATATGCTAAAATATTTACTGTATGATTGTAAAGATCATAGATGGCAATGAAGGCTCAGTATAATACAGCCCTGAATCATTCCAGAGATGGTATCTGTCACTGCTCTCTTTGGAGAGAAGTGGCTCTTAAAGTACCTCAAATAACTTATCCTTGGCACATGCTTTTTGAGGAGCATGCTTGGATCTTCCAATAGTCAATAATACAAGCCCTATGAGGAGAGACTGAGGGAGCTGGGGTTGCTTAGCCTGGAGAGGAGGAGACTCAGGGGTGACCTTATTACTCTCTACAACTACCTGAAGGGAGGTCGTAGACAGGCGGATGTTGGTCTCTTCTCCCAGGCAGCCTGTACCAGAACAAGAGAACACAGTCTCAGGCTGCGCCAGGGGAGGTTTAGGTTGGATGTTAGGAAGAAGTTCTACAAAGAGAGAGTGATTGCCCATTGGAATGGGCTGCCTGGGGAGGTGGTGGAGTCGCCGTCATTGGAGGTGTTCAGGAGGAGACTTGATGGGGTGCTTAGTGCCATGGTTTAGTTGTTTAGGTGGGTTGGATTGGTTGATGGGTTGGACATGATGATCTTGAATGTCTCTTCCAACCTGGTTTATTCTATGTAATTCTGTTCTATGTAAATAGCTGTTATACTGCATCTGAAAGTTAACAGCTCTATTTAATAATCTTGTTGTGTGTACTCCCACAGACAGGCATGAAGGGTAGAGCAGGAAAGGAGTCTTAATTTGACCTTGTACTTTTTGGCTTGATGTAAGTAGCTTGCAGAGCCGTATAACAAAATCTCCATGATCTTTCTATTAAGGTCATGTGCTGGGTTGAGGCAGCCCTCTCCCCCACCACTAGCAAAAAAATAATAACTCAGACAAACGGATTGCAAAAGTGGTGGAAAGTTTAAGTAGAAAGCAGTGAACATTTACAGAAAGCCAAAAGCGCAGTGACAAAGAAAGATCCCAAAACAGACCCAGAGGCATCCCATCCCCACCTGAGGGTACACCCAAGACTCCCAGGGCTCCTTCTTCCTTCCCCCCCCCCCCCCCCCCCCCACACACACACACACACTGCTAGGCTAGTCTCAGCTGGCCAGATCTGAGACTGCCCCTCCCCCCGCGGCCTTGGGCCTAGCCAGGCCCAAAGCCAGGGGACATCTCCCCCAGTTATCGGCTGACGGAGGAGGAATAGAAGAGGAAGTGCTAGACCTGCATTGGATCTTATAGTGGTGCAAAGAATTGTGGTAAGAAATACATAATTTCCTGTGTCCACCTCTCTGGGCTGGACTTCTGGACACAGGAAGTAAACACAGCAGGGGGCACCCAGCTCAAACTGCAACATGTCACTATAATGTAGAGTCATGAATGCTGAATGGCATTTTGCTCCTACCTGTGTAGGAGTGAATTACTTGTTGCATAACATGATTTGGAAGGATAGCAATTAAAAGGTTTCTTGGCAATGAGGTGGGCTGTGATTTGCCTGCTCCTGAACCACAAAATGAAGTATCATTTGACAAATGGATTTGGGATCATGAGGAACCTCTCAAACTACTTTCACAGGTGCATGAGTGGTGGTGCATAACTGGGCCTGGTTGGAGGGCCCTGAACAGGGTAGAATATGTCACTGACCTACTTGCTGGTAGTTCTGGCATCTGACTAGGATGAGTTGTTCAACCAGCTGATACCCAATGCCTTCTTATAATGGCATGTCCTTAAACAACAGTTAGATGATTGGATGCCAAGGACCATTTTGGAGTCTGGCCTTGCAAATAGAGCATGTTAATTGAAGCTGCTCTCACTGTCAAGGCTGCCTTTTTAGGTCTGCTGTCTGTCATCCTGATGCTACTCCAGTCTCTCTGGCTTCTCACTGATTGCAGATGAAGCCCTGACTGCAGTCTGCCTCCGATCCTCATTATAGGGAGACTGTGGTTTGGCTGCTGGCATTCACATTTGTCACCTGCCGCCACTCCTCTGGCTGTGATTGGCTCTTTCCTCATAGTACTGAGAGTTTCACTAATTGGAAGCAGGTTCTGAAAGGGCCACATTGGTTCTTCTTTGTCATGAGTAAGCTCTTTGTGTGAGTGTGCATTTCAGGCAGCTGCATGAAGTTCAACAGCTTTGTCAAGATTGGACAGATCTCTAGATAATCAAGCAAATATCTTGATTATGAGGATGGAAAATAATATTTGATTTACAGATGTTGCTGCACATAAAGTACTTCTGTGGATTCTCTGAATGGCAATGTTTGGGTGTGTTTGGCATCCTCAATTTGTGAGTGTGTCTATTTTCTGAACATGCCTCTCTGGACAGTGTATGGAACTGTCTACATGTGTAATGTGGACAGATGTTTTAGAGAGAAGCAGATGATTAATAATGTGTCAGTAGCATTTTAAGCCAAGTTGAGGGGTTATGTTGGGTCAAGTGTCCTTGGAGTTTACAGTAAACCAGATAAAGGCTGATGGAGACTATTGCCTTATGTCTGATTTGACAGGCAGGGTTGAAAAGGCGAAGGGGATGAAATGTGTTTGAATTAAATCCTCTGGACACCTTTTCCTTCTCTCCATTATGAAGTTCAAGACAAACTTGAAACCATTTTCCATTGTCTGTACCTCTGAGAGCAGTGAAAGGGGGAAAGCAATGCAGCAGGCACGTGTGTCTCACATCTGCAGCTCCTGATGGCTGCTTTGGAGAGGGTGCACCAGTAGCAGGAGTAGTGCAAGTGTTTGTGAAGGGTGTTGAAGTATTTTCTCCTTTGCATAAGCTCTCTCAGTCATAGACTGACAGATACACAGAAGATTAGGAAATGTTATCACAACCTCTTGAAGCTGTGGAAAGCTGGAAAGGAGAGGTCCTATGATCTCTCTCTCCTGGTTGTGTTGTAGACAAGATTTGGGAAGTGATAGGATTGAATACAAGCTTTCTTGTTTGTAGTGTTAGTTGCACCCTCAGTTTGCTGTGCAACAGCACTGCTTTTGCTGGGACAAGGAAGGGGAGAAATGATGGGAGGGTAGAAATAATATGTGCTTGGTTCAAAAAAACTAATGAATTTATGGTGACAGATCCTTTGCTCTTTAAGGCGAGAGCAGTGTTTAGGTTGGTACTTTTTTGTACAGATGTAGTTGTCTACAAAGCCCTTCTTTTTTCCTTTGGCATCTGCTTTGTAGCAGCAGAGAAAAACAACATTTCATGTTGTCCTAAGCAAACATCTTGAACCACTTTAGTTTTATGTGCCTCAGAAGTGCCTGCTGCTTTTGCTAGCTGTACAGAGAGCCAGACCAGCTAGTTTAGGTGTAATACTTAATCTGTTATGACCAATCATAACACCTTACTAAATGAGAAGTGCCTTTCTCAAGGCTAAACCTTGGATGCTGGGTGATTTTGGAGACTGTACAAAGCTCCTTGTAGTTGCAACTTCTTCCTTCTTCAGAGAAGGAAGAGCCGATGTGGTTGCTGGATCCAATTATACCACATGGTAGCAGGTCTGAGGTTTGAAGCATGTTTCTGGCCATTTTAGCGAGAGTCATGTGATGGTTGAGTTATCATTGAAGGAAGTTGAAGGGCTTTGTTTCACTCACTTGACCCTGGAAAGACTAGCCAGTTTGTCAGCTACCATCCATCCATGAGGGAATGTTGCAAGAAGGGGCCGCTATACAATCAATGTGATCAATCGAATCCAACTTTATTGAGCATCAGACACATCTTATATACAGTTTACTATAATTATGCCCACTTGGCAACATACTATTGGTTACAGATTACATGTCAATCCCACCTCTTGCTGTTTTAACATCCTACTTCAGCTAGCCACAAACATCCTGTTTGAATAAGCCCCCTACTTGTTTTACGACCCTCACGATTACACGATTACAGTGCCCTTGTGACACTTTGTGATAATTCAGCTACATCTATCATGTTCTGTGGCATTCCTTATCTTATCAGGGCGCCAGGCAGTCCTGCAGGCATCCCTTATCTTATCAGAAGACCACCACAGTCCTGCAGGCCTTTTTCCTTTGCCCATTCTACTACAAGGGAAAGGTGCAGCTAGATGGAGGATTCCTTCTGCACTAGCAAAGGAGGGAGCAAGATAGTGTAAAGTGTCTTTTCCTAGTGATTTTTGTGTCTCTGATCAGTTGTTCATTGATGGAGGAAATCACACTGAAAACAACCACAGAGCTTTTTGTTTTAGCTCTCTAACTTGAGCTTAGATCATACAAAGCAAGCCCTTCGAGCCTGAGAAGGGGGTTTTGTGGAGGAACAAAGCTTATTGTCAGCCGAGGTGTTCAGACCTTTGGGAAATTGTGACCATTGTCTGGGCTATTATTGCTTAATAAAAGCTTTGCATTTCCTCATTCAGGGTCTTGAAAATCTGGTTCTGTGCTTTTAAAAATAACTCAGCGTGAACCACAATTGGGAGCATTCACAGAGGAAATTCTTCAGCCCTTTAAAACAAAGTGGAGGGAGGGAAAAAAAGCCTTCCTTAAGGCACTTGTCCATGAAGGGTGAGTGCGTCCAAACTGTGCTTCTGCTATCTGGAAGAAGCAGGGCGGTGTGACAGCCTGGTTTTGTTCATGCTGAGGGTTTGTTTGCCTGCAACCTTTGTGCTGGACCCAAAATTCTTGATCTCAGCTGAGGAATCTGTGGATGGATGTGCTGAGTGAATCCTTGGGATGGAAGGTGGTGGAGCTTTGTGCTTGATGCAGAAGGTAGGAACACGCTTGGGTATTTTTTTGCTTATAACAGAGACTGCTACAGAAAGGGTAACTTCAGGCAAACTGAAATTCGGTCGCATGATGAAGGATGGGCAGTATTTAGGGCACCTGCTGCTGCAGGCTCTGTGCTGGCTTTGGGGTGCTGCCTTAGTGCAGACACTGCTGCAGGCTGTGATGGGGGTCACTAGTGAGGGGAAAAAATTGAACCAGCACTTGAAATGAAGCCAGCAGGTATCACGGGTAACCTCACTGCTGTTTGGATGCTGGGCAGGAAAGTTTGAGGATTTGTTCTTGAACCAGCCAGTGCTGGAGTGGGGAAGAGTATAGAAGAGGGGGTGCTGTGGGCTCTGCAGTAGCCTTATCTGTAGTTAGAATAAACCTTTATTAGAATAAACCAAACCAGGTTGGAAGAGACCTTCAAGATCATCGTGTCCAACCCATCAACCAATCCAACCCACCCAAACAGCTAACCCATGGCACCAAGCACCCCGTCAAGTCTCCTTCTGAACACCTTCAATGACGGCGACTCCACCACCTCCCCGGGCAACCCGTTCCATAGCGCAATCACTCTTTCTGTATAGAACTTCTTCCTAACATCCAACCTGAACCTCCCCTGGCGCAGCTTGAGACTGTGTCCTCTTGTTCTGGTACTGGGTGCCTGGGAGAAGAGACCATCATCAGCCTGTCTACAACCTCCCTTCAGGTAGTTGTAGAGAGTGATAAGGTCACCCCTAAGTCTCCTCTTCTCCAGGCTAAGCAGCCCCAGCTCCCTCAGCCTCTCCTCATAGGGCTTGTGTTCCAAACCCCTCACCAACTTTGTTGCTCTTCTCTGGACTCGTTCCAGCAAGTCAACATCCTTCCTAAACTGAGGGGCCCAGAACTGGACACAGTACTCGAGGTGTGGCCTAACCAGTGCAGTGTACAGGGGCAGAATGACCTCCCTGCTCCTGCTGGCCACACTGTTCTTGATGCAGGCCAGGATGCCATTGGCCCTCTTGGCTGCCTGGGCACACTGCAGGCTCATGTTAAGCCTACCATCAACCAGCACCCCCAGATCCCTCTCTGCCTGGCTGCTCTCCAGCCACTCTGACCCCAGCCTGTAGCACTGCCTGGGGTTGTTGTGGCCAATGTGCAGAACCCGGCATTTGGATGTGTTAAATCTCATGCCGTTGGATTCTGCCCATCTGTCCAGCCTGTCCAGGTCTCTCTGCAGAGCCTCTCTACCCTCCAGCAGATCAACTCTTGCCCCCAGCTTGGTGTCGTCAGCAAATTTACTGATGATGGACTCAATGCCCTCATCCAGATCATCAATAAAGATGTTAAAGAGCACAGGGCCCAGCACTGATCCTTGGGGCACACCACTAGTGACTGGTTGCCAGCTGGATGTGGCACCATTCACCACCACTCTCTGGGCTCGGCCCTCCAGCCAGTTCCTAACCCATCGCAGTGTGCTCCCGTCCAAGCCATGGGCTGACAGCTTGGCCAGCAGTTTGCTATGGGGGACGGTGTCAAAGGCCTTGCTGAGGTCCAGGTAGACTACATCAACAGGCCTCCCCACATCCACCAGGCGGGTCACCTGATCATAGAAGGAGATCAGGTTGGTCAGGCAGGACCTGCCCTTCCTAAATCCATGCTGGCTAGGCCTGATCCTTTGGCCATCCTGTAAGTGTTGTGTTATTGAACTCAGGATGACCTGTTCCATGATCTTGCCTGGCACTGAGGTCAGGCATTTACAGTTATTTACAGTTATTTACAGGTATTTACAGTTATTTACAGTTATTGCTCTTGACTTTTGCTGTGAGGTTGCAGTCCTGCACAGAAGCCCCATAACTAGTTCACAAATCCAATTTTGGAGGCTTGTTTCCTTCTTGTGTGGAAATAATTATATTGCTTCTTTCTTATGTTCTGGCTTTGACTAAGAGAAGGAATGTATTCAGGTTTTTTCTCTTTGTGTTGTGGTGGTTGTTTTAATTTTGCCTTCTACAGCAGGCAGTGCAGTGTCTGCTGTTAAAATATTCTGGAGAGCAGCTGCTGCCCACGTATTGCACAGAAATGTGTGTTTAGTGGTTGCAAGACAGGCTTGCTCTTGGGTGTGCCTTCTTGTTTTCTTCAGGGCAAGTGTCCACATATGTGCTTGGCCATAATTTATCATTACCATTGAAACTGGAGAGATACAATTTACATTAGTGCTTTGTGTGCATAATACTCATTGACTCTTGAAGTAAGTTTTGCCTTGAAGCCATGGTTTCCAGCAGGATAGAGGTGACAGCATAAGAAAGGAGCTGCCTGGGGTAACACTGGACTGCAGCAGTGCTGTAGAAGATATCTGGAAGTCAGGAGGCTAACGTCTGGGTTATCAGCTCATTTTTACCATTGAAATAGGAAATGAATGTAGGCAGTTTGCCTCTCTGGTGCCTCAGTTTCTCCACAGAAAAAAATAAATACAGCATGACTTGCCTTTTTACTGCACTGAGCAGCTTGCAAACTCTCCAAACTCTGTGTAATGAAGTCAGAAAACACAGAAAGAAGAGCATTGGAGAAATCCCTTAATTATGTGGTAAGACTTGAGCACAACAGAGTGATGAGAAGGTGAGTGCTGGTGTGTTTCCAAGCATGTTCGTAACTTAGATATGGTCTGAGGTGAAGTTCAGCATTAGCTAGACCTTTTGCCCACAGGCAGTGCTGAGAGCAATTTCTTTTCCTTCAAAATAAGGATAGAAAGGGTTTGTGAACCTGTGTGCATGTTCATTAGGACCAAGCAGGAGTTACTCTTCCTCCTCCTTACTGTCTTCTGTAGTATCTATGATACGCACAGGCATATGTGATGCAAGAGAGAGGGGACAAGGCACAGACCTGCAGTCGCTAAATCCAGTAACACCTTTGTGTGCCTTGGAATTGCTTGATGTTTTCTAGGCCATGTGCACCATAAAATGATTTCCATGCCTATGTTTGCAGAATGCGCTGTGCCTATTTTTGTTTGTAGCCATGTGACTGATCTGGGGCCATATGTTAAGAATATAACTGCCTTTTTTTTTTTAACTATCTAATAAAAATGCAGACTGGAGCTCTTTAATGAGGCGATAAGTCATTCCTGCCTCTCCTCTTTTTAAGGCAAAACCACCTCACACACTGGCTTCTTTTTGTGTAGACTCCTGCTTTGCATTTCTACGCATTCTTCATCATCACATCAAGCCTCTTGCAAAAGGCAGTAAGAAGGGGCTGCTGAACAGGGCATTTTGGTGTGTAGAAACCTAAACCTTTGCAAAGGGAAAACCTTGAGCTTTAATGGAGGAAGACACAGGCTGGGTGTGAGTGATGACAGAAAGTATTTTGAGGGAAAAGTTAAAAAAAAAACAAAATCCCATTGTACTGAGCAAGTTTAGCCTGCTCTTGAATTGTACAGCTAAGAACAAGAGCCATTAGGAAGCAGTTTGAGAGGAGAAAGATTTGCAATTTTTGTTTCTTCCCTTTGCAAAATTCAAGTGATTGTTGGAAGTTTCTGCCATCCAAAGGAAAATTATAGAATCACAGAATGATTTGAGTGGGAAGGGACCTTTAGTTGGTCCATCTAGTCCAAACTTCTCTGCAGCCAGAAGAGACATCTTCAGCCAGATCAGGTTGTTCAGAGCTCTGTCCAGCCTGACCTAGAAAGCTTTCAGGGATGGAGTATCTACCACCTCTCTGGATGACCTGTACCAGTGACTCACCACTCTGTAAGTACTGAAAGGCTGCTGTAAGGTCTTCCAGAAATAATCTTTGTCACTGCCACCTACTTGGTTAAGTCAGTGGTTGAGGTTGTGTTCAGCAGCATGCCAGTGGTGACTGGGGTGTGTGTGGCACAGCTGGGCACCAGTGTAAAACTACAGTGCTTCTGATTCTGAACCTTCAGTTCTAGGAGGAAATGGCTTTGCTGCAGAACAGCTCTGGTTTGCCAGCATATTGCTGCACCCGCTGCTGCAGCAAATGTACCATGGTTGTGGTTTGACAGCTGAAGTCAGAATACGACTGCTAAATCAGATTACACTTGCATGAGGTGGCTGGGTGTGAAATCCCAGGTGGCTGAGTGGCACTGTCACCAAGACATCGCTGTGTGGTCTCACGATTTCTTGTCTGGAGCAGCGGAGTTGTCTCCTTCAGTTGCTGTGCCCGAGTGCTCATTTGCATCCCAGTGCTGCCACTCGCTGCTTCTGCCAGGACATCCGTTGGCAGGCTTGTACTATTTGTTGAAGCATCCAGACTGGGGAGAAGAAAAGCTGTGCCTGTTTTGTAAGGGCTTCTTCCTTTTTTTTTTTTTTTCTCTCACTGCTCACAGGTTGTTCTCACTTGTGGCCAGTGTGGTGACAAGCTCTAAGTAGAGGAAGAGAATTACAGAGTCATAGAATGCTTTAGGTTGGAAGAGACCCTTAAAGGTCATCTGGTCCAATATCCCTGCAGTGAGTAGGACATCATTACTAGATCAGGTTACTCAGATTCCCATACCACCTGACTTGGAATAATTCCAGGGATGGAGAATCTGCCACCTCTCTGGGCATCCTGGGCTGGTGTCTCACCACCCTCATTGTGAAAGTATGCTTTCCTTCCATCTAGTCTGAATCTCCCCTCTCTTGGTTTAAAACAATCACCCCTAGTCCTGTCACAACAAGCCCTTCTAAAAAGATTAACCCAAGCTTTTTTGTAGGCCCCTTTAAGTACTGAAAGGTTGCAAGAAGGTCTTTCTGGAGCCTTCTCCAGGCTGAACAACCCCAACTCTCAGAGGTGTTCCAGCCCTTGGATCATTGTTGTGGCCTCCTCTGGACCCACTGCAACAGGTTTTTGTCTTTTTTGTATTGAGTGCTCAAGAGCTGGATGTAGTATTCCAGGTAAGGTCTCACCAGCATGGAGTAGAGCAGCAGAATCGCCTCCCTTGAAAAGGAGGACAAGGGGGCCATAGCAATTCCAGGTTGTGATTCAGGATTGAAAGCCAGCATTTTGGTGTAAAAAACAATAGATCTGTGAGTAATTGTTTAACCATGAAGTGTGTCAGAACTGCTGAAAAGCAGGTGGATGAGCTTTCTGAAATACAGACTCATGGGTAAAGTTCCTGATAGAAGGTAGTTTTAATTTACAGCCTTTTTCAACAGGCAGTCTAACTTGACTAAACATATTTAGCAGGGCCTTGCATAGTAAGAGGTGCTTTTCTTACAGGCCACACATTCTCTCAGAGACATTGAGGCACATTAGCTGCATCCTTCTGAAGACATGGGTCCCTCTTGGGAATGATCATTTTTGGTGTTCAGCTGCTTGTGGTAGTTAAAGTCAGTCCCCTCCGAGATTCACTTTTCAGACTTGTGCTGTAGTCAGATGTTTGGCCATTGTTTTAATCATTGGTTTCTCCTCTGTGCAGTCTACTTGCCAAACAGCGCAGTTTCCAGTCTTAGTTATTTTCAGATTTGCCATTAGTATCTTGTTTTAATCAGTGCTGACAAAGTGCCTGACTTGCTACAGGCTCCAGGCAAGGGTTGGGATTTAAGTGTTCTTCAAAGAAGCCTTTGTGATGCAAGAATGGTGCTCCTTGTGCTGGCAATAGTTTTATATCTCTGCCTCCTAATAACCATCTTGTGATAATACCTTCTTCCTCTGACTTACACAGACAAATCGATTCCAAGGAGAAATTTTCCCCTGAAAATGTTGCTGTTTGTTCTGCCAAGTCCAACTGGAGCTTTATTATTGCTTTGGTTTAATAACCAGGATGCTCCTGGTAGAGGTGAAATATCTCCAAGAGATATTGTCTCTTATTAGCCTGGTAGCTGAACATTCCCCTCCTTGTTTTAACACTTGAGGGCAATAGGACAGAAAAAGATAGGATCATGTAATCATTAGGGTTGGAAAAGACTTCCAAGATAATCAGGTCCAACCAGCAGTTCTAGGTCTACCACTAAACCGTTTCCCTCAGCACCGCATATACACAGCTTGTGAGTCTGTCCATGGATGGGGACCCTGTCACTGCCCTTGGCAGCCTATCCCAGGGCTTAGCAAGTCTTTCAGTGATGTTTTTTCTAATATCTAATCTAAATCTCCCCTGGCACAACTGGAGGCTGTTTCCTTTCATCCTATCACTTGTTACCTGGGAGAAGAAATCAACCCCCACCTTGCTCCAGCCTCTGTTCAGGGAGTTGGGAAGATTGGCAATGTCTCCACTGAGCTTCCTATACTGTAGACTAAACACCCCCAGTTCCCTCAGCCATTCCTCATAAGACTTGAGCTCTAGACCCTTCATCAGCTTTGTTTTTCTTCTTTAGAGCTACTCCAGCCTCTCATTGTCCTTGGAATGTGGGGCCCTTAAGTGAACACAGTATTTGAGGTGCGGCCTCACCAGTGCCCATTATAGGGGGGGAAATCCCTGCCCTAGTTCTGCTGGCTGCACTATTTCCGATACAGGCCAGGATACTTTTGGCCTTCTTGGCCACCTGGGCACACTGCTGGCTCATCTTCATCCAGATGTTGACCAAAACCCCCAGGTCCTTTTCCACCAGGTAGCTTTCCAGCCATTCTTCCCCAGGCCTGGAACATTTCATAGTTTCATAGTATCATTCAGGGTTGGAAGGGACCACAAGGATCATCTAGTTCCAACCCCTCTGCCATGGGCAGGGACACCCTACACTAGATCAGGCTGGCCAGAGCCTTGTCCAGCCTGGTCTTAAACACCTCCAGGGACGGGGCCTCGACCACCTCCCTGGACAACCCATTCCAGGATCTCACCACTCTCATGGTGAAGAACCTCCTCCACACATCTAGCCTGAATCTCCCCACCTCCAGCATCATTCCATTCCCCCTAGTCCTATCACTACCTGAGATCCTGAGAAGTCCTTCCACAGCCTTCCTGTAGGCCCCCTTCAGATACTGGAAGGCCACAATTAGGTCACCTCGGAGCCTTCTCTTCTGCAGACTGAACAGCCCCAACTCCTTCAGTCTGTCCTCATAGGAGAGGTGCTCCAGCCCTCTGATCATCCTTGTGGCCCTTCTCTGGACACGTTCCAGCACCTCCACATCCCTCTTGTAATAGGGGCTCCAGAACTGGACACAGTACTCCAGGTGGGGTCTCACCAGGGCTGAGTAGAGGGGGAGGATCGCCTCCCTCGACCTGCTAGCCACACTTCTCCTGATGCAGCCCAGGATCTGATTGGCTTTGCGGGCTGCAAGTGCACATTGAGAGCTCATGTTGAGCTTTTTGTCCACCAGCACCCCCAAGTCTCTCTCCTCAGGGCTAATTTCCAGCCAGTCACTGCCCAGCCTGTATTTGTGCCTGGGATTGCCTCGACCCAGATGCAGGACCCTGCACTTGCTCTTATTGAACTTCATGAGGTTGGCTTGTGCCCACCTCTCCAGCCTGTCAAGGTCCCTCTGGATGGCCTCCCTTCCCTCCAGCGTGTCTGCTGCACCACACAGCTTGGTGTCATCAGCAAACTTGCTGAGGGTGCACTCAATGCCACTGTCCATGTCACCCACAAAGATGTTGAACAAGACAGGTCCCAGGACTGATCCCTGAGGGACTCCGCTTGTCACTGGCCTCCACTGGGACATGGACCCATTGACAGCCTCTCTTTGGGTGCGGCCATCAAGCCAGTTCCTTATCCATCTAGTGGTCCACCCATCAAACCCATGTGTCACCAGTTTGGAGACCAGGATGTGGTGCGGGACAGTGTCGAAGGCTTTGCTCAGGTCCAGGTAAATGACGTCAGTTGCTCCCCCCTCATCTATTAATTTTGTCACCTGCTCATGGAAGGCCACCAGGTTGGTCAGGCAGGATTTGCCCTTGGCAAAGCCATGCTGACTGTTCCCAATCACCTCTTCACTATTCTTTTGAGCGAGTAGTGACTCCAGGAGGATCTGCTCCATGATCTTTCCAGGCACAGAGGTGAGACTGACTGGCCTGTAGTTCCCTGGTTCCTCCTTCTTACCCTTTTTGAAGATGGGGGCAATGTTTCCCCTTTTCCAGTCCGTGGGGACTTCCCCAGATTGCCATGACTTTTGAAATATAATAGAGAGGGGTTTAGCAACCTCATCTGCCAGTTCTCTCAGTACCCGTGGGTGTATCCCGTCGGGTCCCATGGACTTGAACACTTTCAGGTTCTTCAGGTGATCACGAACCTGATCTTCACTTACCATGGGCAGTTCTTCCTCCCCGTCCCTGGCATTGTCTTCCATAACATCAGGAGTGTGGCTAGAGGCCCTTGCAGTGAAGACTGAGGTAAAGAAGTTATTAAGTACCTCAGCCTTTTCCTCATCACTTGTGACCATGTCACCAGTTTCCTTTCTGAGGGGGCCCACACCTTTCCTAGTCTTCTTCTTGCCATTAATATACCTGTAGAAGTTCTTAGTGTTCCCTTTAATCTCCCTGGCTAGATTCAATTCAAACTCTGCTTTGGCTTTCCTAACCAGGACTCTTGCTGCTCGGGCAGCTTCCTTGTATACCCCCTGTTCTAGCTGTCCTTCTCTCCACTTCCTGTAGAGTTTCCTTTTAAGTAATAGTGTGTCCAGTAGCTCCTTGCTCATCCAGGCAGGCCTCCTAGCATTCTTAACTGCTTTTCTCTTTGTTGGTATACAGAGCTCCTGGACACAGAGGAGGTGGTCCTTGAATACTGACCAGCTGTCCTGGGTCCCTCTTCCCTCCAGGGCTTTGTCCCACGACACTTTGGCTAGCAGATCCCTGAAGCGATCAAAATCTGCACGCCTAAAGTCTAGGGTCGTGAGCTTGGAATACTTCCTCCTGATTGCCCTGAGGATATTAAATTCAACTGCTTCATGGTCACTGCAGCCAAGGCCGTCTCTGAGCCTCACATTGGTTACCAGCCCTTCCCTGTTGGTGAGAACAAGGTCCAGCATATCACCATTTCTTATTGGTTCCTCTACCATTTGGAGGAGGAAGTTGTCTGCTATGCAGTCCAGGAACATCCTGGATTGCTGGTGCCTTGCTGTGTTGTCCCTCCAGCAGATCTCCAGGTGGTTGAAATCACCCATGAGGACCAGGGCTTGTGACCTGGAAGCCGCTTCTATTTGCCTATGGAGGGCCTCATCTGCTTGGATCTGCTGGTCAGGTGGCCTGTAGGAGACCCCCACAGTAATATCTCCTTCCCCTGTCCTGCCTTTAATTTTAACCCATACACTCTCAACTAGCTCATCCTCCCTCCCCAGTTGGAGCTCCACTGATTCCAACTGGCTATTGACATAGAGGGCAACACCTCCTCCTCTCCTTCCCTGCCTATCCTTCCTAAAGAGTTTATACCCATCTATCCCTATATTCCAGTCATGGGATTCATCCCACCAAGTTTCAGTAACAGCCACTATGTCGTGGCATCCCAGCAGCACAGTGGCCCTTAACTCATCCTGTTTGTTGCCCAAGCTGCGCGCATTCGCATAGAAGCACTTCAGCTGGGCTGGCCCTGTCCTCCTCTTGTGCCAAATCCCCTCGGTTTCCACAGAATGTCCTGGTGGATCATTCGTGGCTTGCCTCAGGGCAGCAAGTTGAGAGCCCTTACCAGCTCTCCTTCTCTCTACTGCTGGTGAGCTGCCCCTCTGTTTGTCACCAGCCAGCAGGAGACTATTAACCCCTTCCCCCTTCAAATCTAGTTTAAAGCCCTATCAATGAGCCCTGCCAATTCCTGCCCCAGGATTCTTATCCCCCTCTGGGACAAGTGTGTCCCATGAGTTGTTTTCAGCTCAGGTGCCTTGAAAACCAATCCATGATTGTGGAACCCAAAGCCCTGTCGATGGCACCAGTCCCTGAGCCATGAATTGATCTGTCGGCCCTTCCTCAGTGTGTCCTCATCCATTGCTGACATTAGAGGGATGGCAGAGAACATGACTTGAGCCCCTGATGCCTTTAGCATTTGCCCTAAGGTTCTGAAGTCTTTTTTAATAGATTGTGAGCCTCTCATTGTTACATCGTCACTGCCCACCTGAAAGACCAGCAGTGGGTAGTAGTCTGAAGGACTCACGAGGTTGGGAATTCTATCTACAATGTCTTTTACTTGGGCACCAGGGAGGCAGCTGACCGCTCTATGAAATGGGTCTGGTCTGCATATTGGGCCCTCTGTTCCCCTCAATAGGGAGTCTCCTATGACGATGACCCTACGAGGTTTCTTTTCTGGGTAAGTTTTGATGGCTGGCCTGAGGCAACCTGTCATTGGTGCAGCTTCTGACCTTCTTGAGTCCTCGACCTTACCAATGACCTGTTCCTCCTGCAGAGCCTCATACCTGTTCTGTAACTGCACTGGAGGCAGCGTGCTGCTCACAGGAGCAGACTTCCTTCGTTTGCATTTCTTCCGTCGGGCAGAGACCTGTTCCCATTGGCCCTGCTCATGTGGGTTACTACAGGGAGGTTGAGAGTCTTGCTGCTGGGAAGGTATCAAACTCCCTGTTCCACTAAGTGTTACCCCCTGTTCTGGTTTAGAAGAGATTACATTATGGGAATTGTCAATTTTCTGCTTGCCATCTCTTCTAGCTCTTAGCCTTTCCACCTCTTCTTTTAGTTTGACTACCATGCTCATCAGATCACTGACCTGCTCACACCTGAAACAGGAGCTGCTCCCTCCATCCTCCATATCGAGTGCCAGGTTCCAACACTCACTGCAGCCACCTACCTGAACATCTGCATGCTTGTGTGTGGTCTCTGTTTGGGTGCCCACTGTCTTTCTGTTAGCCTTTGCTCTAGTGGTGACCATCTTGCAGTAACCACCCTCTCCACACGGCTTTTTTTATTTTTTTTTTGTTTTTTTTCCCCCCTGTCAGTGAGAAGGTGAGCTGCGCTCCTCAAGCTGCCTCCTCTCTCTTCAACCACGCGCTGGGTTCAATGTCCGTCAATGTCCTTCTCATCATTAGGGTCTGATAACTGAACTCAGTACTTGAGATATAGCCTCACTAGTGCTGAGTACAGAGATTCAATCACTTCGTAGTCCTCCTGGCCATGCTGTTTCTGGTACAAACTTCTATATCTGAGCAGTATAGTGACATGCAACATGTCCTTGCTTCAGATGTTCTGTTCCTGCTTTCTACAGCATCGATTCAACTTGTTATACTTCTGGATTCAGGACAGTCTTTTTACTCTACTTGTGTAACATGCCAAGTGCAGTGGGGACTCTCATCTCAGCTGGTCCTGACTGGTTTGACTCCTGTAACAAATGCAATAGTGAATAATAGAAGTGGAAGTAGCAGAGAGGTCGTGTGAAGAACAACTGATGCTGTTATTGACCAACGGTGCCATCGTGCCATGGTCTTAATCGACAGATGTAATCCCAGTGTGTGTTTAGAGTCAGATCTGCTGACTTCAGTAGCTCAAATAAGTAGATACCATTGAATTATTTTTCTCCTTGCATATCTTAAGTAAAACATAGTAAGTTGCAGCCTGACAGCTGTGCAATCCACAGAAGGCCACAGGGCTATGTAGGCTTCCCCAAGGGCATAATTTGGCCTGCAAAACATTTATTACGGCTGGTGTTGTGTGTAGCAGGCTCAGCATTGACCTTCAGAAGCTGTTATGCTTTTAAGGACCTAATGGCTGGAAGAATGAATATAGGAGACAAGGATTTCAGCCTTGGAGTCCTTTTACAGGGCAGAATACTGTGATTAAAGCAAGAAGACTGCATGTGTAAATTTAGGTCAGTAGGAGATAGCTGAGCCAAGGGCTGTTCTTGGCAGATAGCTAGAACAGAAGAGATGTTAGAAACACAGTCTGTCTACAATTGCTATGGAGCAGAATGGCAAAATAACCTGTTTCTAGGGAGTCCTCAACAAGTCATTCTTATGCAAGGCTCTGTGGCACTAAATACCGAAATAACTCATCTGCAACTGGAATATAAAAGTATTTTCAGGCATCACCTGAGGCTTCCTGGCTTGGCAGCAAAGCTAATTATTGCAGGATGTTGTATTACAGGTCTCTTCCTATGAGGATGTGGCATCATCTGTATGAACATAAGTGTAGGTCTGATGCTTCTTGTGCAAGCACGGATCTTAGCTGTATACGTGCTCATGTGGACTTTGCTCACAGCTGAAATTAACCACACTGAGCAAGAGCAGATAGTTTGGTATCACAGGGAGGATTTGAGCTGCTGGTATCGCCTTCCAAAGAATATGGGGCACTGAGTCAGAAGAATTCCTGCTTCAAGCTGCTGTCCTTCTTTAGAAGATGCCATAGACTCTTGACAGCTTTGTCTAAAACTCAGAACATGGCAGACAGACACCTCGGCTTGTGGTGAAGGCACATTATGCCCAGATACTGAATCTTGTCCCAGCATGTGGACAAGTTCCCCCTCCTTCAGGAGGAAGACAAAAGCCAAGGCATTAGCCAGGCCAGCATGCAGCCAGTGCATGCAGTGCACGTGCTGACACCAAGTATGGGCATAATTCTAGCTTCATGCTTTCTATAGGCTGAAGCCAGTTGTTTATGAGAGTGCCCATTGGTCAAGCCCAGCCTCGAGGAATCTATAAGTATCACCCCAGTTGGTAAACAAGTTGCCCCCTTTTTCACTTTGTCTCTGTGCTTGCTCGAGAGAGCAACTCTCGAGCTGCAGCCTTTGCCATTGAGCTTATTGTTGTTAGCTTCTGTTATACATGCACGCATACTGGAAGCGTCTGCATAGTGAAGAAGCCCAGAGGGAGGACCTTCGCTGTTTCTGAGGACTCCAGCGTTGCTACAGCCAGTGATACCGACTGGGAGAGCCCACCGTGCCACCAGAGGACTGGACCAACCCCCGAGGGTAAGATCTGCCCAGTAGCCAGGGAGAAGGGACTTGATCGATACCAAGTCCATGTATGCCTAGCCCCGCCATAGCAGGAGAGGAGCTGCCACGTGTGCCGCTCTGAGCCCTGTGAACCTCAGGGAAGACTAAAGCATTGTTCGTGCCTATACTGCACCAAACCCGGGACCACTCTGAGAGTCCCGCTGCTCCTTTAAGCTCAGTATACGAGAGTCCGCTGCCTAACGCAGCCGCATTCTCTCCCCGAGGCTGTTTACATCTGCCCTGAGAATCGCCGTGGTTGGGCCGACCCCATAGCTTTGCCTGCTGCCGCGTTGCCTGAGCCCGCCTACCGGCAACCGTCGCCCCGCCCATCGTGCGAGCTGACTCTGAGGGCCGACCCCATGGGCCGACCCCGACCAGGACCGATCCCTGTTGTCTGGAGGGAATCGACCGAGTCCTGAAGGGAACCTGCTTCCATGCTAAGCCCAGGTTCCATTATTCCCTCTCCACTGTTGTGAAGAGAGGAGACAGTAACCCAGCGCCGCCGTCCAACTCGACTAGGAACCAGTCCAGCGGCAACCATCTGCAAGGACCCCCACCTTGCTCCAAAAAACAGCTATCGAATATCGTCCACGTGCTTTCCATCCATTAGCACTCAGTTCAAAGTATCCGCATCTAGCAGAGTAAGCGCTGGCACATAGAAAGATTATAATATTGCTGTGTATAGCCAGAAGCCGCCCACGTCCCGCCGAGTCGCCATCTAGTGACCAAGCGGCGGAACTGCACCCTTCGTTATATAAATATAGAAATAGTCTGTAACTAGTTCAATTAAGTTCTAATCATAACACTAAGCCACTGGTGGAATGTATTTCACGAATGTGCACTAGAACATGTATATAAGTTGGTGATTTATCGGTTATTAATAGTTTGATAATTAATAAAAATAATATTTTCATATTTCATATTAATAAATTTAATAACCTCTTCACCACAGGGCTGCAGGAGACCAGAGGTCTGTTGCGTCTCCAGCAATGTCATGTAGAAATGGCCTTCATCTCGCATCAGTTTATTTAGCTCTTGTTTGAACTCACAGGTGCTTTTGGCCTCTGTCTTGCCACCACGTGTTTCGGAGTTTAACTATTAACTTTATGTGATGAGCTGCCTCCTTTTGATAACCTGCTACCAACAAGTTTACTTATACAAGTTCCTGTATAGGGAATTGTGTGCATGATTGCCAGTTCCATGCTGGTTTGGGTTCTATAGATCCCTACCATTTCTGTGATTGGAGGTCTGTTTTCATGACTAGAATGTCCTCTAATTAATTCAACCATCCTCTGTACAGAAGACAGAATCATAGAATTGTTTTGGTTGGAAGAAACCTTTAAGATCATAGAGTCCAGTTGTTATTCCAGCATTGCCAAGTCACCACTAAGCCATGCTACTCAACACATCTGCACATCTTTTAAATCCCTCTAGGGAAGGTGACTCCACCACTTCCCTGGGCAACTTGCTTCAGGCCTTGACAATCTTCCATGCTCCATGTGTTCAGCTGTCTTCACTGCTCTTCTGTTCTCTTTCCTTTTGACAGTGACTTCTGGTCTTGTTACTGGTCTGGTTTTTCTCCTCTCAAATGTTCTTACAGACCTACTGTCGTAGGGTTGGAAGGGTAAGGCCAGAAAGCCTCCTCCCTCCCCCCTGTGAAGTAAAGGGAAAGAAAATTGAAGGGAAAGGAAAAAAAACCTCACAGCTGAATTAGCAAAGCAATGGGTGCTGTATATTTACAAAAGCAATACAGGATATGCAGGGGAATTTACAGAATTTACAATATTTACAATATATACAAAGATATACAATAAAGTAGCACAGAAATGAGAGTTCCCCCCTCTGCTGAGGGGGTTCCCCACCTCCGCTCCCCCCTCTCTCCCCCTTTCCCCAGAGCGGGTTAGAAAGAGAGAGAAAGAGGAAAAAGTTAGAAGCAGTTATGTGTTAATTGGAAAGCAGTTAATACAGGCCTTGCAGTTTATCAGTTTCAAGGTTAAGCCTTGGCCGAAAGCCCAGAAACAGCGAGCTGCTGCTACCGAAGGAGGGGAAAGACAGACTGACTGCAAAAGTGCAGGAATTCCCAGGAAACTCTGCTGCACTCCCAGTTCAGAAGGTGCTTCCTCCCAATCTACCAATGAAATTAGTTTAGATCCTTCTTTTCGTTTACAAACATCCGACCACCATATTCCCTTTCTTAAGGGGACAACCTCAAACGGTCACACCTACTTACTAGAAGCTTGAAAGAACCATTAGGTTTCTGAAGGTTTGTCCTTTTTACTTCACTTCTTTTCCAGGGTTATAAAAATGGAGGAATTTTGTATACTCCACATAATAAGCCATAGACTTTTTTTCCTTTTATCTAAAAAGCAGAAGTCTATGTGCCTGAACACCCTTATCAGAAAAGCTATGAAGAAACCTGATACATTCTAGTGCCCTGGGTCACTAGAACAATATGGTATTTAGGAAGGAGCCCAGGCAGACATTGTGTGGCTTTGTGCTAAAGCTGTCAGCCAGGATGTGAGATGTATCTTTGTATCCTGCAGCGATTTCATAAGACTTCAGTGGCTGCTGCTATATACTGTGTCTTCTACATGGGGACAAGAAGCACTCTTGATGTTAAACCACCTCCCCCTCTTCACTGGTTAAGAGAGGAAATTATATCTAAGGAGAGAATTAGCCTTGATTAAATAAATATAAATCAATGTCACCAAACAGGTGCTGATTCTGCAAGAGCAAGGTGTGTCCCTCCATGCCCCGTGCTTTGCATTAGTGGTATTTATTTTATTAGTTCTGTGGCTTCCAAAAAGTAGAACTGGATATATGTGATGAGAATTGTAACACCCTGGGTTGTAGTCAAAGGTCTGCAGTGCTGGTCTGCAGACTGACATGCCTGGGGCTGTCTGTGGTTTTAGATATCTGTCTTGACTCATGTCTGTGGCTTTAGTGCTGCCCTAAGGTGAATCATGGCTCCCACAAGGGTGGTTAAAGACTTGCCCTGTGAGCAGCCTGAGAAACCTGGACCTTGGTTCAGCTAAGGAACACTTGAGTATTTTCCTCTTCCTTAGCACTGAGTCAGAGTTCCAGGGATTATTCAAATCAGTTTTTCCCTATGCCGAGGTTTATCTGCCTAGGGCATTCTCTCCCTACTCCTCACAGCTCTAGGGATATTCCTGTTACTAGACTTTTCCTCCTTTCCCCTATCTGCCACATCTCCCAGTGCTTCCTTCCTTCTTTTAAAACCAAAGAACCCACACAGTGACCTAGGCCTTTTCTTCTGTTCAGAGAAGCCAAAGGACCTGACTTCTGTCTGCTTCAGCCATTGTTTCAAAGGGCCCCTATTGATTGTTGTTAGGGTGTGGTGACCACTTCTCCCATAATAGTACCATGCCAAAAGCCCTGGAACTCTTCTGCACCAGTCTGTGGTATCATGGTACTGTAAATTTGACCTACAGATGTGTGCAGACCAAGTCCTTGTAGCAGTTTTCTCTTGAAGCAGCTGATGTTGCTGCTGTGCCCAGGAAAGTATGTCAGCAAATGTCATTTCACTGGTAATAAAACAGCTTCCTAAAGCCTGGCCTGGCCTGCCAAGGTGCATCACTCTGGGCACATGGAGCTGCCTCACACAGTCCTAAATCTAAGCTGCAGAATTCACCTGGACAGGGGACTTACAGGGCAGAAGGAGAGAATGAGAGAAATACAGCCAGAAACTATGGGTTGATCTGTTGCTACCCAGGGTGTCCCAGCTCCAGCTTGTTTGAAGTGAAGGACTGTTGGGAGGGAGATTTTTTTCCCATTCCTGCCACCTTCATAAGTGCATTTATGGTTTTTCCTCATTCTTTTTATATGTGCTCATGTGAAGTTGCATGCAGCTAGCTTGCCAGCCCACAGACAGCCTACTGTAACAATTTCAGATGTAGTTTACTAAGATAGTAAGTAGAGAGTAATTTTTAATCTGGAAGGGATAAGAACAGCCAAATTGGCTGTTTCTCTTCTTGGTTTTAGTGTTATTTTTGGCCAAGCACTCCTTAGAGGGTGTAGATGTGCCAGACATTGATCTCTCTGAAAGAGGAATCAGCTCTTCCTGGACTGGAACACAAAATCTATTTATTTGTATTTTATCATTGAATAGTATAGGCAGTGTGGAAAAGGCCTGCAAGATGTTATGTGTTGGACTTCTGCTCTGCCCAGGCAAATCTCTTGTGAGATGGAGCGGAAACCTCATGTGCTAGCTGGGAGTGAGGGAAGGTTTATGACCTTGCTGGGATCCCTGCTGTTATCCAGCCATGCTAGGGAAGCAAGATGCTATAAATGGAGAGCTCCAAGAAGCCAACTAACACCATCACTCAGGGGACTTTTCATTTAATACAGACATTGAAATGGGGACTGGAGGCTGCATTGGACAATGCTGTAATGGTAGAGCTGTAACAGGCTGCCTTTGTGGCACAATTACAAAACCAGCAGTATGTGTTGAAGTCCTCCTACTTGCTAAGCCTGTAATATCAGTTTGAGTCCTGTTCTCCCTTCCCCTCCTGGAAGTGGTTCATATTTAGGTAGAATAAGTCACTGTATGTTTATTTCTTTTCTACTTGCAGTTCTTCTGGAATCACATGGCAGGTTAGAGGAAGAGTGCTCAAGTGACGCTAAAACCATCAGGTTGCATGCAGGATGCTCCATAATGTGTTACTGCAGGTCTGCAATGTTCCATCCCTTTTATTCTTGCGGTGTGACTACTTTGGTATTAAATAACAAAGCTCAGCTATCTCTTGTTGTGGGCTGTGGCTTCAGCTCTCTGATGTTCTTCTCCAGGCTCTTTCTTGAGTTCATTCCTTAACTTCTCCTGGGAGGAGGCTCTCTGAGCATATTCCTTAGCTATATTTTTCATGCTATATTTTTCATGCTGTTTCTGCTACAAGGACAAAGCTCTATCCTGGTGTCTTTCTGCTCCTGTCTTGTGTCATCATTGAAAAAAGAGGGGATAGAATCTGACCATTCCTGCTCAGATATACCACACAGGGCTTCCTTTTGAAGCAGGGATAAACATTAACTGACACTTTTCATAGAATGGATCTAGTTCCAAATACATGTGCCATGAGTAGGAACACTTCTTGTTAGAGCAGAACTCAATAAGCAGAGTTACTGAGTGTGTAACTACAGTTTTCATGATGAGGTAAAGGATCATCAAGCTTTTCGTGCGTTTGTTCTGCCAGTCTTTTCTTTATACAGGTATGGTTTGTGGATACCTGTCCTTGAACACGTGCTCTCTGCTCCAGAAACAACAGTGACTGATCACAAACTCCTTTGGAGGGCAAGTAGCCTTCTGGAGTGGTTTCCTGGAGCTATTTACAGATTGAGCTGGAAATAGAGCTGGATTATGCCAGCCTGGAGAGCTGTGGGGGAACATGGAATCTTCCCTGCAAAATAAAGGATACCCTGGCTCTAATCTGTGTCCTGGCCCCTTGTCTTGTCACAGGGCACCACTGAAGAGTCTGTCCCCATCCTTTTGCCCCCTGGCCTTTAGCTATGGATAGCATTGAGAAGATCCCTCCCAGCCTTCTCCAGGCTAAGCACCCCCCAGGCCTCTCCTCAACAGAGAGATGCTCCAGTTCCCTAATTATCTTTCTAGCCCCTCCATTGGGCTTTCTCCAGTAGTTTCCTCTCTCTGTTGAACTGGAGAGAATCATTGTGGGGGTTTGGCTCTGGCCTCGAGGCCAGATACCCACCAAGCCGCTCTATCACTCCCCCTCTCAAGTGAACAGGGGAAGAAGGGAAAGAAAATATAACAGAAGCTGGGGATAAGATAGGAGCAATTTAATAACACTAATAAGCAAACAGCAAATAGACCGCACGGAAGCAAAAGAAAGCAGAGAGAGCGAGATGTTAGTCTCTACTTCCCATCAGCAGCACGGTGGTCGGTCTCAGGAAGCAGGGCTCTCTAAACTTGGTGGTTCCTTGGGAGGATAAACGCCATGGACGAATTCCCATACTTCCTTCTTTCACTTCCTTCTTATACCTGAGCTGATGTCATATGGTATGGAATACCTCTTTGGCCAGTCTGAGTCAGCTGGCTCAGTTGTGTCCCCTCCCAAGATCTTGCCCACCCCTCAATGTACTCTTGGGGCAGGGAAACGTTGAAAGGACACAGCTTGGATACTGGATTCAGCCGTAGCCAAAACACTGCTGTGTTATCAACTACTGCTGCAAAAAACCACAGCACTAGAACGATGCTGTGAGGAGAATTAACTCCACCTCAGTCCAACCCAATATAATCTCCACCCCTTATTCCATACAATTTGCATCAAGCTCAGGTTCTACACATTTCAATACATTTAACCATCTCATTTGATTCTTACACCAAAATAACAAAAAAATTTCTTGCTTACATTCACAATGTGATCTACATATTTAAACTATCTCAATACTCTAACATATAGAGCTTATATCAATGTCTCAGTCCTCTCTTAAAGAAAGTTTTTTTCTGCTCCTGCAGATGTCACTTGGGAATATTCAAGACAGGAGAAGCAGGATATTCTGTTCTTGGACACCAACTCCAGCTGATCTCAACCACTGTGTCGCTCTTGATCCTTGCAAACCTTCATCAGTCTGGGTTCTTCTTACTTCATTACTTTCTGCAACATGCAACTCACATTATTCACATTCCAAATTACCTTTCCCCCAGTGTTAGATCCCTTTGAGGCACACACTGAGTCTCCCCATTTCTTTTCATTACCCACCATGTACATCCAGGCCCCTGAGCAAAGACAATCCCACGAATGGGTTTGCCTTTCCCCATGGGAGGAGCAACCCACATTGCCTTTCCTAGCCACTTTCCCATGTGTACTACAGGGACTTTATCTCCCCCCACAGTGTGCAAGGGTTCTGTTTGGGCAGGATCAGGACGGTTAGCAGATCCTCGAGAATTAACCAGCCAAGTGGCTTCTGCTAAATTTACATCCCAGTGCCTCCATGCTCCATTACCCAATGCTTTCAGCATAGTCTTTAACAGTCCATTATATCTTTCAACCTTCCCAGAGGCTTGTGGGTGATAGGGAATGTGATACACCCATTCGATGCCATGTTTCTTGGTCCAGGAGCTGATGGCATTGTTCCTGAAGTGAGTCCCGTTGTCAGACTCGATCCGTTCAGGGGTACCGTGCCGCCACAGGATTTGCCTTTCAAGGCCTAAGATGGTGTTCCGGGCAGTAGCATGATTTACAGGGTATGTTTCTAAGCAGCCTGTAGTCGCTTCTACCATGGTGAGGATGTAGTGCTTGCCTTGGCGTGTTCGTGGCAGTGGTCCAATATAGTCAATCTGCCAGGCCTCACCATAGCGAAAACCCAGCCACCGTTCCAGGGAGACTTGGCTCTGGTGGCCCTCTTGATGGCAGCACAGGTTTCACAGTCACGTGTGACCTGTGTGATGGCTTCCATGGTCAAGTCCACCCCTCGGTCACGAGCCCACCTATACGTAGCATCTCTCCCCAGATGTCCTGATGTTTCATGGGCCCATCGAGATACAAACAGTTCACCTTTTCGCTCCCAGTCTAGATCCACTTGAGCTATATCAATCCTCGTAGCCTTGTGTGCATGCTCATTGTTTTGATGTTCTTCATTATGTCATAGGGTTGAGGGAAAGGCCAGGCCCTCCCCCCCCACTGTGAGTAGAGGGAAGAAAATTGAAGGGAAAAACAAAAAACCACACAGCCAGATTAGCAAAGGAGTGTGTGCTGTATATTTACAAAGCAATTTAGGGAACGCAGGGAAATATATACAGAGTTTACAGTATTTACAATATATACAGAAATATACAACAAAGTAGCACAGAAATGAGGGTTCCCTCCTCTGCTGAGGGGGGTTCCCCACCTCTGCTCCCCCTTCTCTCCCTCTTTCCCCAGAGAGGGTTAGAAAGAGAGGAAAAGAAAAAGCAGTTGCTAATTGAAAAGCAGTTAATACAGGCCTTGTAGTTTATCAGTTTCAAGGTCAAGCCTGGCTGAAAGCCCAGAAATCTGCGAGCTGTAAGCCACCGAAGGAGGGGAAGACAGACTGACCAGAAAAGTGCTGTACTCCCAGTTCAAAAGGTGCTTCCCCCCAATCTACCAATGAAATTAGTTTAGATCCGTCTTTCGTTTACAAACATCCAACCACAATATTCCCTTTCATAAGGGGACAGCCTCAAACGGTCACAGTTCACCCCTTCTAAACAATTTCATTGGCTGTTCATACTGTCCATCCAATCCAAGACGACATTTACAGTTTGTGACTAAAGTTCATAGTCCATTCCGGCTATACTCAGATGTAGATGATTCAAAAGTCCAAGAAAATCAGAAAATGAGAAAAATGGAAAACAGTTTGTTTCTTCGCTGATGAAGCGAAGAAAAGGGAAATGGGGATTCTCAGTGTCTCTTAGTTGACTCAGGGCTCTCAGGGTCCTCAGGGTTCATGCACCGTAGATTCCTCGTTGATTCTTCCTTTGGATGCAATGTAGCTGCACAACAGTTTGAAATTAAACTCTTTCAGCCAAAGTTAAATTTCTTTGTGGAATACACTGAATTTCACCATTCTCTTGCATTACCCAATAAGTGTGACCCGGACCTTCAGCTGAAACCACCCCTCGAACAGGTTTAGCCTCTCCGGAGGGTGAAAATACCCAAACAGTTTTACCCAACAGATTCTTTTCTCTAACAACAGGAACTCTATCACCTTCTACTTTCCGTAGCAAATCTGAATGTGCAGGTCCAGCTCGGTTCACTGAACCTCTACTATTTACCAGCCAGGTTGCTTGTGCTAAATGTTTTTCCCAGTTTTTCAAAGATCCACTCCCCATGGCTTTAAGAGTGGTCTTCAACAAACCGTTGTAGCGTTCAATCTTCCCTGAAGCTGGTGCATAGTAGGGAATATGGAATATCCACTCAATACCGTGCTCTTTTGCCCAGTTCTTTACAAGGTTGTTCTTGAAATGAGTTCCGTTGTCTGACTCAATCCTCTCTGGAGTTCCGTGTGTTCACAGGACTTGTCTCTCCAGACCGAGAACGGTGTTGCGTGCAGTTGCATGTGGAACTGGATAAGTTTCCAACCATCCAGTGTTTCCCTCTACCATAGTAAGCACATATTGCTTACCAGAACGAGAACGTGGTAGAGTAATATAGTCAATCTGCCAAGCTTCACCATACTTGTACTTGGACCATCTGTCACCATACCACAAGGGCTTAAGTCGTTTTGCCTGCTTAATAGCAGCACAAATGTCACAGTCATGGATGACTTGTGTGATAGCATCCATGGAAATGTCTATGGATCTGTCACAAGCCCATTGGTATGTTGCATCCCTGCCTTGATGTCCTGACGAATCATGAGCCCACCGAGCTAAGAATATCTCACCTCGGTGTTTCCAGTCGAGATCAAGATTAGAGTCCATGTCTACTTGAGAAACTCTTGCAGCTAGATCTGCCTGATGGTTGTGTTGCTGTTCCTCAGTAGCTTTGCTCTTAGGAATGTGAGCATCGATGTGTCTCACTTTCACTGGAATTCTCTCGATTCGATCAGCCATGTCCTGCCACAGGTAAGCTGCCCAAATGGGTTTTCCTTTCCTCTGCCAACCACTCTTCTTCCAGTTCTTTAGCCAACCCCATAGAGAATTGGCTACCATCCATGCGTCAGTGTAGAGATAAAGCTTTGGCCATCTCTCACGTTCAGCTACGTCGAGAGCTAGCTGGACAGCTTTTACCTCTGCGAACTGACTGGACTCTCCTTCTCCATCCTTCGCCTCTGCAACTCGGCGTGTTGGACTCCACACTGCAGACTTCCACCTCCGCTTGTTTCCAACAAGACGACAGGAACCGTCTGTGAACAAAGCATATTTCTTTTCATCATCAGAAAGGTCATTGTAAGGAGGAGCTTCCTCAGCACGAGTTACTTTCTCCTCTGGAGGTTTAGCACAGTTGATACCTTCAGGCCAACTTGAGATCACCTCCACTAGACCAGGTCTTTCAAGATTTCCCATTTGAGTCCTCTGTGTTATCAGAGCCATCCACTTAGACCGTGTTGAGTCTGTGGCATGAAGTGGTGTGGAGCCTTTGCCTTTGAACATCCAATTCAAAACTGGTAATCTGGGAGCTAAGAGAAGTTGTGATTCGGTTCCAATCACTTCAGAAGATGCTTTTACTCCTTCATAGGCATCTAAAATCTCTTTTTCTGTTGGAGTATAATTAGCCTCTGAACCTCTGTAACCTCGACTCCAGAAACCAAAAGGTTGTCCACGTGTCTCACCTGGAGCTTTTTGCCACAAGCACCAGGTTGGACCATTGTCACTTGCAGCCGTGTACAAAATGTTCTTAATGTCTGGACCATCTCGGACAGGTCGCAGACCCATTGCTTGAATCGCCTCTTGCTTTATCTGGTCAAAGGCTGCTTGTTGTTCAGGTCCCCAATGGAAATTGTTTCTCTTTCAAGTCACATCATACAGGGGTTTCACAATCTGACTGTATCCAGGAATGGGCAGTCTCCAAAATCCCACTATCCCCAAGAAACGTAGGGTTTTTTGCTTGTTTGTGGGACTTGCCATGGTAGAGACTCTATTTACCACATCCACTGGAATGTGTCGGCATCCATCCTGCCACCGCACTCCCAGAACCTGAATTTCTGTGGTAGGTCCTTTCACCTTGTCTCGCTTGATGGCAAAACCTGCATTCAGAAGAATGTCAATGATTTTGTTACCTTTCTCGAAGAGTTCTTCAGCGGTTTTTCCCCAGATGATGATATCATCAATGAACTGGATGTGTTCTGGAGCACCGCCTTTCTCCAGAGCATCATGGATCACTGCATGACAGATGCTTGAGCTGTGGATCCAGCCCACTGGCAATCTGTTGAAAGTGTACTGGATTCCTCTCCAGGTGAAAGCAAACTGAGGCCTGCATTCCTCTGCTATGGGAATAGAGAAAAATGCATTAGCATTGTCTATGGTTGTGGCAATGCCAGCGACAAGCAGTGTGAGCAATCTGGCAGTGCAGGCCTAGAGCCTGACATGGTGGTAGGCCATGCTCAGCATAAATGCAGAGCCAGCTAGCAGTGTAGTAAAACAGTGCTGTGCCTGCAGCATGTAACTAAAACAAGACACTGGTAGCTATAAACATGGACAGTTATCTTGGGACAACAGGACATGCACCTGCATCAACAACCTCATTGTGTCATTAGTAGTTGGACCAATAATATGTAATAGTGCAATATGTGGTCACTCATAGGGAACCAATGGAGCTATGCCAATAGGGCACTCCGAGTTTATATAAGTTGTAGCACTTGCCTTGCTACGCACTTCTGCCTTTCCTATCTCCTGTTTCTGCTACACTTTACTGTGCTATACTTGCACTACAGGCCTGCTCCATGGGCCTGCACCTCAGGCCTGCACCATCGGCCTGCAACTCTGGAACAATAAAGGAAAAATACTCGATCATATTGGTCAGCCGTATTGATTCCCATCTCTGTCGTCCGATATATGGTAGCATACCATTTGGCCTCTTTGGATTCCAGCACATATTGTAGTTCCATCATGTCTGGTACTGCTGCACTCATAGGTGGTGTCACTTCATTTAGGGCTCAGTAGTCTACCGTCAGACGCCAGTCTCCATTCTGCTTTCGCATAGCCCACACTGGACTGTTGAAAGGTGAATGAGTGTTGCTGATGACTTTCTGACTCTCCAACTGACAAATCAGATTCTGAATGGGCAACAAAGTGTCATGGTTGGTTCTGTATTGTCTGTGATGCACAGTTTGAGAAGCAACCGGCAACTTAATGTCCTGTATCTTATGTTGTCCCACAACTGCAGATTCATCAGAAAGCTCAGGTCTAGCAGACAGCTTCAATTTTTGTCCATCAATTTCTATAGAAGCTACTCCAAAAGCCCATTTGTAACCTCTAGGGTCTTTGAAACGCCCTTCTCTCAGAAAATCAATTCCCAAAATACAAGAAGCATCAGGTCTGGTCTCAACTGTATGCTTCCTCCATTGTTTACCAGTTAAACTTATATTAACCTCCACCTTACTTAACTCTTGAGATCCACCAGTGACTCCCAGAATAGTTATAGACTCCGATCCCTGATTATTTGATGGCATTATGGTGCACTGAGCTCCTGTGTCTACCAAGGCCCTGTACTTCCGAAATTGTGAAGTGCCAGGCCACTGGATGTGCACATCCCAATAGATTCTATTATCTCTGTTATCCCTCTCCTCCCCCTGGTGGGAGGCAGGACACCCCTAGTTATGGGGAACATGCCCACATGTGCATTGAGCACAGTGTGCAGAGTTATAGCTTTGCATGTTATAACTGGAGCCACTGTTGGAGCTACTAGATTTGTTCTGGGGAACTGTGGAAGTAACAGCTACCCTTCTGGTATTGCTACCTCGGGTTCTGCCATTTTGGAGTTCTCTAAGTCTCCTGAAATGATTAGAAGTTGGTTGGCCATCCCAGCGGTTCATGTTCTCACGAAACTGATCACGCAGAGTTATCCAAATAGTTCTACGTGATTGCCTTGGTGGTCTGTTTTGATTTGATCTGTTTTGGAATGACCTCCTTGTAGGACGTGTATTCCTCACAGATGAAACTTATATCCACCTGGAGGAGGAATTGAAATTATCCCTTTGTGCCAATTGGGATATGGAATTTTTAAATTCATCCTTCAACTCTCTCATGCAATTCTCAATTTTTCCAGACAGAGTTTCAATGGCTGAAACCAAAGAACCACGTGTCATGCTATCCTCCAATTGTCTCATTTGATCAGTGAATTGGCCGACCGTAGGAGAAGCTCCACCATAATTTCTTGACACAATTCTACTTGCCAGAATGTTTGCAGAAATAGAGGGAGCGTGCTTGATGATCGTTTTAGCAAGACCAGTACCCACAGGAATGTCATCAGGATTCAGAGTTTCATGTTCACCATAGAGTAGCTCTCTAACAGCAAATTCTCTCAAGCGCTTAATTCCCTCATCTATGGTAGTCCAGGGCTTAGGATTCCATGGAAGATCATCTCGGGAAGGGCATCTCAGGGAAACCGCCATTAAAAGGCGTATCCACAGATTAACCTTACCGAGAGCTTCGCCTAGATGTCTATCGATTACATTATCCCTTGAGAGAGTTCCTAGCTGAGCTGCTGACTTGTCTCCAACTGTTAGAGCTGGAGCACCTGTATCATAACACCTACTAATCCAAGCTAGAACTGGCTCCTTATCTGCCCTGGTGTAATCTTTACTGACATTTCTTAGCTCTTCCCTCGGAGACGAACACTCAATAATGTCATCTTCTTGTTCCTGATAATCCTGCTGCCATTTTCTCAAGGATCTCTTTAAGCTGAGAACTACCTTTGCTAGCTCCTTTCCTAGCTGCATCTCTATCCTGCTTTGCTCTCACTATGTCAGCTAGATCTTTAAAACAAATCTTCTCTTCCTCCTGAGCAGGATTTCTTAGAGTAGAGGGGCCCTCACCAGGATGTCTCCAGCTCTTCTTCTCCATCAGCTTTGGTCTTTCCACTTCTAGTCTTTAAAACAGCCCCCTTAACTGGAGCTGTGTTTGAATTTACAGCCACCTTAACAGAAGCTGACAGGTCCTGAGATAAATCAGCTGCTGGGGCAGTGACTTCCGGTCCCACTGTGCAAGAAGACAGAAATGACGTTGCTCTGTTAATGGCCGACGGAGAAGAAGGAGGAGGAGAAGGAGCAGGCGCCATGTTGATACCAGCCGCCGCCCTTGGCAGCCTGCCAGAATCAGCGGCAAAGTCATTCAGGGCTGCTTTACCAATTACCTTTTTAGCCCTCTTTTTAACTGACACAGATTCTCCACACTCCTCATCACTAGATGTCTCTGGGAGTGACCCAGAGCCACGGCATTTTCCCTTTGATCTAGTTTTAATAACAAAACTCGGTCTGGATATCTTCCTCTCTCGCCGCAAAGAAATCAGCAGATACACGTTAATTATCACCAGCAGCAGAATTACACCCATAAAATAAATCACCTTTGGATCCCAGCCATCACCTAAAGTTACTCTCTCCTCCGGCGGAATCTTAAAGCCTTTTATCTCAATTGGGAGAGTGGTGGAGGTAACATTTCTGTATCTCGCCGGCCATAAGAAATCAATGCATTTTCCATACCATAGTCTAACTCTATACATAAACCACAGATAAATTGTCCACACCAAATATTTGCCCAGGTAATCCAAAATCAAACCCAAACAATATCTGTAAACCAGAGCCCCAAAAATTGAAAAGAATAATCATTCTAAGAACCACTGCACCTTCATGTTTGCTAATCCAGCTATGAAACACTAAAGCAATAAAATAATAAATTAAGCTAATTATCTGCCGCACATTGGGTAAGCCAAGAAAGAATGTCGTAGGGTTGGGGGAAAGGCCAGGCCCTTTCCCCCCCCCTGTGAGTAGAGGGAAGGAAATTGAAAGGAAAAGAAACACACAGCCAGATTAGCAAAGGAGTGGGTGCTGTATATTTACAAAGCAGTTTAGGGAACGCAGGGAAATATATACAGAATTTACAGTATTTACAATATATACAGAAATATACAACAAAGTAACACAGGAATGAGAGTTCCCTCCTCTACTGAGGGGGGTTCCCCACCCCTGCTCCTCCTTCTCTCCCCCTTTCCCCAAAAGAAGGTTAGATAGAGAGAAAACAAGAAACTGTTAATTAAAAAGCAGTTATGTGTTAGAATGTTAGAAGAGGCCTCACGCTTTTATCTGCTTCATGGTCAAGCCTGGCCGAGAGCCCAGAAAGCTGTGAGCTGCAAAGGGAGAAAGCAAGACTGAGACTAATCCCACTGGGAATCAAACCTAAGGCAGTGCTTCTGCCTCTCCACCAATGAAATTATTTTAGACCCGTCTTTCGTTTACAAACATTCGGCCATAGTATCCCTTTGTTAAAGGCACCGCCTCAAACGGTCACACACCTGTATCATAACACCTACTAAGCCAAGCTAGAACTGGCTCCTTATCTACTCTGATGTAATCTTTACAGACATTTCGCAATTCTTCACATGGTGAAGAAAACTCAGTAATATCACACTCTTCTTCCTCAACTTGTTGTCCTAATAATCCTGCTGCCATTTTCTCAAGGATCTCTTTAAGCTGAAAACCACCTCTGCCAGCTCCTGTTCTAGCTGCGTCTCTATCCTGTTTTGCTCTCACTAAGTCAACTAGATCTTTAAAACAAATCTTTTCTTCCTCCTCAGCAGGATCTTTTCTAGTAGAGGGTCCCTCACCAGGATCAGTCTCCTGCTCTTCCCCTCCATTATCTCCTGGATCATCTTTGGTCTTTCCACTTCTAGTCTTTAAAACAGCCCCCTTAACTGGAGCTGTGTTTGAATTTACAGCCACCTTAACAGAAGCTGACAGGTCCTGAGATAAATGAGTTGCTGGGGCAGTGGCTTCCGGTCCCACCGTGCAAGAAGACGGAAATGACCTGGCTCCGTTAATCCCCGAAGGAGAAACAGGAGGAGGAGAGGGAGGAGACGCCATGTTGGCATTTGCCGCCACCCCTGGCAGCTTGCCAGAATCGCAAAGCCATTCAGGGCAGCTTTTCCAATTAACTTTTTAGCTTTCTTTTTAACTGACACAGATTCTCCACACTCCTCATCACTAGATGTCTCTGGGAGTGACCCAGAGCCACGCCGTTTTCTCTTTGATCTAGTTTTAATAACAAAACATGGTTTGGATACCTTCCTCTCCCGACGCAAAGAAATCAGCAGATACACATTGATTTTCACCAGCAGCAGAATTACACCCATAATAAAAATCACCTTTGGATCCCAGCCATCACTTAAAGTTATTCTCTCCTCCACTGGGATCTTAAACCCTTTTATCTCAATCGGGAGTGCTAGAGGTCACATTTCTGTATCTGTAATGGGTTGGGGCAGACCCCCTCCCCACCACGCGCAGAAATGACGACTCAGACAAACGGATTGCAAAAGTGATGGAAAGTTTAAATAGAACGGTGAGTGCGTGCAGAGAACTAGAAATACAGTGACAAGAAAGACCCCAAAACAGACCCAGAGAGATCCCATTCCCACCTGAGGGTGCACCCAAACCCCCAGGGCTCCTCCTTCCCCCCCGCCACTGCTAGGCTAGTCTCAGCTGGCCAGATCTGAGACTGCCCCTCCCCCTGTGGCCTTGGGCCTAACCAGGCCCATGGCCGGGAGATCTCTTCCCCAGTTACCAGGTGGCGATGAGGAAGGAAAGAGGAAGTGCCAGACCCCGCCGTAAAACTTATAGTGGTGCAAGAGGTCATGGTAGGAAATAACCTAATTTCCTGTGCCCACCCACTGGGCTGGACTGCTGGACACAGGAAACACCCCTGTAGCAGAGGACACCCAGCCCAAACTACGACACGCTGGCCACAAGAAATCCACACATTTTCCATACCAGATTCTGACTCTATACATGCACCACAGGTAAATTGTCTGCACCAAATATTTACCCAGGTAATCCAAAATCAAACCCAAACAATCTCTGTAAACCAGAGCCCCAAAAATTGAAAAAAATAAATGCTCCAATATCCACAGCACCTTCATGTTTGGTAATCTGGCTATAAAACAATAAATCAAGGTAATTATCTGCCGCATGTTGGGAAGCCAAGAAAAAAAATAAATCTCAAGGGTTGGGGGGAAGGCCAGGCCTTCTCCCCACCCGTAAAGTGAAGGGGAGAAAAATTGAAAGGAAAAATAAAACTCAGCCGGATTAGCAAAGGAATGTGTGCTGTATTTACAAAGCAGTTTAGGAAATGCAGGTTTATATACAGAATTTACAGTATTTACAATATATACACAGAAATATACAACAAAGTCACACAGGAACGAGATTCCCTCCTCCACTGAGGAGGGTTCCCCACCCCTGTACCCCCTTCTCTCCCTCTTTTCCCCAGAGAGGGTTAGAAAGAGAGAAAAAGAGCAGTTGTTAATTAAAAGCAGTTATATGGTTAGAGCAAGTGTGTTAGCAGAGGCCTTATCTGTTCCAAGGTCAGTCTGGCCGAAAGCCCAGAAGCTGTGAGCTGCAGGAAGGAGGGGTAAGAGTGCAAGACTGAGACTAGTCTCACTGGGAATCAAAGTTGCTTTCTACCAATCCACCAATGAAATTAGTTTAGACCTGTCTTGTTTATAAAACATTTGGCTATGGTGTCCTTTTGTTAAAGGCACCGCCTCAAACGGTCACACCAGGCTAAACAATCCCAGCTCCCTTAGCCTGTCCTCATAGGGCTTGTGCTTGAGGCCTCTCACGAGCCTCTTTGCCCTTCTCTGGACATATTCAAGAGTCTCATTGCCCTTAAACTGAGGGGCCCAGAACTGGACACAGTACTCAAGGTGTGGCCTAACCAGTGCTGAGTACAGGGGCAGAATGACTTCTTTGCTCCTGCTGGCCACACTTCCTGATGCAGGCCAGGATGCCATGGGCCTTCTTGGCCATCTGGGCACGTTTCTGGCTCATGGTGAATTTGCTGTCCACCTGGACGTCCAGGTCCTTCTCTATGGAGCTCAGGTCAATCTTTCCACTAGGTCAACCACTAACCTGTACATTAATATGTTGCCGTAATTTACTATGATAAAACTATGTCAGAGTGGTTAAGAAATCATTGAAGGGACTCTCCAGGATTTTTGCATTCCTATGGTAATGATTGGGAAGCAGGGAAAGATGTTTGCTGGTAGCACTTCTGAGTAAAATCTACAGGCAGATGGACATAAATACTTTCTAGATAGCCTCAAACTTGATAAAAGATTGACTGGTGACATTTCAGTTTCCATGAAAGCATGTTAGCCCACTGTCCAATGAAGCTTTTTCTGCACCAAAGGTTCAAGTGGTAGTCTACATAACATTCCTCCTTTATAAGATGAATTTGAGTTATATCAACTTTTACAAAGAGGCCTTCACAAAGTACTGGTAGCACTGAAATCAGCATTGGAACAAGTGGTAGTCTGATGAGAGGCCCCAGGGAACAACTGTGGGAAGTGCAAGTGAAATCCTCCTTGCTTTTGTGTGAGCAAGGAGGTTTCCAGTGCAGCTCCATCAGGGAAGGCCCTGATATGAGTAGGATTTACTTTGTGGAGTTGTTCTGTCATCGCTCAGCAGGGTAATTGACTTCTAATTAGGAAGAACATGTAGCTGAAGGTCTGTGTTTGAGGTCATAAAGTCCTCTTCAAAAGGCAGAGCTTGTACTTAAACAGTGACTGCTCTGACAGGAGCAGGATGCTTGTGGCTCCATTATACCGGTATTGATGTAACAGCTGTTGTTTAAACAACTTGCTTCACCCTCCTTCACACCCCTTCCTCCTCCTGTTGCAAATCAAAGAAAGAGTGAGAATCAAGTGTAGTTATTTTTCTAAAACTAGTAAGGTTTTTTGCTTGCACTTTTTTTTTTTTAATTTATGAAAATGTTTTTATTCTGCCCTCCCTGTATGTGGTCTCTGACCTGCTGTTCCCTGAGTGTTCAGCCAGTGATGCTGATGACTGGAGGATACTTGTGTATCACAGGCCTTTCTTCCCTTACCACCTCCAAAGTGACACATGAGCTAAAACAAAACTAAGATTTGTGCTCCCTGCAGGCAGGGGAAGGGCTGATGTGGAAGCTGTGGGCATAGCCCTGTGGCAATGATGCTTAAAATTAAATCTTAGAAGAGGAAAACTTGGTCCAGAGCAATGAACAGTGAGTGCAGCTTACTTTGCTGGGAAAAGTCCTGAGCAGAAGGGATGCCTCTATGAACGTGCTTCAGTCTGGGCCTGCTAGACTGCAGAAAAACTGATCCAGAGATTTGAATGTTTGTAAGTCATGTGTGAAGAATCACATTATTGTTTTGCATGTTATTATTTGTACTGCTGAAAAGAGAGGAAGATGTGAGTCTGGTGGAGGGCTACAAAGAGGGGATAAAAACCCTTTAATTTTTACTGTTAGGAAAAGCTCAGTACTCAAAAGCCAGCAGCCACTTTCTGCCCCAGTTTATTTATTTCTAACTAATCATGGCTTGAAAATCATGGCAGCTGTAACACACACTTCTGTAACTATTTTCTATATTGAAATAAAATCCAACATCAGACTGTAGTATACCAGTGATATCTTCTATTGGGGCTGGCAAAGTTGAGATCACTCTTTTCCCACACATCATCTCATCTGTTACTATCACTGATAAAATAAACTAATAATTGTGATTACAAATGTTTTATTCTGAAGGTTAAGGGTTGAAAGAATCCACAACTTGCTGAGAGAGAACAGCACAACCTAGCTTCAGCCAGCGAAGCTGAAACATCCTATTTTGACCCAAGTATTTTGTCAGTTCTCCCTCCCCTTCCTAGTAAAGATCCCAAACTGTTAGTTGTGTGGTTACAGTCGTGCAAGCAGCAGCAGACTGGCACTTGATCTCACGATAAGATTTCAGAAGCAAAAGCCTTTAGAAACAAAGGCACACTTGACTAGTAAACCCAAGTGTATTACTATAAATTAACTCCCTGGAGAGCTAACGAAGGATTCCCTTTCTCCTCAGAGGCATCAGCTCTGTCATGCCTCATAGTAAGAACTCTAGACAAAATTAAAAGGACACAAAATATGTCCACAGGGAAAGGCAGCAGCTGGATCAGCAGGATGAAGCAGAGGAGCCAGGTGGCCCCACAAAGAAGATGGGAGGGGAAAGGAAAGAAGTGCACCCTCCTTTCCTTAGAGGCAGTTTCTGTGCAACAATGCATTCACCTTCCACCCTTCCAAACTTAAATCTCTTTTCTAAAAATGCTTTTGCAGAAACTGCCTTAAAGGACCAGAACTATAACCTTGTAAGATCTGTGCAGGCCATCAGAAGCCATTACTAGACGCTTGCATGGGGGGCTGAGGCACTGTGTGACACCTCTGAACTCATTCCAGATCCAGACTGACTTAGCACTAGCTTTAACAGAATCCCAGCATGGTAAGGGGTTGGAAGGGATCTCTGAAGATCATCTAGTCCAACTCCCCTGATAAAGCAGTGTCACCCACACCAGGTTGCCTAGGATTGCATCCAGGCAAGTTCGGAACCTCTGGAGAAGACTCCACAACCTCTCTGGACAGTCTGTTCCAGGACACCCTCACAGGAAAGTTTTCCCTCATGTTCAGATGGAATCGACCTCTTGTGTTCCATTTTGTGCCTGTTGCCGTGTCCTGTTCCTGGGTGCATCCTCTTGGCATCTGCCACAAGAGGGTGTGCCTTGAACACAGTTTACTGTCTCCAGAGACTTCTTAAAATGGAATGCAGCTTGAATGGGAAAGCTTTTTTAAAAGTCTGTTGGAAATCCCAAGTCAACAGGGAATAGATAAAAACATTAACAGGAGAGAAGAACCCTGTCTTCTGCCCATGTGGTTCACAGTTTGCTTTCAGAGAGGTTTTCCATTTTTTTGGGAAGGTGGAAATGTAGAGAGTGACTTAGAGAAGTTGTTGCTGGGTCTCCTAATGTATTTTCTTGCTCAAATGAAGGCCCCAGTTCTTTCATTCTTTCCATTTTATTCAGAGTAAGCCTTCTCATTAGCTTGTGCGTGTAAAAGGGTACTGGATGCTGTCTGAGCTGGATAATAGGCGAGTAAGCTGAGAGCAGCATCATTTATCACATGTGGAATGATTTTCTGCAGTGTATTAATGAGCGGTGACCCAAGCATAGGTAAATGTCTGTAGGCTTTTTCCTCTTTTATCCTAAACCTGTGGTCATTTCACTCCCTGGGTAACTTGTCCTTCACTACCATTAGCTTTGTCTCCGTTTTTGTCTACATTCAGAAGCAGAACCACTTTATCTGCAATTGATGCGTGCTCCTGTCGGGTGGAGAGTGCTACAGTGATACAAAAGCATTCGTAACAGAGTGCCTCATTGTTGTGTTGGGAGAGGAATGATGAGCATAAGGTACAGCTTTCTAGTTAGAAACCTAAATTTAGAGCATGGTTGTGCACTGTACCTGCACTGTTAGAATGTCATGATGGTGCTGCAAAGAAAGGTTTTGCTCCCAGCATTGTGCTGGCACCCATCTTTGTGTGCTGATGCATGTCGGAGTCCTTCCTCCTCAGTATGGAGCCTTCCAGCTTTATTCCCCAAATCTGTTCACTGTGGATCCAGGCTTGGAAGCTAGGGAAGAGATCCCTCTTTTTGGCATCAGCCGGATTTTATAGCAGCTGAGCAACAGTGTGAAACCACATCCTTAGAGAAGCCTCATGTGCCAGTTATGTGTCAGTATTTGAAGGTATTTGCAGTTGTTCTGTTTCCTGCTCTAAAGTGACATGTGGGTTGCATCACAAGAGCAGTGCTTTCACATTGCTTTGTTATCCTGAGTTATTTTTCCCTGGAGATAGCTCCAGTTGCTTACAACTGCCAGAATAAATGTAAAGAATTGTGGACAGATCATGGAATGGAGGGCACCCTCCGTGAGTTTGGAGATGACACCAAGCTGTGGTGTAGTTGACACACCTGAGGAATGAGATCCATCCAGAAGAATCTGGATAAGCTCAACAAGTGGGCCTATGTGTACCTCCTGAGGTTCAACAAGGCCAAGTACAAAGTGTCCTGCACCTGGTTTGAGGCAACCCCTGGTAACTGGTGCAGGCTGGAGAATGAATGGTTGGAGAGCAGCCCTGCAGAGAAGGACTTGGAAGTAAAAGAGGATGAAAAGCTGGACATGAGCCAGCAATTTGCGCTTTAGGCCTAGAAGCCAGCCATCTCCTGGGCTGCGTCTAAAGCAGCATGGCCAGCAGGTTGAAGGAGAAGATTTTGCCCCTCTGCTCTGATGAGACTCTACCTGCAGTGTTGTGTCCAGTTCTGGAGTACTCAGCCACAGGAGAGACATGAACCTGTTGAAGCCAGTCCAGAGGAGGCCACAGAAGTAATGCAAAGCCTGGAACCCCTCTGCTCTGAGGACAGGTTGAGAGAGTTGGGGTTGTTCAGCCTGAAGTCTTTGAGGAGGCCTTATTGTACCCTTTTGTGACCGTATGAGGTGGTGCCTTTAACAAAGGGACACCATGGCCGAATGTTTTATAAACAAGACAGGTCTAAACTAATTTCATTGGTGGAGAAGCAGAAGCACTGCCTTGAGTTTTGATTCCCAGTGAGACTGGTCTCACTCAGTCTTGCATTTTCTCCCCCTCCTTCTGCAGCTCACAGCTTCTGGGCTTTCGGCCAGACTGACCTTGGAACTGATAACCGCAAGGCCTGTACTAACTGCTTTTAATTAACAATTGCTCCTTTTTTCTCTCTTTCTAACCCTCTTTGGGGAAAAAGGGGAGAGAAGGGGGTACAGGGGGAAACCCTTCCTCCTGGCGGAGGAGGGGAATCTCATTCCTGTGTTACTTTGTTGTATATTTCTGTATATATTGTAAATACTGTAGATTGTGTACATATATATATCCTGCAGCCCCGCTTGCAAATATAGCACATTCCCTTGCTAATCCGGCTGTGGTTTTTTTTCCCTTTCTTTCATTTTTCTTCCCTTTACTTACAGGGGGGAAGAAGGCTTGAGGCCTTCCCCTCAACCCTCAACATTTTTTTTTTCTTGGCTTCCCAACGTGCGGCGGATAATTAGCTTAATTTATTGCTTTACTGTTTTACTGCTTTACTGATTTATTGTTTTAGAGCCAGATTAGCAAACATGAAGGTGCTGTGGATATTAGAGCGTTTATTTTTTTCAATTTTTGGGGCTCTGGTTTACAGATATTATTTGGGTTTGATTCTGGATTACCTGGGTAAATATTTGGTGCAGACAATTTATTTGTGGTTTATGTATAGGGTCAGACTATGGTATGGAAAATGTGTGGATTTCTTATGGCCAGTGAGATACAGAAATGTGACCTCTAGTACTCTCCCGATTGAGATAAAAGGGTTTAAGATTCCAATGGAGGAAAGAATAAATTTAAGTGATGGCTAGGATCCAAAGGTGATTTATCTTATGTGTATAATCCTGCTGCTGGTGATAATTAATGTGTATCTGCTAATTTATCTGCGTCGGGAGAGGAAGGTAACAATTGCTCCTTTTTTCTCTCTTTCTAACCCTCTTTGGGGAAAAAGGGGAGAGAAGGGGGTACAGGGGGAAACCCTTCCTCCTGGCGGAGGAGGGGAATCTCATTCCTGTGTTACTTTGTTGTATATTTCTGTATATATTGTAAATACTGTAGATTGTGTACATATATATATCCTGTAGCCCCACTTGTAAATATAGCACATTCCCTTGCTAATCCGGCTGTGTTTTTTTTTTTCCTTTCTTTCATTTTTCTTCCCTTTACTTACAGGGGGGGAAGAAGGCTTGAGGCCTTCCCCTCAACCCTCGACACCTTTCAGTATGTAAAGGGGGCCTACATGAAAGACATGGCCTACAGCTAAATTTATAGTAGCTGAGCTGATAGAGTGTCAGTCTGTTTAGCAGGACCTGTTGCAACAGGACAAGGGGTGACAGTTTTAAACTAAAAGAGGGGAAGATTTAGACTAGATAGAGGGAAGAAACTGATTATGCTGAGGGTGATGAGATGCTGTCTTAGCCAGTGAGGTGGTAGATGCCTTATCCATGGAATCATTCCAGGTGAGGTTGGACAGGACTCTGAGAAACCTGCTCTAGTTGAAGATGTCCCTGCTCACTGTGAGGGGGTTGGACTAGATGACCTTTGAAAAGGTCCATTCTATACCAAACCATTCTGTGACTTAAACAGCAGATGGTCTGTGATATTCTCTGTGTAACAGCCAACTTGAAAATGATTTGGAAGAAAAAAATTGTTTTTCCTGTTTCTTGCTGGATGTTGTTAGATAATTAATGAAGCTCATTGGCAGTAAAGTGCTCCCTCCCCCGGGATCTTTCCAGAGTCATTAGCCTCAGTGAAGGATGATTGAGAAGAGTCAGCCACATAAGAAGCTGCTGCTTCTCTAAAGTGTAGAACATTTGCTGGACACTGGAGCTGCAAAGAGGCCTTGTCAGGCATCCCTGAATGCTACCAGAGGTGTGCTTGGGATACTGAAAGATAGCAAAAGGGTCACTGTCTCACTCTGTAATACTGATGATACCATACTGGGGGGAAAAAAATGTCCTGTAACTTAAAGGACAGTGTTGATTCCCAAAAAGAAAATAAGGTTGCAAATAAGCACAGCAGTTGAGAGTTAGAAGGTGGCTTTTAGTGATTGCATATGGAGATTTAAAACAGTCATTTGGGGAGTGAGTTCAAAAGCCAGTTGGGCTCTTTCGAAAGCATTTAATGATTTTCCAGAGGGCTTTGAGAGGGTGACTGTAGCAGGTTGTACTTGATGTAGGAGGTCCTGAGCTGTTTCATGCTTGTTTATACTCACTATCAAGATTCAAGGCTACTGAGTAATGTTTGCTTTGTGTGATAGCTGTGTGCATGTGGTGTTAGTGTCCCACAGGGGCAAGAGAGGAGGGTGAGCACATGTGGGGGCTTACTGATCTGTAAAAAGTCATGAGGACAGCTTCCATGGTGGCCTGTACAAAGTGCTTCACCTGCAAAGGGGCAGAAGATTGCTGTTCTATTGCTCAATTAGGGCTTTCTTTGTAAGGATCAAGAAAGATTATAATGCAATTTCCAGGAGTTAATGTATTCTTAATGCTATACTTTGAGGGAAAGTTTTTTCCTGACTGTAGCTGTCAAGGTCCGGAGACATTGTTACTGAAACTTGGTGGGATGAATCCCATGACTGGAATGTAGGGATAGATGGGTATAAACTCTTTAGGAAGGATAGGCAGGGAAGGAGAGGAGGAGGTGTTGCCCTCTATGTCAATAGCCAGTTGGAATCAGTGGAGCTCCAACTGGGGAGGGATGATGAGCTAGTTGAGAGTGTATGGGTTAAAATTAAAGGCAGGACAGGGGAAGGAGATATTACTGTGGGGGTCTCCTACAGGCCACCTGACCAGCAGATCCAAGCAGATGAGGCCCTCCATAGGCAAATAGAAGCGGCTTCCAGGTCACAAGCCCTGGTCCTCATGGGTGATTTCAACCACCTGGAGATCTGCTGGAGGGACAACACAGCAAGGCACCAGCAATCCAGGATGTTCCTGGACTGCATAGAAGACAACTTCCTCCTCCAAATGGTAGAGGAACCAACAAGAAATGGTGCTATGCTGGACCTTGTTCTCACCAACAGGGAAGGGCTGGTAAGCAATGTGAGGCTCAGAGACGGCCTTGGCTGCAGTGACCATGAAGCAGTTGAATTTAATATCCTCAGGGCAATCAGGAGGAAGTATTCCAAGCTTACGACCCTAGACTTTAGGCGTGCAGATTTTGATGGCTTCAGGGATCTGCTAGCCAAAGTGTCGTGGGACAAAGCCCTGGAGGGAAGAGGGACCCAGGACAGCTGGTCAGTATTCAAGGACCACCTCCTCTGTGTCCAGGAGCTCTGTATACCAACAAAGAGAAAAGCGGGTGAGAAAGCTAGGAGGCCTGCCTGGATGAGCAAGGAGCTACTGGACACACTATTACTTAAAAGGAAACTCTACAGGAAGTGGAGAGAAGGACAGGTAGAACAGGGGGTATACAAGGAAGCTGCCCGAGCAGCAAGAGTCCTGGTTAGGAAAGCCAAAGCAGAGTTTGAATTGAATCTAGCCAGGGAGATTAAAGGGAACACTAAGAACTTCTACAGGTATATTAATGGGAAGAAGAAGACTAGGGAAGGTGTGGGCCCCCTCAGAAAGGAAACTGGTGACATGGTCACAAGTGATGAGGAAAAGGCTGAGGTACTTAATAACTTCTTTACCTCAGTCTTCACTGCAAGGGCCTCTAGCCACACTCCTTATGTTATGGAAGACAATGACAGGGACGGGGAGGAAGAACTGCCCATTGTAAGTGAAGATCAGGTTTGTGATCACCTGAAGAACCTGAAAGTGTTCAAGTCCATGGGACCCGACGGGATACACCCATGGATGCTGAGAGAACTGGCAGATGAGGTTGCTAAACCCCTCTCTATTATATTTCAAAAGTCATGGCAATCTGGGGAAGTCCCCACAGACTGGAAAAGGGGAAACATTGCCCCCATCTTCAAAAAGGGTAAGAAGGAGGAACCAGGGAACTACAGGCCAGTCAGTCTCATCTCTGTGCCTGGAAAGATCATGGAGCAGATCCTCCTGGAGTCACTACTGGCTCAGAAGAATAGTGAAGAGGTGATTTGGAACAGTCAGCATGGCTTTGCCAAGGGCAAATCCTGCCTGACCAACCTGGTGGCCTTCTATGAGCAGGTGACAAAATTAATAGATGAGGGGCGAGCAACTGATGTCATTTACCTGGACCTGAGCAAAGCCTTCGACACTGTCCCGCACCACATCCTGGTCTCCAAACTGGTGACACATGGGTTTGATGGGTGGACCACTAGATGGATAAGGAACTGGCTTGATGGCCGCACCCAAAGAGTGGCTGTCAATGGGTCCATGTCCCAGTGGAGGCCAGTGACAAGCGGAGTCCCTCAGGGATCAGTCCTGGGACCTGTCTTGTTCAACATCTTTGTGGGTGACATGGACAGTGGCATTGAGTGCACCCTCAGCAAGTTTGCTGATGACACCAAGCTGTGTGGTGCAGCAGACACGCTGGAGGGAAGGGAGGCCATCCAGAGGGACCTGGACAGGCTGGAGAGGTGGGCACAAGCCAACCTCATGAAGTTCAATAAGAGCAAGTGCAGGGTCCTGCATCTGGGTCGAGGCAATCCCAGGCACAAATACAGGCTGGGCAGTGACTGGCTGGAAAGTAGCCCTGAGGAGAGAGACTTGGGGGTGCTGGTGGACAAAAAGCTCAACATGAGCTCTCAATGTGCACTTGCAGCCCGCAAAGCCAACCAGATCCTGGGCTGCATCAGGAGAAGTGTGGCTAGCAGGTCGAGGGAGGTGATCCTCCCCCTCTACTCTGCCCTGGTGAGACCCCACCTGGAGTACTGTGTCCAGTTCTGGAGCCCCTATTACAAGAGGGATGTGGAGGTGCTGGAACGTGTCCAGAGAAGGGCCACAAGGATGATCAGAGGGCTGGAGCACCTCTCCTATGAGGACAGACTGAAGGAGTTGGGGCTGTTCAGTCTGCAGAAGAGAAGGCTCCGAGGTGACCTAATTGTGGCCTTCCAGTATCTGAAGGGGGCCTACAGGAAGGCTGGGGAAGGACTTCTCAGGATCTCAGGTAGTGATAGGACTGAAGCTGGAGGTGGGGAGATTGAGGCTAGATGTGAGGAGGAGGTTCTTCAACATGAGAGTGGTGAAACCCTGGAATGTGTTGTCCAGGGAGGTGGTCGAGGCCCTGTCCCTGGGGGTGTTTAAGACCAGGCTGGATGAGGCTCTGGCCAGCCTTATCTAGTGTGGGGTGTCCCTGCCCATGGCAGGGGAGTTGGAACTAGATCATCCTTGTGGTCCCTTCCAACCCTGAATGATACTATGATACTATATAATGATACGTTATATGTCTCGGTCCGGAGACACAGTTCTTTTAAATATTCCCGTGTTGTGAAATTAGACGCACAAACGAGGCCAAAGTATCAACAGCTAGCCTATTTATTACATAAATAAAGTGGACATAAGAAGGGGAGAGGGAGAAAAGAGAGAGGGAGAGAGAGAAGAGAGAGAGAAGAGGAAAGGAATTATATTACCACACCCCTCATCCCCCCCAAGACAGTTAAAGTCTGTGGAGGAAAGCTGCTGCTGGAGATGTTGGGTCTGTAGAGAAACGGTGCTGAGGCTTTTGCTGGAGAACAGCTGTGGTCCTCTGGGGAGATGTTGGGTTGATACAGTGTTGAGGGTTGGAAGGGTAAGGCCAAGAAGCCTCCTCCTTTCCCCCTTGTAAGGTAAAGGGAAAGAAAATTGAAGGGAAAGGGAAAAAAAAACCTCACAGCTGGATTAGCAAAGCAGTGGAGCTGTATATTTACAAAGCAATGTAGTATATGCAGGGGAATATATACAAATTTACAATATTTACAATATATACAAAGATATACAATAAAGTAACACAGAAATGAGAGTTCCCCCCTCAGCAGAGGTGGTTCCCCACCTCCGCTCTCCCCTCTCTTCCCCCCCTCTCCCCAGAGTAGGTCAGAAAAGAGAGAGAAAGAGAAAGAAAGAAGTTAAAAGCAGTTTTGTGTTAATTGGAAAGCAGTTAATACAGGCCTTATATCTTATCGGTTTCAAGGCCGAAGTCTTGGCAGAAAGCCCAGCACAGAAAGCTGCTGCCCAAAGAAGAGGCGGAAGCAAGACTAAAGATAAAAGTGCCGGAGTGCCCAGGATACTCCTCCTGCACTCCCAGTTCAGAAGGTGCTTGCTCCCACTTCACCAATGAAATTAGTTTAGATTCTTCTTCCATTTACCAACATCCGTCCACCATATTCCCTTTCTTAAAGGCACAGCCTCAAATGGTCACATACAGGAACGGTGCTGAGGCTCCTCTGGGCAGCCTGGGTCTGTAGAGAAAGGGTGCTGAGGCTTTGGCTGGAGAAGAGCTGTGTTCCTCCGGGTAGCCTCTTTTCTCCGGAGCAGCATTGTCCCGGCTTTCCCTTCTCAGCGGCAGAAGTTTCCTGTGTTTTCCTTCATCTCCTTTTTTCTCCCCGTTTTTCTCCTCTGTTTCTCTCTCCTGTTTCTCTCCACAACCCAGTAGTTGCTCCAGTCTTTTATACAGTTTTTAGTCCTTAGGTATGTATTCAAATATTGTCCCTCAGGAATTCCAGGGGCAGGAAATAATCCTTAGGTTCTGTGTATTGCTGTGTGTTTGGGCAAGATTTTGGATGGAGGGGGGAGAATCTCCATCTCCCCCGTCTCCACTCAGACAATCCTCCCACATTCCTTACACATCACCCTGCCCAGGGTACTTGATGGGTGGAGATTGTCTTGCCCTGAAGGCATGAATGGCTGGGTCATTGTTGTAAGCCAGCTGTGGCCCAGTGAGCAATGTTATCTTTGCACCTTCCAAGAGTCCATAGTGGCTCTGCCCAATACATATTGTCTGGGCAAACAGCAAGTGATTTTATCTTTGTTGAGTACACCCAGAGAGACAAACTTATTAGTCTCTCACAGTAGCAATGAGCAAAGTTTAAATCACAAACAAACACCACCAACAAAAAGTGAAATGGGAAGCGATAAAGAGTTGGCAGCCATCCAACTATTGATTTGTGTGGGAAGGCCAAAACTGTGCTCTGGCTTTTATCATGAGGAATGAAATAACAAGGCCTACCCCATGCCCCCTGCCTGCAGGGGAAGGAGGATACCCCCTGCCAGCTCCAGTCACCCTGCAACCTTGAGGACTGAGCCTCAAACGTCTTCTTGATATTTAGAAAAGGAGGGCTGCTCTCCTTGGGAGGAATTCAGCAGCAGCTCTGTCCTGCAGACTTTTGGCCTCTGCCATCCCTGTGAGCAGAGCAGCCTCACATCTCGGTGATCCTAGACCTACCCTCCTCTCCTAATGCTGGGTATAAGCCACACAGGTGTGGTGCTGAGGGCCGTGGTTTAATGGTGACCTACCAGTGCTGGGGGAAAGGTTGGGCTTTATAATATTAAAGGTGTTTTCCAACCAAAATGACTCTGATTGTATGTTTTTATACTTTCCTTGTATCTTGTTGAACCTTCTATGGTCAGGTGGCTGTTGTAAGGGCTTTAAGCCAACTCCAAAGGACACTGGCCGATGGTAATGATTGGCCTGTGATTCTCTAAGCCAGTACCAGTCAGCAGCTGCAGCACCGTGCTGGAGGACACTGCTCTGTGTTGTGTCCTCAAGGGCAGTGTAAGTCAAAATCCATTCCAAAACCTGCAAGTATTTGTTGATAGGACTCCACAACAGCAGGCAGGAAAGGTCAGTGCAGCTGCCTCATATCATGGTGTGCATTAAAATACAGCAACATTTCTCATCTGGAATTGCCTTGATTCGTGGTTGTCTTCAAGATGAAGCGTACTGCAAATAGCAGTTCCCCCAGAAATGTATCTCTGAATGCAATGGACACCTGTAATAATGTCTCAATATCTACCTCACTGTGTGCAATCCTAATTTAACCAGAAGCCAAGGGCATAGATGAAATTTCCAGCCAAAAATGTTTGACTCTATCTATCACTAAAAAATATGCATGCAGTCGAGGTGCGTTATTTTAACTCCTGCATTACCACCATCCTGAGTGAGCAGATTGGAGAAGCAGCTCTGAGATGGGAGGAGAGAACCAAAATTGAATTTGGCATGTGGTGCTTGGTGGAGCAAGCAGTTGGGGCTCCCTGTTGGTTTTGCTTGTCTGCAAAAGCTCAGCAAAGGGAAATTATATGCAGCACCAAACATCTGCTGGTTGTACCCCAAATTTTTCAGATGGGTCCTGCCTGTGCAAGTTTGCAACAGAACATATAATACTGGAATTGCATGACCAACTACATGGTTCCCTGGCTGTTTTTCAAGTTTTCCTGGGTCTTTGAAACTGCCTTTGCCTTGGATTAATAAAGAGAAGATGGTGGCCACCTGTGTGGGGTGGTGAGGGTAGTGTCTCCAGTATACTGCAACATACAGCATAGAATCATAGAATCAATAAGGTTGGAAAAGATGTCAGAGATCATCAAGTCCAACCTATCACCCAACACCTCATGACTACTAAACCACGGCTTCAAGTGCTACGTCCAGTCCCTTCTTGAACACCTCAAGGGATGGTGACTCCACCACCTCCCTGGGCAGCCCATTCCAATGGCCAAGAACTTTCTGTGAAGAAATTTCTCCTCACCTCAAGCCTAAACTTCCTGTGGTGCAGCTTGAGACTGTGTCCTCTTGTTCTGATGCTGGTTGCCTGGGAGAAGAGACTAACCTGCGCCTGGCTACAACCTCCCTTCAGGTAGTTGTAGAAAGCAGTAAGGTCTGCCCTGAGCCTCCTCTTCTCCAGGCTAAGCAACCCCAGCTCCCTCAGCCTCTACTCATAGGGCTTGTGCTCAAGCCCTCTCCTCAGCCTCGTTGCCCTTTTCTGGACACGTTCAAGTGTCTCAATATCCTTCTTAAATTGAGGGGCCCAGAACTGGACACAATACTCAAGGTGTGGCCTAACTAGTGCTGACTAGCAGGGGCACAATGACTTCCCTGCTCCTGCTAAGTAGCAGCCTAAGTGTGTCAGCTCCAGGTGGCAGAGCGCTGACCAGGCTGCCCACTGAGGTTGTGAAGTCTCCTTCTCTGGAGAGATTCCAAACCTGCTTGGGATGTGACCGCTCTGGGTGATTGCTTTAGCAGAGGCAGTGGACATGGTAATCTCCAGAGGTCCCTTCCAACCCCCACCATGCTGGGATTTTGTGATTCAGTTTTAAGGTGAGCAGGCTGGCTCAGATGGCCAATGAAGTGGAGTCAGAGAGCAGCTGGAGATGAACAATTTGAAAGTGGCCTCACTTCCACTGTTGTAGGAAAATGTAAGCTGAGCCACATTGGATTTGAGTAAAGTAGAGCCTAGCACGAGAGTAGAGTGGTAGTTTGTACCCCCAAATTCTTCCTTGATAGTTCCCTCAGGTTGAAGGATGCTTTAACTCAGTACACTCACTGCATATGGTACTAGTAGACCTGCAATCGCTGCTGAACTGGTGAGTTCAAGGGACATGCTGGAGACGCGGATGTGTGCAGGCATCTGGTTTTGCGGTCACCAGTGAGAGGCCTAGATTTATCCAGCTTCAGGGCAGTAGGCATCACTCAATACCTGATTGTCTTAATCTCTGCAGAGAACCTCCTTCCATGTTCAGCAGCAGAAGGGGTCTTCTGTCAAGTATGTGTTAGACAAGAAATTAGAATAGAACAAAGTTTTAAGCTACATATTTTACGCTATTCAGTTCCCATTAAGCTTCTCTTAGGCTATATGTGTGTTGGGATGAAGTTTTTGAAAACTAGGGATTTTTTTATGCCTTTTAGTATCTGAAGCCTTTGAATTTGCTCCACTCATTCTTAGGTTTTTCTTTCCAACTGCATCATTAAATGCATTTCCAACTGCAATATATATTTAATCAGCTGCCTCAAGGGTTTATTTTGGTGGTATGGTTTTTGTTTGGTTTTGGGGGGGCTTTTTCACCACTTATTTTTGTGGTATAAAAGTAATTGTTGGCCACCACTGTGTGTTTGGGCTTTTTATTTCACCTGTGTTTATGCCTGTTCTTCCTGTCCTTGCAGACCACTTCAGCTGCTCCTTGTAGATCTAACAAATTGACCCTTCTCTTCAGTACATGTCGAGGGTTGGAGGAAAAGGCCGAGCCTTCTCCCCCCCCGTAAAGTGAAGGGAAGAAAATTGAAAGGAAAAAAACCCCAAAAAATGCACAGCCGGATTAGCAAAGGAATGTGCTGTATTTACAAAGCAGTTTAGGGAACACAGGGAAATATATACAGAATTTACAGTATTTACAATATATACAGAAATATACAACAAAGTAACACAGAATGAGATTTCCCTCCTCTGCCGAGGAGGGTTCCCCACCCCTGTACCCCCTTTTCTCCCCCTTTTCCCAGAGAAGGTTAGAAAGAGAGAGAAAAAATGAGCAGTTGTTAATTGGAAAGCAGTTAGTACCGGCCTTTGCAGTTTATCAGTTTCAAGGTCAGCCTGGCTGAAAGCCCAGAAAGCTGCAAGCTGCCGCAAGGAAGAAAAAGAAGTGCCGGGCTGCCCAGAATACTCTGCTGTACTCCGAGTTCAAAAGGTGCTTTCTACCAATCTACCAATGAAATTAGTTTAGATCTGTCTTTTGTTTATAAACATTCAGCCACAATGTCCCCTTTCTTAAAGGGACAGCCTCAAATGGTCACAATACAGTTTTTTCTTTCAATTTAGCAAAGAATTGACTGTTTTGAGTATAAGCTCTTTTTTACTGAAGACAGCAGTTCTATTGCTCTGCTGGTGTTGGTGTCTCAAGTACCTTCTGCTTCTCTTGCTTATTTAGGTAAATATTTCACTGGTTCTTTTTATCTCCAGTGATTCTCCCTGTTTTCACTCTGTGTCTTGGATTAAATTCTCCTTCCCCTCTACTCTTCCCTAGTGTGAGGCCATATCTGGAGTGCTGTATTCATTTCTGGGCTCCCCAGTTCAAGAGTGACAGGGAACTACTGGAGAGGGTCTAGTGCAGTCTATAAAGATGCTGAGTGGACTGGAATATCTCTCTGACAAGGAAAGGCTAAGAGAACTGGGGCTGTTTAGCCTGGGGACTGTGAAGGGATCTTCTCAATGCTTATTGAGGGCAGAGGTCAAAGGATGGGGCCAGACTCTTTTCAGTCATGCCCAGAGACAGGGAAAAGGGCTGATGAGCACCAACTGGTACACAGGAAGTTCCATCTTGTGGAATCTCTTCTGGAGAGATTCCAAACCCTTCTGGACATTGTAATCCTGGGTAACCTGCTCTGGGTGAGCTTGGTTTAGCAGGGGGGTTGGAATGGATCATCTGTAGAGGTCCCTTCCAACCCCCATCATGCTGGGATTCTGTGAAATTGCACAAACACTGTTTTATTTATCACAATGTGGAGTTGTGTGTGTATAGGAATATACGGAATGGAAAGCTTGTTTTCTACAGTAGCAGTATCTGTTGATGGCTGGGCATAAAGCTACTTTGAAATAATTTTTGCTGATACAATGTATAATTAGGGGGAAGATGGATGAAAGCTGACTTTTACTGGGTTCACAGGCACTTGCCTCAGGCTCAACAAGGAGGAAGCTCAGTGAAAGCTGAGGACTCGAGTCCTTAACTGCACCATTGTGTGGAGAAGTATTTCTCCTCTTCCAGCAGGATAGAGCTGGTAATAGGGCAGACAGATTGCTGGGGGTAATGAGAAAATGCTCTTCCCTACCTGCAGGGAGACTCTTGAGCTGACCATATGGTCTAAACATAGGGAAGTGGCCTAAGAGTGTGGGATATGTTCTTGGGCAGAGGTGGATGTCTATAAAGTGGTGGTGAGAAGAAGCAATCCTGCTGGGAATGGCTCTTAAATGGGAAGATGTTACACAGCATGAAGCCCAGTCAGGATGCAAAGGCTGAATCACCTTGAAAGAGGAAAACCCAAAGGAGGGGTCAGTTGAATGTTGTTTTTACAGGTCATAAAGGAATGGTGTTGCTTTAAAGCTTGTTTGTGGTGCTCATATTCACCTCTGTTGACCTGCACGGCCATAGCTAGCTGTAGTCAGGAGGAAATTTGAGGTATCAGCTCCATCCTGGCTGTGTGCTGGGGAAAGCTACTGGACTGGGAAGGTTATTCTCTGGTTTGTTTTCTTTTTTAATGGTCTATATATTGTGGGGCATTTCTGAAATAGAAAGAGTAGAAGTTAAAAATGCCTGAGATGTTAATTGCCCTCTCTGCAAAATAAGGATAAATACTTCTTGATCTGCCAAAGGGGGCTGTGTGGGTTTAATTAACATTCACAAAGTGCTTGTGGATAGCATCTTTCATCTGAGAATCTAAAGGCAAAATATATTCTAGGCATTCTTGCTCAGCTTTCCAATTATTCCTCCAGCTGTCGTGAGCCATGCCAACAAAAACTACTCTCCTGTCATCAAGGGATTGTCGATGCCTTGTGACTTGTTTTGATTTGGATACTCTCTTCCCATCCATTCCCTTTCCCCACAGACTTGCTATACAAAACATACCATGCTCTCTAAATCTGGGGGAGAGAATAAAACCTGTTCTTCTCCATCACAAACTATTTGTGTTTCATTTTATGTTCTCTCTTGCCCCTGTTTTTTGGGTCTATGCCCTTTCAGTGGGGGTGATGCTGTAATTTTTGTAATTTATTTTAAGGTGAATGTGACATCCTGGTTGAATTCCTCCATTCTCTGGATTCAGGTTCCCCTGAGATCATACTCATAGCATTTGGGGAGTGAAGGCCTACAGCTTTGTTCTTCCAAATAAACCTTTATTTAGAATAAACCAAACCAGGTTGGAAGAGACCTTCAAGATCATCGCGTCCAACCCATCAACCAATCCAACCCACCTAAACAACTAACCCATGGCACCAAGCACCCCATCAAGTCTCCTCCTGAACACCTCCAATGACGGCAACTTCACCACCTCCTTGGGCAGCCCATTCCAATGGGCAATCACTCTTTCTGTATAGAACTTCTTCCTAACATCCAACCTGAACCTCCCCTGGTGCAGCCTGAGACTGTGTCCTCTTGTTCTGGTACTGGCTGCCTGGGAGAAGAGACCATCATCTGCCTGTCTACAACCTCCCTTCAGGTAGTTGTAGAGAGTGATAAGGTCACCCCTGAGTCTCCTCTTCTCCAGGCTGAGCAATCCCAGCTCCCTCAGTCTTTCCTCATAGGGTTGTGTTCCAATACTGATTTCAGTGCTACCAGTACTTTGTGAAGGCCTCTTTGTAAAAGTTGATATAACTCAAGTTCATCTTATAAAGAAGGAATGTTATGTAGATAGTCTCCAAGAGAATAATACTAACACTTTTTAGATTAAGTAATTATGGCTTCAACCTAGATTGAGGTACAGACTTTCTATGATACTGTTTTTCCTATGCAAAAGGGAAGAATACCTCTGGTTTCCAAATACATTCAGTGTTGTGGATACTTGCTGGGAGGTTGGGTCCTTGCACTTTTTGTCCTGCTGTCCTCATCCATCCCAAAACATCCTTACAGCATCCTCCCATAGATGGTGCTTGGCAGCAGTGCTTGCCCACTGCATAGTTGTAGGTGGGCTGAGCATGGGCAGCATAGAAGGGGAGTAGAGATGTGGGAAAATATGTTTTGGGTAAACTGGGTACACCAGAGCACCCCTACAAATCTGTTGCTTAGGCGACTGAGGCTATTCCTGTTATTCTTGTGAGGATTCATTAATTTTTACTTTAAAAGCATAAGATTTTAATTAGTTTTTTTATTATTTGAAGTAAGTGCAAAGCATCATTTCATAATGTTTAAGCTCCTAATTATCTGTGGGAATGAAAGCTACAAAGAAATGACTTCAAGAGCCACTATGTGTGGCTGCGTTCATCAACCTGTGTGTTAAAGCTAGATCTGTTTGCTTTAGCACTTAAGCTCTGGCTCCTGTTTGCCCTTCAGCTGAAGTGATGCTGTGGGAGAACAAGCTGCAGTGTGTCCCACTGCATGCATCTCTAGTGGAAAGTGAGCTGCTTCTTAGTGATAAATCTTTTATTATTTGTGGCAATGCCAGCGACGAGCAGTGTGAGCAATCTGGCAGTGCAGGCCTAGAGCCTGACATGATGGTAGGCCATGCTCAGCATAAATGCAGAGCCAGCTAGCAGTGTAGCAAAACAGTGCTGTGCCTGCAGCATGTAACTAAAACAAGACACTGGTAGCTATAAGCATGGACAGTTATCTTGGGACAACAGGACATGCACCTGCATCAACAACCTCATTGTGCCATTAGTAGTTGGACCAATAATCTGTAATAGTGCAATGTGTGGTCACTCATAGGGAACCAATGGAGCGGTGCCAACAAGGCTCTCCGAGTTTATATAAGTTGTAGCAGTTCCCTTGCTACGCACTTCTGCCTTTCCTGTCTCCTGTTTTTTCTTCACTTTACTGTGCTATACTTGCACTACAGGCCTGCTCCATAGGCCTGCACCTCAGGCCTGCACCATCGGCCTGCAACACTGGAACAATAAAGGAACAGTAATCGATCATATTGGTCAGCCGTATTGATTCCTATCTCCGTCGTCCGATAATTATTGGCAAGGGTTTAAGAGCCAGAAGAAGAAAATGCAGTGTGATCACCTGTTTTTCCCCTCTTTATATTCCAAGTCATACATCAGAGTAGACAGCAAGATGTGGTTATTCTCTACCTGGTGCTTCTGGCTTGAAGGATTTGATGGTCCAAATTGAAATTAATATCCCTGCTTCCCACTAAGTGTAGGGGGGAGTTGTGTGACTTCATGAAGATTTGTGTCCATGTTTATCAGTGTGAACGTCATTATGGGAGTAGAGATGTTTGACTCCCACATAAAGTGCAGCAAGTTTCTTCTTCCCAGAAGAGAGTTCTCAGTTCTGCCAAGTGTGTCATAGATGATTTTCAAAATAATAAATCTTAGCATGGTATGTGCAGAGGAGGCAGTCCAGAAGATTCCTGAAGTGCATGGAGGATGGCCAAGGCCTCAGGTCCAGCCAACATGGATTTAGGAAGGGCAGGTCCTGCCTCTCCAACCTGATCTCCTTCTATGATCAGGTGACCCGTCTGGTGGATGTGGGGAGGCCTGTGGATGTAGTCTACCTGGACTTCAGCAAGGCCTTTGACACCGTCCCCCACAGCAAACTGCTGGCTAAGCTGTCAGCTCGTGGCTTGGACCGCAACACTCTGTGCTGGGTTAGGAACTGGCTGGAGGGCCGAGCCCATAGAGTGGTGGTGAATGGTGCCACATCCAACTGGCAGCCAGTCACCAGTGGCGTCCCCCAGGGATCAGTGCTGGGCCCTGTCCTCTTCAACATCTTCATTGATGATCTGGATGAAGGGGTCAAGTCAGTCATCAGCAAATTTGCAGATGACACCAAGTTAGGAGCAGATGTTAGTTATAGGGTCAAAGGGCTCTGCAGAGGGACCTCGACTGACTGGACAGATGGGCAGAGTCCAATGGGATGGCATTCAACAAGTCCAAGTGCTGAGTGCTACACTTTGGCTACGGCAATCCCATGCAGAGCTACAGGCTGGGGTCGGAGTGGCTGGAGAGCTCCCAAACAGAGAGGGACCTGGGGGTGCTGATTGATAGCCACCTGAATATGAGCCAGCAGTGTGCCCAGGTGGCCAGGAGGGCCAATGGCATCCTGGCCTGCATTAGGAATAGTGTGGCCAGCAGGAGCAGGGAGGTCATTGTGCCCCTGTACTCTGCTTTGGTTAGGCCGCACCTTGAGTACTGTGTCCAGTTCTGGGCCCCTCAGTTTAAGAAGGACATCGAGACACTTGAGCGTGTCCAGAGAAGGGCAACAAGGCTGGTGAGAGGCCTTGAACACAAGCCCTATGAGGAGAGGCTGAGGGAGCAGGGATTGTTTAGCCTGGAGAAGAGGAGGCTCATTGCCCTCTACAACTACCTGAAGGTGGTTGTAGCCAGGAAGGGGTTGGCCTCTTCTCCCAGGCAAGCAGCACCAGAACAAGGGGACACAGTCTCAAGCTGCGCCAGGGGAGGTTTAGACTCGAGGTGAGGAGGAAGTTCTTCACCGAGCGAGTCATTTGTCATTGGAACGGGTTGCCCAGGGAGGTGGTTGAGTCATCGACCCTGGAGGCGTTCAAGAGGAGATTGGATGTGGCACTTGGTGCCATGGTCTAGTCATGGGGTCTGTGTTGATAGGTTGGACTCGATGATCCTCGAGGTCCTTTCCAACCTAAGTTATACTGTGATACTGTGATACTGATGCAGCTGTTAAGCGAGCCTACCAGGGGGCAGGCTCTGCTTCACCTGCTGTTCTCCAATAGAGAAGGGCTGGTGGGAGATGTGATTGTGGGAGGCTGCCTAGGGTGCAGTGACCACGAGATAGTGAAGTTTTCAATATGCAGGGAGATAGGGAGGAGCACCAACAGAACCTTCACCTTGGACTTCCAGAGGGCAAACTTCAGCCTGTTTAAGAAACTTATTTGTAAAATTCCCTGGCTAGCAGCCCTCAAGAACCGAGGGGTCCAGGATGGTTGGACCTACTTCAAACAGGAGCTCTTGAAGGCACAGGAACTGGCAGTTCCCATGTGCCAAAAGACGAGCCGGTGGGGAAGGCGACTGGCCTGCATGAGTGTGGTGGGTTGGAAGGGTAAGGCCAAGAAGCCTCCTCCCTTCCCCCTTGTAAGGTAAACGGAAAAGAAAAATTGAAGGAAAAGGAAAAAAAACTCACAAGCTGAATTAGCAAGGCAGTGGAGCTATATTTACAATGCAGTGTAGGATTTGCAGGGGAATATTTACAAATTTACAATATCTACAATATATATAAAGATATACAATAAAGTAACACAGAAATGAGAGTTCCCCCCATCGGCCGAGGGGGGTTTCACACCTCTGCTCTCCCCTCTTTCCCCCTTTCCCCAGAGTGGGGTAGAAAGAGAGAGAAAAGAGAGAAAAAAAAATGTTAGAAGCAGTTCGTGTTACTTGGAAGGGAGTTAATACCGGCCTTTATCTGGTCTTCAAGGCCGAGGCCTTGGCAGAAAGCCCAGCACAGAGACAGAGCTGCTGCACGAAGAAGAGGGGGAAGCAAGACTGACAGAAAAGTCGTGGAAATGCCCAGTTCACTCCCAGTTCAGAAGGTGCTTCCTCCCACTTCACCAATGAAATTAGTTTAGATTATTCTTTCCGTTTACCAACTTCCGTCCACCATATTCCCTTTCTTAAGGGTACAGCCTCAAACGGTCACAGTCCACCCCTTCTAAACAATTTCATTGGCTGTTCATACTGTCCATCCAATCCAAAACGATATTTACAGTTCGTGAGTAAAGTTCATAGTCCATTCCGGCTATGCTCAGATGTAGATGATTCAAAAGTCCAAGAAAATCAGAAAATGAGAAAAATGGAAAACAGTTCATTTCTTCACCGACGAAGCGAAGAAAAGGGAAACAGTGATTCTCAGGGTCTCTTAGTTGACTCAGGGCTCTCAGGGATCTCAGGGTTCGTGCACCGTAGATTCCTCGTTGATTCTTCCTTTGGACGCGATGTAGCTATACAACAGTTTAAAATTATCCTCTTTCAGCTAAAGTTAAATTTCTTTGTGGAATACACTGAATTTCACCATTCTCTTGCATTACCCAATAAGTGTGACCCGGACCTTCAGCTGAAACCACCCCTCGGACAGGTTTAGCCTCTCCTGAGGGTGAAAATACCCAAACAGTTTTACCTAACAGATTCTTTTCTCTAACAACAGGAACTCTGTCACCTTCTACTTTTCGTAGCAAATCTGAATGTGCAGGTCCAGCTCGGTTTACTGAACCCCTACTATTAACCAGCCAGGTTGCTTGTGCTAAATGTTTTTCCCAGTTTTTCAAAGATCCACCCCCCATGGCTTTAAGAGCGGTCTTCAACAAACCGTTGTAGCGTTCAATCTTCCCTGAATCTGGTGCATAGTAGGGAATGTGGAATATCCACTCAATACCGTGGTCTTTTGCCCAGTTCTTTACAAGGTTGTTCTTGAAATGAGTTCCGTTGTCTGACTCAATCCTCTCTGGAGTTCCATGTCTCCACAGGATCTGTCTCTCCAGACCGAGAATGGTGTTGCGTGCAGTTGCATGTGGAACTGGATAAGTTTCTAACCGTCCAGTTTTTGGTCTACCATAGTAAGCACGTATTGCTTACCAGAACGAGAACGTGGTAGAGTGATGTAGTCAGTCTGCCAAGCTTCACCATACTTGTACTTGGCCCATCTGTCACCATACCACAAGGGCTTAAGTCGTTTTGCCTGCTTAATAGCAGCACAAATGTCACAGTCATGGATGACTTGTGTGATAGCATCCATGGAAATGTCTATGGATCTGTCACGAGCCCATTGGTATGTTGCATCTCTGCCTTGATGTCCTGACGAATCATGAGCCCACCGAGCTAAGAATATCTCACCTCGGTGTTTCCAGTCGAGATCAAGATTAGAGTTCACGTCTACTTGAGAAACTCTTGCAGCTAGATCTGCCTGATGGTTGTGTTGCTGTTCCTCAGTAGCTTTGCTCTTAGGAGTGTGAGCATCGATGTGTCTCACTTTCACTGGAATTCTCTCGATTCGATCAGCAATGTCCTGCCATAGGTTGGCTGCCCAAATGGGTTTTCCTTTTCTCTGCCAACCACTCTTCTTCCAGTTCTTTAGCCAACCCCATAGAGCATTGGTTACCATCCATGAGTCGGTGTATAGATAAAGCTTTGGCCATCTCTCACGTTCAGCCACGTCGAGAGCTAGCTGGACAGCTTTTACCTCTGCGAACTGATTGGATTCTCCTTCTCCATCTTTCGCCTCTGCAACTCGGCGTGTTGGACTCCACACTGCAGACTTCCACCTTCGCTTGTTTCCAACAAGACGACAGGAACCGTCTGTGAACAAAGCATATTTCTTTTCATCATCAGAAAGGTCATTGTAAGGAGGAGCTTCCTCAGCACAAGTTACTTTCTCCTCTGGAGGTTTAGCACAGTTGATACCTTCAGGCCAACTTGAGATCACCTCCACTAGACCAGGTCTTTCAAGATTTCCCATTCGAGCTCTCTGTGTTATCAGAGCCATCCACTTAGACCATGTTGAGTCTGTGGCATGATGTGGTGTGGAGCCTTTGCCTTTGAACATCCAATTCAAAACTGGTAATCTGGGAGCTAAGAGAAGTTGTGATTCAGTTCCAATCACTTCAGAAGATGCTTTTACTCCTTCATAGGGAGCTAAAATTTCTTTCTCTGTTGGAGCATAATTAGCCTCTGAACCTCTGTAACCTCGAGTCCAGAAACCAAGAGGTCGTCCACGTGTCTCACCTGGAGCTTTTTGCCACAAGCACCAGGTTGGACCATTGTCACTTGCAGCCGTGTACAAAATGTTCTTAATGTCTGGGCCATCTCGGACAGGTCCCAGACCCATTGCTAGAACTACCTCTTGCTTTATCTGGTCAAAGGTTGCTTGTTGTTCAGGTCCCCAGTGGAAATGGTTTCTCTTCCGAGTCACATCATACAGAGGTTTCACAATCTGACTGTATCCAGGAATGTGCAGTCTCCAAAATCCCACTATCCCCAAGAAATGTAGGGTCTCTTGCTTGTTGGTGGGACTTGCCATGGTAGAGACTCTATTCACCAGATCCACTGGAATGTGTCGGCGTCCATCCTGCCACCGCACTCCCAGAAACTGAATCTCTGTGGTAGGTCCTTTCACCTTATCTTGCTTGATGGCAAAACCTGCATTCAGACGAATGTCAATGATTTTGTTACCTTTCTCGAAAGCTTCCTCAGCAGTTTTACCCCAGACGATGATATCATCGATGAACTGGATGTGTTCTGGAGCACTGCCTTTCTCCAGAGCATCGTGGATCACTGCATGACAGATGCTTGAGCTGTGGATCCAGTCCATTGGCAATCTGTTGAAAGTGTGCTGGATTCCTCTCCAGGTGAAAGCAAACTGAGGCCTGCATTCCTCTGCTATAGGAATAGAGAAAAATGCATTAGCAATGTCTATGGTAGCATACCATTTGGCCTCTTTGGATTCCAGCTCATACTGTAGTTCCATCATGTCTGGTACTGCTGCACTCATAGGTGGTGTCACTTCATTTAGGGCTCGGTAGTCTACTGTCAGACGCCAGTCTCCATTCTGCTTCCGCACAGGCCACACTGGACTGTTGAAAGGTGAATGAGTTTTGCTGACGACTTTCTGACTTTCCAACTGACGAATCAGATTCTGAATGGGCAACAAAGAGTCACGGTTGGTTCTGTATTGTCTGTGATGCACAGTCTGAGAAGCAACCAGTAATTTAATGTCCTGTATCTTATGTTGTCCCACAACTGCAGATTCATCAGAAAGTTCAGGTCTGGCAGATAGCTTCAATTTTTGTCCATCAATTTCTATTGAAGCTACTCCAAAAGCCCATTTGTAAACTCTAGGGTCTTTGAAACGCCCTTCTCTCAGAAAATCAATTCCCAAAATACAAGGTGCATCAGGTCCGGTCACAACTGTATGCTTCCTCCATTGTTTACCAGTTAAACTTATATTAACCTCTACCTTACTTAACTCTTGAGATCCACCAGTGACTCCCAGAATAGTTATAGACTCTGATCCCTGATAACTTGATGGTATTATGGTGCACTGAGCTCCTGTGTCAACCAAGGCCCTGTACTTCCAAAATTGTGAAGTGCCAGGCCACTGGATGTACACATCCCAATAGATTCTGTTATCTCTGTTATCCCTCGCCTCCCCCTGGCGGGTGGTAGGGCACCCCTAGTTATGGGGAACATGCGTACATGTGCATTGCACATAGTTTGCAGGGTTATAACTTTGCATGTTATAACTGGAGCCACTGTTGGAGCCATAAGAGTCGTTCTGGGGAACTGTGGAAGTAACAGCTACCCTTCTGGTATTGCTACCTCGGGTTCTGCCACTTTGCAATTCCCTCAGTCTCCTGAAAAGATTAGAAGTTGGTTGGCCATCCCAGCGGTTCATGTTCTCACCAAACTGATCACGCAGAGTTATCCAAATAGTTCTACGTGATTGCCTTGGTGGTCTGTTTTGGAATGACCTGTTTTGGAATGACCTGTTTTGGAATGACCTCCTTGGAGGACGTGTATTCCTCACAGATGAAACTTGTACCCACCTGGAGGAAGAATTGAAATTATCCTTCTGTGCCAATTGGTATATGGAATCTTTCAGATCCTTCATGCAATTCTCATTTTTTCCAGACAAAATTTCAATGTCTGAAACCAACGAACCACGTGTCATGCTATCCTCCAATTGTCTCATTTGATCACTGAATTGGCCAACCGTAGGAGAAGCTCCACCATAACTTGTTGACACAATTCTGCTTGCCAGAATGTTTGCATAATTGGAAGGAGCAAGTTTGATGATCTTTTTAGCAAGACCAATACCCACAGGAATGTCATCCGGATTCAGAGTTTCATGTTCACCATAGAGTAGCTCTCTAACAGCAAATTCTCTCAAGCGCTTAATTCCCTCATCGATGGTAGTCCAGGGTTTAGGATTCCATGGAAAGTCATCTCGGGAAGGGTATCTCAGGGCAACCGCCATTAAAAGGCGTATCCAAAGATTAACCTTACTGAGAGCTCTGCCTAGATGTCTATCTATTCCATTGTCCCTCGAGAGAGTTCCTAACTGAGCTGCTGACTTGTCTCCAACTCTTAGAGCTGATGCACCTGTATCATAACACCTACTAAGCCAAGCTAGAACTGGCTCCTTATCTGCCCTGGTGAAATCTTTACGGACATTTTGCAATTCCTCCCGTGGTGACGAACATTCTGAAATATCATCTTCCTCCTCGTCTCCCTGAATTCTTTGTCCAAATAATCCTGCTGTCATTCTCCTAAGGATCTCTTTAAGCTGAGAACCACCTTTGCCAGCTGCTTTCCTAACTTCATCTCTATCCTGCTTTGATCTCACTAGGTTAGCTAGATCTTTAAAACAAACCTTCTCTTCCTCCTGAGCAGGATCTTTTAGAGTAGAGGGACCCTCACCAGGATCAGTCTCCGCCTCTTCTTCTCCATCTTTGGCCTTTCCACCTCTAGTCTTTAAAGGAGCCACCTTAACTGGAGCTGTGTTTGAATTTACAGCCACCTTAATAGAAGCTGACAAGTCCTGAGATAAATCAGCTGCTGGGGCAGTGACTTCCGGTCCCACCGAGGGAGTGGGCGGAAGTGACGTTGCTCCGTTAATGGCCGACGGAGAAGAAGAAGGAGGAGAAGGAGTAGGAGAAGGAGTAGGTGCCATGTTGATACCAGCCGATGCCCTTGGCTGCTTGCTAGAATCAGCAAAGTCATTTAGAGCTGCTTTACCAATTAACTTTTTAGCCTTCTTTTTGACTGACACGGGTTCTCCACAGTCCTCGTCACTAGATGACTCTGGGACTGATCGAGAGCCATGGCGTTTTCTTTTTGATCTAGTTTTAATAACAAAACACGCCCTGGACACCTTTTTCTCTCGCCACAAGGAATACAGATAAAACACATTAGTTATCACCAGCAGCAGAATTATACACATCAAATAAATCACCTTTGGATCCCAGGCATCACCTAAAGTTACTCTCTCTTCAGGTGGAATCTTAAAACCCTTTATCTCAATTGGGAGAGTGGTGGAGGTAACATTTCTGTATCTCACTGGCCATAATAAATCAATACATTTTCCATACCATAGTCTAACTCTATACATAACCCACATATAAATTGTCCGCACCAAATATTTACCCAGGTAATCCAAAATCAAACCCAAACAATATCTGTAAACCAGAGCCCCAAAAATTAAAAGGAATAATCGCTCCACAAGCCACAATACCTTCATGTTTGCTAATTCAGCTAGAAAACACTAAATCAATCAAATAATAAATTAAACTAATTATCTGCCGCACGTTGGGTACGCCAATAAAAAAAATGTGGTGGGTTGGAAGGGTAAGGCCAAGAAGCCTCCTCCCTTCCCCCTTGTAAGGTAAAGGGAAAAGAAAAATTGAAGGAAAAGGAAAAAAAACTCACAAGCTGAATTAGCAAGGCAGTGGAGCTATATTTACAATGGAGTGTAGGATTTGCAGGGGAATATTTACAAATGTACAATATCTACAATATATACAAAGATATACAATAAAGTAACACAGAAATGAGAGTTGCCCCCCTCGGCGGAGGGGGGTTTCACACCTCCGCTCTCCTCTCTTTTCCCCTTTCCCCAGAGTGGGGTAGAAAGAGAGAGAAAAGAGAGAAAAAAAAAATATTAGAAGCAGTTCGTGTTAATTGGAAGGGAGTTAATACCGGCCTTTATCTGGTCTTCAAGGCCGAGGCCTTGGCAGAAAGCTCAGCACAGAGAGAGAGCTGCAGCACGAAGAAGAGGCGGAAGCAAGACTGACAGAGAAGTGCTGGAAATGCCCAGTTCACTCCCAGTTCAGAAGGTGCTTCCTCCCACTTCACCAATGAAATTAGTTTAGATTATTCTTTCTGTTGACCAACTTCTGTCCACCATATTCCCTTTCTTAAGGGGACAGTGTCAACCGGTGACAATGAGCAAGCAGCTCCTGGAGGATTTAAGGGGAAAAAATAAGCTGTATCACCTTTGGAAGGAGGGGAAGGCTTCTTGAGGTATGTTTAAGGAAGCTGTTAGATTATGTAGGAAAAAAATTAGAGAGGGAAAGACCCAGTTGGAACTGAAGCTGGCCACCTCTGTGAAAGATAACAAAAAGCATTTTTATAAATACATTAACATTAAAAAGAAAGGCAGGAAGAACCTGCACTCCTTGTTGGACCTGGAAGGGAACACTATCACTGAGGACGAGGAAAAGGCTGAGGTCCTGAACACCTTCTTTCCCTCAATTTTCAACAGCAAGGCAGGAGGAGTTCAGGACGAGTGGCCTCCTGAGCTGGGCAATGGGGTCGGGGAGCAGTGTAATGCCCCGGAAATCCATGAGGAATTAGTTTGGGACCTGTTGAGCCACTTGGACACTCAGAAGTCCATGGGACCAGATGGGATCCATTCTAGGGTGCTGAGAGAGCTGGCAGATATGCTGGGCAAGCCGCTCTCCATCATTTTCCTCCAGTCCTGGCTCACCGGTGAGGTCCCAGATGACTGGAAACTGGCCAATGTGGTCCCCATCCATAAGAAGGGTCAGATGGAGGAACCTGGAAACTCCAGGCCAGTCAGGCTGACCTCAGTGCCAGGGAAAATGATGGAGCAGATTATCCTGGCGGCAATAACTGCACACCTGAAGGATGGCCAAGGGCTCGGGTCCAGCCAACATGGATTTAGGAGGGGCAGGTCCTGCCTCTCCAACCTGATCTCCTTCTATGATCAGGTGACCCGTCTGGTGGACGTGGGGAGGCCTGTGGATGTGGTTTACCTGGACTTCAGCAAGGCCTTTGACACCGTCCCCCACAGCAAACTGCTGGCTAAGCTGTCAGCTCGTGGCTTGGACCGCAACACTCTGTGCTGGGTTAGGAACTGGCTGGAGGGCCGAGCCCATAGAGTGGTGGTGAATGGTGCCACATCCAGCTGGCAGCCAGTCACCAGTGGCGTCCCCCAGGGATCAGTGCTGGGCCCCATCCTCTTTAACATCTTCATTGATGATCTGGATGAGGGGATTGAGTCAGTCATCAGCAAATTTGCAGATGACACCAAGTTAGGAGCAGATGTTAGTTATAGGGTAGAAGGGCTCTGCAGAGGGACCTCGACTGACTGGACAGATGGGCGGAGTCCAATGGGATGGCATTCAACAAGTCCAAGTGCCGGGTGCTGCACTTTGGCCATGGCAACCCCATGCAGAGCTACAGGCTGGAGTCAGAGTGGCTGGAGAGCTCCCAGATAGAGAGGGACCTGGGGGTGCTGATTGACAGCCACCTAAACATGAGCCAGCAGTGTGCCCAGGGGGCCAAGAAGGCCAATGGCATCCTGGCCTGCATTAGGAATAGTGTGGCCAGCAGGAGCAGGGAAGTCATTGTGCCCCTGTACCCTGCATTGGTTAGGCCGCACCTTGAGTACTGTGTCCGGTTCTGGGCCCCTCAGTTTAAGAAGGACATCGAAATACTTGAACGTGTCCAGAGAAGGGCAACAAGGCTGGTGAGAGGCCTTGAACACAAGCCCTATGAGGAGAGGCTGAGGGAGCAGGGATTGTTTAGCCTGGAGAAGAGGAGGCTCAGGGGTGACCTCATTGCCCTCTACAACTACCTGAAGGGTGGTTGTAGCCAGGAAGGGGTTGGTCTCTTCTCCCAGGCAACCAGCACCAGAACAAGGGGACACAGTCTCAAGCTGCACCAGGGGAAGTTTAGGCTCGAGGTGAGGAGAAAGTTTTTCACCAAGAGAGTCATTAGTCATTGGAATGGGCTGCCCGGGGAGGTGGTGGAGTCACCATCCCTCGAGGTATTCAAGAGGAGATTGGATGTGGCACTTGGTGCCATGGTCTAGTCATGGGTCTGTGGTGACAGGTGGGACTCAATGATCCTCGAGGTCTCTTCCAACCTTGGCGATACTGTGATACTGTGATACTTCACTCCTTACTGGCATCTGTAATACTTGCTGGGTGCAGACAGCAGCTACTGAGATGTGATCCACCACTGCCTCCCTGTGCTTTAATAGAATAGAATAGAATTAACCTGGTTGGAAAAGACCTTTGAGATCATCAAGCCCAACCTATCACCCAACACCATCTAATCAACTAAACCATGGCACCAAGTGCGTCATCCAGTCCCCTCTTAAACACCTCCAGTGATAGTGACTCCACCACCACCCTGAGCAGGCCATTCCAATGGCCAGTTGCTCTTTCTATGAAGAACTTCTTCATAACATGCAGCCCAAACCTCCCTTTTGTCCTCTTGTTCTGATGCTGGTTGCCTGGGAGAAGAGACCAACCCCCACCTGGCTACAACCCCCCTTCAGGTAGTTGTAGACAGCAGTAAGGTCTCCCCTGAGCCTCCTCTTCTCCAGGCTAAGCAACACCAGCTCCCTCAGCCTCTCGTCACAGGGCTGTGCTCCAAACCCCTCCCCAGCTTTATTGCCCTTCCCTGGACACCTTCCAGCAACTCAGCATTCCTAAACTGAGGGGCCCAGAACTGGACACAAGACTCAAGGTGTGGCCTAACCAGTGCAGGGTACAGGGGCACAATGATTTCCCTGCTCCTGCTGGCCACACTATTCCTGATACAGGCCAGGATGCCTTTGGCCTTCTTGGCCCCCTGGGCACACTGCTGGCTCATGTTTAACCAGTATCCCCAGGTCCCTTTCTGCCTGGCTGCTCTCCAGCCACTCTCACCCCAGCCTGTAGCACTGCATGGGGTTGTTGTGGTCAATGTGTAGAACTTGGCACTTGGTTGTGTTAACTCTCATGCCCATGGACTCTGCCCATCTCTCCAGCCTGTCATGGTCCCTCTGCAGAGCTCTCCTACCCTCTTACAGATCAACACCTGCCCCCTGCTTGGTGTCATCTGCAAACTTACTGATGATGGACTCAATCCCCTCATCCAGATCATCGATGAAGATGTTAAAGAGGATGGGGCCCAGCACTGATTCCTGGGGGACACCACTAGTGACTGGCTGCCAGCTGTATGTGGCACCATTCACCACCACTCTCTGGGCTTGGTCCTTCAGCCAGTTCCTAACTCAGTGCAGAGTGCTGCTGTCCAAGCCACGAGCTGACAGCTTGGCCAGGAGTTTGCTGTGGGGGACAGTGTCAAAGGCCTTGCTGAAGTCCAGGTAGACCATATCCACAGGCCTCCCCACATCACAGAATCATAGAATCAGTCAGGGTTGGAAGGGACCACAAGGATCATCTAGTTCCAACCCCCCTGCCATGGGCAGGGACACCCCACACTAGATCAGGCTGGCCAGAGCCTCATCCAGCCTGGTCTTAAACACCTCCAGGCATGGGGCCTCAACCACCTCCCTTGACAACCTATTCCAGGGTCTCACCACTCTCATGGTGAAGAACTTCTTCCTCACATCCAGTCTGAATCTCCCCACCTCCGGCTTCATTCCATTCCCCCTAGTCCTATCACTACCTGAGATCCTGAGAAGTCCTTCCCCAGCCTTCCTGTAGGCCCCCCTCAGATACTGGAAGGCCACAATTCGGTCACCTCCGAGCCTTCTTTTCTCCAGACTGAACAGCCCCAACTCCTTCAGTCTGTCCTCATAGGAGAGGTGCTCCAGCCCTCTGATCATCCTCCTGGCCCTGGTAAAAGGTAACTTTTAGTTACCTTTTTTGCTACAGAGCTCTTTATGTCTTCTTGAGAAAAGTCAGGAAATGACAGCTGGTGTTTGGGAATAGTTCTGCTTCACTGTCTGTTTTGGAAGGGTTGTTTTTTCCCTCCTCCTAACCCTCTTTCCCATCTGATGGCTGTGTGACCTGTTTGGGGCAATTCAGACATCTCTTGTGGCAACTTGTCCATGACTAGCATCCCTAAGTGGGGGAATAAAGGGCAAGTGGCTTTGAGGAGAGACCTGGAAAATGAAAAGAAGTCAGTTACAGAAAGTGAATGTGCAAAGTTTTACTGTAACCCTGAGCTCTGATTGTGTGCAGTTCTGCAGTGTCATCATCTTTGTTGCTATAGACAAGTTGTGTGAGATGAGCAACCAGGGAGGCCATCAAGCTGTACCCCTGGACTGCTTCTCCACTGTGCATGATCTTGAGTGGTTTTATAGCTGTCAAATAGGGCTCCTATTGCTGCTTTTAGGGGTGTTTTTGATGTTCCAGTAGAGCTTCATCATCTGAAGAGAGCTCAGAATTACCTCTCTGAAATTGTAATTCTGTCATTTCAAGCACAGTCTTGTGTATCATTGTTGGATAATTCCCCCTCTCTTCAAACATGTTCCTCTCTCAGCTGCTTTTCAGCTGTTCCTGGCTCTGAAGCTGCACTGTTCCTGGAGCAGAAGAGATCAACAAGCAAGTTTGTCAAGATTTGTTTACTTACATATGCCCTAATTACAGCACTTGAGAAGAAGGGATTTTTTTCCCCCACTCTGCCTATTTTGTTTAATTGATCTCATTGTAGACCTGTCCTTTTGGGTGAGCCACATTGTGGAAACTTAAGCTGATTTTTAGTCATCTCTTGCTTTAAAAGTTAGGCAGAAATCCACTCCTCCTGTGTGACCTTTAAGGGCATGAAACTGTTGGAGTTGGTCCAGAGGAGGGCCACAAAAGTGGTCAGAGGGCTGGAGCACCTCTCCTATGAAGAAGGCTGAGAGAGTTGGGGTTGTTCAGCCTGGAGAAGATGAGAAACCAGGGAGACCTTATAGTAGCCTCCCAGTATTTGAAGAAGGCCTATATGATAGCTAGGTAGGGACTTACTACAAAGGCATGTAGTGACAGGATGAGAAGTAATGGCTGCAAACTGGAGGCAGCTGGATTTAGATTAGACATTAGGAAGAAATTCTTCATCATGAGGGTGGTGAGGCACTAGAACAGATTACCCAGAGAAGTTGTGGAGGCTACAACCCTGCAAGTACTCAGCACCAGGTTGGATGGGGCCTTGAGCAAACAAGGCTTCCAACCCAAACTATTCTATGACCTCTCTTCAGCCTGGCTGCAGCAGTGACCTGTTTCCTTTTCCTAGCAGACTGGTGTTTCTGAAGCTGGGTGAGTTGTTCCCCCTCACTGCTGTATTGTGCTTTCCCTAAACTGAATTTAAACTGAATTTAAAAGGCTCTGCTGCAGCTTGAGCGGGCTCTCTTCGTCGGGCAGCTCGCTCGGGACAGCACCAAGACCAGCAACCGCCAGGGACCAGCCGCTGCTCTCCTTTTCGGGCTGCGGGAATCGCCATCGCTGCCGAGTTTTGCCGCGAGGAAGGAGCAGCCGCCCTTTCACGTGGTCAGACTCGTGATCCCAGCGGCGGGAGCGGCTGAATTTAAAAGGCTCTGCTGCAGCTCGAGCGGGCTCTCTTCGTCGGGCAGCCCGTATTCTCTTGTACTCTCACGCGCCGTCCCTTTTTTTTTTTTTTTTTTTTTTTTTTTTTAAATTGGCAGTAGGTGCTGTGGACAGGCACAGCCATGGTTGTAACTCGCAGCAAAATCTCCCTAAAAAAATCAGTGTCGACCCAGACTGAGGTAGAACAGAAGCACGTAGCTGTCCAGGTATCTGGCTGTAGAGAATGCTGGAGCCTGGCACTTGAGATGCAAGGTAGTGGGGGCAACTCTTGTATAAGGTGTGAGCAGGTTGACTATCTGCTTAATATGGTGGCCAGACTGAAGGATAAGTTTGCTAGCCTTAGAAATGTAAGGAAATGTAGGAAAGAGATGAACCAGAGGAGGAAGGAGGTGGACCAGAGGAGGAAAGAGGTGAATCAGAAGAGGAAAGAGTTGAATCGGAGTAAGCAGGCTCTGCAGGCTCCCCCAGCAGAGGCTGGTTATTCAAAAAGCAGAGGGGAATGGACGCAGGTTCCTCTCAAAAGACGCAAAGTTAAACCTCCTTGCCTCCCCTCACCTTCCCCGCTGCTCTTGGAAAACAGACATGGAGCACTGGCCCAAGAGGGCCAATGGCGTCCTGGCCTGCATCAGGAACAGTGTGGCCAGCAGGAGCAGGGAGGTCATTCTGCCCCTGTATACTGCACTGGTTAGGCCACACCTCGAGTACTGTGCCCAGTTCTGGGCCCCTCAGTTTAGGAAGGATGTTGACTTGCTGGAACGAGTCCAGAGAAGAGCAACAAAGTTGGTGAGGGGTTTGGAACACAAGCCCTATGAGGAAAGACTGAGGGAGCTGGGGTTGCTCAGCCTGGAGAAGAGGAGACTCAGGGGTGACCTTATCACTCTCTACAACTACCTGAAGGGAGGTTGTAGACAAGCGGATGATGGTCTCTTCTCCCAGGCAGCCAGTACCAGAACAAGAGGACACAGTCTCAGGCTGCGCCAGGGGAGGTTCAGGTTGGATGTTAGGAAGAAGTTCTATACAGAAAGAGTGATTGCTCATTGGAATGGGCTGCCCAGGGAGGTGGTGGAGTCGCCGTCATTGAAGGTGTTCAGGAGGAGACTTGATGGGGTACTTGGTGCCATGGGTTAGCTGTTTGGGTGGGTTGGATTGGTTGATGGGTTGGACACGATGATCTTGAAGGTCTCTTCCAACCTGGTTTGGTTTATTCTAATAAAGGTTTATTCTAACTACTGTGATTGATTCAATTCATATGCTGTAAACATTCTTTTTCACTTAAAGTCAGTGCAGCAAAATGAATTTGGGAAACAAATTTATTATTTCTTAATGTTTTCAAACTCCCTACTCTCCCATATTTATTTATTTTTAACAAAACCACTGCTGAGCTCTTTTGTAAAAGCTTTGTATCTCGACTTTTCTCCTAACTGCTGACTTCTGGGCTACAGCACTCAAGTTTAATAGCCTTAAGCATCATATAATGCTTTTTATTTCCAGATCTCTAAGCCCTAGACAGCTCTGCATTCACAGCTCTGTGGAAATACAGCCACCTGGGAGGTGGAAAGATAATTATCAACTAAAAGAGCAGTATCACACTTCAGTCTGGGAGTAGAAAGTTGGGCTGAGACTGCTGTGAGGTGCTGGAAAGAATTGCTGTAAGGTTCCTGGCTCATCTGCATGTGAATATACAGGCAAACAGATCTGAATTCAGCTTCTTAGATTCTTGAGTTGCTTGAAGTTTATGAAATATAGTCGTTGCTTAGAAGGAAATTTGCCTGAAGGTATGTCTTCGTTTACTTCCAGATTTAAGCTAAGCTAATTAGAAAGAAGGTCACTTCAGCAAATAGAGGTTTAGTATGATTGAACTAATTGGCTTGGATTAATACCCTTTTAGTTAAAATAGAGTAATTTTCATTGTGTGGCCCTGTAGTGAAGTCAGAGCTGGGTTAGGACCCCGCAATTCTTGCCACTGTTGAAGGGTTTTTGCTTGTTTTTATTCATGTCCCTTTTCTGTGCCTTTGATGTGGGCACCGTGGTAGGACACTGTGTGTTTTAGAATAGAATAGAATAGAATAGAATAGAATAGAATAGAATAGAATAGAATAGAATAGAATAGACCAGGTCGGAAGAGACCTTCAAGATCATCGCGTCCAACCTATCATCCAACACCACCTAATCAACTAACCCATGTAACCAAGCACCCTGTCAAGTCTCCTCCTGAACACCTCCAGTGACGGCGACTCCACCACCTCCCCGGGCAGTCCATTCCAATGGGCAACCACTCTCTCTGTGTAAAACTTCCTCCTGACATGCAGCCTGAACTTCCCCTAGCGCAGCCTGAGACTGTGTCCTCTTGTTCTGGTGCTGGCTGCCTGGGAGAAGAGACCAATCTCTGCCTGTTTACAACTCCCCTTCAGGTAGTTGTAGAGAGTGATAAGGTCACCCCTGAGTCTCCTCCTCTCCAGGCTAAGCAACACCAGCTCCCTCAGCCTCTCCTCATAGGGCTTGTGTTCCAAGCCCCTCACCAACTTTGTTGCCCTTCTCTGGACTCGTTCCAGCAAGTCAACATCCTTCCTAAACTGAGGGGCCCAGAACTGGACACAGTACTCGAGGTGTGGCCTAACCAGTGCAGTGTACAGGGGCAGAATGACCTCCCTGCTCCTGCTGGCCACACAGTTCCTGATGCAGACCAGGATGCCATTGGCCCTCCTGGCCACCTGGGCACACTGCAGGCTCATGTTCATCCTACCATCAACCAGCACCCCCAGGTCCCTCTCTGCCTGGCTGCTCTCCAGCCACTCTGACCCCAGCCTGTAGCACTGCATGGGGTTGTTGTGGCCAATGTGCAGAACCCAGCACTTGGATGTGTTAAATCTCATGCCGTTGGACTCTGCCCATCTGTCCAGCCTGTCGAGGTCTCTCTGCAAAGCCTCTCTACCCTCTAGCAGATCAACTCCTGTCCCCAGCTTGGTGTCATCAGCAAATTTACTGATGGTAGACTCAATGCCCTCATCCAGATCATCAATAAAGATGTTAAAGAGAATGGGGCCCAGCACTGATGCCTGGGGGACTCCACTAGTGACTGGCCGCCAGCTGTATGTGACACCATTCACCACCACTCTCTGGGTTCGGCCATCCAGCCAGTTCCTTACGCAGCTCAGAGTGCTGCCGTCCAAGCCATGGGCTGACAGCTTGGCCAGGAGTTTGCTATTGGGGACAGTGTCAAAGGCCTTGCTGAAGTCCAGGTAAACTACATCCACAGGCCTCCCCACATCCACCAGGCGGGTCACCTGCTCGTAGAAGGAGATCAGGTTGGTCAGGCAGGACCTGCCCTTCCTAAATCCATGCTGGCTAGGCCTGATCCCTTGGCCATCCTCTAAGTGCTGTTATTGCACTCAGGATGACCTGTTCCATGATCTTGCCTGGCACTGAGGTCAGGCTGACAGGCCTATAATTCCCTGGCTCATCCAACCGGCCATTCTTATGGATGGGCACCACGTTGGCCAGCTTCCAGTCCTCTGGGACATTTCCAGTGAGCCAGGACTGCTGAAAAATGATGGAGAGTGGCTTGGCCAGCTCCTCTGACAGCTCCCTCAGCACCCTAGGATGGATCCCATCTGGTCCCATGGACTTGTGGGGATCCAGGCGGCTGAGCAGATCACCAACTACCCCATTTTGGAACAGTGGAAAACTATGTTGCTCCCTGGCTCCTTCTGCCAGCTCTGGAGGCCAGCTGTCTGGAAGACATTCTGTCCTGCTAGTAAAAATTGAGGCAAAGAAGGTGTTAAGTATCTCTGCCTTTTCCTCATCCCTTATCACAATGTTCCCCTCCGTGTCCACCAAGGAGTGGAGGCTGTCTCTGCCCTTCCTCTTACTATTAATGTATTTATAGAAGGACTTTTTGTTGTCCTTCACAACAGAGGCCAGACTAAGCTCCAAATGCGCTTTTGCCTCCCTAATTTTCTTCCTGCAAGACCTAGCAACATCCTTAAGTTTTTCACGGGTTGCCTCCCCTCTCTTCCAAAGATGATGCACCCTCTTTTTTTCCCTTAGTTCCATTAAAAGTTCATGAACCATCCAGGCTGGCCGTCTGCCCCGGCGGCTCATCTTCCGGCACATTGGCACAGCCTGTCCCTGAGCCTTCAACAATTCTTCCTTGAAGTAGGACCAGCTCTCCTGGACCCCTTTGTTTTTAAGGGCTTTATCCCAAGGAACCCTCTGAATTGGTTCCTTGAGTAGCCTGCAGTCCGCCCTCTGGAAATCCAGAGTGGAGGTCTTCTTGCTACCCCTCTTAGCTTGACCAAATAATGAGAATTCAATTATCTCATGGTCACTGGCCCATAAGCACCCTCCGACCACCACATCACCCAATGCCCTATTGGTGAAGAGGAGGTCAAGCATAGCCTTGCCCCTGGTAGGCTCTCGCAGCACCTGGGATAAGAAGCTGTCCTCTATGCATTCTAAGAACCTCCTAGATTGCCTCTTCTCTGCTATGTTAAGATCCCAGCAGATATCAGGCAAGTTGAAGTCACCCATGTGTGGTAATGGTTGTGACAGGCAGTGTGAGCAATCTGGCAGTGTAGGCCTAGAGACTGACATGGTGGTAGGCCGTGCCCAGCATGAGTGCGGAAGTGGCTAGCAGTATAGCAGAACAGTGCTGTGCCCACACTGTGTAACCAAAGCAGGGCACTGGTAGCCATAAACATAGAGAGTTATCTTGGAATGACAGGACACACACGTATATCAACAATCCTGCGTGTACTACGTGTACTGTAGTACAGTGTGTGGTCACTCGTGAGGGGCCAATGAAGCCATGCCAGCAATGCCCCCCGAGCTTATATAAGTTGTAAAGTTTTTCTTAATACACACTTCTTCTGTGCACTCCTTACTAGCCTGTCAGCTCTACTGTCTGCTTTGCACTATGCTTGCTTTATAACGAAACAATGATGAAGCAATAAAGGAACAATACTAGATCATATTGATCAGCCGTATTGATTCCAATCTCCGTCGTCCCCAGACCCATGAGAACAAGGTCAGGCGATCTTGAGACGGCCTTAAGCTGCCTATGGAATGACTCATCAACATCTTCCTCCTGGTTGGGTGGTCTGTAACAGACTCCAACCAGGATGTCAGCCCTGTTGGCCTTCCCTCTAATTCTCACCCACAGGCACTCAACCCGATCGTCCCTGATCTCCAGCTCAATGGCATCTAGTGCCTCCCTGATGTACAGGGCCACCCCTCCACCCCTTCTTCCTTGCCTGTCTCTCCTGAAGAGCCTGTAGCCGTCAATTGAAGTGCTCCAGTCATGTGAGTCACCCCACCACGTCTCTGTGATGGCAACTACATCATAACTTCCCTTCTGCAACAAGGCTTCCAGCTCCTCTTGTTTGTTACCCATGCTTCGTGTATTAGTGTACATACACTGCAGCCGGGCTGCTGGTTTCACCTCTGACTCTAGCTTATCACCACCAGACTCTTGCCTGAGGGGACTAGTTTCAGCCCCTTCCCCCTTCGAAACTAGTTTAAAGCCCTGTCGATGAGATCTGCCAATTCCTTTCCCAGGATCTTTTTACCTTTGGGGGACAGGCCGTTCTCATATACTGTGACCTTTCCCCTTCTCTGGGACAGATGTACTCCATCTGTTGCCAGCTGGCCTGGTGCAGTAGAAAGTTTCCCAAGATCAAAAACCCCAAAATTCTTTTGACTGCACCAGCCTCTATGCCACCTGTTAACTATAGCTGCTGGCCTCTTTCTTATGGTATTCCCTCCTGCAACTAAGGGCACTGATGAAAAAATTATTTGTGCCCCTGACCCCTCAACCAGGTCTCCCAGGGCCCTGAAGTCATCTTTGATAGCCCTGGGAGTTCTGGTTGCAACATCATCATTCCCTAACTGCATAACTATCAAGGGATAATAGTCAGAAGGATGCACCATACCAGGCAGTCTTCTGGTAAGATCTCCAACCATGGCTCCTGGAAGGCAACAAACCTCCCTGTGAGTAGGGTCTGGCCGACATATGGGGCCCTCTGTTCCCCTCAGGAGGGAATCGCCAATAACAATTACCCTCCTCTTTTTTTTAAGGGAGCAAGTCCTGATGCTGGGGGAAGGCTGTTTAACCTTAGTCTGTTTTGCCACAGGGAAAACCCCAGATGGTGTGTCCTCCGATATCAGAATCACCTCACCCTCAACCTCCAATGCCCCATACTTGTTTTCCAAGGGCAGTGGGGGGGGGTGAGGGGGGGCAAGGAGGTTTAACCTTGCGTCTTTTGAGAGGAACCTGCATCCATTCCCCTCTGCTTTTTGGATAACTGGCCTCTGCTGGGGGGGCCTGCAGAGCCTGGTTACTCAGGTTTGTCACCCTTCTGCAATTGCATACATCTCTAAATCTAGCAACCTTGTCCTTCAGTTTGGCCATCAGGCTAAGCAGACAGTCGATCTGCTCACACCTAATGCAGGAGCTGTCCCCTCTACCCTGCATCTCAAGTGCCAGGTTCCAGCATCGTCTGCAGCTAGATACCTGGACCCCTACCTCTTGCTTATGACACCTACCTATCTGCTTATATTCCACCTCAGTCTGAGTCGAGACTGACTTTTTAAAGGAGTTATTGCGGCGGGTTACCACCATGGCCAGCCCTGCCCCACGGGACCTACTGGAGAAAGTTTTTTTTTTTTAAAAAAGTGTGGCGGCGCGCGCATCCGAGCGAGAAGCCGGGCTGAAACGGAACCGCCCGCAAGCTGCCGCGGGCTTTTAAACTGCCGCGGCACGCAGGGGAGCCCGAACGATCCCGAGCACATAGAGAATCGGTGAAAGCCGATTCCTGCCGAGCGCAGAGACTCCGCGCGGGTCCTTCAGGTCAAAAAAAGCAGCAGTCTGTGCTTTTCCAAGGCTTCTGGTCTTGACGTGTGTTCCCGGTTGAGCTTACCGCTGAAATGGAAGCTGCCGCGGGCTTTTAAACTGCCGCGGCACGCAGGGGAGCCCGAACGATCCCGAGCACGTGGAGAATCGGTGAAAGCCGATTCCTGCCGAGCGCAGGAATCACTTTTTTTGTTTTGTATCACTTGCCATGTGTTCACATGTGTGCAGCTTTCCCTGGGCACAGCAAATCCACTACATCATGAAGTGAAATCTGCCTTTCTGCACAGATGCCTTGAGTCTAGCAGGGCCATATTTAAAGCAAGCAAAGTTTTTTCTCCAGAGCAATAAATAAGAAAAGCTTCCTCTGTACTTCTAGGGAGCTGCAAATTCTGTTTGTACTTCTACTGACATCTCCAATGAAGGAATGAGTATTTCTGTGAAATACTAAGGTTTTAAAAATGCTCCAAAAGTGAAAAATCATCTTAAACAAAAGCTTGGGCAGCTTATGATTGTGTTTTCCCATGGGGGAAGCAGTATAAGCTGAATAACCTTACTTACAACTTGATCCTCAGATTTCAAGTCAGGTCTGCTTTAACATCTTGACTATACACACATAATTCATCCTTCCTGGCTCTGGTGCTGGCTTTCCTTGTAAAATCAATAAATGGAGATGAAGAAGAGCAAGCACTAAGATATTTGAGGGAAGGGGAGGGGTGGTTATTTGTTGGTACTTGGAAGCAATGAAATTTAGGGCACTTTCCTCATCTTGAGCTGCTCTTCTATTTTTATAAGCACTGACTTTTAAAATCTTGCTCATTCTCCAGCTCATGCTTGGAGGGGAATAAGTGCACTGCTCTGAACTCCAGAAGGTGTCTGTTAAATTACATAAAATTTCTCTCTCTAAATGCAGCTATAGAACACAGAATTGTTAGGGTCCAACCATTAACCCAGCACTGCCAGGTCACCATTAGACCATGTTCCTCAGCAACACATCTACACAGGATAGGAATTATTGACTAGAAGCCCAAAGCTTTCAGGACCAAGAATACTTGTTCCCGTGGAGCTGAAGTACCTCATGGTGGTGCTGAAATGTGCAGTGTAGAGAAACCTTGAAGTGTCTCCAGAGCTGCTTGAAGAAAGAGATTTCCTCAAGTCTTTTGTTGTATAAAGTGTGTTTTAGTCATTGATGGTGGCCTGTTGGCAGGGTCCTTTGCAGGGAATGCTCTTTCTTCTCTCTGTGGTAGAATCAGAGTGTGTAGGTTGCTGTGTGACAGGCAGTAAGTACAGACCTATCTTATCCCACAGAGCAGTCTCTGCCTGAGAGGATGTGAAACAGCTTCATATTCTCTCTTAGGGGGAATTCAAGTGAGCAGATGCTAAAAATGCTCACGTGTATTTGAAAGACACCCCCCTGCACACACCCCCCTCCCCAAGATACTTGTCTGCCAGCTGTCTCCTCCATGTCTATCCCCAAGCACTCCCCCTTACTGTCAAGGTGCAGGTCTGGGAACTGGTATGTCACTGGTTAGGACTGTCACTCACGCCGTGGCATTCCTGATCCCTTCCTGGTCTCAGTCCACCTGACACAGCCTGGACATAATGACAGTGTTAAACTTCCAGCCTCCAAATTGGGACAACTTGGTGCCAGCTCCCTCCAGGGGATGATGCCTTGCCTGTGCCATTTCTCGATCCTTACCTGGGGTCTGTGTCCACTCTGGTATGGTTTAACTCACTGCTATAGGCGTGGCCCCTGGGTTTAGTCCTTGAAAAGTGCTGGTTTGTCTTTCTCTGTTAGAAGGGTGTTCTGTGGTCGTGCTTGCACCTTAAAGCTCTTTCTGCTGCTATTGCCTGCCACAACACACCCTCTTTCTCTGATCTTTACTCACATATATTGTCATCATAATGCCAAATTCCCTCACCTGCCAACGTGCCCAGTCCTGAATGTGAAATTAAATCCAAACTGTTTCACCAGAAGGTTTCAACAAGAAGTTATGGCAGCCATGGCCCAGGACTAGGTGTGCAGTTGAGGAGAAGTGGGTCTGGAGAAACAGTGCTCATAGAAAACCAAATATGCACCATCCAAAGGACTTGGCTTCCTCAGCACAATTGCTGGGACAATGCGGAAATTAGCACCAAAAGAGCAAGGCACAAGACTTTATTTCCCATCGGTATGGTTTTAATCCATTAAATCACTTGAAAAATGAATCCCATATAGTTTCATAGTTTCATAGTTTCATTCAGGGTTGGAAGGGACCACAAGGATCATCTAGTTCCAACCCCCCTGCCATGGCAGGGACACCCCACACTAGATCAGGCTGGACAGAGCCTCATCCAGCCTGGTCTTAAACACCCCCAGGGACAGGGCCTCGACCACCTCCCTGGACAACACATTCCAGGGTTTCACCACTCTCATGGTGAAGAACCTCCTCCTCACATCTAGCCTGAATCTCCCCACCTCCAGCTTCATTCCATTCCCCCTAGTCCTATCACTACCTGAGATCCTGAGAAGTCCTTCCCCAGCCTTCCTGTAGGCCCCTTTCAGATACTGGAAGGCCACAATTAGGTCACCTCGGAGCCTTCTCTTCTGCAGACTGAACAGCCCCAACTCCTTCAGTCTGTCCTCATAGGAGAGGTGCTCCAGCCCTCTGATCATCCTTGTGGCCCTTCTCTGGACACGTTCCAGCACCTCCACATCCCTCTTGTAACCTCCACATCCCTCTTGTCTTAATCACAGAATGGTGGGAGTTGGAAAGGACCTCTGGGGATCATCTAGTTTTAAACTAGAAGAGGAGAGAAGGAAGAAATTATTTATGCTCAGAGTGGTGACTGCCAGCCCAGGCTGCCCAGAGCAGTGGTAGATGCCCCATCCCTGGGAGCATTCCAGCTCAAGTAGGTGTTACAGTTTGAGCTGGGTGCCCCCCCTGCAATGTTTACTTCCTGTGTCCAGAAGTCCAGCCCAGAGGGGTGGACACAGGAAATTTTGTAGTATTTCCTACCACAATCCTTTGCACCACTATAAGATCCAGTGCGGAGTCTAGCACGCTCTCTTTTCTTCCTCCTCCGTCAGCCGGTAACTGGGGGAGATGTCTCCTGGCTTTGGGCCTGGCTAGGCCCAAGGCCATGGGGGGATGGGCAGTCTCAGATCTGGCCAGCTGAGACTAGCCTAGCAGTAGGAGGGGGAAGAAGGAGCTCTGGGGGTCTTGGGTGTACCCTCAGGTGGGGATGGGATCTCTCTGGGTCTGTTTTGGGATCTTTCTTTGTCACTGCGCTTTTGGCTTTCTGTAAAAGTTCACTGCTTTCTATTTAAACTTTCCATCACTTTTGCAATCCGTTTGTCTGAGTGTTTATTGTTGCCAGGGGTGGGGAAGGGGGCTGCCTCAACCCAGCACAGTAGGACAGGGCTCTGAGCAACCTGCTCTAGTTGATGATGTCCCTGCTCACTGGAGGGGGCTTGGACTAGATGAACTCCAAAGGTCTCTTCCAAGACAAATCATTTTGTGAATCCATAATTTAAAGGATATTGGACTCTCTGGGCTTATACAGTGTAAGAAAGTCACCATTTTTATTCTCTTTAGTGCTTCTTCACAGTTTCTGCAATCTCCTTCTAGAAGCTAAATAAAAGCAAAAGGAAATCTGAGACTTGTCAGTGTTGTGGTGGTTCTTTACAACAGGTGGGTGCTTATCAGAAATGTACACAGTGGATGGGATGTCTCACTAAAGCCAAAGTCACTAACTTTTAGCTGCATGACCACTTGTTGGCTTGAGGTACTGCAAGTTCCAGAGTTGGTAAGTGAAATTACCAGGAAATGGCCATTATTTAAGTCAGATAAATGACTTTGAGTTGCCTTTTGTGTGTATCCGTTTCTTGTTGTACTCATACTACAGAAAAAAAATTATGGCTGAGGGTGCAAACTGCTGTGTATGTAATATAGGTATCACTTCTTGTACCAGCACCTTTTGGACTTGTTGGATAAATATGTGTGGGAATGGGACTGGTTTGACAAGTTGAGAGGAAACAGCCTTAACTCGTACTGGGGAGGCTTAGATTGGATGTTACAGACCATTTCTTCAAGGAGAGGGTTGTCAAGCCCTGGATCATCATGCTGTCCAGGGGAGTGGTGGAGTCACCATTCCTGGAGGGATTTAAAAGATTTGTGGGTATGGTGCTGAGGGGACATAGTTTCATGGACATGGGTTTAACAGTTAGACTCAGTGATCTTGGAGATCTCTTTCAGCCTTCATGATTCTGTGAAGAGCTTTGCATGGGGTGAGGTGCCTGTGTGTAATTTTCAGTGAATGTTGCATACAGTTTTTAATTGACCCTCCTGGTCATCTCTGGAGATGCTCAGCTTTGTAGCAAAAACCCATTTGTGTGGAAATCAAACCATGAAGGTTAAACTTTCTGGGAATCACAGTTTATTTGAATGGCTGAAATCTGGTTTGAGGTTTGTTGTCCCCAGTTTGAACAAAGAAAAGGTTTGCATTTCAGCGTACACTGATCCAGTTTCTGCCGTACTTAACATGCCAAAATGTCTCCATCATGTAAAGGTTCCCAGGTTATATTCTTCTTCAATTCAAGGGAAAAATCTGTGAAGGCTTTGGAGAAGTCTGTGTTGTATAGAGCATGCTGTGTGGAGTTAAGGAAGACAGAGCTCCCTGTGGCACACAAAATGGAGGCACTTTAACTGAAGACAGCGATGCTTTTGTTAATGGCATGCAGCTGCCTGTCATTGTTCATCTTTGTGGCACATTGAAGTAGTTCGATGCCAAACATCATGAAATTGACAGGTCTTCAGGAGACTGGGAGAGAGTGGAGGCTCTGTAAAATCTGGAGTGTCTATTCAGATGTGTGCACAGATCTGTAATGCTCTTGTTCCCTAGTGATGGCTCAGACTTTGGTCCTGGGATGAATCAGAACAGCTCACTGTGCAGGCAGGATTTAGAACAATCCAGGCCTGAGTTTTTGGGGCTCTGTTTGCGCCTCTCAGAGTGTTCCACACGAGCCACCTAGGCTGTCTTGCTGCTGGTCTGAGTGGCAGATCTGCCAAGGAATGAGGCTGCTGTGCATGGAGCCTGAACAAATGGTTCATTTGCATGGTTGGTTCATATGTTTGCAAAGTCTGTTTCATGCTATAAAGCGCCAAGCTTCATTTCTGATGAGCAGGTGTTTGGCAAGTAAAGAGACATCACACCATCAGCTGGGATAGAGGAGGAATCTGCTATGCAAGCCTTGATTCAGAAGTCGTGGCTGGTGTTTGGGAAACTTCTATTTGAAGAGTTTTCCGAAGTTGCAGATGAAACAAGAGAATCCTGCTGGGCTCCCAGTTTTATGCCTATAAACAGTGCTGGGCAGTAGGATCTGTTTGTAGGAAGCCCTAGGAAGAGGTTGGTGATACGATTAGCCAGGCAAGTCCAAGATGGGCACTTCTCCCCTGAAGACAGGCTAAGAGAGTTGGGGTTGTTCAGCCTGCAGAAAAGAAGGCTATGGAAAGACTTTCTTGCAGAGTTTCAGTATTTAGAGGGGCTTAGAAGAAAGATGGGGACAGTGTTTTTAGCAGGGCCTGTTATGATGTGACAAGGGATGATGGTTTTAAACCAAAAGAGGGGAGATTCAGACTAGAGAGAAGGAAAAAATTTGTTTATGCTGAGGATGGTGAAACACTGGCCCAGGTTTCTCAGAGAGGTGGTAGATGCCCCATCCCTGGAAGCATTCCAGGTCAGGTCAGATGGGGCTCTGAGCAACCTGATCTACTTGAAGATGCCCCTGCTCACTGCAGGGGGGTTTGACTCGATGACCTTAAAAGGTCCCTCCCAACCTATGATTGTATGAAAATAAAGCCTGAAGTGAAAATTTGATTCTAAAGCTGTAATTGCAGACCTCACACGGTGCCATGAAGGGTGTGTCAGGCTTTGCCGTGATGTAGGTCCATCCTGGTACCCTGCCTGTATATAGTGTGTTTCTGAGTTGTCAGATGGGTGGGATTAGGCTCTTGCACTCACAATTTTCCCCCCATTTAATTCTGCCTTCGTGTATTGCTCTGGCTGGAGGAGCATCAGGTTGCCTGGTCTGCAGGGACTGGAGGTCTGTGAACTGCAGCTCGCTGCGCGGGCTGTTTCCCTTTAACATTCCCATGTACTTGCGTGTGGGGTTTTGTTTGGATTGGCAAGGGTGAACAATCACTGCTGAAACATTCCTGCAGCCTCAAAAGCTTTCATCCTGAAAAAAATGATGTCTGCCTGCCCTTTCATCCCAGAAGGAGTGCACGGGGGTTTTAACATTAGGGAGATACTGGATGAAAGATGCTGTGGGGAGGCAAAGGTGCAAAGTGGAATTTCCTAAACACAGCCTTGCTCTGACTCTGCCCTCGCAGAATGCAGTGGTGAAAACAGCAGTGATTTTGGTGAAAGCTGGAGCTGTCTCAGAAGTCCTACTTGCCCTATATTCTTTGTAGCCTAATTTCTAGAGTGATTTCAGAGCTGTGTACAGCAGCAGCCCAGAAAATGGGGGTGTCAGCTGTTTTTCTGGCCCTCTTGTAGGGACAATTAGGTCAGTGTTACTGAGCAGTGCTCGTGACACTTTGAAAGCAAAGCCTTGGTCTGTTTTCTGGCCACTCAACTTCATCTGGTGTTGCATGTTTTGCCTTCAAACTGACACAGGATGATTTAAATGTGTGCAGAGTTACTGTGACACTGCCTTTCTTCCAAGGGTCTGAGCAGTGAATCCTGTTAACCTAAATGTGCTGATGAGCTAATTGCTTAACTCTGCCTTGGGTATGGGCATGCAAAAAGAGGTGGAAGAAAATGCTGATAAGATTTTCCTATTTCTGCCACAATGTTTTGCCACTCATTGCTTTTCTGATGTTGAACTTATTCTGAGAATTGAATACAGTCTCAACAATTCCCCCATCAATGTGGTGCAGGAATTTTGAGCTGGAAGGTGTACCTTTAATTAGTTTTGTCCCTTTTTGAGAAGCTTGGAGCATTTCACAAAGACCTCTGCTCTGCCTCCCTGTAAATGAAATGCATCAAAAGATCCCAGGTACTAGAATAAATTCAGTTCCAGAGAAACCTCAAACTTAAAAGCTGTGTGAGTGAAGTGCTGGAAGAGCACTTGAGGATTTGATTCAGCAAGGCTTACTGCCAGGTCCTGCACTGGATTCAATTTAGGGCCCCTCACTCCAAGAAGGACATTGAGGTGCTGGAGTGTGTCCAGAGAAGGGCAGCAAAACTGGTGAGGAGTCTAGAGCACAAGTCTTGTTGAGAGTGCCTGAAGGAACTGGGGTTGTTTAGCCTGGACAAAAGGAGGCTCAGGGGAGACCTTACTGCTTTCTGCAACTCCTTGAAAGTCTCAAGCTGTGCCAGGGGAAGTTTAGGCTTGGAGTGAGGAGAAAGTTCTTCACAGAGAGAGTTGTTAGCTGTTGGAATGTGCTGCCCAGGGAGGTGTTCAAGAGGGGATTGGATGTGGCACTTCGTGCCATGGTTTAGTAGTCATGAGGTGTTGGGTGACAGGTTGGACTTGATGATCTTTGAGGTCTTTTCCAACCTTATTGATTCTATGATTCTATGAAAGGGGGTTGGAGCAAGGTGGGGGGCTCTTTTCCCAAGGAACAAGCAAAAGGACAAGGAAATGGCCTCAGATTGTGCCAGGGGAGGTTTAGGTTAGACATGAGGAACAATTTCTTCATGGAAAGGGTTTTAAAGCTTTGTAAAAGTCTTGCCATTGATGTGGTGGAGTCCCCATCCCTAGAGGGATTGTTAAGGTGTGTAGATGTGGTGCTGAGGGACATGGCAATGCTGGGGTTGTGCCTGGACTTGATGATCTTGGAGGTCTTTTCCAGCCTAAATGATTCAATGAAATAAGGACCCTTTTCCTCCTTTTTTTTTTATTCTATCATTGTGTTTAGCTTGTGGTGGAGGTTCTCTTCTCCCTTCTTTTTTTGTAAGCTTGAAGTTTAAGACTGATTAAAGTCAAGGGGCTCTACTAAGAGGTCTCTAATGTTTCTAACATGTCTTGTGCCTATGCTCAGGTTTTATTTCAGAGTCAGAGCTATGAAATAATTTAAGGCAGACTAGCAAAAGGTGCTTCATGTTCCTTGTCTTCCAGGATCATCTTTTGAGACCATCAAGATAGGGCTTCCAATAGGCTTCCTGCTAGTGTGGGACTGTGGCATGGCTCAGCCTGTGTATGTGTTTTTGTTCCTTTAAAAATGGAATCAAAGCAGACTGATCAATTTTGTGCAGTTAAATCTTTTGGTCTTGTTATAAACAAATTTGTGAGATGCTTAACATCCTGCTGAACAGGAAGTTGCTCTTGATTATACTTTTAGTCTCTGTTGCTATTTGTAACTCATGAGATCCCTTGTGAGTTGCTGAGGAATGCTGTGAGCAAGGGAACTGGAGCGGATGAAGCAAAGTCCCTGAGGTTGCGCAGAAGGTCTGAGATGCAGCTGGGAATAAAAGCCCAGTCACCCCACACCCCGGGTCTTGCTTTAACTGCTGTACAAGAATTTCCTCCTACTGTGTCTCTAATAGAAACTGCAGGGCCAAATTAAGTGGGCAGATTGTAATCACTGCTGCTGAGCTATCCCAGCTGTAGAGCTACTGCAGCCCTCTGCTACTAACTTGTAAAGTTTGCTCCTTCCCCTCCAGTGCTCCACCTTGCTACATTCCAGGTCCTATGTTATGGGAAAAGAACTGGAATGACCCTAAAGGGGCCAGATGTGGTGTCCGGCAGCAGGAAGTGCCATTTGTAAATCTAAAAGTAGTGAGAGCATTTACACTGGCCAGGCTCTCCCTTCAGCTCATTGGGCAGGCTGGCCTCTCCAGGTATGTCTTTGTTGTAAGAGGCAGGCTATAGGCAGGCACCATGCTGGGTTCTGCTCTTGGCAGTTGGATTTATTTTTTTTTTTTAATGTATTACAGGAGTTCCTGCAGGCCTAAGTGCAACTAAGACACTGTTAAGATACCAGCTAGGTGTTTAGGTCTGCAGAGAAGGACCTGCCTATGCTGGTGCGCAAGTTCCCCATGATCCAGCCATGTGTCCTCATGGCCAAGGCCAGCAGTGTCCTGTGGTGCATTAAGAAGGGTGACCAGTGGGTTGAGGGAGATTCTCCTCCACTTCTACTTTGCCCTACTCAGGCCACAGCTGGTGTATTGTGTCCAGTTCTGGGCTCCACAGCTCAAGAGACAAGAAATCACAGGAGAGTGCAGCAGAGGTTACAAAGATGCTTGGTAAACTGGAGCATCTCTGTAATTAGAAAAGGCTGAGACACCTGGGGCTGTTTAGCCTGGAGAAGAGCAGCCTGAAAGGACATCTTCTCAATGCTTATCAATATCTAAAGGGCAGGGGTCAAGAGGATTAGACCAGACTCTTTTCAGTTGTGTTCACCAACAGGACAAGAGGCAGTGGGCACAAACTGCAACACAGGAAGTTCCATCTGAATGTAAGGAGAAACTTTTCTCCTGTGAGAGTGCTGGAGCCCTGATGCAGGCTACCAAGAGAGGTTGTGGTGTCTCCTTCTCTGGAGAGATTCCAAACCCACATACGATCCGGGGCAACTGGTTCTGAGTGATGCTGTATTAGCAGAGGATTTGGACTTGTTGATCCCTTCCAGCCCTCACCCTGATGTGATTCTGTGACATGAGTGTATTGCAAGAGATTATCTGAGCCTAAAGATGTTTTAGATCAATTTCAGAGTAAGCAAGTGTGGTGAATGATAGGAGGGAAATCGGAGGCTGCAGCCATGTGACATACACCAGCAATAAGCCCAGAGTGGTTTATGATCTGTTACCAGCACAATTAGTATCTTCAGCTCATCCTCAGCCAATTCATCACTGTCATATGCTCACCTTGCTGGGAGCAGTGCGGAATGGCTGGTGCTTGGTGGGCAGTTGGGAGAGCCAGGTGTTGTTCCTTTCCTAAACCATCACAGGAACACGGTCTCTCGGGAGTGGATAGAGTCTGTCTGGAGGGCAGATGCACTGCATAAGCTTTCAAAGGCCATTTGATCCCCTCAGGGATCAGTCCTGGGACCTGTCTTATTCAACATCTTTGTGGGGGACATGGACAGTGGCATTGAGTGCACCCTCAGCAAGTTTGCTGATGACACCAAGCTGTGTGGTGCAGCAGACATGCTGGAGGGAAGGGAGGCCATCCAGAGGGACCTTGACAGGCTGGAGAGGTGGGCACAGGCCAACCTCATGAAGTTCAATAAGAGCAAGTGCAGGGTCCTGCATCTGGGTCGAGGCAATCCCAGGCACAAATACAGGCTGGGCAGTGACTGGCTGGAGGGTAGCCCTGAGGAGAGAGACTTGGGGGTGCTGGTGGACAAAAAGCTCAACATGAGCTCTCAGTGTGCACTTGCAGCCCGCAAAGCCAATCAGATCCTGGGCTGCATCAGGAGAAGTGTGGCTAGCAGGTCGAGGGAGGTGATCCTCCCCCTCTACTCAGCCCTGGTGAGACCCCACCTGGAGTACTGTGTCCAGTTCTGGAGCCCCTATTACAAGAGGGATGTGGAGGTGCTGGAACGTGTCCAGAGAAGGGCCACGAGGATGATCAGAGGGCTGGAGCACCTCTCCTATGAGGACAGACTGAAGGAGTTGGGGCTGTACAGTCTGCAGAAGAGAAGGCCCCGAGGAGACCTAATTGTCGCCTTCCAGTATCTGAAGGGGGCCTACAGGAAGGCTGGGGAAGGACTTCTCAGGATCTCAGGTAGTGATAGGACTAGGGGGAATGGAATGAAGCTGGAGGTGGGGAGATTCAGGCTGGATGTGAGGAGGAGGTTCTTCACCATGAGAGTGGTGAGACCCTGGAATGGGTTGTCCAGGGGGGTGGTCGAGGCCCCGTCCCTGGGGGTGTTTAAGAGCAGGCTGGATGAGGCTCTGTCCAGCCTGATCTAGTGTGGGGTGTCCCTGCCCATGGCAGGGGGGTTGGAACTAGATGATCCTTGTGGTCCCTTCCAACCCTGAATGAAACTATGAAACTATGAAACTATGAGTCTGCTCTCCACAGAATCACAGGAAGGTGGGAATTGGAAGAGAGCTCTGGAGATCATCTAGTCCAACCCCGCTGCTAAAGCAGGGTCACCCAGAGCAGGTTGCCCAGGTTTGCATTCAGGCAGGGTTTGAATCTCTTCAGAGAAGGAAGTTTTCAGCGATTTCATGTCAGGAATAGTGAGTGTGAGAGCACACAAGGGCATCTTGGGAGCTGGAGAGTGTCTGGATGGCAATGTCTAGCATGGTGGGTGGGGTGGGGAGGGTAGGGAAAAGCATGATCAAAGCATCTTTTGTTCCCTGCAGCCTAGATTATAGTAATGTTGCTATGGCCACAAATCTCCCTCAAATTACTGCAGCCAATTCATGAATTTTCTTTTTTATTACATCCTAACACTGAAAATCAACTAGGCTGCCAGAATCCTCTCCCAAGGAAATCTCTGCTACTGGAGATGTCAAGAGCTGCGGCAGAGGCTGGAGTACAGGTAGTATTGCTGTACTAGGGGGATGCTATAAAGAGAATCTATTGTTGCTGTAATTTTGGGACTGAAGTAATTAAATTAATCCAAAATATCTAGCAGCTCACTTATATCTCTTGACTCTCTATTAATTAGTTGCTGCTGTCTCCAGGGAAATGGAAGTGTCAGGGTACATGAGTCACGGGCGACATGGTCCTGTAAGCTTTATCCTGCTCTGCTCCCTGTGGTGCTTTCTCAAGGCAGCTCTGTGAGCAGGAGAGCTTCATTGTCCTCTGCACAGCAGCTGGGTTCCCCAAACCAGGCTCTGAGATCCCTGGCAATGCCTCCTGCACCACAGCACAGGAGAAGCTTTTCCTTTTTCCCTGCTGTCTGTAGCTTTGCTTGCTCACAGAGGAGCATCTATCATATGGCATCTCGGGCAGCCCAGCCAAGCAAGCATCCCTTCAGCAGCCTTTTGCTCTTTGAGCCCAAAGCACTGGAGGGTGAGTGACTTATGTTTGTTTTTTCTTTCTGTTTACAGTCGAGCTCTGCATCTTGCTTGAAATCACTCAGCCAGCAAAACTCTTGTCTTTGTGGGCAAAGGGGGAGTGGGGAGAAAACTCATTTTGGCTTCAGGGTGACTTTGTGACCCCATGTCAGGTTTTGAGATGCCAGTGCTTTGTCCCAGCAGCTCGCAAGTGAATTGGCCTCGGGGGTGTTCTGTCAGGGCTTCAGGAACAGTGCTGTAAACAAGACTCCTAAACACTACTCATTTCTCCATCATTGCCTGCTTTCTGTGGCCCTGGGCAGATCATTTAGCTCTTTGCCTTAATTTCCCTAATTACTGCCTTGCAGTCTCAGAGTTTTGGTAATTGGTGCTGCTGGTTATAGTGGAAGCTCTCAGCTTGCAGAAGGGACCATTTCAATCTGGTTTTCTGTTAGCAAAAGAAACAGGAAAAAACACACTTGCTATGTTTAACATGACAACTTAGGGGTGATGACTGAGTTTGTAACAAACACAAGGCTTAGCTGTCAGTGCAAGGTTGTTTGACCACTCCAGTATGGATGCCAACAGGCAGTACTGGTGTGACCTTGTCTGGAAATCAGTCTATCTGTTTACTTTCATCAACTTGTTCATTCAGTGTTCATTGACGTATACCACAGAATTGTTTAGGATGGAAAAGACCTTTAAGATCATTGTGCCTAACCCAGCCCTCCCAAGCCACCACTAAACCATGTCCCTCAGCACTGCATTTACACAGCTTTTCAATCCCTCCAGGGATGGGGACCCCACCACTTCTCTGAGCAGCCTGTTTCAGGGCTTAAAAGCCTTGGTACTTGTCCTCTTCTGAATTGGGGGGTAGATTTTGATGTGATTTGAAGTAATAGAGCAAAAGCTTTAGTGCATAGAATAATTTTGTCCATTCTGTGATCTTAGACTAGGAAAGTTTTGTGTGCATGTTATTTGAGGAACTGTGAGATTTGTGGTTATGAAATGTGATCAAGCCTTTCTGCTCAAGAGGAGAAATGGTTGTGCCCTACAAGTGCCTGAGTTCATCACAACTAGCATTTTGCATCTTTTAGATCCTTTGACTTGTTTTTGGTGGGCTACCTCATTTTGGGGGATATTGTGGGTCTCTTCCTCTAGCACCTAGAGTTTACATGCACACATCAAAGGCTTGCTGTTGGTGCCAGCATTGGGAATACCAAGCTTTCAGCATAGCAGTTGGGTTCAGCTACTGGGTGGTACATGAGATGTCTGAGATGAACCTCCAAAACATCCAGTTTGGTGCTGTGGGCACAAGGGACATGAGTGGAGAGTTGGGGCAGTGAAGGTGGGCATTTTGGTGTAACTCTACACAAAGAAGTAGAGGAAGGAATCCTAGTGTATGTACTGGAGCCCCCAGGAGTGCTTCTCTCCTGGGAGAGGACCAAGGAACTGGATGAGAAATGGAGTAAGGATAGTGGTGGAGTTGGAAGCAGGAAGTATTCCTCCCAGATGAAGAATGGTGGCCAAGGAGACAGGTTCAGTGTGTCCTGATTTAATTTTTTGGCTATTTTTACTTCCCTCTCATGCCATCTGCATTCACCGTGCTTCATTCCTAAGAAAAGGAAAAAAAAAATTCAACTGTTTCTGCTGTCTAAAAATCAGGAAACCCTCAGGGGCTGTGCTGGGACCTTACCAGCCTGTTCTCACATGGGCAGTCTGAGCTCTACCACCCTGAAGTCCCCCTTCCCATGGTAAGGACTTGGACCAGGCAGTTGTGGGTATTGTGGGCTGTGTGTCTGGCTAGAAAGATGAAGGTTATGCTGAAACAACAGATAAGGGCCACTGTGGCATCCACTGGCCTGGTCAACTGTGGTGGTCTTTTACCCCACATCCCTGGTGACTTCTCATGTTCACCCCACAAAGTATTAATGATCTTGTAACCAGTGTGGCAGAGAAATTTATGTCCAGGGGAAGTAATAAATAGCCCCCTTCCCTACTATGAAATGTCCTGAATGTTAGTGTCACCTTCCCCGACAGCATGAGATTTAACAAATCTAAGTGCCAAGTTCTATACATTGGCCACAACAACCCCATGCAGCGCTACAGGCTGGGGTCAGAGTGGCTGGAGAGTGGCCAGGCAGAGAGGGACCTGGGGGTACTGGTCGATGGTAGGCTGAACATGAGCCAGCAGTGTGCCCAGGGGGCCAAGAAGGCCAAAGGCATCCTGGCCTGTATCAGGAATAGTGTGGCCAGCAGGAGCAGGGAGGTCATTCTGCCCCTGTACTCAGCACTGGTTAGGCCACACCTTGAATCTTGTGTCCAGTTCTGGGCCCCTCAGTTTAGGAAAGATGTTGAGTTGCTGGAATGTGTCCAGAGAAGGGCAACAAAGCTGGGGAGGGGTTTGGAGCACAAGCCCTATGAGGAGAGGCTGAGGGAGCTGGTGTTGCTTAGCCTGGAGAAGAGGAGGCTCAGGGGAGATTTTATTGCTGTCTACAACTACCTGAAGTGAGGTTGTAGTCAGGTGGGGGTTGGTCTCTTCTCCCAGGCAACCAGCACCAGAACAAGAGGACACAGTCTCAGGCTGCACCAGGGGAGGTTCAGGTTGGATGTTATGAAGAAGTTCTTCATAGAAAGAGTGATTGCCCATTGGAATGGGCTGCCCAAGGAGGTGGTGGAGTCACCATCACTGGAGGTGTTTAGGAAGAGACTGGATGGGGTGCTTGGTGCCATGGTTTAGTTGATTAGATATTGTTGGATGATCGGTTGGACTTGATCTCAAAGTTCTCTTCCAATCTGGTCTGGTCTATTCTATTCTATTCTATTCTATTCTTTCCACACACCCCCAACATTGATTTGAAGTGTCCCAAATACATACAATTTGCATCCTTCGTAGCCTCTTTGGCTACTTTTTGCAGAGGGCGCAGTGTGGAGCACACAGCACATGTCACTTGGGGTATTCTTTCAAGAGATATGGATCTGTTCCACTTCTCTATCACAGAATCATTAAGGTCATCCAAGATCCAACTATTAACCCAGCACTGCCAAGTCCACTGCTAAACCATGCCTCTCAGCACGGCATCTACACAGTTTTTCAATCCTTCCAGGGTGGTGACTCCACCACTTCCCTGGGCAGCCTTCTCTGTGGCTTGACAACCATTTTAGGTAAGAAACTTTTCCACTAATCCAATACAATCCTCCCCTCATGCAACTTGAGGATATTTCCTCTGATGCATCAGAATAGAGAAGTAATGACTTGCTGCCTATTCCTTTTCTTGTTTGCTGCAAGACTACTTCACTACCCTCCTTCCTCCAAATCATCTGCTACAGGGCTTGGTTTGGCTCAGTATCTCTTTTATAAAAAGCTTCCAGCACTATTCCCTCTATGTGCTATCAAAGTAACAGATAATAATTACCATGGGTCCTCCTTTTGTGTGGGTGTGGAGGCAGAGGGGGGCTGGGAGGTGTTTTTGTGAGGAACTGAATAAACCAAACCAGGTTGGAAGAGACCTTCAAGATCATCGCGTCCAACCCGTCAACCAATCCAACCCACCTAAACAACTAAACCATGGCACCAAGCACCCCATCAAGTCTCCTCCTGAACACCTCCAATGACAGCGACTCCACCACCTCCTTGGGCAGCCCATTCCAATGGGCTGTGTAGAAATCTTTCCTAGTTCCATCCATGTAATCAGTGTTTAGCATTTTTGTGTGCTTCAGCCAGATCACCTTTAACTCAATTGTTCTGAGATTACTTATCTGAAAGAGATGGAGGTTCATTATGTTAATTACGGCATTAAATTTCTGTAATTGGCATTCTTATTCTGGTCTTGCTGTGTCCTGGGGTTTGCAGTGAGCAGAAATGGATATGGAAACCTGCACTTTCTGTTGTAGTTGTTGGTGAATCTTCATATGAGCTTGGTGTTTAAAGGGCATGTTTAAGCAAAGAGTGGCTTTGGTGATGTGGAGGGGTAAGGTCCAGGCTTGAATGTGTCTGTGCTTCAGCCTGGCTCCAGGGAGAGCATCCTGCTGTGACTGAGATGTGGCTTCTCTGGTAAGTCAGCTCTGGTTTAGATCCCAAAGTGCTTTTTTTGCAGAAGGAAAAGCACCACTTACACCCTGTAGTACAAAGACAAGAGTGGCCTGAACACAGTGCTGGAAGGGGTCTGCTGCAAAACTTGTGGCCATTGAGGAGTTTCTGATTGCCTGCTTAGGCTAATGGCCTGGAATCTTATCAGTGCTTCTCAATAACTGAGGGGCAGGGGTCTAGAGGATTGAACCAGTCTATATTCAGTGGTGTCCTGTGACAGGATAAGGCAGAAGAGACACAAACTAGAACCCAGAAGGTTCTATCTGAAGATGAGGAAAAACATCTTTCCAGTGTGGTTGACAGCACTGGACCAGGCTGCCCAGAGAGGCTGTTTAGTCTCCTCCTTTGGAGAGATTCCAGACCTGCCTGGACACTGCAATCCTTGGCAACCTGCTGTGGGTGACCCTGCTTTATCAGGAGTATTAGACTAGATAATTTCCTGAGGTCCCTTCCAACCCCTGCCATGCTGTGATTCTGTGAAATTCTGCCAGCATGTTGTGTTGACAGCACAATTTCTACACAGTTATGAGATCCTTTCATAACCAAATCTATTCTCTTCTGTCCCACCTCTCTGGTTCAGCCAAAGTGGTTTTGTTCTTCATCAGGCAGAATAGAAGCTTTCTTAATTATCACTGACAGTGTGGTGAACTTGGATGAGCTGTGGCATACCATGATACTCATGATCCTCTCCAAACTGCAAAGCACATGCAACATTTCAGTAATCTGCTGTAACAGGATCTCTGTGCCCAGCAGTAATAATTAACATGGGCTGAAACTCGGTGTTGGCATGAGGATGTGGAAAAGAAAGGACTTGTCGAGGGTTGAGGGGAAGGCCAGGCCTTCTCCCCCCCCTGTAAAGTGAAGGGAAGAAAAATTGAAAGGGAAAAAAAACCACAGCCGGATTAGCAAAGGGATTGTGTGCTGTATTTACAAAGCAGTTTAGGGAATTCAGGTTTATATACAGAATTTACAATATTTACAATATATACAGAGAAATATACAACAAAGTAACACAGAAATGAGATTCCCTTCCCCCGTCTGGAGGAAGGGTTTCCCCCTGTACCCCCTTCTCTCCCCTTTTTCCCCAAAGAGGGTTTGAAAGAGAGAAAAAAGAGCAAATGTTAATTAAAAGCAGTTATGTGTTAGAAGAGGCCTTATCTGCTCAAGGTCAGTCTGGCCGAAAGCCCAGAAGCCGCAAGCTGCGAAAGGAGAAAGTGCAAGACTGAGTGAGACCAGTCACACTGGGAATCAAAACATAAGGCAGTGCTTCTGCTTCTCCACCAATGAAATTAGTTTAGACCTGTCTTGTTTATTAAACATTCGGCCATGGTGTCCCTTTGTTAAAGGCACTCCCTAAAACGGTCACAGTCCACCCCTTCTAAACAATTTCATTGGCCGTTCATACTGTCCATCCAATCCAAGACAATATTTACAGTTCGTGAGTAAAGTTCATAGTCCATTCCGGCTATACTCAGATGTAGATGATTCAAAAGTCCAAGAAAATCAGAAAATGAGAAAAATGGAAAACAGTTCATTTCTTCGCTGACAAAACAAAGAAAAGGGAAACAGGGATTCTCAGGGTCACTTAGTTGACTCAGGGCTCTCAGGGTTCTCAGGGTTCGTGCACCGTAGATTCCTCATTGATTCTTCCTTTGGACGTGATGTAGCTGTACAACAGTTTGGAATTAAACTCTTTCAGCTAAAGTTAAATTTCTTTGTGGAATACACTGAATTTCACCATTCTCTTGCATTACCCAATAAGTGTGACCCGGACCTTCAGCTGAAACTACCCCTCGGACAGGTTTAGCCTCTCCTGAGGGAGAAAATACCCAAACAGTTTTACCTAACAGATTCTTTTCTCTAACAACAGGAACTCTATCACCTTCTACTTTCTGTAGCAGATTGGAATGTGCAGGTCCACCTCGGTTCACTGAGCCTCTACTATTTACCAGCCAGGTTGCTTGTGCTAAATGTTTTTCCCAGTTTTTCAAAGATCCACCCCCCATGGCTTTAAGAGTGGTCTTCAACAAACCGTTGTAGCGTTCAATCTTCCCTGAAGCTGGTGCATAGTAGGGAATATGGAATATCCACTCAATACCGTGCTCTTTTGCCTAGTTCTTTACAAGGTTGTTTTTAAAAAGAGTTCTATTGTCTGACTCAATTCTCTCTGGAGTTCCGTGTCTCCACAGGATTTGTCTCTCCAGACCAAGAATGGTGTTGCGTGCAGTTGCATGTGGAACTGGATAAGTTTCCAACCATCCAGTGTTTGCCTCTACCATAGTAAGCACATATTGCTTATGTCGAAGGTTGGAGGAAAAGGACGGGCCTTCTCCCCTCGCTGTAAAGTGAAGGGAATAAAATTGAAAGGGGAAAAAAAAGAAAAAAAAACACAGCGGGATTAGCAAAGGAGTGTGTGCTGTATTTACAAAGCAGTTTAGGAAGATGCAGGGGAATATATACACAATTTAGAGTATTTACAATATATACAGAAATATAAAACAAAGTAACACAGAATGAAATTTCCCTTCCCCCCCCCCCCGTCTGGAGGAAGGGTTTCCCCCTGTACCCCCTTCTCTCCCCTTTTTCCCCAAAGAGGGTTAGAAAGAGAGAGAAAAAAAAGGATCAGTTGTTAATTGGAAAGCAGTTAGTACAGGCCTTGCAGTTATCAGTTTCAAGGTCAGTCTGGCTGAAAGCCCAGAAAGCTGCAAGATGCCGCACAGAAGAAAAGAAGTGCAGGACTGACCAGAATACTCTTCTGTACTCCAAGTTCAAAAGGTGCTTTCTACCAATCTACCAAGGAAATTAGTTTAGATCTGTCTTTCATTTATAAACATTCAGCCACAATGTCCCCTTTCTTATAGGGACAGCCTCAAATGGTCACAGCTTACCAGAACAAGAACGTGGTAGAGTGATGTAGTCAATCTGCCAAGCTTCGCCATACTTGTACTTGGACCATCTGTCACCATACCACAAGGGCTTAATTCGCTTTGCCTGCTTAATAGCAGCACAAATGTCATAGTCATGGATGACTTGTGTGATAGCATCCATGGAAATGTCTATGGATCTGTCACAAGCCCATTGGTATGTTGCATCTCTGCCTTGATGTCCTGACGAATCATGAGCCCACCAAGCTAAAAATATCTCACCTCAGTGTTTCCAGTTGAGATCAAGATTAGAGTCCATGTCTACTTGAGAAACTCTTGCAGCTAGATCTGCCTGATGGTTGTGTTGCTGTTCCTCAGTAGCTTTGCTCTTAGGAATGTCAGCATCAATGTGTCTCACTTTCACTGGAATTCTCTCGATTCGATCAGCAATGTCCTGCCACAGGTTGGCTGCCCAAATGGGTTTTCCTTTTCTCTGCCAACCACTCTTCTTCCAGTTCTTTAGCCAACCCCATAGAGCATTGGCTACCATCCATGAGTCGGTGTAGAGATAAAGCTTTGGCCATCTCTCACGTTCAGCTACGTCGAGAGCTAGCTGGACAGCTTTTACCTCTGCGAACTGACTGGATTCTCCTTCTCCATCTTTCGCCTCTGCAACTCGGTGTGTTGGACTCCACACTGCAGACTTCCACCTTCGCTTGTTTCCAACAAGATGACAGGAACCGTCTGTGAACAAAGCATATTTCTTTTCATCATCAGAGAGGTCATTGTAAGGAGGAGCTTCCTCAGCACGAGTTACTTTCTCCTCTGGAGGTTTAGCACAGTTGATACCTTCAGGCCAACTTGAGATCACATCCACTAGACCAGGTCTTTCATGATTTCCCATTTGAGTCCTCTGTGTTATCAGAGCCATCCACTTAGACCGTGTTGAGTCTGTGGCATGAAGTGGTGTGGAGCCTTTGCCTTTGAACATCCAATTCAAAACTGGTAATCTGGGAGCTAAGAAAAGCTGTGATTCAGTTCCAATCACTTCAGAAGATGCTTTTACTCCTTCATAGGCAGCTAAAATTTCTTTCTCTGTTGGAGTATAATTAGCCTCTGAACCTCTGTAACCTTGACTCCAGAAACCAAAAGGTCGTCCACGTGTCTCACCTGGAGCTTTTTGCCACAAGCACCAGGTTGGACCATTGTCACTTGCAGCCGTGTACAAAATGTTCTTAATGTCTGGACCATCTCGGACAGGTCCCAGACCCACTGCTTGAACTACCTCTTGCTTTATCTGGTCAAAGGCTGCTTGTTGTTCTGGTCCCCAATGGAAATGGTTTCTCTTTCGAGTCACATCATACAGAGGTTTCACAATCTGACTGTATCCAGGAATGTGCAGTCTCCAAAATCCCACTATCCCCAAGAAGCGTAGGGTCTCTTGCTTGTTTGTGGGATTTGCCATGGTAGAGACTCTATTTACCACATCCACTGGAATGTGTCGACGTCCATCCTGCCACCGCACTCCCAGAACCTGAATTTCTGTGGTAGGTCCTTTCACCTTGTCTCGCTTGATGGCAAAACCTGCATTCAGAAGAATGTCAATGATTTTGTTACCTTTCTCGAAGACTTCTTCAGCAGTTTTGCCCCAGACGATGATATCATCGATGAACTGGATGTGTTCTGGAGCACCGCCTTTCTCCAGAGCATCGTGGATCACTGCATGACAGATGCTTGAGCTGTGGATCCAGCCCATTGGCAATCTGTTGAAAGTGTACTGGATTTCTCTCCAGGCAAAAGCAAACTGAGGCCTGCATTCCTCTGCTATGGGAATAGAGAAAAATGCATTAGCAATGTCTATGGTAGCATACCATTTGGCCTCTTTGGATTCCAGCTCATATTGAAGTTCCATCATGTCTGGTACTGCTGCACTCATAGGTGGCGTTACTTCATTCAGGGCTCGGTACTCGACCGTCAGATGCCAGTCTCCATTCTGCTTCCGCACAGGCCACACTGGACTGTTGAAAGGTGAATGAGTTTTGCTGATGACTTTCTGACTCTCCAACTGACGAATCAGATTCTGAATGGGCAACAAAGAGTCACGGTTGGTTCTGTATTGTCTGTGATGCACAGTCTGAGAAGCAACCGGCAATTTAATGTCCTGTATCTTGTGTTGTCCCACAACTGCAGATTCATCAGAAAGCTCAGGTCTAGCAGACAGCTTCAATTTTTGTCCATCAATTTCTACAGAAGCTACTCCAAAAGCCCATTTGTAACCTCTAGGGTCTTTGAAACGCCCTTCTCTCAAAAAATCAATTCCCAAAATACACGGTGCGTCAGGTCTGGTCTCAACTGTATGCTTCCTCCATTGTTTACCAGTTAAACTTATATTAACCTCCACTTTACTTAACTCTTGAGATCCACCAGTGGCTCCCAAAATAGTTATAGACTCTGATCCCTGATAATTTGATGGCATTATGGTGCACTGAGCTCCTGTGTCAACCAAGGCCCTGTACTTCCGAAATTGTGAAGTGCCAGGCCACTGGATGTACACATCCCAATAGATTCTATTATCTCTGTTATCCATTTCCTCCCCCTGGCGGGAGGCAGGGCACCCCTAGTTATGGGGAACATGCTCACATGTGCATTGCACACAGTGTGCAGTGCTATAACTGGAGCCACTGTTGGAGCTACTAGAGTTGTTCTGGGGAACTGTGGAAGTAACAGCTACCCTTCTGGTATTGCTACCTCGGGTTCTGCCACTTTGCAGTTCTCTCAGTCTCCTGAAAAGATTAGAAGTTGGTTGGCCATCCCACCTGTTCATGTTCTCACCAAACTGATCACGCAGAGTTATCCAAATAGTCCTACGTGACTGCCTTGGTGGTCTGTTTTGATTTGATCTGTTTTGGAATGACTTCCTTGGAGGATGTGTATTCCTCACAGATGAAACCTGTATCCACCTGGAGGAAGAATTAGAATTTTCTCTCTGTGCCAATTGGTATATGGAATCTTTCAAATCCTTCATGCAACTCTCAATTTTTCCAGACAGAGTTTCAATGGCTGAAACCAAAGAAACACGTGTCATGCTATCCTCCAATTGTCTCATTTGATCACTGAATTAGCCAACTGTAGGAGAAGGTCCACCATAATTTCTTGACACAATTCTGCTTTCCAGAATGTTTGCATAATTAGAAGGAGCAAGTTTGATGATCTTTTTAGCAAGACCAGTACCCACAAGAATGTCATCAGGATTCAGAGTTTCATGTTCACCAGAGAGTATCTCTCTAACAGCAAATTCTCTCAGGCGCTTAATTCCCTCATCTATGGTAGTCCAGGGTTTAGGATTCCATGGAAGATCATCTCGGGAAGGGTATCTCAGGGCAACCGCCATTAAAAGGCGTATCCACAGATTAACCTTACCGAGAGCCCTGCCTAGATGTCTATCTATTCCATTATCCCTCGAGAGAGTTCCTAGCTGAGCTGCTGACTTGTCTCTAACTGTTAGAGCTGGAGCACCTGTATCATAACACCTACTAAGCCAAGCTAGCACTGGCTCCTTATCTCCCCTGGTGTAATCTTTACGGATATTTCGCAATTCTTCCCTTGGAGAGGAACAGTCTGAAATGTCATCTGACTCCTCCTCTTCCTCAACTTATTGTCCTAATAATCCTGCTGCCATTTTCTGAAGGATCTCTTTAAGCTGAGAACCACCTCTGCCAGCTCCTTTCTTAGCTGCATCTCTATCCTGTTTTGCTCTCACTAAGTCAGCTAGATCTTTAAAACAAACCTTCTCTTCCTCCTGAGCAGGATCTTTTCTAGTAGAGGGTCCCTCACCCGGATCAGTCTCCTGCTCTTCTCCATTAGCTCCTGGATCAGCTTTGGTCTTTCCACTTCTAGTCTTTAAAACAGCCCCCTTAACTGGAGCTGTGTTTGAATTTACAGCCACCTTAACAGAATCTGACAGGTCCTGAGATAAATCAGCTGCTGGGGCAGTGACTTCCGGTCCCACTGTGCAAGAAGACAGAAATGACATTGCTCTGTTAATGGCCGACGGAGAAGAAGGAGGAGGAGAAGGAGCAGGTGCCATGTTGATACCAGCCGCCGCCCTTGGCGGCCTGCCAGAATCAGCAGCAAAGCCATTCAGAGCAGCTTTTCCAATTAACTTTTTAGCTTTCTTTTTAACTGACACAGATTCTCCACACTCCTCATCACTAGACGTCTCTGGGACTGACCCAGAGCCATGCCTTTTTCTCTTTGATCTAGTTTTAATAACAAAACATGGTTTGGATACCTTCCTCTCCCGCCGCAAATAAATCAGCAGATACACGTTGATTTTCACCAGCATCAGAATTACACCCATAATATAAATCACCTTTGGATCCCAGCCATCACTTAAAGTTATTCTCTCCTCCACTGGGATCTTAAACCCTTTTATCTCAATCGGGAGAGTGCTAGAGGTCACGTTTCTGTATCTCGCTGGCCACAAGAAATCCACGCATTTTCCATACCAGAGTCTAACTCTATACATAAATCACAAATAAATTGTCTGCACCAAATATTTACCCAGGTAATCCAAAATCAAACCCAAACAATCTCTGTAAACCAGAGCCCCAAAAATTGTAAAAAATAAATGCTCCAATATCCACAGCACCTTCATGTTTGCTAATCCAGCTATAAAACACTAAACCAATAAAGCAATAAATTAAGCTAATTATTTGTCCCATGTTGGGCGCCAAGAAAAAAAATTTGAGGGTCGAGGGGAAGGCCAGGCCTTCTCCCCCCCCTGTAAAGTGAACGGAAGAAAAATTGAAAGGAAAAAACCACAGCCGGATTAGCAAAGGGATTGTGTGCTGTACTTACAAAGCTGTTTAGGGAATGCATGTTTATATATATACACAGAAATATACAACAAAGTAACACAGAAATAAGATTCCCTTCCCCCGTCTGGAGGAAGGGTTTCCCCCTGTACCCCCTTCTCTCCCCTTTTTCCCCAAAGAGGGTTTGAAAGAGAGAAAAATGAGCAAATGTTAATTAAAAGCAGTTATGTGTTAGAAGAGGCCTTATCTGCTCAAGGTCAGTCTGGCCGAAAGCCCAGAAGCCACAAGCTGCGAAAGGAGAAAGTGCAAGACTGAGTGAGACCAGTCTCACTAGGAATCAAAACCTAAGGTAGTGCTTCTGCTTCTCCACCAATGAAATTAGTTTAGACCTGTCTTGTTTATTAAACATTCGGCCATGGTGCCCCTTTGTTAAAGGCACCGCCTAAAACGGTCACAGGACTGCTGAATAAAAATAAAAATTTAAAAGGGTTTGCTGCGGCTCTGTTCGGCGGGCAGCCCTCTCGGGGCAGCACCAAGACCAGGAGCCGCTGGGGACCAGCCGCTGCTCTCCTTCTCAGGCTGCGGGAATCGCCAGTACCGTGGAGATTCCTGCACGAGCTGTGAGGCTAGGAGAAGCTGTCTTTTCACGTGGTCAGACTGGTGATCCCAGCGGCGGGTGCGGCTTAATTTAAAAGGGTTTGCTGCGGCTCGCGGGGGTTCTGTTCGGCAGGCAGCCTATATTCTCTTGTACTCTCTCGTGCTCTCACGCGCCACTGCACTTTTTCTAATTTATTTTGTGTGTGCAGTAGGTGCTGTGGCCAGGGACAGGCATGGTTGTAACTCCCTAAAAAAATCAGTGTCAACGCAGACTGAGGGAGAACACAAGCAGGTAGCTGTCCAGGTATCTGGCTGTAGAGAGTGCTGGTGCCTGGCTCTTGAGATGCAGGGTAGTGGGGGCAACTCTTGCATAAGGTATCACAGTATCACAGTATCGCAGTATGACTTAGGTTGGAAAGGACCTCGAGGATCATCGAGTCCAACCTATCAACACAGACCCCATGACTAGACCCTAGCACCAAGTGCCACGTCCAATCTCCTCTTGAATGCCTCCAGGGACGGCGACTCAACCACCTCCCTGGGCAGTCCATTGCAATGGGCAATCACTCTCTCTGTGTAAAACTTCCTCCTGACCTCGAGTCTAAACCTCCCCTGGCGCAGCTTGAGACTGTGTCCCCTTGTTCTGGTGCTGCTTGCCTGGGAGAAGAGACCAACCCCTTCCCGGCTACAACCACCTTTCAGGTAGTTGTAGAGGGCAATGAGGTCACCCCTGAGCCTCCTCTTCTCCAGGCTAAACAATCCCAGCTCCCTCAGCCTCTCCTCATAGGGCTTGTGTTCAAGGCCTCTCACCAGCCTTGTTGCCCTTCTCTGGACACGTTCAAGTGTCTCGATGTCCTTCTTAAACTGAGGGGCCCAGAACTGGACACAGTACTCAAGGTGCGGCCTAACCAATGCAGAGTACAGGGGCACAATGACTTCCCTGCTCCTGCTGGCCACACTATTCCTAATGCAGGCCAGGATGCCGTTGGCCCTCTTGGCCACCTGGGCACACTGCTGGCTCATATTCAGGTGGCTATCAATCAGCACCCCCAGGTCCCTCTCTGTTTGGGAGCTCTCCAGCCACTCCGACCCCAGCCTGTAGCTCTGCATGGGATTGCCGTAGCCAAAGTGCAGCACTCAGCACTTGGACTTGTTGAATGCCATCCCATTGGACTCCGCCCATCTGTCCAGTCGGTTGAGGTCCCTCTGCAGAGCCTTTCTACCCTCTAACTGACTAACATCTGCTCCTAATTTGGTGTCATCTGCAAATTTGCTGATGACTGACTTGACCCCCTCATCCAGATCATCGATGAAGATGTTGAAGAGGATGGGGCCCTGCACTGATCCCTGGGGGATGCCACTGCTGACTGGCCGCCAGCTGGATGTGGCACCATTCACCACCACCCTCTGGGCTCGGCCCTCCAGCCAATTCCTAACCCAGCACAAAGTGTAGTGGTCCAAGCCACAAGCTGACAGCTTAGCCAGCAGTTTGCTGTTGGGGACGGTGTCAAAGGCCTTGCTGAAGTCCAGGTAGACCACATCCACAGGCCTCCCCACGTCCACCAGATGGGTCACCTGATCATAGAAGGAGATCAGGTTGGAGAGGCAGGACCTGCCCTTCCTAAATCCATGATGGCTGGACCTGAGCCCTTGGCCATCCTTCAGGTGCGTAGTTATTGCCGCCAGGATAATATGCTCCATGACTTTCCCTGGCACAGAGATCAGGCTGACTGGCCTGTAGTTTCCAAGTGTGAGCAGATTGACTATCTGCTTAATCTTGCGGCCAGACTGAAGGATGAGGCTGCTAGCCTTAGAAATGTAAGGGAATGTAGGAAAGAGATGAACCAAAGGAGGAAAGAGATGAATCAGAGTAAGCAGGCTCTGCAGGCTCCCCCAGCAGAGGCTGGTTATCCAAAAAGCAGAGGGGAATGGACGCAGGTTCCTCTCAAAAGACACAAAGTAAAACCTCCTTGCCTCCCCTCACCTTCACCGCTGCTCTTGGAAAACAGGTATGGGGCACTGGTGATCGAGGGTGAGGTGATCCTGATGCCGGAGGACACACCATCTGGGGTTCTCCCTAAGGCTAAACAGCCTAAGGTTAAACAGATTAAGGGAAGGCAGCCTAAGGTTAAACAGCCTTCCCCTGGCATCAGGACCTGCTCCCTCAAAAAAAGGGGAGGGTAATTGTTATTGGTGATTCCCTTCTGAGGGGAATGGAGGGCCCCATATGTCAGCCAGACCCATCTCATAGGGAACTCTGTTGTCTGCCAGGAGCCCAAGTTAATGATGTTACCAGAAGGCTGCCTAGACTGGTACAGCGCTCTGACTACTACCCTTTACTAGTTATGCAGTTAGGGAATGATGATGTTGCAACCAGAACTCCCAGGGCTATCAAAGATGACTTCAGGGCCCTGGGAGACCTGGTTGAGGGGTCAGGGGCACAAATAATTTTTTCATCAGTGCCCTTAGTTGCAGGAGGGAATACCATAAGAAAGAGGCCAGCAGCTATAGTTAACAGGTGGCATAGAGGCTGGTGCAGTCAAAAGAATTTTGGGGTTTTTGATCTTGGGAAACTTTCTACTGCACCAGGCCAGCTGGCAACAGATGGAGTACATCTGTCCCAGAGAAGGGGAAAGGTCACAGTATATGAGAACGGCCTGTCCCCCAAAGGTAAAAAGATCCTGGGAAAGGAATTGGCAGGTCTCATCGACAGGGCTTTAAACTAGTTTCGAAGGGGGAAGGGGCTGAAACTAGTCCCCTCAGGCAAGAGTCTGGTGGTGATAAGCTAGAGTCAGAGGTGAAACCAGCAGCCCGGCTGCAGTGTATGTACACTAATACACGAAGCATGGGTAACAAACAAGAGGAGCTGGAAGCCTTGTTGCAGAAGGGAAGTTATGATGTAGTTGCCATCACAGAGACGTGGTGGGGTGACTCACATGACTGGAGCACTTCAATTGACGGCTACAGGCTCTTCAGGAGAGACAGGCAAGGAAGAAGGGGTGGAGGGGTGGCCCTGTACATCAGGGAGGCACTAGATGCCATTGAGACGGAGATTAGGGACGATTGCATTGAATGTGTGTGGGTAAGAATTAGAGGGAAGACCGGCAGGGCAGACATCCTGGTTGGAGTCTGTTATAGACCACCTAACCAGCAGAAAGATGTTGATGAAGCATTCTATAGGCAGCTTAAGGCTGTCTCAAGATCTCCGGACCTTGTTCTCATGGGCGACTTCAATCTGCCTGACATCTACTGCGATGTCTACACAGCAGAGAGGAGACAGTCTAGGAGGTTCTTAGAGTGCATGGAGGACAGCTTCTTATCCCAGGTGCTGTGAGAGCCTACCAGGGGCAAGACTATGCTTGACCTCCTCTTCAGCAACAGGGAAGGGCTGGTGGGTGATGTGGTGGTTGGAGGGTGTTTAGAGGCCAGTGACCACGAGGTAATTGAATTTTCAGTATTCAGTCAAGCTAAGAGGGGTAGCAAGAAGACCTCCACTCTGGACTTCTGGAGGGCAGACTTCAGGTTACTCAAGGAACTAATTCAGACGGTTCCTTGGGATAAAGCCCTTAAAAACAAAGGGGTCCAGGAGGGCTGGACCTGCTTCAAGGAAGAATTGTTAAAGATGCAGGGACAGGCTGTGCCAATATGCCGGAAGATAAGCCGCCGGGCCAGACGGCCAGCCTGGATGGGTAGTGAACTTTTAATGGAGCTAAGGGAAAAAAAGAGGCTGTATCACCTTTGGAAGAGAGGGGAGGCAACCCACGGAATGTTTAAGGATGTTTCCAAATCATGTAGGAAGAAAATTAGGGAGGCAAAAGGACATTTGGAGCTTAAACTGGCCTCTGCTGTGAAGGACAACAAAAAGCCCTTCTATAAATATATTAATAGCAAGAGGAAGGGAAAGGACAACCTCCACTCCTTGGTTGACATGGAGGGAAAAGTTGTATCAAAGGATGAGGAAAAGGCAGAGATACTTAACACCTTCTTTGCCTCAATTTTTACTAGAAGGACAGAACGTCTTCCAGACAGCTGGCCTGCAGAGCTGGCAGAAGGAGCCAGGGAGCTGCACAGTTTCCCTATATTCCATGAGGAGGTGGTTGGAACTCTCCTCAGCAGCTTGGAACCCCACAAGTCCATGGGACCAGATGGGATCCATCCTAGGGTGCTGAGAGAGCTGGCAAATGAGCTGGCCAAGCCACTATCCACCATTTTCCAGCAGTCCTGGCTCACTGGAGAGGTCCTAGAAGACTGGAAGCTGGCCAACGTGGTGCCCATCCATAAGAAGGGCCTGTTGGATGAGCCAGGGAATTATAGGCCTGTCAGCCTGACCTCAGTGCCAGGCAAGATTATGGAACAGGTCATCCTGAGTGCAATCACACAGCACTTACAGGATGGCCAAGGGATCAGGCCCAGCCAGTATGGATTTACGAAGGGCAGGTCCTGCCTGACCAACCTGATCTCCTGCTGTGATCAGGTGACCCGCCTGGTGGATGTGGGGAGGCCTGTGGATGTAGTCTACCTGGACCTCAGCAAGGCCTTTGACACCGTCCCCCCTAGCAAACTGCTGGCCAAGCTGTCAGCCCATGGCTTGGACGGGAGCACACTGCATTGGGTTAGGTACTGGCTGGATGGCCGAGCCCAGAGAGTGGTGGTGAATGGTGCCACATCCAGCTGGCATCCAGTCACTAGTGGTGTGCCCCAGGGATCAGTGATGGGCCCCATGCTCTTTAACATCTTCATTGATGATCTGGATGAGGGCACTGAGTCCATCATCAGTAAATTTGCTGACAACACCAAGCTGGGGGCAGGAGTTAATCTGCTGGAGGGTAGAGAGGCTCTGCAGAGGGACCTCGACAGGCTGGACAGATGGGCAGAGTCCAACGGTATGAGATTGAACACATCCAAGTGCCCGGTTCTGCCCATTGGCCACAACAACCCCATGCAGAGCTACAGGCTGGGGTCAGAGTGGCTGGAGAGCAGCCAGGCAGAGAAGGACCTGGGGGTGCTGGTTGATGGTAGGCTGAACATGAGCCTGCAGTGTGCCCAGGCAGCCAAGAGGGCCAATGGCATCCTGGCCTGCATCAAGAACAGTGTGGCCAGCAGGAGCAGGGAGGTCATTCTGCCCCTGTACACTGCACTGGTTAGGCCACACCTTGAGTCCTGTGTCCAGTTCTGGGCCCCTCAGATTAGGAAGGATGTTGACTTGCTGGAATGAGTCCAGAGAAGGGCAACGAAGTTGGTGAGGGGTTTGGAACACAAGCCCTATGAGGAGAGGCTGAGTGAGCTGGGGTTGCTTAGCCTGGAGAAGAGGAGACTCAGGGGTGACTTTATCACTCTCTACAACTACCTGAAGGGAGGTCGTAGACAGGCGGATGATGGTCTCCTATTCCCGGCAGCCAGTACCAGAACAAGAGGACACAGTCTCAGGCTGTGCCAGGGGAGGTTCAGGTTGGATGTTAGGAAGAAGTTCTATATAGAAAGAGTGATTGCCCATTGGAATGGGCTGCCCAAGGAGGTGGTGGAGTCGCCGTCATTGGAGGTTTTCAGGAGGAGACTTGATGGGGTGCTTGGTGCCATGGTTTAGTTATTTAGGTGGGTTGGATTGGTTGATGGGTTGAACGCGATGATCTTGAAGGTCTCTTCCAACCTGGTTTGGTTTATTCTAAATAGGTTGTTCAAAGCCTCATTCAACCTGACCTGGAATGGTTCTTGGGATGGGGCACCTACCATCTCTCTGGGCAGCCTGGGCCAGTGTGTCACCACCCTCATCATAAACAATTTCTTCGTTGGATACAGTCTAAATCTCCCCTCTTTTAGCTTAAAACCATCACCCCTTGTCATGTCACAACAGGCCCTGCTAAAAAGCCTGTCTCCATCTTTTTTTATAGGTCCCTTTAAGTACTGAAAGGTCATAAGAAGGTATCCATAAAGCCTTCTGTCCTCCAGGCTGAACAACCCCAACTCTCTCAGCCTGTCCTCACAGCAGAGGGGTTCCAACCCTTGGATCATATTTGTGGCCTCCTCTAGACCTGCTTCAGCAGCTCCATGTCTGTTGCACTGAGGACTCCAGTGCTGGACACAACACTGCAGGTAGGGGTCTCACCAGAGTGGAGCAGAGAGGCAAAATCATCCCCCTTGACCTTTCTTGCTGCCTCCTTCCAACCCAGCATCCCAAAGATGTTGTCCACAGTATCATATTAACATTTCTCTTGTAATGTCACAGATCTCTCTTGAGACCTAAGGACAGGTTTGATCCTTATGTAGTACAGTAGTCTTCATGCTGGAGTTCCCTCATCTCTAGCTCTTTGTGCTAAGCTCAGTGGCTTGTTGTGGTTGCTTTAGGACAAAGTTTCTTTTTAACTTTTTTAAGTTCTTCTTACCCACACAATACTCATGGAGACTCTGCAACAGACATCTGCCACTTGCCTTTCTCCAGTGGACAGCAGCAATGAGGTGTGCAGTTAAAGGCTGATGGTGGGCTGAGAAGCAGATGTTGATAAGTGCTGTCTCTGCAGTGGGTGAGCCATTCTGCTCCATCTCTGCCAAGTGTAGCCCTGTTTGCTTAGCACAATAACTGAGGAGTGCCATGAGGAAACAAAAATAAAAGGCTAATTAAATGTTGTTTAAAAAAGACAAAAGCCTAACTTCTGTTTCATTGGATGGAGGAGTCCTTATCCACTGAGCACATTGTGCCACACATATTCCTGTGATCTTGGAGACCTCTGGGAGCTCCAGCTCAGCAAATGGTAACACATCAAAGAAGTGTCCGTGGGGCTTGGAGTACAAACATGTAACATGCAGATGGCATAGGGAGTTCAGAAGGCTCTGAGTCTATGCCCAGGGAACAGATACTTGCTGAGAGACCATCTGACAGCTACTTCCTTTTAGATGACTCTTTGCATCAAAGGTGACCTGAAAAACTTCTTTTCAATTAAAAAAAAAAAAGCTTTCAAAATCTTACAGTCCAGCTACAAGAGCCATTGCCCTGCTTTAACAGATCACACTTTTCAAAGGAAGCTCTGCTCGGCTTCACAGGCTTTAAGATGTGGTTGGCTGGCACAGGAGTATCTTTACCTCTTGTTTTGGCAAGTGTGGGCCTCTCCTAGCACAACCTCAGACCCCAGGAAAGCTTGTGGCTGTGATGGGGAAGCAGGGCTGGAATTCAGTCACATGATTTGCCAATGGCAGGGGGCTTGGAACTAGATGATCTTTAAGGTCACTCCTGACCCAAACCATTCTGGTACTCAACATAAGGCACTACTTTGACCAAGTATGCCCCTGTCTCTTCTGCCCTCCTGCAAAGTAACCTCCCACTCCCTTTTTCCAGAGTAGTTTTCATAATCAGATCTGGGATCGAGTCCTTTGCCAGGCAGGCAGCCAGTAGACTTCTCAGCATTGGGATGTTCTTCAGTCCCAGAGGGTTTGGGACAGGGAGGTGAGGATGAAGACCAGCATCTCTTACCAGCTTGATCTAGTGGGGAGAAGCTGTTGTGTTGGTCTGTGAGTGTGAGTTCAAGGAACAGCTGATGCAAATTAAATCTCTTTTTGATCATCTGTAGAGAAGAGTCCATCAGAGCCCTGGGGTGGTGCTTGAACAGAAAGCAGGCGCCTGCTGCCATGGGAATCTTCAAAACATTTCTCCTTAGGCTAACACTGTTAGAGGCTTTCCTGGGTTGGGTTTGTGCCAGCCACATTGCACTCCAGTCCTCTGCTTATCCTCTTCAGGGGCTGGCACAGCAGGGAAGAGGCCTTGCTTGCCCAACCTGTTCATAGCTGATGGGCAGGACTGGGCAGAGTAAAACACATACTCTGGGGATATATGACATCTCCACTCCATCTCCTGGGATCAGGAGGCAACCAGCCCAGCCACCTTTTGCTGGCTCCTTCATGTGTGCTGGCAGCACCTTGGTGAGCCACATTTCAATCACAACAGAGGAGCTTATTTTTGTATGGATAGATGAGAGGCTTGTTTAGAAGCAAATGATTAGCACAAGGTCTCCTTCAATGCCTGATTACAGTGCATGCTGTCAGTCTGTCGAGACTGCGCTCTATCCCATGGAGAGCCCACCACACGCTACCACACTTGATGTTAGCCCAAGGGCCATGAAGCATCATGTTACCTGCTATGTCACCAGCAGTGGTGAGAGTCAGGACACGGGTATGGGTCTGTGCACATGTTTTGGCAGAACTGCAAAACTCAGCATTTGCCACCTATGCATAGCCACCTCCTAGTCTGTCAAATAAGGATAACATGGCACAAAATGCCTGTCCCTGCCAGGGAGCAATTTGGAAGCAATCTGCGGTTGTTGACTCTTGATCAGCTTCTGCTGGTCCAGACAGTTCTTTGAAGGCTGGGATTTGTTGGGGTTTGAAATGGCAGCTTACTAAGGGCCAGATATTGTTGTGACAGTATCTCTGAAATCCTTAAGCTGCTTGAGTCTCTCCAAGGAGCCAAGCAATAAAAGCAGCTGGAATAAAATGTATTCCACAATGTCCTTCACTCCTGCTGACAACTGCAGTTTAAATGGCTGGAGGAACCTTTTAGCATAGCTGGCTTGTAAAAACTAATAAAAAGTACAATTAAGTCCTAACAGCTACTTGCCAGCGCTGCTCTGAGGGGGAATAGACAGGAAAGTGCCTTTCTTTTTGGGTGAGTCTGCTGCTGGTGTGCTGTTATTGCTGTTAATATTCTGATCACTGTCATTAACGTGTGCTGTAATTTTTACATTACTTTATATACCTTATACAGTGTTTATTGGGGAAGGGGCTTTGCTTTTATCAGGAGGTGACATTTATCCCATGAGCACTTCAATGTTTTTCAGAGCTTACATGGATTCAGGAAGGGCAGATCCTGCCTCTCCAACCTGATCTCTTTCTATGATCAGGTGACCCGTCTGGTGGATGTGGGGAGGCCTGTGGATGTGGTCTACCTGGACTTCAGCAAGGCCTTTGACACCGTCCCCCACAGCAAACTGCTGGCTAAGCTGTCAGCCCGTGGATTGGACCATTACACTCTGTGCTGGGTTAGGAACTGGCTGGAGGGCCAGGCCCAGAGAGTGGTAGTGAACGGTGCCACATCCAGCTGGAGGCCAGTCACCAGTGGTGTCCCCCAGGGATCAGTGCTGGGCCCTGTCCTCTTCAACATATTCATCGATGATCTGGATGAAGGGGTAGAGTCAGTCATCAGCAAGTTTGCAGATGACACAAAGTTGGGGGCAGATGTTAGTCAGTTAGAGGGTAGAAAGGCTCTGCAGAGGGACCTTGACCGACTGGTCAGATGGGCAGAGTCCAATGGGATGGCATTCAACAAGTCCAAGTGCCGAGTACTGCACTTTGGCTATGGCAATCCCATGCAGAGCTACAGGCTGGGGTCGGAGTGGCTGGAGAGCTCCCAAACAGAGAGGGACCTGGGTGTGCTGATCAACAGCCACCTGAATATGAGCCAACAGTGTGCCCAGGTGGCCAGGAGGGCCAATAGCATCCTGGCCTGCATTAGGAATAGTGTGGCCAGCAGGAGCAGGGAGGTCATAGTGCCCCTGTACTCTGCTTTGGTTAGGCTGCACCTTGAGTACTGTGTCCAGTTCTGGGCCCCTCAGTTTAAGAAAGACATTGAAACACTTGAACGTGTCCAGAGAAGGGCAACAAGGCTGGTGAGAGGACTTGAACACAAGCCCTATGAGGAGAGGCTGAGGGAGCTGGGATTGTTTAGCCTGGAGAAGAGGAGGCTCAGGGGTGACCTCATTGCCCTCTACAACTACCTGAAAGGTGGTTGTAGCAAGGAAGGGGTTGGCCTCTTCTCCCAGGCAACCAGCACCAGAACAAGGGGACACAGTCTCATGCAGCACCAGGGGAGGTTTAGACTTGAGGTGAGGAGGAAGTTCTTCACCGAGCGAGTCATTCGGCATTGGAATGGGTTGCCCAGGGAGGTGGTTGAGTCATCGACCCTGGAGGCGTTCAAGGGGAGATTGGACGTGGCACTTGGTGCCATGGTCTAGTCATGGGGTCTGTGTTGATAGGTTGGACTCGATGATCCTCGAGGTCCTTTCCAACCTAAGTCATACTGTGATACTGTGAGTTACTCTTTGCCTAAGCTCTCAGGAAAGGGCTTTATTTGGCTGATGTGAATTTGGGCATCTTGATGCGGTTTAGTATCTTCATCAGTGACACAGACAGCAGAATCCAGTGCACCCTCAGCATGTTGGCAGATGACCCCAAGCTGAGCAGTGTGATTGACATGACTGAGGGATGGGATGTCATCCTGAGGGACCTGGACAAGCTGAAGAAGTGGGCTTGTGTGAACCTCCTGAGATTTGGGACAGTCCTTGGTGTCCAGGCTGGGGGATGAAGAGATGGAGAGCAGCCCTGTGGGGAAGGACTTGGAGGTGCTGCCAAGTGAAAAGCTGGACATGAACTGGCAATGTGTGCTCAGAGTCCAGAAACCAACCATGTTCTGGGCCGCATCCAAAGCTGCAGGTTGAGGCCCCTCTGCTCTGCTCTGGTGAGACTCCACCTACAGCTGTGGGGTCCTCAGCACAGGAAAGACATGGATCTGTTGGAGTAGGTCCAGTGGAGGGCCAGAAGGGTGACCAGAGGACTGGTGGCCCTGTGCGGTGAGGACAAGCTGAAAGAATTGGAATTGTTCAGCCTGGAGAAAAGAATGCTTCAGGGAGACCTTCTTGTGGCCCTTCATTGCTTACAGGAACCTGAAGAAAGATGGAGACAGACTTTTTAGCAGAGCCTGACAGGACGAGGGGCGATGGTTTAAAACTAAAAGAGGAGAGGTTTAGACTAGATCTAAGGAATAAGTTGTTTATGCTGATGGTGGTGAAACAGTGGCCCAGATTACCCAGAGAGGTGGTAGATTCCCCTTCGTTGGAACCATCCCAGTTCAGACTGGATGGGGCTCTGAACAACGTGATCTAGTTGAAGATGTCCCTTCTGACTGCAGGGTCATTGAACTAGATGACCTGGAAAGGTCTCTTCCCACCCAAATCACTCAGTAATTCTATGTTCTTAAGTCCTTTGCCCCATGAGTCCAGAGTTTCAGGGACCCAGAATAATTTGTGACTTAGAAAAAAGATAACCAAAAACCAAATTCAGCAACATGAATTTTTGTTTTTCAACTGTATGTATTCAAAGCCCAGTGAGGGCTGTGTACAGATGCAGGGATCATGTAGGTGGGTGAGTGCTGAAGCCTGTGTTTTACAGAGCACAATGAAATTAAATCCTCAGCTGTGGCTGTTGAGTAACATCTTCACTCCTGATTTCTGTAGAACTGTAGATAGAGCTTTGCAGTCTGGTGTGGAGTGAGGGATTGAGGGGTCATGGCTGTTGCCATTTCTGCACACATCTTGTAGCCTTGTGCAGATGGAAACGTGCCACATCCTGCAGCCTGCCCAAAGAGAGGAGATCTTCATTCATGATCTTTCCTTCTTTGTAGCCTGGAAATGTAGGCACTTGGGAAGCATTTTACTAGCCAGAGTGAAAAGGATGGAGTGAGCCTTTATAAGCAGCTGCCAGTCTTGTCACCTGAGCCCAGCACCAGCTCTCTGCTGGGAGTGACGGTGGAGCTGGGACTGTGTGAGTGGTTGTGAGTACGGAACACATTAGTAGGAGTAGGGGTGGGAAGAGGCAGGCTTGGGACACTCTGCTTGTACTGCCTGCCAAAACTGGCTGTCCAAAAGGCTGTGTAGGAGGGTGAAGGCAGGATGTGCATGGTCCTGGTGCACAGAGCGTTTTGTTCTGAAACAAAAGGAAATGCCACTTACAGAGAAGGCATCGCCTGCTGAATGACAGTCCCGAAGCCTTGGACTTCAGTTGGCAAAAGGTATTTTATGTATGTTTTCTGTATGTTTAACTGCTGAGATCACAGGTTTTTTTGCAGCAGAGGTGTGTATCAGAGAGGATTTGAGATAGGGAAAAAGCTGGATTAGGAAGCCTTGTGAGTTACTGGGCTTGAGGCTAGGACTGGTGGTTGGAGCTCATGGTGTGGCATGCAGCAGGTCAGACTGGATGGCTTATGGTGGTCCTCTTGGACTTTGACATTTAGTGAACAGCGTAGCTGATTATTTTATCTAGTTTTGTGGTCAGATGCATGTGGTTTGAGACCTACTGGTTGCCAGATGTAGTGGAAATGTTTTCTGTGACAGAGCTGCGAATGCCTGCAAGCTGGTTTTGAGCTGCTGCGGTGCAGAGCTGCTGACCCACACACATTTCATCCTGTTTATCTACAAAGGATTGGAAGTAACCCTTTTTTGTGTTGTCTCATTCAGAGAGGGGTATTAGCAGCAGCACTTGTGAAGCATGCTGATCATCCACCACTGAAGTTCTGGTGCTATAAATTGTAGTGGCACTTAGGGAACAAAGTATCTTTGTACTGGGATTTGGGTAATGGTCCAGGATTTATGGAGCGAAGGTAACTCAGCAAGTCAGTGGCCAGGGTAGCAATCAAGAGCATCTCTCAAGTCTTTCTTCTGGGTCTGGCTAGCCCTGTAAGTGTGCATATTGCCCTTGTAAGCCAAAGCAAAATATCTAGTAAAAGGGCATTAAGGTGCTGGAGCATGGCTGGAAAGGGACAACAAAGCTGATAAAAGGTCTATAGCACAGGTCTTGTGAGAAGTGGCTGAGGGAACTGGAATTGTTTAGCCTGGAGAAAAGAAAGGTTTGAAAGGAGACATTCTCACTCTCTACAACACCCTGTAAGGAGGTTGGAGTTAGGTGGGGGTCAATCTCTTCTCCCAAGGACAAGTGACAGAACAAGATTGAATCACCTCAAGTTGTGCCAGGGGAGGTTTAGTTTGGACATGAGGAACAATTTCTTCACTGAAATGGTTGCCAAGACCTGTAAGTGTATGCCCAGGGAAGTGGTGGAGCCACTATCCCTGGAGGGACTGAAAAGCTGTTTAGATGTGGTGCTGGGGGTTGTGATTTAGCAGTGACCTAGCAGTGCTGGGTTAGTGGTTGGACTTGATGATCTTAAAAGTCTCTTCCAACCTAAACAATTCTGTGACTCTATGAAGTTCAGGTAGGGGAGGCTTGGAGTTAATTTTCCTGGTGTTCCTGCAGTGAAGTTCCTGCAATGGAAGGGGCTCAGTACCAGGAGTCCAGGTCATCAGAACTTTGCCAGTTTGCTTGTTATTAGGAATGCTCTGCACTCTCTTGGTGAGTCTGTGCCATGCTGAGGGATATGTAGGAGCTGAGGATGTCCCTTAATACTCTAGGCATCATAGAACCCAAGGATATATCCTTTGCCTTGGGGCTAATACCATGCCTGTCTCCTCAGCTAGTGTCCTCTAGCCTCTGATACTTACCAGCAGTCCAGATTGTCAAGCCCCTGGGAGCTTTTGGAGCTTTTAGGCATAAGACCAACTATGTGGTGAATTTCTCATGTTTGGGGATGTTCTGGAAGTGTGCTCATAGGCAGTTGCTCTGCTTCCATGCCTCTGGGCAATGGGTAAAATGTTTCTTAAGTAATGTGGGTTTGTTTGTGTTTTTACATTAAACAGGAAAAGAACCCTTGAGATCAGTGCTGGGAGAAAGAAGAAAAGTAGTGAAGGAATCGATGTGTGATGCTGGACAGGTCTGAGCCAAGGAGCTGCAGTGCAGGAGGTAAAGCCTGGGATTAGATTGCTTCTTCCTGTGCTGTGTTTTAACACAGTCCCCCAAAACATCTCAGCACTCCTCCAGCAACACTCTGCCTTCACCCTTCTCCTGCCTTTGCCCTTTCTCCCGCCTTCGCCCTTCTCCTGCCTTCTCCCAATAGCCAAGTTAAAGTAACAGTGAGATGGGGAAAGCTTGCAAAAATTGGTCAGTACCAGTACAGAGTCTTTCATGGAGTCTTAATCAAACCCCTTGCATACTTTTTTGCTCATCAGCTCTTTTATTTAATCATCTATTATTTGCTGAGTGTTTCAGCCAGATCCTTTAGCAGAACTGCAGGTGAAGATGCAGCATTTCACAATGCTCTGATTTCTGCAGTTTAAATTCTGATTTCACGAGCAGTGTTAAATGTCACTAATGGTCCGAGCTCAGCATCAGGGTGCCTCAGGATCCAAATCCCTGTAATCAGCTCAGTGGAGGAGTGTTAGGCTCTGAAAGTGGTGCAAGTTCTGAAAAACATTTCTTCTTTAGCATTACTCTTTGTGCAGATTGTTGTCCCAAAACACTTTGTACCCAAGTGTGGTGGTTCGAGAGAGAAGGCCTAGCTTCCTCTCCCCCACAAAGAGGGGAAAAAAACCCCACAGCTAACTCAGATGGAGAAGCAAAAGGAATGTTATCTTTACAAGCAAAAATGAACTGCAGGTTATATATATACACAATATACAGTATTTACAATATATATACAGAAATATACAGCAAAGTAAAAAAAACAAGAATACAGGAACGAAATTCCCTCCTCTGGAAGAGGAGGGTTCCCCCCTGTACCCCCTTCTCTCCCCCTACCTCCCTTTTTTCCCAAAAAGGGCTAGAAAGAGAGAAAAAGGCAGTTATTAAGAAAGCAGAATTCTAGTAGGCCTATTAGTAGGATTAGTTGCTTATCTGTTCAAGGTCGCTCTGGCAAGGAGCCCAGAAGCAGGCAAGCTGGAAGAGAGAAGGAAAGGGACGAACTGAGGAAAGTTCCAACTGAACTCAAAACTTCAAGTTGCATTCTACCAATCTACCAATGAAATTTGTTTAGACCTGTCTTTTGTTTACAAAATATCCAGCCATAGTGTCCCAGCACTGTCCCTTTTTTAAAGGTACAGCCTCAAACGGTCACACCAAGGTAGGTTCACTGTGTGAGGATTGGCCCATGGATGCTGATGTGCAGCTGTTGCGAGGGTGTGTGGCTGACTGGGAACCGCAGGCAATCTCACTGCAGGGGCTGGAGATTGCTGCCAGCAGCACATTTCTCCTTATCCAGTTTTCCTCTTGCTCCAGTAGTGAAGCCAGAGGATGAGATTTCAAGCCCTGTGCTGAGCTCTTTCAGGCAGGTTCTGGAGTACTGTCAAAAGAGATGATGAATTTGGACTTCAGCAAGGGTGTCAAGCATGAAGTGAAATGGCTGGAGAATGGAGTCACTTCTGCCTCTGCCAGAGGGAGGTGTTTTCTGACAAAGGGATGCAGGGGCACCAAGAGGCAGTTGCATCCCACACAAAGCTACTCTGGCAGTCTCAGTTTTTGAGTAGAAGTTGCATCTGGATTGCTATTGCAAGCCACCGTGGTTATTGAAGTTAGGATTTAGTTGCCAGATCTAATTGCTGATCTTAGGAAAACTGGGATGAAATGTAATGGGCCGTGATAAAGCAAGAAGCAGGCTAGGTCCTCTCAAGGTCCCTTTTGGCCTTGATCTCTACAATCTGTGTGAAAATCACATCTGCCTCTCTAATGACACATGACCAGGTCAAGCCCCTCTTTTCCCTTGCTGTCAAAAAATTTTTTTAGGAGTGCTGTGTCCTTGTGTGTCATGTTTGGAGCATCTGTTCCATATATACTTGGGCTGAACTGCTTCCAGCAGGCTTAGCAAACCCTGTGGTGAATTCCTCCAGGAAATCCAGCCATGCAGGACAGCTTTTAGCTTATGGGATCATGGCAATCAAACCATAATGGCACACTCTTAAGTTGCCTTTTTCATTTTCTTTTCAACCTGTTACCTGTCTTCCCACCCCCAACCACGTATCTGTACATCTGGGAGGTTTTTTTCTGCTTTGTTCAAGGGTAAGAGTAAGTCCTTTTTGATTTATTCCTGAGCAGCCCTCGAGCGCAGCTCCTGTGAGAGCCTGCTGACTAGGAGTTCAAAAGATCTCATGTCTTTGAGGCCAGGCTATGGTCTTCCATCTTGCCTCAAAGTTAAACTGAAAGAGAAAATTCATTTTCTTTCTTAAGTAGAGAGAAAATAAGCATGCTGCATAAGGGAATCAGTCTTACCTGCAGCAGGAGAGAATGCCAACATGCAGAATTTCAGGTTAAAATCTGGTTGCTTAGCCAAGGTGTGGTGGATTTGAGAGAACGGCTCAGCCTTCTCCCCCCACAAAGAGGAAGGAAAAAAAAACCACAGCTAGCCAGCCGGAGAAGCAAAAGAGAAAATGCTATATTTATAAGCAATTTTGGGTAATGCAGGATATATACACAATTTACAGTATTTACAATATATACACAGAAATATACAGCAAAGTAAAAAAAACAAAACAAAAAAACAATAATACAGAAACGAAATTCCCTCCTCTGGAGGAGGGTTCCCCCCCTGTACCCCCTTCTCTCCCCTTTTTCCCCAAAGAGGGTTAGAAAGAGAGAAAAAGAGCAGTTATTAATAAAGCAGAATATTAGTAGGCCTTAGTTGCTTATCTGTTCAAGGTTGCTCTGGCAGGGAGTCCAGAAGCAGACGAGAAGGAAAGGAGCGAACTGAGGAAATTTCCAGCTGCACCTAAAATTAAAACTGCATTCTACCAATCCACCAATGAAATTAATTTAGAATATCTGATTGTTTTCGTTAATATTCCAAAACATTCAGCCATAGTGTCCCAGCACTGTCTCTTTTCTTAAAGGCACAGCCTCAAACGGTCACACAAGGGTTTGTTTTCAAGCACCTAGCATGCTGTTTACTAAGTGTTTGGTAGAGATAAATACTTTCTTTTAAAGCACTGCTGTTAGTTGGCTGGGATCCATCCCATGATCCTACATGAAAGTATTTTTTTGATGTTTAAACCACTACATTACCATGGTGGCTAGAAATGGTGGTTCTGATCCCTAATTTCCTGTAGATTTGCTGATAACAGGGGCTAGCTCTGACTAAGTTTTGTATCACTAACTCCTGGGTTTAGCCTTTATGCCTGTGCTGAGTTTCACCACAGGCAGACATGTTGGTCACCAACATTGGAGCACAAGCCCTATGAGGAGAGGCTGAGGGAGCTGGGGTTGCTTAGCCTGGAGAAGAGGAGGCTCAGGGGAGACCTTATTGCTCTCTACAACTACTTGAAGGGAGGTTGTAGACAGGTGGGGGCTGGTCTCTTCTCCCAGGCAACCAGCACCAGAACAAGAGGAGACAGTCTCAAGCTGTGCAAGGAGAGGTTTAGTCTGGATGTTAGGAAGAAATTCTTCATAGAGAGAATGATTGGCCATTGGAATGGGCTGCCTGGGGAGGTGGTGGAGTCACCATCACTGGAGGTGTTTAGGAAGAGACTTGATAGGGTGCTTGGTGCCATGGTTTAGTTGATTAGTGTTGGATGATAGGTTGGACACGATGATCTCGAAGGTCTCTCCTCTCCTCTCCTCTCCTCTCCTCTCCTCTCCTCTCCTCTCCTCTCCTCTCCTCTCCTCTCCTCTCCTCTCCTCTCCTCTCCTCTCCTCTCCTCTCCTCTCCTCTCCTCTCCTCTCCTCTCCTCTCCTCTCCTCTCCTCTCCTCTCCTCTCCTCTCCTCTCCTCTCCTCTCCTCTCCTCTCCTCTCCTCTCCTCTCCTCTCCTCTCCTCTCCTCTCCTCTCCTCTCCTCTCCTCTCCTCTCCTCTCCTCTCCTCTCCTCTCCTCTCCTCTCCTCTCCTCTCCTCTCCTCTCCTCTCCTCTCCTCTCCTCTCCTCTCCTCTCCTCTCCTCTCCTCTCCTCTCCTCTCCTCTCCTCTCCTCTCCTCTCCTCTCCTCTCCTCTCCTCTCCTCTCCTCTCCTCTCCTCTCCTCTCCTCTCCTCTCCTCTCCTCTCCTCATTGGTATTTTCTGGAATGAATGCTGAAACACAGAAAAAGGCCATTTGCAGTTCAACATTTAGGCTTAACGTGATGATCCTAAAGGTCTATTCCAAACAAAATGATTCTGTGATTTCAAGTCCAGCCATTAACCAACAATGCCAAATCACCACTAAACCATGTCCCTCACGACCACACTGGAATCTCTTTTCAGTCCCTTCAGGGATGGTGACTCCACCACTTCCCTTGGCACAGCCTAGTCCAGGGCTTGACAACCTAGAGTGAAGAATTGTTCTTCATGTCCAATCTAAACCTTTCCTGGCAGAACTTGTGCCTGTTTCCTCTTGGCCTATCACTTTTTCCCTTGGAGAAGAGACAGAAGGGTAATTGTTATGTGTGATTCCCTCCTGAGGGGAACAGAGGGCCCCATACGTTGGCCAGACCCATCTCATAGGGAACTTTGTTGTCTCCCAGGAGCCCAAGTTAATGATGTTACCAGAAGGCTGCCTAGACTGGTGCAGCCCTCTCACTACTACCCTTTACTAGTTATGCAGTTAGGGAATGATGATGTTGCAACCAGAACTCCCAGGGTTATCAAAAATTACTTCAGGGCCCTGGGAGACCTGGTTGAGGGGTCAGGTGCACAAATAATTTTTTCATCAATACCCTTAGTTGCAGGAGGGAATATCATAAGAAACAGGTCAGCAGCTATAGTCAACAAGTGGCTTAGAGGCTGGTGCAGTCAAAAGAATTTTGGGTTTTTTGATCTTGGGAAATTTTCTACTGCACCAGGTCAGCTGGCAACAGATGGAGTACATCTGTCCCAGAGAAGGGGAAAGGTCACAGTATATAAGAATGGCCTGTCCCCCAAAGGTAAAAAGATTCTGGGAAGGGAATTGGCAGGTCTCATTGACAGGGCTTTAAACTAGTGTCGAAGGGGGAAGAGGCTGAAACTAGTCCCCTCAGGCAAGAGTCTGGGGGCGATAAGCTAGAGTCAGAGGTGAAACCAGCAGCCCAGCTTCAGTGTATGTACACTAATGCATGAAGCATGGGTAACAAACAAGAGGAGCTGGAAGCCTTGTTGCAGAAGGGAAGTTATGATGTAGTTGCCATCACAGAGACGTGGTGGGGTGACTCACATGACTGGAGCACTTCAATTGACGGCTACAGGCTCTTCAGGAGAGACAGGCAAGGAAGAAGGGGTGGAGGGGTGGCCCTGTACATCAGGGAGGCACTAGATGCCATTGAGATGGAGATTAGGGACAAGCAGGTTGAGTGCTTGTGGGTAAGAATTAGAGGGAAGACCGGCAGGGCAGACATCCTGGTTGGAGTCTGTAACAGACCACCCAACCAGGAGGGAGATATTGATGAAGCATTCTATAGGCAGCTTAGGGCTGCCTAAGGATCACCTGACCTTGTTCTCATGGGCGACTTCAACCTGCCTGACATCTGCTGGGATCTCAACACAGCAGAGAGGAGACAGTCTAGGAGGTTTTTAGAGTGCATGGAGGACAGCTTCTTATCCCAGGTGCTGCATGAGCCTACCAGGGGCAAGGCTTTGCTTGACCTCCTCTTCACCAACAGGGAAGTGCTGGTGGGCGATGTGGTGGTCGGAGGGTGTTTAGGGGCCAGTGACCATGAGATAATTGAATTTTCAGTATTCAGTCAAGCTAAGAGGGGCAGCAAGAAGACCTCCACTCTGGACTTCCGGAGGGCAGACTTCAGGTTACTCAAGGAACTAACTCAGAGGGTTCCTTGGGATAAAGCCCTTAAAAATAAAGGGGTCCAGGAGAGCTGGACCTGCTTCAAGGAAGAACCCTTGAAGGTGCAGGAACAGGCTGTGTCAATGTGCCGGAAGATGAGCCACTGGGGCAGACTTTTAATAGAACTAAGGGAAAAAAAGAGGGTGTATCACCTTTGGAAGAAAGGTGAGGCAACCCACGGAATGTTTAAGGATGTTTCCAAATCATGTAGGAAGAAAATTAGGGAGGCAAAAGCACATTTGGAGCTTAAACTGGCCTCTGCTGTGAAGGACAATAAAAAGTCCTTCTATAAATATGTTAATAGCAAGAGGAAGGGCAAAGACAACCTCCACTATTTGGTGGACATGGAGGGAAACGTTGTATCAAGGGATGAGGAAAAGGCAGAGGTACTTAACACCTTCTTTGCCTCAATTTTTACTAGCAGGACAGAATGTCTTCCACACAGCTGGCCTGCAGAGCTGGCAGAAGGAGCCAGGGAGCAGCATAGTTTTCCTCTGTTCCAGAATGGGGTAGTTGGTGATCTGCTCAGCTGCTTGGATCCCCACAAGTCCATGGGACCAGATGGGATCCATCCTAGGGTGCTGAGAGAGCTGGCAGATGAGCTGGCCAAGCCACTATCCACCATTTTTCATCAGTCCTGGCTCACTGGAGAGGTCCCAGAGGACTGGAAGCTGGCCAACGTGGTGCCCATCCATAAGAATGGCCGGTTGGATGAGCCAGGGAATTATAGGCTTGTCAGCCTGACCTGTTGCCAGGCAAGATCATGGAACAGGTCATCTTGAGTGCAATCACACAGCACTTACAGGATGGCCAAGGGATCAGGCCCAGCCAGTATGGATTTAGGAAGGGCAGGTCCTGCCTGACCAACCTGATCTCCTTCTATGATCAGGTGACCCGCCTGGTGGATGTGGGGAGGCCTGTGGATGTAGTCTACCTGGACCTCAGCAAGGCCTTTTACACCGTCCCCCATAGCAAACTCCTGGCCTAGCTGTCAGCCCATGGCTTGGACGGGAGCACACTGCATTGGGTAAGGAACTGGCTGGAGGGCTGAGCCCAGAGTGTGGTGGTGAATGGTGCCACATCCAGCTGGCGGCCAGTCACTAGTGGTGTGTCCCAAGGATCAGTGCTGGGCCCCATCCTCTTTAAGATCTTTATTGATGATCTGGATGAGGGCATTGAGTCCATCATAAGTAAATTTGCTGATGACACCAAGCTAGGGGCAGGAGTTGATCTGCTGGAGGGTAGAGAGGCTCTGCAGAGGGACCTCGACAGGCTGGACAGATGGGCAGAATCCAACGGCATGAGATTTAACACATCCAAGTGCCGGGTTCTGCACATTGGCCACAACAACCCCATGCAGTGCTACAGGCTGGGGTCAGAATGGCTGGAGAGCGGCCAAGCAGAGAGGGACCTGGGGGTACTGGTCAATGGTGGGCTGAACATGAGCCTGCAGTGTGCCCAGGCAGCCTGGAGGGCCAATGGCATCCTGGCCTGCATCAAGAACAGTGTGGCCAGCAGGAGCAGGGAGGTCATTCTGCCCCTGTACACTGCACTGGTTAGGCCACACCTCGAGTCCTGTGTCCAGTTCTGGGCCCCTCAGTTTAGGAAGGATGTTGACTTGCTGGAACGAGTCCAGAGAAGGGCAACGAAGTTGGTGAGGAGTTTGGAACACAAGCCCTATGAGGAGAGGCTGAGGGAGCTGGGGTTGCTTAGCCTGGAGAGGAGGAGACTCAGGGGTGACCTTATTGCTCTCTACAACTACCTGAAGTGAGGTTGTAGTCAGGAAGGGGTTGGTCTCTTCTCCCAGGCAGCCAGTACCAGAAGAAGAGGACACAGTCCCAGGCTGCGCCAGGGGAGGTTCAGGTTGGATGTTAGGAAGAAGTTCTATACAGAGAGAGTGATTGCCCATTGGAATGGGCTGCCCGGGGAGCTGGTGGAGTCACCATCATTGGAGGTGTTCAGGAGGAGACTTGGTGGGGTGCTTGGTGCCATGGTTTAATTGTTTAGGTGGGTTGGGTTGGTTGATGGGTTGGACGCGATGATCTCGAAGGTCTCTTCCAACCTGGTTTATTTATTATTATTATTAACCTCACCTTGCTCCAGCTTCCTTTCAAGGAGTTGTAGAGAGCCAGAAGGTCTCCCCTCAGCCTCAATTTCTCCAGATTAAACAGCCCCAGTTCCCTCAGCTGCTCGACATACAACTTGTGCTCTAGACCCTTTGCCAGCTTCATTGCTTTTTTATGGACACACTCCTGCACCACAATGTCCTTGGTGTGAGGGTCCCATCTGCCTCAGTGTCAGCATTTTGTTTTCCTTGCTGCCTAGCTCAAGGTGTTTGGAGGCATGGAAGGTGTTTGGACGTGAAAGCAAAGTTCATTTCACACCAAACAAGAAAGGCTTGTCTTAAATGTTGATTTCTAATGCTTAGCTTCTAACTTTACTCTGTGGAGCAATATCAAATGTTTTCAACAGTTGTCAGGCATATCAAATGGCCGTCTTGACATACCCGAAGAGTTGAGTGTGGTTGATACCATAAAATGTCTGTTATCTGATGGGTGTGAGGCTGCATCTGGAATATTGTGTCCATTTCTGGGCCACTCAGTTCAAGAAAGACAGGGAACTGTTTGAAAGAGTCCAGTGCAGAGAGCCACAAAGATGCTAATGGGAGTGGAACATCACCCTTATGAGGAAAGGCTGAGGAAGCTGGGTCTCTTTAGCTTGAAGAAGAGGAGACGGAGGGGTGACCTCATAAATGTTTATAAGTAAGTGAAGGTGGAGTGTCAGGAGGATGGAGCCAGGCTCTACTCAATGATGTCCAATGATAGGAGAAGGGGCATAGGGTGCAAGCTGGAGTAGAGGATGTTCCACATGAACATAAAGAAAAAAATTTTCACTGTGAGGGTAGCAGAGCTCTGGAACAGGTGGCCCAGAGAGAGTCTCCTTCTCTGGGGACATTCAAAACCTGCCTGGATTAATTCCTCTGTGACCTGCTCTAGCTGATCCTGCTCTGTCAGGAGGAGTTGGACTCAGTGATGTTTTGAGGTCCGTTCCAATCCTGAACATTCTGTAATTCAGTGTTAAGCCCTCTACCAAAGATCACAGTATCACAGTATTGCCAAGGTTGGAAGAGACCTCGAGGATCATCGAGTCCAACCTGTCACCACAGACCTCATGACTAGACCATGGCACCAAGTGCCACATCCAATCCCCTCTTGAACCCCTCGAGGGATGGCAACTCCACCACCTCCCTGGGCAGCCCATTCCAATGGGCAATCACTCTCTCTGTATAGAACTTGTTCCTGACATCCAACCTAAACTTCCCCTGGTGCAGCCTGAGACTGTGTCCTCTTGTTCTGGTACTGGCTGCCTGGGAGAAGAGACCAACCCCTTCCTGACTTCAACCACCTTTCAGGTAGTTGTAGAGGGCAATGAGGTCACCCCTGAGCCTCCTCTTCTCCAGGCTAAACAATCCCAGCTCCCTCAGCCTCTCCTCATAGGGCTTGTGTTCAAGGCCTCTCACCAGCCTTGTTGCCCTTCTCTGGACACGTTCAAGTGTTTCGATGTCCTTCTTAAACTGAGTGGCCCAGAACTGGACACAGTACTCAAGGTGCGGCCTAACCAATGCAGAGTACAGGGGCACAATGACCTCCCTGCTCCTGCTGGCCACACTATTCCTAATGCAGGCCAGGATGCCATTGGCCTTCTTGGCCACCTGGGCACACTGCTGGCTCATGTTTAGGCGGCTGTCGATCAGCACCCCCAGGTCCCTCTCTGTTTGGCATCTCTCCAGCCACTCTGACCCCAGCCTGTAGCTCTGCATGGGGTTGCCATGGCCAAAGTGCACCACCTGGCACTTAGACTTGTTGAATGACATCCCATTGCACTCCGCCCATCTGTATAGTCGGTCAAGATCCCTCTGCAGAGCCCTTCTACCCTCTAACTGACTAACATCTGCTCCTAACTTGGAGTCATCTCCAAATTTGCTGATGACTGACTCAATCCCCTCATGCAGATCATCAGTGAAGATGCTAAAGAGGATAGGGCCCAGCACTGATCCCTGGGGGACACCACTGGTGACTGGCCACCAGCTGGATGTGGCACCATTCACCACCACTCTCAGGGCTCGGCCCTCCAGCCAGTTCCTAACCCAGCACAGAGTGTAGTGGTCCAAGCCACTATCTGACAGCTTAGCCAGCAGTTTGCTGTGGGGGACGGTATCAAAGGCCTTGCTGAAGACCAAATAGACCACATCCACAGGCCTCCCCACGTCCACCAGACGGGTCACCTGATCATAGAAGGAGATCAGGTTGGAGAGGCAGGACCTGCCCCTCCTAAATCCATGTTGGCTGGACCCGAGCCCTTGGCCATCCTTCAGGTGCGTAGTTATTGCCGCCAGGATAATCTGCTCCATCACTTTCCCTGGCACTGAGGTCAGGCTGACTGGCCTGTAGTTTCCAGGTTCCTCCATCTGACCCTTCTTATGGATGGGGACCACATTGGCCAGTTTCCAGTCATCTGGGACCTCGCCGATGAGCCAGGACTGGAGGAAAATGATGGAGCTTGGCCAGCTCATCTGCCAGCTCTCTCAGCACCCTAGGTTGGATCCCATCCGGTCCCATGGACTTGTGAGTGTCCAAGTGGCTCAGCAGGTCCCGAACTAATTCCTCATGGATTACCAGGGCACTACACTGCTCCCCGACCCCATCGCCCAGCTCAGGAGGCCACTTGTCCTAAACTCCTGCCTTGCTGTTGAAAATTGAGGCAAAGAACGTGTTCAGGACCTCAGCCTTTTCCTCATCTTCAGTGACAGTGTTCCCCTCCAGGTCCAATAAGGAGTGCAGGTTCTTCCTGCCTTTCTTTTTAAAGTTAATGTATTTATGAAAATGCTTTTTGTTATCTTTCACAGAGGTGGCCAGCTTCAGTTCCAACTGGGTCTTTGCCTCTCTAATTTTTTTCCTACATAATCTAACAGCTTCCTTGAACATACCTCGAGAAGCCTTCCCCTCCTTCCAAAGGTGATACAGCCTCTTCTTCCCCTTTAAATCCTCCGGGAGCTGCTTGCTCATTCAGGCCAGTTGCCTTCCATGCCCGCTCATCTTTCGGCACATGGGAACTGCCAGTTCCTGTGCCTTCAAGAGCTCCTGCTTGAAGTAGGTCCAACCATCCTGGACCCCTCGGTTCTTGAGGGCTGCTACCCAGGGAATTTTACAAATAAGTTTCTTAAACAGGCTGAAGTTTGCCCTCTGGAAGTCCAAGGTGAAGGTTCTGTTGGTGCTCCTCCCTATCTCCCTGCATATTGAAAACTTCACTATCTCGTGGTCACTGCACCCTAGGCAGCCTCCCACAATCACATCTCCCATCAGCCCTTCTCTATTGGAGAACAGCAGGTCATGCAGAGCCTGTCCCCTGGTAGGCTCACTTAACCGCTGTGTCAGGAAGCAGACCTCCATTCGCTCCAGGAATCTTCTGGATTGCCTCCTCCCTGCTGAATTAAGTTCCCAGCAGATATCTGGCAGGTTGAAGTCGCTGACAAGGACAAGATCTGATGATCTTGAGACGGCCTCCAGCTGCTTGTAGAATGATTCATCAGCCTCCTCATCCTGGTTGGGTGGTCTGTAACAGATTCCAATCAGGATGTCAGATTTGTTAGGCTGCCCTCTGATTTTAACCCACAGGCTCTCAACTCCCTCATCTTCCACCTCAAGTTGTGTGGCAGAGAGTGACTCCCTAATATACAGAGCCACCCCTCCTCCTCTTCTCCCTCGCCTGTCTCTCCTAAAGAGCCTGTAACCCCCCAGTGTAGCACTCCAATCGTGCGTGTTATCCCATCATGTTTCTGAGATGGCGACTACATCATAGTCACCCTGGTGGACCAGGACTTCCAGCTCCTCTTGCTTATTGCCCAGGCTGCGTGCATTGGTGTACATGCACTGCATCTGGGCTCCCAACTTCTCAATTGCCCCTAATTTGTGCCCTACTCTTTCCTCTGCAGAGGGACTGATATCCTCACCCACCCCCTTCCAACCTTGTTTAAAGCCCTCCTAATGAGCCCTGCCAACTCTAATGCTAGGACTCTCTTACCCCTTCTAGATAAATGCACTCCATCAGGAGCCAGCAGGTCGGGTGCAGTAAAAGTTTCCCCATGATCCAAGAAACCAAAATTCCGCTGCTGGCACCATCCCCCTGAGCGAATTGTTGATGGTGTGGGTTCTCCCATTCGTCTCAGTGTACACCCCTGCCACTGAGGGAACTGAGCAGAACACCACTTGAGCTCCTGCTCCATCAATCAATTGTGCGAGGGCCTTGAATTCTTTTTTAATTGCCCTGGTACCTTTCTTCACTCCCAGCTTGTACTACCAGCAGAGGGTAATAGTCAGTGGGCTGGATTAATTTAGGGAGTCTCCTTGCGATGTCCCTAACCCGCGCCCCGGGTAGGGAGCAGACCTCCCTGTGGGATGGGTCGGGACGACATATGGGTCCCTCAGTACCCCCCAGGAGAGAGTTCCCAACAACTATAACCCTTCTCCTTTTCTTTGTGGAGCTGGTCATTATAGCTGGTGGGGACCGCTTGGCCTCAGGCTCCACTCCGGATGGCTGCTCCTCAGCCCTCGCATCCCCACCACCCTCAGCCTGCAGGGCCTCATCCTTATTATGCAAGGGCAGTGGAAGAGGTGGAGAGGGCTGGGATGGATTTCTCTTGCCACCCCTGTCAGGGACCTGTATCCGGGGACCCTTCCCTCAGCAGGGGAGATCTGCAGACCCTTCTCCCACAAATAGAATAGAATAGAATAGAATAGACCAGACCAGGTTGGACAAGACCTTCAAGATCATCGTGTCCAACCTATCATCCAACACCACCTAATCAACTAAACCATGCAACCAAGCACCCTGTCAAGTCTTGTCCTGAAGACCTGTGCTGGGTTAGGAACGGGCTGGAGGGCCGGGCCCAAAGAGTGGTAGTTAACGGTGCCACATCCAGCTGGAGGCCAGTCACCAGTGGTGTCCCCCAGGGATCAGTGCTGGGCCCTGTCCTCTTCAACATCTTCATCGATGATCTGGATGAAGGGGTAGAGTCAGCGATAGCAACTCCACCACTTCCCCAGGCAGCCCATTCCAATGGGCAATCGCTCTCTCTGTATAGAACTTCTTCCTAACATCCAACCTAAACCTTCCCTGGCGCAGCCTGAGACTGTGTCCTCTTGTTCTGGTGCTGGCTGCCTGGCAGAAGAGACCAACCTCTGCCTGTCTACAACCTCTCTTCAGGTAGTTGTAGAGAGCAATAAGGTCACGCCTGAGTTTCCTCCTCTCCAGGCTAAGCAACCCCAGCTCCCTCAGCCTCTCCTCATAGGGCTTGTGTTCCAAGCCCCTCACCAACTTTGTTGCCCTTCTCTGGACACGTTCCAGCAAGTCAACATCCTTTCAAAACTAAGGGGCCCGGAACTGGACACAGGACTCGAGGTGCGGCCTAACCAGTGCAGTGTAGAGGCGCAGAATGACCTCCCTGCTCCTGCTGGCCACACTGTTCTTGGTACAGGCCAGGATGCCATTTGCCCTCTTGGCTGCCTGGGCACACTGCAGGCTCATGTTCAGCCTACCATCAACCAGCACCCCCAGGTCCCTCTCTGCCTGGCCGCTCTCCAGCCACTCTGACCTCAGCCTGTAGCACTGCATGGGGTTGTTGTGGCCGATGTGCAGAACCCGGCACTTGGATGTGTTAAATCTCATGCCGTTGGATTCTGCCCATCTGTCCAGCCTGTCGAGGTCCCTCTGCAGAGCCTCTCTACCCTCCAGCAGATCAACTCCTGTCCCCACCTTGGTGTCATCAGCAAATTTACTGATGATGGACTCAATGCCCTCATCCAGATCATCAATAAAGATGTTAAAGAGCATGGGGCCCAGCACTGATCCCTGGGGCACACCACTACTGACTGGCCGCCAGCTGGATGTGGCACCATTCACCACCACTCTCTGGGCTCGGCCATCCAGCCAGTTCCTAACCCAATGCAGTGTGCTCCCATCCAAGCCATGGGCTGACAGCTTGGCCAGGAGTTTGCTATGAGGGACGGTGTCAAAGGCCTTGCTGAGGTCCAGGTAGACTACATCCACAGGCCTCCCCACATCCACCAGGCGGGTCACCTGATCGTAGGAGATCAGGTTGGTCAGGCAGGACCTACCCTTCCTAAATCCATACTGGCTGGGCCTGATCCCTTGGCCATCCTGTAAGTGCTGTGTGATTGCACTCAGGATGACCTGTTCCATGATCTTGCCTGGCAAGAGGTCAGGCTGACAAGCCTATAATTCCCTGGCTCATCCAACTGGCCCTTCTTGTGGATGGGCACAACTTTGGCCAGTTTCCAGTCCTCTGGGACCTCTCCAGTGAGCCAGGACTGCTGAAAAATGATGGATAGTGGCTTGGCCAGCTCATCTGCCAGCTCTCTCAGCACCCTAGGATGGATCCCATCTGCTCCCATGGACTTAGTTTCATAGTTTCATAGTTTCATTCAGGGTTGGAAGGGACCACAAGGATCATCTAGTTCCAACCCCCCTGCCATGGGCAGGGACACCCCACACTAGATCAGGCTGGACAGAGCCTCATCCAGCCTGGTCTTTAACACCCCCAGGGACGGGGCCTCGACCACCCCCCTGGACAACCCATTCCAGGGTCTCACCACTCTCATGGTGAAGAACCTCCTCCTCACATCTAGCCTGAATCTCCCCACCTCCAGCTTCATTCCATTCCCCCTAGTCCTATCACTACCTGAGATCCTGAGAAGTCCTTCCCCAGCCTTCCTGTAGGCCCCCTTCAGATACTGGAAGGCCACAATTAGGTCACCTCGGAGCCTTCTCTTCTGCAGACTGAACAGCCCCAACTCCCTCAGTCTGTCCTCATAGGAGAGGTGCTCCAGCCCTCTGATCATCCTTGTGGCCCTTCTCTGGACACGTTCCAGCACCTCCACATCCCTCTTGTAATAGGGGCTCCAGAACTGGACACAGTACTCCAGGTGGGGTCTCACCAGGGCTGAGTAGAGGGGGAGGATCACCTCCCTCGACCTGCTAGCCACACTTCTCCTGATGCAGCCCAGGATCTGATTGGCTTTGCGGGCTGCAAATGCACATTGAGAGCTCCTGTTGAGCTTTTTGTCCACCAGCACCCCCAAGTCTCTCTCCTCAGGGCTACTTTCCAGCCAGTCACTGCCCAGCCTGTATTTGTGCCTGGGATTGCCTCGACCCAGATGCAGGACCCTGCACTTGCTCTTATTGAACCTCATGAGGTTGGCTTGTGCCCACCTCTCCAGCCTGTCAAGGTCCCTCTGGATGGCCTCCCTTCCCTCCAGCGTGTCTGCTGCACCACACAGCTTGGTGTCATCAGCAAACTTGCTGAGGGTGCACTCAATGCCACTGTCCATGTCACTGACAAAGATGTTGGCTTGTGGGGATCCAAGCGGGTGAGCAGATCACCAACTACCCCATTCTGGAACATAGGGAAACTGTGCTGCTCCCTGGCTCCTTCTGTGTGGTGGGTTTGGAAGGGTAAGGCCGAGAAGCCTCCTCCCTTCCCCCTTGTAAGGTAAAAGGGAAAAAAAAATTGAAGGGAAAGGAAAAAAAAACTCACAAGCTGAATTAGCAAAGCAGTGGAGCTATATTTACAAAGCAATGTAAGGTATGCAGGGGAATATTTACAAATTTACAATATCTACAATATATACAAAGATATACAACAGAGTAACACAGAAATGAGAGTGACCCCCCTCAGACAGAGAGGGGTTCCCCACCTCCGCTCTCCCCTCTCTCCCCCCTTTCCCCAGAATGGGATAGAAAGAGAAAAAAAGGAGAGGAAAAAAAAAGTTAGAAGCAGTTCGTGTTAATTGGAAGGGAGTTAATATACCGGCCTTTATCTATCTTCAAGGCCGAGGCCTTGGCAGAAAGCCCAGCACACAAATCTGCTGCACGAAGAAAAGGCGGAAGCAAGACTGAAGACAGGGTGCTGGAAAAACCCAGTATAGTCCCAGCTCAGAAGGTGCTTCCTCCCACTTCACCAATGAAATTAGTTTAGACTATTCCTTCCGTTTACCAACTTCCGTCCACCATATTCCCTTTCTTAAGGGGGCAACGTCAACCGGTCACATTCTGCCAGCTCTGCAGGCCAGCTGTGTGGAAGACATTCTGTCCTGCTAGTAAAAATTGAGGCAAAGAAGGTGTTAAGTATCTCTGCCTTTTCCTCATCTTTTATTACAACATTTCCCTCCATGTCCACCAAGGAGTGGAGTTTGTCCTTGCCCTTCCTCTTGCTATTAATGTATTTATAGGACTTTTTGTTGTCCTTCACAGCAGAGGCCGGTCTAAGCTCCAAATGTGCTTTTGCCTCCCTAATTTTCGACCTACAAGACCTAGCAACATCCTTAAATTTTTAATGGGTTGCCTCACCTTTCTTCCAAAGATTATACACCCTCTTTTTTCCCCTTAGCTCCATTAAAAGTTCATTAACCATCCAGGCTGGCCGTCTGGCCCGGCGGCTCTTCTTCCGGCACATTGGCACAGCCTGTTCCTGCGCCTTCAAGGGTTCTTCCTTGAAGCAGGTCCAGTTTTCCTTGACCCCTTTGTTTTTAAGGGCTTTATCCCAAGGAACCCTCTGAATTAGTTCCTTGAGTAGCCTGAAGTCCTCCCTCCAGAAGTCCAGAGTGGAGGTCTTCTTGCTGCCCCTCTTAGCTTGACCGAATACTGAAAATTTAATTATCTCATGGTCACTGGCCCCTAAACACCCTCCGACCACCACATCGCCCACCAACCCTTCCCTATTGGTGAAGAGGAGGTCAAGCATAGCCTTACCCCTGGTAGGCTAACGCAGCACCTGGGATAAGAAGCTGTCCTCCATGCATTCTAAGAACCTCCTAGATTGCCTCCTCTCTGCTATGTTAAGATCCCAGCAGAGGTCAGGCAAGTTGAAGTCGCCCATGAGAACAAGGTCAGGCGATCTTGAGACAGCCTTAAGCTGCCTATGGAATGACTCATCAACATCTTCCTCCTGGTTGGGTGGTCCATAACATCCTCCCGACCTGTGAAACCCCGAAAGGAAGGCGAAAAGCCGAGCAGAAAACTCACAATTCAAGCGTAGCGGTCCCGAGCACCGGGTCCAATCAGCTCCCGAACTAAAATGGCCAAGATGAGCTATGCACCTTGAGAGGAGGTGATAGGTAGTTGTCAGCATTGTATCTATCTATCTATATGTTTTTATGTGCATGTATACATACATATAAGTATGTAAGAGCTATTCTAGGCCAGTTTTCTTCCATAGGGACCTGCTTAGTCTACATTTACATAGTTATTACTGCAGCTGTGGGTTTGAAAGGGCAGAAGTAATAGATGGAATACCTTTAATATATATAGGGACCCTCCTGTTAAAAAACATCTCTTCTGAGCAAGGTGACCCTGGCTTTGCTTCTAACTTGGAAAAACAGCAGTGCAGTGGTGTCGAGGGTTGAGGGGAAGGCCCAGCCTTCTCCCCCCCGTAAGTGAAGGGAAAAGGAAAAAAAAAATGAAAGAAAAACCACAGCCGGATTAGCAAAGGATTGTGCTGTATTTACAAGTGGTTTAGGAAATGCAGGTTTATATACACAATTTACAGTATTTACAATATATATACAGAAATATGCAACAAAGTAACACAGGAATGAGATTCCCTTCCCCCTGCTGAGGAGGAAGGGTTTTCCCCCCTGTACCCCCTTCTCTCCCCCTTTTCCCCAGAGAGGGTTAGGAAGAGAGAAAAGGAATAATTGTTAATTAAAAGCAGTTATAATTAGAGCAAATGTGTTAGTGCCTCATGGTTATCAGTTCCAAGGTCAGTCTGGCCGAAAGCCCAGAAACCGAAAGCTGCGAAAGAAGGGGGAAGAAGTGCAAGACTGCCCGAAGTCTCTGCTGGACGCAGAGTTTAAAATTGCTTCCTACCAATCCACCAATGAAATTAGTTTAGACCTGTCTTTTGTTTATAAAACATTCGGCCATGGTGTCCCTTTGTTAAAGGCACAGCCTCAAACGGTCACAAGTGGAAAGGAGATGCTGATCAGTGTGCAGTGAAGGCTAGGTCAGACATCAGCAGAAGATAAACCCAGGTTGGGTTTGGTGGAATTTTAGCTGCAAGTGAGGTTGTCAGACTTGTTATGTAAAACTATCAGTGCTCTCTTGGACTTGTATGTGTTGCATATACATCTGGGAGGTGTGTTTCTAAACTTTCATTGAAAAGACTCCAGTGTTCCTATGATATATGTGTTTGTTCAGCATCTTTGATGACTTGAATGAAGGGACAGAGTGTACTCTCAGTAGGGTTGCTGATGATGCAAAACTTGGAGTAGTGTCTGCCACACCACCAGGCTGTGATGCCATTCAGTGAGACCTAGACAAACAGGAATGTTAAGCAGAAGGGAACATAATGAAGTTCAACAAGGGCAAGTGTAAGGTCCTACACCTGGGAATAAATAACCCCCTGTACCAGTAGAGGTTAGGGGTTGACCTCTCCAGCTCTGTGGGGAAGGATCTGGGAGTGCTGGTGAACAACTTGCCTGTGAGCCAGCGCTGTGCCCTTGTGGCCAAGCAGGCCAGTGGTCCCTGGGATGCATTCAGAAGTGTGGCCAGCAGGTTGAGGGAGGTTCTCCTTTCCCTTTCCTTCGCCCTTAGTGAGGCCATATCTGAAGTACTGCATCTGGTTCTGAGTTCCCCAGTTCAAGAGAGACAAGGAACTACTGGAGAGTCCAGGAGAGTCTGTGAAGATGCTGAGGTGACTGGAACATGTCTCTGACGAGGAGAGGCTGGCAGAATGGGGCCAGTTTCTTTTCAGTGGTACCCAGTGACTGGACAAGTGGCAATGGGCACAACTTGGAACCCAGGAGGTTCCACCTGAACATGAGGAAATATTTCTTTCCAATGAAGGTGCCTGAGCACTGGACCAGGTATTCCAAACCCACCTGGCCTCCAAAGCCAACATAATTATTTGCTGGCAGATAATGCCACAGCTCAGCTCACCCATACAAGCATGGTGAAAGTCACACCTGATGGTTTGCAAACCATTCTCATCAAGCTCTTCATTTTCATAAACCCTTTTTCTGAAAGTTCTGTGGTCCATGGAATGTGTACATGAGAACACCTCAATGTTTATACCCCTAGTTTGGAAAAAACACACCTAGAAAGCCAGCTGCAACTGCAGTCATTTTCTGGTGTGTAAATCTATGCAGCTCAGGTTACAATACAAGGAAAGGTAATAGACTGACTCTTCTTTTGTTCTATCATCACTTCCCCTGCTCTTCCTTCAGCAGGGAAAAGCTACATATCGACTTTCTCCCACAAACCCATGTTTCGAGCCAGCAATAAAGTAGGAAATTTTTCCCCCCTAAATCTAATTCGAAACAGGATGACTGGACCATTCTTAAACAGCTTCCAACTTAACAATGAAGAAACTTAACAGAGTGCTTGGCAGGAGCCTCTGTACATAATTTAGATCATAATCAGATGTATTAACACATTTTATATGGATCCCATGGGGGCCAAGAAGATGAGGTGTGTTGGGTAATTTCTCTCCGGATTTCTTTACCTGATTGTTTCTTACTGTTGGAGACTTCATTTGTGGTCCAAATGTCGCCAGCAGAATCCTGCTGCTTCATGTCCCTGCATTTAGAGTAGCAAGGCTTCAAATAACCTAATTGGCATGTTATCATCAGTATTTCTATCTGTGTGTGTCAAAGGGAGGATGGGGAGTACGAGGGGAGGGTGAGAGGCAAGAGGAACAAAAGCAAGGACCCAATCTGTAAATTGCTGAGCTGCCCCTGTGCTGGCAGCTCAGTGGGAGGGAAGGTGCTGAGATTGCTCCACAAGTTTCCCGCTGAGTACAATCATCAGCTTTGCTTCTGGAGAGCTGCATGGGAAGCACTCCCTCCCTCCCTTTACATTTTAGCTGTTAAACATAACCTGCTCTAATTTTACAGGCCTCCTGAAAGCTTTTCGGCGTTCTGTGCAAAGAAACCATCATATATCACTCGCGTTGATGCATTGTTTTGCCATGAATCCGCCCATGCCAAAAGCATCCTTGTTGTGAAATCTCTGTTTGACAGAAAATTCTGTTGCTGCTTTGATAAATGATGTTTTGGACTTATTTCTGCTCTGCTGGTTTGTATTATCCCCTCAAAAAGTGGAAAGTGAAGTTCCCTGTCACTTCAATGTCTCCTCTAAACATGCTGAAGCAATAACCCTTCCCATGTGTTCCATAGGTATTTATTTGTTTCTCACTGCTGTGAAGCAATGAGAAACACTGAGATTCCAGATCCTTCCCCTGCCTCTTGAGGCCAAACTCTGCTCAGAGTTGCACAGCTCAGGGTTGGGAGCCTGGTTGCCAGGGCACAAGGAGATGCTCCTGGGCACTGGGAATTCCTTGCTCAAGGTGTAACCCACCCAACAGTGGCCTTGGCTAGCTACCATTGACCCACGTGATCCCCAGCCCTGTGCCAGAAGTTCTTACATCCAGGAAATGAACCCACAAGGGAGGTTGGACATGGCAATGGTATTTAGGAAGGTGAGAATCTTTAAGATCATAAAAGGAGCTTTGTTACACCAGCTGGACTTGGGGTCAGAGAGCAGGCAGGTGTCCTGGCACAACTTTGGGGCCACGGCAGCCCACACTAATGACACAAAACTCCTCTTTCCCCTTTCTCAGTGATCACAATACTGAAACCCACCCCTGTCTAGAAACCCAGAGTGTTTTACTGGCCTGCAAAAAGGGCAAGCATGGGGTGCTGTACTTAGGGAGGAATAACCCCATGCATCAGTACAAGTTAGGGACTGACCTGCTAGAAAGAGGTAACAGGCACAAACTTTTGAACATGGGAAGTTCAGTTTAAACATGAGGAAGAACTACTTTGAAGGGTGCTAGAGCACTGGAACAGGCTGCCCGTAGAGGCTGTGGACTCTCCATCTCTGGAGTCATTCAGAACCTACCTGGACACCATCCTGTGCAACCTGCTGTAGGTGACCCTACTTTAGCAGGTGGGTTGGACCAGATGATCTCCAGAGGTATTTTCCAACCCCTATCATCCTGTGATTTTGTAAATCTCTGCTGTGGGACAGTGTTTTGGGTGCTGTGCACATCCTACAGGCAATCTGTGCCAACTGAAACCCATGTGTCCAAAACAGGTTTAAGTGCACAAAGATCCTTTGGAAGCCAGAGAAGCAGTGGTTTCTGTTTGCCTGTCTCTTTTAGTTTTTTATCCTTAGTAGCTATCAACAATGTTTTCCCTGTCACCTAGTGCTTCTCCCCAAAACACCTTGGGTTTTCCAGCTAAGTACTGAGGAATGGCATTACTAGCAGGATATCCTGCCCCAGGGTATAAAAGTTGTAGTTGTCGGGCTCTTCTGAACAAGTCCTTTCCTCTCCATCTCCTGCTTATTTTGAATCATGAGAGTATCAGAGCAAGCTGATACAGGCTCCCAAGGGTTTGTGCAAGCAGGGCAGGCAGGCCCCCACAAGAGGCAGAAAATATCCCCAACTCCCTTTGCTATTTATAGCCAGTTCACAAGCGGTTTCCTTGCTTCCAGTGCCCAAATTACCAGCTGTGACTGATGTATTCTCTGTAGGTCAGCAGCACGAACAGCAGCCAACTTATCTTGACAAGCTCAAGGGGTTATCAGTTCAGCTGATGAAGTTAGCACAGCGGCACGCTGAGCAGCACCACTCTGCTCACTCTGGTCTGGCTGGGGCATGGACACACTCGGTTGGGCTGTGGAAGGGAGTCTGAGCTTGCCGGTGCGGTGAAGGACAAAGTGTTTTGTTTCCTATTTGCTTAAGATCTACTCAATCTGGGCTTCAGAATTATTGATGTTCAACCTGTCTTTGTACCAAACACTGTGGCTGTTCAAACAGTCTCTCAGCTGAAATGATTGGATCACCTCTTGCTAAAGCATTATTTGATTTGGCTGGCTGTTTTGTCAAGCCTCTGAAGACAGCAGCTTGCTTTGGCCTTTCATCTCCCAATAGCATGAAAGAAGCTCCCTGACTGGAGGGGATATATTATGCTTTAGAAGCATCATGGCTTATCTGCATGGTGTAAGATCCATACAGCCTTCACCTGCCTTCTCCTTTATATCCTGCACCTATTGCTTAGCTAGGTAAGAATTTTGTTTGTTGAAGACCTGCCAGGTGCTGATCTGTTCCTGCTGGATCACAGCTGCTGTTTTATCTTAGTGTGTTTAGTTCTGGACTTCCCAGTACAAGAGAGACAGGGAACTACTGGAGAGAGTCCAGCAGAAGCTAGGAAGATGCTAAGGAGACTGGAACATCTTTCTCTTAAGGGAAGCCATTGTGCCCCTGTACTCTGCTTTGGTTAGGCCGCACCTTGAGTACTGTGTCCAGTTCTGGGCCCCTCAGTTTAAGAAGGACATCGAGACACTTGAACGTGTCCAGAGAAGGGCAACAAGGCTGGTGAGAGGCCTTGAACACAAGCCCTATAAGGAGAGGCTGAGGGAGCTGGGATTGTTTAGCCTGGAGAAGAGGAGGCTCAGGGGTGACCTCATTGCCCTCTACAACTACCTGAAAGGTGGTTGTAGCCAGGAAGGGGTTGGCCTCTTCTCCCAGGCAACCAGCACCAGAACAAGGGGAGACAGTTTCAAGCTGCGCCAGGGGAGGTTTAGACTCGAGGTGAGGAGGAAGTTCTTCACCGAGCGAGTCATTCATCATTGGAACGGGCTGCCCAGGGAGGTGGTTGAGTCGCCGTCCCTGGAGGCGTTCAAGGGGAGATTGGACGTGGCACTTGGTGCCATGGTCTAGTCATGGGGTCTGTGTTGATAGGTTGGACTCGATGATCCTCGAGGTCCTTTCCAACCTAAGTTATACTGTGATACTGTGATACTGTGAAAGGCTGAGAGACCTCAGGCTTTTTAGCCTGGAGAAGACTAAGAGGGTATCTTCTCAATGCTTATCAATATCTAAAAGGTACGTGTTAAAAGGATGGGGCCAGACTCTTGTTGGTGACAGGACAAGGGGCAATGGGCACAAACTGGGCAAATAGGCACCTAAACATAATGAAAAAATCAGTTCCTGTGAGGATGTTAGAGCTGTGGACCAGGCTGGCCAGACAGATTGTGGAGTTTCCTTCCCTGGAAAGATTCCAACCCCCCCCCAGGTGCAAACCTGGGCAACCTGCTCTATGTGACCCTGCTTTAGCAGGGGAATTGGATTAGATCATGCCCAGAAGTCCCTTCCATCCCTCACCATTCTGTGGTTATTTGGGTAGCCCCTTACAGCTCAGGACTCATATCTGAAAAAAAAAATGGTGAAACTCTTCCAGTGGTCTTGCCCACATGGCTATGGGCTGAAAGAGAAGGGAGAAAGTGTTCCTTTTTGCCACATGGACTTGCAGGTGGTTCTTATGTATGGGTTGAAGAGGAAAACTCCTGAATGGGGCAACTGAGGAATTCAGATTCACTCTTTCAGGTGAATGTCCTTTGCTATTTAGAATAGAATAGAATAGAATAGAATAGAATAGAATAGAATAGAATAGAATAGAATAGAATAGAATAGACCAGGTTGGAAGAGACCTTCAAGATCATCACGTTCAACCTATCATCCAACACCACCTAATCAACTAACCCATGCAACCAAGCACCCTGTCAAGTCTCCTCCTGAACACCTGTGCTGGGTTAGGAACGGGCTGGAGGGCCGGGCCCAGAGAGTGGTAGTGAACGGTGCCACATCCAGCTGGAGGACAGTCACCAGTGGTGTCCCCCAGGGATCAGTGTTGGGCCCTGTCCTCTTCAACATATTCATCGATGATATGGATGAAGGGGTAGAGTCAGTCATCAGCAAGTTTGCAGATGACACAAAGTTAGGGGCAGATGTTAGTCAGTTAGAGGGTAGAAAGGCTCTGCAGAGGGACCTCGACCGACTGGACAGATGGGCAGAGTCCAATGGGATGGCATTCAACAAGTCCAAGTGCCGAGTGCTGCACTTTGGCTACGGCAATCCCATGCAGAGCTATAGGCTGGGGTCGGAGTGGCTGGAGAGCTCCCAAACAGAGAGGGACCTGGGTGTGCTGATTGACAGCCACCTGAATATGAGCCAGCAGTGTGCCCAGGTGGCCAGGAGGGCCAATGGCATCCTGGCCTGCATTAGGAATAGTGTGGCCAGCAGGAGCAGGGAGGTCATAGTGCCCCTGTACTCTGCTTTGGTTAGGCCGCACCTTGAGTACTGTGTCCAGTTCTGGGCCCCTCAGTTTAAGAAGGACATCGAAACACTTGAGCGTGTCCAGAGAAGGGCAACAAGGCTGGTGAGAGGCCTTGAACACAAGCCCTATGAGGAGAGGCTGAGGGAGCTGGGATTGTTTAGCCTGGAGAAGAGGAGGCTCAGGGGTGACCTCATTGCCCTCTACAACTACCTGAAGGGTGGTTGTAGCAAGGAAGGGGTTGGCCTCTTCTCCCAGGCAACCAGCACCAGAACAAGAGGACACAGTTTCAAGCTGCACCAGGGGAGGTTTAGGCTCGAGGTGAGGAGGAAGTTCTTCACCGAGTGAGTTATTCGTCATTGGAACGGGTTGCCCAGGGAGGTGGTTGAGTCATCGACCCTGGAGGCGTTCAAGGGGAGATTGGACGTGGCACTTGGTGCCATGGTCTAGTCATGGGGTCTGTGTTGACAGGTTGGACTCGATGATCCTCGAGGTCCTTTCCAACCTAAGTGATACTGTGATACTGTGATACCTCCAGTGATGGCGACTCTACCACCTCCCCAGGCAGCCCATTCCAATGGGCAATCACTCTCTCTGTGTAAAACTTCCTCCTGACCTCCAGCCTGAACCTCCCCTGGCACAGATTTGGGGGATGCTGTTTAAGTGTCACAGGGAAGAGTGTAGACATAAATAAGACAGAATGGGAAATATACAGCACTTAGCTCTTCTGATGGTTGGGAAGGGGAAGGAAGTGCGTTGTTTTTTGTTCTGTATCAGGCAGTAGGATGCTGACTGTTGTCTGTCAGTTGCCCTCCACTGGTTGGTATAAGAATCACCTGCTATCTAAGACTTTTTGGCCAAGATCAGTGTGTTTCTTCAGACTGACTTTGAATAGTGTCAGGAACATTTTAGATTACATAGAATTACATAGAATAAACCAGGTTGGAAGAGACCTTCAATATCATCGCATCCAACCCATCAACCAATCCAACCCACCTAAACAACTAAACCATGGCACCAAGCACCCCATCAAGTCTCCTCCTGAACACCTCCAATGACAGCGACTCCACCACCTCCCCAGGCAGCCCATTCCAATGGGCAATCACTCTCTCTTTGTAGAACTTCTTCCTAACATCCAACCTAAACCTCCCCTGGCACAGCCTGAGACTGTGTCCTCTTGTTCTGGTACAGGCTGCCTGGGAGAAGAGACCAACATCCGCCTGTCTACGACCTCCCTTCAGGTAGTTGTAGAGAGTAATAAGGTCACCCCTGAGTCTCCTCCTCTCCAGGCTAAGCAACCCCAGCTCCCTCAGTCTCTCCTCATAGGGCTTGTATTATTGACTATTGGAAGATCCAAGCATGCTCCTCAAAAAGCATGTGCCAAGGATAAGTTATTTGAGGTACTTTAAGAGCCACTTCTCTCCAAAGAGAGCAGTGACAGATACCATCTCTGGAATGATTCAGGGCTGTATTATAAGATGCAGAGACGGGCTGTTGAGAACTGGACTCAGTGTGACTGTTCACTCTTCATCTGGAAAGCCACCCTGCATGAGAGGTAACTTATTAGTTGATGAAGTAGGATGGGTTGTCAAGTGCCAAAGGATGCAGAGAAGCAGACTGTCACTAACTGTGGCCAAGGTTTGCTGAGTGGTGCAGGTGCTTGCAGCAGGGTAGCCAGAGCTTGGAGAGGCTCCAAAATATGTGTTGCTGTGAGATATGGCTCAGAGCAATCTGTCTTCAAGGCTTGGTGACCCCAAGGGGCACATCACACCTCAAAACAGGCAGGATATTCCTTGCCTCCTGGTTTGTTCAGTGAAGTAGGCTGAAGTTATACATCAGGCTGAGAATTATGTGACTGTCATAATTACCAAATCATTCATTGGCCTTCAGGTTTATAAAAATAATTTAAAAGTGAGTTTATCAGCACTTAAATGGCTGTTAGAGTGGAAAAGCAGAGGCTGATAGGATTTAAGGAAACTGCATCCAGCACTTGTAATTTCCACTCAGGTATGTTTTCCTGTGTCCTTGAAGGTTGCTGATACTCACTAAGTAGGGTAATTTTGGTCTGCAAAACCAACAGCTTGTGGGTTTGTTGGTTTAGTTTTCTGTTGTTCTTGTTTTTTTCCTTCTGGATCAGTACCAGCAAAGTCAGGAATGTAGCTGTCTGCCTTACAAGATCATTTTAAAGGTGAAAACTTTGCTCTGCACTTGAAACTGTTTCAGAATGTGTGCGCTAGGATTTTTGTCTTCTATGGATTTTGGCAGGACAGCTGATAGCACAAGCTGAAAGGAAAACAAACCTGAGGGGAGCTTTAGGCTGTGGTGAAACTTAATAGTTACACTTTCTAGTAATAACAGAAGACATTTCTAAAACAAATCCCAAACCTAGGAACACTTGGAATTCAAAGAGAACATCTAATCCGTTCTTTTTTCCTCCCATTAAAGCAACCAGAGGGGATCCAGTCTAGGACATGCATGCATGGTACATTACTCTGTGTGCTCGATATGTGGAAGGATTTTGGGAAATGGTTATGTAGTGGATGAGCAGAGAAATGGGAGCAGAGGAATTCTTAAAAGGATGACTCTTAAAATATCTTTTAATGTTAGCCCAACCCATTTGACATCACATTGTTGCCCTCATGAATGTTTTATTACCTCCTGCAGATAGACTCTTACAACATCACTAAAGGACCTTGAATTTTAATATGAAAGTGTTATGTCTTAACTGAACAGGTGTATTCCTCTGTCAAGGTGTAGATGTTAGAGAAGGAAGTGCAGTGTGGTGGGAGACTTAACCTGTTCAAAGAAGAGCTTACAAGAAGTTATTTTTATTATACCTTACAGCTTTATCTTGTTCAAATATCTCCAGGGAATGTCTCCATTTCCTCTCTGGCATTTCTTTGAATCATAGAACAGATCATGTTGGAAGGGAACTCTGGAGGTATCTTATCCAATGTCCTGCTCAGAGTAAAGCCAACCACAAAGGTAGTTGAGGTTTCTCAGGGCTTTGTTCGGTTGAGGCTTGACCCTCGCTGCAGTGGAGGCTCTCCCACCTCTCTGTGCTCCTGTTCCAGTCATTTATTTCCCCCCTGGTATATCTAGTCATAGGAAACTACATTAAAAACCTTGTTGATGTCAAGGTAATCCATGTCAACTGCTCTCTACTCATCTACCAAGCCAGTCACTTGGTTATAGAAGACAATCAGATTGGTGAGGTAAAATTTGCCCACAGTACATCTGTGATGCTTCCAATATCACCTTCTTGCCCTTCATGGCCGTGGGAATAGCTTCTAGGACGATTCTCTTTGTTCATTACTGCCTACAGCAAGGCATCTGGGCGGGGTAAACACAGCCTTTCCAGTTGCGTTGCTGTCCTCTTTGTTCCTGCCTCTGAGGTACAAATGCTCTCAAGAGTGAGTTTGGGTTGTCAAAGTTAATAGTTAGAAACCTACTGCAGATAACCTTGGCTTTGTCTTGACTTGGCTGCTTGTGGGCTTTCGTTGCCTTAGCTAATAAAGCCTTTACAATTGCTTAGAGACACTTAAAGTTGTTAATGTTTAAATAAAGGGATTAATTTCAGGCACCCTGCTGCTAAACTTGTACATTCAAATGTTGAAGAAATGCATTTTCCCCCATGAGGTGTGAACAGGCTCTGAAAGCTGGTTAACTTTTATCAGCTCAGTGCACTGTAATTCCTTGTGAGGAGCCACTGAACTCTTTGCCATCGATTTGTGTTTGCCAGGCAATGGAAACAAATACCTTGGCTCTGTGAAGAATAAATAGAGAAGCATCTTACAGCATGAACGCAGAGAAGTACGTCAGGAATGCCTGCCCTTTAAACCTGCTCCTGCTGCTGATTTCATTGATAGTTGAGTCAGTATTTTAATGTCTGTGTGCCTTGGTTTCCCTGCCTATAAATTACTTATGTCTTCCTATTGGGCTGTTGAGGACTGCTTGGCTATCATCTATAGAATGCTGTCCAGGTAGGGTGCCAAGTGAATAGGAATTATTTTATTTTTAGTGCCTTTTGAAATCTTGGACTTTTTGTTCTCCCGTTTATGTGTCTTCCTTCTTTTTAATCACACAAAATGGAAATAAACCCCATCACAGCTGTGAGAAACGAACTCACTGCTGAAATTTATAACCAGTTTATTATAAAATAAAGGCAACACAGCGCTGGGCGCATAGCGAGTTTGCTAGAGGCGCACTCTAACAACACGAGGTGAACTTATATAAAGGCAACACAGCGCTGGGCGCATAGCGAGTTTGCTAGAGGCGCACTCTAACAACACGAGGTGAACTTATATAAAGGCAACACAGCGCTGGGTGCATAGCGAGTTTGCTAGAGGTGCACCCTAACAACACAAGGTGAACTTATATAGACGGCAAACATACATATTAATATATTAAAACGTACATATTCATATATTCCCCAACACGCTCCCACCCCTCTCCATCAGGACTGAGACAAAACCTGCACTTTTGACCTGGCCAGTCTTTAGACCTCTTGGCGCCTCACCTTTCTCTCCCAATATCCCACACAATACAGACCATCAGCCCAACGATCCAGCCCAATGATTGAGCCCCACAGTCCCCAGTAATTCCCCTTGCGAAAGCCAAATATCATAACCAGTTTCTCACAATCCCTCCCCTTCTTTCTACTACATTTGGCTTGAGCTATAATAACCTAACTTGGCAACAATTCTACAACAAGCAAAAGGTTTCCCAATTTCAACTTCCTGGTAAAGGAATGGGGTAACAACTGATGTTCCTTGCCTGAAAATATTTCCCCTTTTACTTTAATAGGTACCATATACCAATATCTGGGTGAATTAGGAGTCCGGTTTGACTTGCAACTCCACTCACATGGCCTATGGGGTTGCTGCCCACAGCCATGGTTCTAGATCTTCTTTGTGGCAATTACAGAGGTCTACCCAGTCTTGCCTCCTTCAATCCCCACCAATGCTCTGCTCGGACCATGTCTCCTTCCCTTGTCCAGGGAGGCTGTACCAATTTCAAACCCTGACCTGTTTCTAGTTTGTGATGTTTTCAGGCAAGGACCATTACCACTCCTATTCTGATACTGGAACTCATCTTTATGTCCTCCCTTTGGGGTACCACAGTCCATTCAGTGGATGGATCCACCAGTCCTTTCTGTATTGCAGTCTCTGTGCTCCCACTAGCCAAACACAGTTTTTGGTGCTTTAACACACAGAACATAGATGAATCCTCTGTCCTAATCACTTCAAATTATAACTACATAGATCAATGTTACAATTGTTCCAACAAGCCAATTTACATTTGATAACCCACAGGAAACCTAATTACATAACTACAATAGCATAAGTTTTAGTAGGCCTGATTACTAGTTCAACCTGTTTACCATTACTATTACACTTTACCCATCCCCAATGACATCAAGTCCCAGGATGTTTTATACACAGAATGAAATCCTTGATATTTTCTTGTAATGCAGATTCGATGTCACACAATGTCAGATGTTTCAAAAGGTGGGTTTGTCTCGCTAGCTCCAGAGCCTTCAGACCAGAGGTGTTACAGGTGCAAGTCAGTCAGGTTCAGAGGCACATTCCTGAAGTGCTCCTTTTACTCACTAAACATGTGTCCACCCTTTTTCTGCAGTATGGACAGCTGGATCTGTTGTTAACAAAACCAAGAAAAGATTCTTCCCAGGGGGAAATTAGTGACTTTCCTTTCCAAGTTGTCATTAACACTTTACCCCCAGCTTCTGACTTAGAGAATGACACACAAGAGACTCAGTAAGTTTCTTGTATTATGCTTCTATTCTGGCATGCCTGACACAGGTAGAATAATTTCAAAAGACCTGTGTGTCTTCAGAGAGTTTTGGGCAAACTTTTATACAAAAAGTTATCTGTCTATAATGACAGAGGTATGTTAATATTTCACAGAAAAGTCCAGATGCTTCCTATCTATACAAAGCTTATCTATCTAAAAATAGCAGAAGTATACATATCATGCAGGTGTCCTTTATCTTGTACAAAAGATCATCTTGTCCAAGACTAACAGAAGTAAATCACTGAAAAATCCTGCTATTCCTTATCTATCCAAAGGCTGTCTGCCAACCCCTCTCCCCCTCCCTGCATTTCAGCTAACAAGCGGAAAATTCTTATCAACTCTGTTATTCTGTTAATGAGAATTTTCTGTTCATCACTTCAATCCCATATACATCAGGAATCCCAAAGGTGGGATCTGAGACCAGAACAAAACAAAAAGCCGCTTTCTGGGCCTCCTCTACTAATAAAGGCCGCTGATAAGCAAATTGGCCCTCACCTACTTACAGAATCTAATAACTTGGAACAATGCCCTACAGGATTTTTACTTCCAGTCCAGTCCTGGGTCAACACCCTGTATAGATGTACAAAAAGATCAAATGATTTGTCCATGTCAGGCAAATTTAAAACAGAGCATCAATCAACATTCTTTTTATTTATCCAATCACTCATCATCTTCTGGACTCCATTTAATATTACTATTGAGGGCTAATTTATCATATAAGACTTTTACCTTTTTTTTTTTCCTCTCTATCCATAATCAACAGTACCCTTACAGCACTTACCAACATTCTAGCTTTTGCCTTCTGTTTCTCTTCATCCCTCCTTACAAACACCTTCTGAGCTTCACGTAGTGCTTGGTGCCATGGTTTAGTTGTTTAGGTGGGTTGGGTTGGTTGATGGGTTGGACGCGATGATCTTGAAGGTCTCTTCCAACCTGGTCTATTCTATTCTATTCTATTCTATTCTATTCTATTCTATTCTAGTAATTCCTCTAAACCTCTGTCTTGCCAATCCTCGATCTTTTCCAGTTTCTAATATCTGCCCACGGTTTTGCCACAAACTGCATCCTGAGAAGTATCACCCCAGCTGCAGAACTGGGATCTATTCCAGAATAGAGCTGCAAACTTCTCTTTAATCTTACCATCCACTCCATAGGAGGCTTCCTCTGATGCTCACTATAGGCTTTATCAAAATTTCTGGGCACAGTTTCTTCAATTCTTTGTATTACCTCCCATGTTCTGTCTCCCTTGAAGCTGTTGATGGTCCCACTGAGGATCTTGATTAGGCCACTTCTGATTTCTTGGTGGCCTCCCCACTCTGATTTTACCTCTCCCATATTTGCCTTTTCCTTGTCTTTGTACTTAAATATGGGAACAGGAGTAGGGCTTGAAGCCCTAATCCAAACAGCAGCATAGTCAGCTTCTTCTTTACTAAAACAGTTTTTCAAAGCTTGGCAAATCATCCCAATACTATAATATGATCCCTAACGCGCTCTCTGAGATGGGAATGGGAGGGAGTTCTGATGACTTGCTTTTGTCCCATTCTCCTGATCACTAATCACTGTCCGGGGGTCAAAACCGAGCTGCGGCAGTTGAAACGCCAGCTCCGAGCCACTAGCCCGCTCCCTGCGAACGACCGACCCCCCCTCACTGTGCCGATCCCTTGCAAAGTCAAACTGCAAAAAAAACCCTCACACGTCGCAGCCCAAGTCCCTGCCCTCCTGCGGAAGCCTGAAACCACGGAAAAAAACCTTCCCGAAGCAGGTCCCTCAAACCGAGGTCCCCCCCTAGAAACTAAGACGTCAGACCCGCGAGCGTGACTGCGCCACGGGCCCCCACAGTTCAAGCCCCCCTAAGGAACCGACCGCAGGATACGAAAAACTCCTGAACCCGGGTCCCCCACCGCCGGAACCCCGGAAACCAGGACGTCAAGCCCGTGACCGCCACCGCGACGCGGGCCCCCACAGCCCAGGCCCCTCCAGAAACCGGACCGCAGGATACCAAAACCCCGAAAACGGGCCCCTCACCACCGGGACGCCAGACACCGGGACGCAGCGCTGGTCACCCGATCCCTATGGACGACCAGTCTGCACAGCCCCTTGACCGTAGAAACAACGCTGCCCCTTCACAGCCCGAATTCTCCAGGGTTGTGAAGACCACCTGAATACCACCCAGAATCCTGGAATCCCCACCCACAGTGAAATTCCGGGACCCCGTAGCCAGGACCCCTACCCAGGCAAAACTCACTGAACGGCCTGGATCCTATGCATTCTGATTGACAAGAATTACCACTCCATACATCACACCCACCAATTCTTAAGAAAAAAAAAACAACTGACTATCCACCATCCCAACAATCCTTGCCTTGAGGCTTGAAAAGACACAATCCTCCTTCCAACCCCAATTGCCCCTTCTCCCGAGATCAACAAGTTATCTACACCTAACCTCCCTCTATTTTCTTCTGACCATCATCTGCCCTTCTTCCAGAACTACCCTTATGTCCAACTGAACTATCTCTCCCTAGTAAAGTTACGTCTTGCACTTGGTACTACACTAAGATATACCCTAGCCCAATTCTAGCTTCAGTCTCCAATTTAACATCCTTAGCTACCGGGACTTTAAACCTTTCCCCTTTTGCCCCTAAAACTCGCTCTCCACACCCCCTCTAGGAACCTTGGTAACACGAGTACCCCTAACCCTCCTTCTCCGACCTGAGCCTGGCCACCTCCTGGGCCTGATCCTTTACCGGTCCCTGGTGGGCACGGCTCAGCCACTGCAGCTCTCCCCACAACAGCTCCTGCTCTGCCCGCCGCACTACTGCAGGTGCTGGTGCAAACACTGACTTGCAGCTCTGGCTGCTCTACGCGCAGCTCCTACCCTAATGGCCCCGACTCCAGGCCCGCCCGGAGATGATCCTACTAAGCTTAAAAAACACCCCTTAAGATCTCTCTTCTCCTTGGGCACTCTTGTTTCAAATGCCCAACCTTCCCACAATCTACTTTTCTCTCTAGGCCCTTCCTCCATTACCCTTTTTGCCTTATCCTGCGTATTGTGGCTCCAACACGCAACCCCCAGAGGACTGTCCGGGGGTATATCCCTGGGTACCCTTGTTGCTCCCATGTTTCCCAGGGCTGCTCTACACCTGACCCTTGCCCCATTTCCCAAGGCCCACGCTTTCCATCACCAACCATTTCGTCCCTTCACTGGCCAAGTCCCTCGCGGGAGATTGGAAATGCAGTTAGAAGGACTCCGCACTCGCTTCGTGGATCCGGACTGTTCAGCCCACGTCTCACGCACGCACACACTCTCACTGACCTGAATACCTGCCCAACCGAACAATACTTACAGTCCTTTTCTTGCCCGGGTCTTTGTGCACTAGAATTACAGGCTAGTTCTGGGAGCTCCTTCCCTTGCCTTCATCTTATAACATTGGCTGGATCTACCCATGTTCTGAGAGGCTTCCAGGGTCCTCCGTCTGGGCCGCCAAAATCGGCGGGGGCACCCCCCCCTTCTGAAGGGTCCCGAAAGCCATTGCAGACAGGGTAATCACGTCAGGGTCACCAAATTGTGAGAAACAAACTCACTGCTGAAATTTATAACCAGTTTATTATAAAATAAAGGCAACACAGCGCTGGGCGCATAGCGAGTTTGCTAGAGGCGCACTCTAACAACACAAGGTGAACTTATATAGACCGCAAACATACATATTAATATATTAAAACGTACATATTCATATATTCCCCAACACGCTCCCACCCCTCTCCATCAGGACTGAGACAAAACCTGCACTTTTGACCTGGCCAGTCTTTAGACCTCTTGGCGCCTCACCTTTCTCTCCCAATACCCCACACAATACAGACCATCAGCCCAACGATCCAGCCCAATGATTGAGCCCCACAGTCCCCAGTAATTCCCCTTGCGAAAGCCAAATATTATAACCAGTTTCTCACACAGCTGTTGCTGGAGAAGACTCATTAGGCCCATCCAGCTGGCTGTCTCAGGGCCAGCACGGGGTTGTTGCCTCTGCTGCATTTCAAAAGTCTTGTCTCTCCTTTAATCTTGCGTGCATGCGGAGTGATGAACGTCTTTCACTTCTGTCAGCTCTCCTCATTGATCCAAATGGGAAGGGCTATTTTTAGTCGGCTGTAAGTAAGTGGAGGTCAGGCACCACAGATAGAGAACTTGGCTTGGACGGGAGCACACTGCGATGGGTTAGGAACTGGCTGGAGGGCCGAGCCCAGAGAGTGGTGGTGAATGGTGCCACATTCAGCTGGCAGCCAGTCACTAGTGGTGTGCCCCAAGGATCAGTGCTGGGCCCTGTGCTCTTTAACACCTTTATTGATGATCTGGATGAGGGCATTGAGTCCATCATCAGTAAATTTGCTGACGACACCAAGCTGGGGGCAAGAGTTGATCTGCTGGAGGGCAGAGAGGCTCTGCAGAGAGACCTCGACAGGCTGGACAGATGGGCAGAATCCAACGGCATGAGATTTAACACATCCAAATGCCGGGTTCTGCACATTGGCCACAACAACCCCATGCAGTGCTACAGGCTGGGGTCAGAGTGGCTAGAGAGCAGCCAGGCAGAGAGGGACCTGGGGGTGCTGGTTGATGGTAGGCTTAACATGAGCCTGCAGTGTGCCCAGGCAGCCAAGAGGGCCAATGGCATCCTGGCCTGCATCAAGAACAGTGTGGCCAGCAGGAGCAGGGAGGTCATTCTGCCCCTGTACACTGCACTGGTTAGGCCACACCTCGAGTACTGTGTCCAGTTCTGGGCCCCTCAGTTTAGGAAGGATGTTGACTTGCTGGAACGAGTCCAGAGAAGAGCAACAAAGTTGGTGAGGGGTTTGGAACACAAGCCCTATGAGGAGAGGCTGAGGGAGCTGGGGCTGCTTAGCCTGGAGAAGAGGAGACTTAGGGGTGACCTTATCACTCTCTACAACTACCTGAAGGGAGGTTGTAGACAGGCTGATGATGGTCTCTTCTCCCAGGCACCCAGTACCAGAACAAGAGGACACAGTCTCAGGCTGCGCCAGGGGAGGTTCAGGTTGGATGTTAGGAAGAAGCAGCCTGGAGAAGAGGAGACTTAGGGGTGACCTTATCACTCTCTACAACTACCTGAAGGGAGGTTGTAGACAGGCTGATGATGGTCTCTTCTCCCAGGCACCCAGTACCAGAACAAGAGGACACAGTCTCAGGCTGCGCCAGGGGAGGTTCAGCTTGGATGTTAGGAAGAAGTTCTATACAGAAAGAGTGATTGCGCTATGGAATGGGTTGCCCGGGGAGGTGGTGGAGTTGCCGTCATTGAAGGTGTTCAGAAGGAGACTTGACGGGGTGCTTGGTGCCATGGGTTAGCTGTTTGGGTGGGTTGGATTGGTTGATGGGTTGGACACGATGATCTTGAAGGTCTCTTCCAACCTGGTTTGGTTTATTCTAATAAAGGTTTATTCTAATAAAGGTTTATTCTAACTGGGTTATTTTGGGAAGCCAACAGGCAGCCGTTCTGCAGGTCTTACTGCAAGTTTTCTCTTTGGTTGGGCTATCTCAGGTTGTGGTGTCAGTTCCCAAGGCTGTGAATCTGGTTTCTTAAGTGTGATTTGGAGCCTGGATCAGGAATTACCAGCTGCTGTCTTGATGACATAAGTTTATGAGAGTTAATTTCCCCAAGCCTGGCTTGGAGTGATACAGGGTGATGGGAGCAGTCCAGAGCATGAGCGCTATGAAAAGCAGCTGAGGGAACTGGGGTTAGGGAAGAGGACGTGAAGGGGAGACCTTTTGGCTCCCTACAGATCCATGAATGGAGGTTGGTGGGGGTCAATCTCTTCTCCCAAGGAGCAAGCAGCAGGATAAAAGGAAACAGCCTCAAGTTGCACCAGGGAAGGTTTAGGTTGGATATTAGAATCAATTTCTTCACTGGAAGGGTTGTCAAGCCCTTGAACAGGCTGCCCAGTGAAGTGGTGGAGTCACTATCCCTGAAGAGCTTTAAAAGCTGTGTAGATGTAGTGATGAGGGACATGTATTAGTGAGGACCTTGCAGTGCTGGTTTAACAGTTGGACTTGATGATCTTAAAGGTGTCTTCCAACCAAGATGATTCTATGATTGTACTGGAGATTTTGGGGGAGAAGGTAAGGTCAGCTTAGAGGCAACATGTGAAATACACCTTGGAGAGAGATGGCTATGTGGTTTGAGCTCTGAAGAAATGTGCCAAAGACTTGACATCTGTTAGTGGCAGGTTTTGATGTGCTTTTGTGTAATTCCCTTTCATTTATTCAGCTTCAATGAATTGATGAAGGGTGACATTTTCTCAGGTTTGCTTAGTCTTTTTCATAAGCATTTTGAGACAGCTTCTGCCTCTCACTGAGTTTGTGCATGGAGCTTGCCACTGCTGCAAGGAGCCGTGAGGCACTCCAGTGACTCACTTGTGAATGTGCAAGTTGGAGTCCACAGGGGCAATGACTAAACCTGGACCATTGCTGGTTGGAGCACTTGAAAAGGCCAAGCAGAAAACATTGTATACGTGATTTAATGGCCCATTATCTTTTCTCTCTCTCAGCAAAGTCCCAAGTCTCATTTCAAAGGTCAGAACATGCTCTCACCTGGGTGTTTCAGGCCTTTTATAGAGCAGTTGAAGGCCATTACCTAAAGTTAGATTGCTGCAGGCGGAAAGCTGCGTGGCTGAAGAGAGAGGAGGCAGCTTCAGGAGCGCAGCTCTGGGAGTTTGGCTTTTGGCTTTACTTCCCTTGCTTTTCAGGCGGTAAGGGGCTGGTGGCTCAGGACTTCCCGAAGAGAGGAGGAGGGGCAGGGGGCTCGGATTGCCTACCTGCCGGAGGGCAGTGACGTAGCTGGGGGAGGGGTTGCCGCGGAGACCGCGTGCAAACCAAACAGAACCCAGCGCGTGGCTGAAGAGAGAGGAGGCAGCTTGAGGAGCGCAGCTGGCCTTCTGACTGACAGGGAAAAAAAAAAAAAAACAAAACAAAAAAAAAAAAAAAAAACCACCACGGGTGGAGAGGGTGGTTACTGCAAGATGGTCACTACTAGAGCAAAGGCTAACAGAAGGACAGTGGGCACCCAAACAGAGACCACACACAAGCATGCAGATGTTCAGGTAGGTGGCTGCAGTGAGTGCTGGAGCCTGGCACTCGATATGGAGGATGGAGGGAGCAGCTCCTGTGTCAGGTGTGAGCAGGTCAGTGATCTGATGAGCATGGTGGTCAAACTAAAAGAAGAGGTGGAAAGGCTAAGAGCTAGAAGAGATGGCGAGCAGAAAATTGACGATTCCCATAATGTAATCTCTTCTAAACCAGAACAGGGGGTAACACTTAGTGGAACAGGGAGTTTGATACCTTCCCAGCAGCAAGACTCTCAACCTCCCTGTAGTAACCCACATGAGCAGGGCCAATGGGAACAGGTCTCTGCCCGACGGAAGAAATGCAAACGAAGGAAGTCTGCTCCTGTGAGCAGCACGCTGCCTCCAGTGCAGTTACAGAACAGGTATGAGGCTCTGCAGGAGGAGCAGGTCATTGGTAAGGTCGAGGACTCAAGAAGGTCAGAAGCTGCACCAATGACAGGTTGCCTCAGGCCAGCCATCAAAACTTACCCAGAAAAGAAACCTCGTAGGGTCATCGTCATAGGAGACTCCCTACTGAGGGGAACAGAGGGCCCAATATGCAGACCAGACCCATTTCATAGAGCGGTCAGCTGCCTCCCTGGTGCCCAAGTAAAAGACATTGTAGAAAAAATTCCCAACCTTGTGAGTCCTTCAGACTACTACCCACTTCTGGTCTTTCAGGTGGGCAGTGACGATGTAACAATGAGAGGCTCACAATCTATTAAAAAAGACTTCAGAACCTTAGGGCAAATGCTAAAGGCATCAGGGGCTCAAGTCGTGTTCTCTGCCATCCCTCTAATGTCAGCAATGGATGAGGAAACACTGAGGAAGGGCCGACAGGTCAATTTATGGCTCAGGGGCTGGTGCCATCGACAGGGCTTTGGGTTCCACAATCATGGATTGGTTTTCAAGGCACCAGAGCTGAAAACAACTTATGGGACACACTTGTCCCAGAGGGGGATAAGAATCCTGGGGCAGGAATTGGCAGGGCTCATTGATAGGGCTTTAAACTAGATTTGAAGGGGGAAGGGGTTAATAGTCTCCTGCTGGCTGGTGACAAACAGAGGGGCAGCTCACCAGCAGTAGAGAGAAGGAGAGCTGGTAAGGGCTCTCAACTTGCTGCCCTGAGGCAAGCCACGAATGATCCACCAGGACATTCTGTGGAAACCGAGGGGATTTGGCACAAGAGGAGGACAGGGCCAGCCCAGCTGAAGTGTCCAGTTCTGGGCCCCTCAGTTTAGGAAGGATGTTGACTTGCTGGAACGAGTCCAGAGAAGAGCAACAAAGTTGGTGAGGGGTTTGGAACACAAGCCCTATGGGGAGAGGCTGAGGGAGCTGGGGCTGCTTAGCCTGGAGAAGAGGAGACTCAGGGGTGACCTTATCACTCTCTACAACTACCTGAAGGGAGGTTGTAGACAGGCTGATGATGGTCTCTTCTCCCAGGCACCCAGTACCAGAACAAGAGGACACAGTCTCAGGCTGCACCAGGGGAGGTTCAGGTTGGATGTTAGGAAGAAGTTCTATACAGAAAGAGTGATTGCCCATTGGAATGGGTTGCCTGGGGAGGTGGTGGAGTCGCCGTCGTTGAGGGTGTTCAGAAGGAGACTTGATGGGGTGCTTGGTGCCATGGGTTAGCTGGTTGGGTGGGTTGGATTGGTTGATGGGTTGGACACGATGATCTTGAAGGTCTCTTCCAACCTGGTTTGGTTTATTCTATTCTAATAAAGTGCTTCTATGCGAATGCGTGCAGCTTGGGCAACAAACAGGATGAGTTAAGGGCCACTGTGCTGCTGGAATGCCACGACATAGTGTCTGTTACTGAAACTTGGTGGGATGAATCCCATGACTGGAATGTAGGGATAGATGGGTATAAACTCTTTAGGAAGGATAGGCAGGGAAGGAGAGGAGGAGGTGTTGCCCTCTATGTCAATAGCCAGTTGGAATCAGTGGAGCTCCAACTGGGGAGGGATGATGAGCTGGTTGAGAGTGTATGGGTTAAAATTAAAGGCGAGACAAGGAAAGGAGATATTACTGTGGGGGTCTCCTACAGGCCACCTGACCAGCAGATCCAAGCAGATGAGGCCCTCCATAGGCAAATAGAAGCGGCTTCCAGGTCACAAGCCCTGGTCCTCATGGGTGATTTCAACCACCCGGACATCTGCTGGAGGGACAACACAGCAAGGCACCAGCAATCCAGGATGTTCCTGGACTGCATAGAAGACAACTTCCTCCTCCAAATGGTAGAGGAACCAACAAGAAATGGTGCTATGCTGGACCTTGTTCTCACCAACAGGGAAGGGCTGGTAAGCAATGTGAGGCTCATAGACGGCCTTGGCTGCAGTGACCATGAAGCAGTTGAATTTAATATCCTCAGGGCAATCAGGAGGAAGTATTCCAAGCTTACGACCCTAGACTTTAGGCGTGCAGATTTTGATGGCTTCAGGGATCTGCTAGCCAAAGTGTCGTGGGACAAAGCCCTGGAGGGAAGAGGGACCCAGGACAGCTGGTCAGTATTCAAGGACCACCTCCTCTGTGTCCAGGAGCTCTGTATACCAACAAAGAGAAAAGCAGGTAAGAATGCTAGGAGGCCTGCCTGGATGGGCAAGGAGCTACTGAACACACTATTACTTAAAAGGAAACTCTACAGGAAGTGGAGAGAAGGACAGATAGAAGAGGGGGTATACAAGGAAGCTGCCCGAGCAGCAAGAGTCCTGGTTAGGAAAGCCAAAGCAGAGTTTGAATTTAATCTAGCCAGGGAGATTAAAGGGAACACTAAGAACTTCTACAGGTATATTAATGGGAAGAAGAAGACTAGGGAAGGTGTGGGCCCCCTCAGAAAGGAAACTGGTGACATGGTCACAAGTGATGAGGAAAAGGCTGAGGTACTTAATAACTTCTTTACCTCAGTCTTCACTGCAAGGGCCTCTAGCCACACTCCTGATGTTATGGAAGACAATGCCAGGGACGGGGAGGAAGAACTGCCCATTGTAAGTGCAGATCAGGTTTGTGATCACCTGAAGAAACTGAAAGTGTTCAAGCAATGGGACCCGACGGGATACACCCACGGGTGCTGAGAGAACTGGCAGATGAGGTTGCTGAACCCCTCTCTATTATATTTCAAAAGTCATGGCAATCTGGTGAAGTCCCCACAGACTGGAAAAGGGGAAACATTGCCCCCATCTTCAAAAAGGGTAAGAAGGAGGAACCAGGGAACTACAGGCCAGTCAGTCTCACCTCTGTGCCTGGAAAGATCATGGAGCAGATCCTCCTGGAGTCACTACTCGCTCAAAAGAATAGTGAAGAGGTGATTGGGAACAGTCAGCATGGCTTTGCCAAGGGCAAATCCTGCCTGACCAACCTGGTTGCCTTCCATGAGCAGGTGACAAAATTAATAGATGAAGGGCGAGCAACTGATGTCGTTTACCTGGACCTGAGCAAAGCCTTCGACACTGTCCCGCACCACATCCTGGTCTCCAAACTGGTGACACATGGGTTTGATGGGTGGACCACTAGATGGATAAGGAACTGGCTTGATGGCCGCACCCAAAGAGTGGCTGTCAATGGGTTCATGTCCCAGTGGAGGCCAGTGACAAGTGGAGTCCCTCAGGGATCAGTCCTGGGACCTGTCTTGTTCAACATCTTTGTGGGTGACATGGACAGTGGCATTGAGTGCACCCTCAGCAAGTTTGCTGATGACACCAAGCTGTGTGGTGCAGCAGACACGCTGGAGGGAAGGGAGGCCATCCAGAGGGACCTTGACAGGCTGGAGAGGAGGGCACAGGCCAACCTCATGAAGTTCAATAAGAGCAAGTGCAGGGTCCTGCATCTGGGTCGAGGCAATCCCAGGCACAAATCCAGGCTGGGCAGTGACTGGCTGGAAAGTAGCCCTGAGGAGAGAGACTTGGGGGTGCTGGTGGACAAAAAGCTCAACAGGAGCTCTCAATGTGCACTTGCAGCCTGCAAAGCCAATCAGATCCTGGGCTGCATCAGGAGAAGTGTGGCTAGCAGGTCGAGGGAGGAGATCCTCCCCCTCTACTCAGCCCTGGTGAGACCCCACCTGGAGTACTGTGTCCAGTTCTGGAGCCCCTATTACAAGAGGGATGTGGAGGTGCTGGAACGTGTCCAGAGAAGGGCCACGAGGATGATCAGAGGGCTGGAGCACCTCTCCTATGAGGACAGACTGAAGGAGTTGGGGCTGTTCAGTCTGCAGAAGAGAAGGCTCCGAGGTGACCTAATTGTGGCCTTCCAGTATCTGAAAGGGGCCTACAGGAAGGCTGGGGAAGGACTTCTCAGGATCTCAGGTAGTGATAGGACTAGGGGGAATGGAATGAAGCTGGAGGTGGGGAGATTCAGGCTAGATGTGAGGAGGAGGTTCTTCACCATGAGAGTGGTGAGACCCTGGAATGGGTTGTCCAGGGGGGTGGTCGAGGCCCCGTCCCTGGGGGTGTTAAAGACCCGGCTGGATGAGGCTCTGTCCAGCCTGATCTAGTGTGGGGTGTCCCTGCCCATGGCAGGGGGGTTGGAACTAGATGATCCTTGTGGTCCCTTCCAACCCTGAATGAAACTATGAAACTATTAGCTCCATATTAGGACTCTGAAAAGCTCTTGATGATCATTTACTTGATGGGCTCCTATTGAAGCTCATGGGTACAAGGTAGAAAATGGAAGGTAGAAAATTAAGACAAATAGCACCTGATACTGATTCTCAGCTAAGGAAAATCGAGTGGGCTTTTTGGCCCAGTTCCTCTTCTAGTGTGGTTTTTGTTGGTGGTTTTGGGTGTTTTTTTAAGGATCTCTAGTGAAGCTTTCCTAGGCAGGCTAATGAAGTGCTTTAAGAGTCAGACTAACTTTTATTTTCTGCTGAGTTTTTGATGTTCCAGACATCAGAGGACATGCTGGGGAGCACTGGGAAGGGGACCGCATGATTCCAAAGCAGGCTTAAATGTGCAGTCAGATCTGCTAAGCAACAGCATTAACACGTTTGTTTGTAGAGGTGTGGAACACTGTACAAGAGGGCACAGACTGAACTTGGAGGGTTTGTATTTGAAGATGTTTAAAAGAAGCTTGTGAGGCCCTATCTGGAGTGCTGGGTCCAGTTTTGGGCTCCCCAGTTCAAGAGAGACAAGGAGCTACTGGAGAGAGTCCAGGGGATGCTATGAAGATGCTGAGGGAACTGGAGCATCTCTCTGACAAGGAAAGGCTGAGAGGCCTGGGGCCTAGAGAAGAGCAAACTGAGAGGGGGTCTTCTCAATAATGATCAATATCTAAAGGGTGGTGGTCAAGAGGATGAGGCCAGACTCTTTTCAGTGATGACCAGCAACAGGCACAAACAGAAACTCAGGAGGTTCCATCTGAACATGAGGAAAAACTTCTTTCCTGTGAGGTTGCCAGAGCCCTGTACAAGGCTGCCCAGAGAGGTTGTGGAATCTCCCTCTTTTGAGAGATTCCAAACTTACCTAGACATGATCCCGGGCAACCTGCTGTGGGTGACCCTGCTTTAACAGGGAGATGTGGTGGGGTGGAAGGGTAAGGCCAAGAAGCCTCCTCCCTTCCCCCTTGTAAGGTAAAAGGGAAAAAAAATTGAAGGGAAAGGAAAAAAAAAAACTCACAAGCTGAATTAGCAAGGCAGTGGAGCTATATTTACAAAGCAATGTAGGGTATGCAGGGGAATATTTACAAATTTACAATATCTACAATATATACAAAGATATACAACAGAGTAACACAGAAATGAGAGTGACCCCCCTTGGCAGAGGGGGGTTCCCCACCTCCGCTCTCCCCTCTCTCCCCCCCCTTTCCCCAGAATGGTCAGAAAAAAGGGAGAAAGAAGAAAGAAAGAAGTTAAAAGCAGTTTTGTGTTAATTGGAAAGGAGTTAATACAGGCCTTATCAGTTTTTCAAGGCCGGAGCCTTGGCAGAAAGCCCAGCACAAAACAGAGCTGCTGCACGAAGAAGAGGCGGAAGCAAGGCTAAAGATAGAGTGCCAGAGTGCCCAGTTCACTCCCAGCTCACTCCCAGTTCAGAAGGTGCTTCCTCCCACTCTTCCAATGAAATTAGTTTAGATTATTCTTTCCGTTTACCAACTTCCGTCCACCATATTCCCTTTCTTAAGGGGGCAACATCAACCGGTCACAGGAGACTGGATGAGATATCTGCAGATCCTTTCCCCACCATACTGGGATTCTGTGAAATCACTTGCAGAGCGCAGCTGTGGAACTCTGCTATGCGAAGCAATGAAACTAAGTGCTTGATGTGGTTTTCCATTTCTTTCTTTGTTGGGATTGTTTGTTTGTTTGTTTGTTTTTTATTGTTATTTATTTATGTGGGCATTGGGTTTTGTTCGGTTTGGTGTGTTTTGGTGGTTTTCTTTTTAACAGTTCAGACTTTGTACTGAGGAAACTATATATTGATTACTTCAAAAAAGCATTTTGGTGGGCAGCTTCTGGTCTTCAAGAGCTCATGCAACTCCTCTTTTCTAGTGAGTAAGGAAAATTTGTTCAAAATAAGCCATTCTGTGACTACAATTTATGAGTATTTTGCACCAAAGCAGCTGGAAATGAGTACTCAGGAGTGAGGGATTGAAGTGGATGGATCATTGGTTTGATCTAATATAGCCATCCTCATGTGCTTTTTTATTTTTATTGGAGTCTATACAGTGGTCAAATTAAGTTGTGAATTTTGTGGCTATCTTAATGACTTGGTTCCAAGCCAATGCCTTCCTGTCTGTCTGCATGGCACGTTCACAGTGGAGCTGGTGGTTGCAGCACTGAGCTCTTCAAAGCTGTTCACCTGCAGCTTTCCCAGGCTCTGGGAACCTTTCCCCTTTTCTTGGCTGGGCATCAGGTATTTCCTCTGGACACGAGCAGCTTTTGTCCAGTGGTAGGGTTGGAAGGGTAAGGCCCAAAAGCCTCCTCCCTCCCCCCTGTAAAGTAAAGGGAAAGAAAATTGAAGGGAAAGGAAAAAAAAACTCACAGCTGAATTAGCAAAGCAGTGGAGCTGTATATTTACAAAGCAATATAGGATATGCAGGGAAATATATACAAATTTACAATATTTAAAATATATACAAAGATATACAATAAAGTAGCACAGAAATGAGAGTTTCCTCCTCTGCTGAGGGGGTTCCCCACCTCCGCTCTCCCCTCTCTTCCCCCTTACCCCAGAGCAGGTTAGAAAGAGAGACAAAGAGAAAAAAGGTTAGAAGCAGTTGTGTTAATTGGAAAGCAGTTAATACAGGCCTTATCAGTTTCAAGGCCAAAGCCTTGGCCGAAAGCCTAGCACAGAGAGCTGCTGCTCGGCGGAGGAGCGGAAGGGAGACTAAAGATAAAAGTGCCGGAGTGCCCAGGATACCCTCCTGCACTCCCAGTTCAGAAGGTGCTTCCTCCCACTCTTCCAATGAAATTAGTTTAGATTATTCTTTCCGTTTACCAACTTCCGTCCACCATATTCCCTTTCTTAAGGGCACAGCCTCAAACGGTCACAGTCCACCCCTTCTAAACAATTTCATTGGCCGTTTATACTGTCCATCCAATCCAAAATGATATTTACAGTTCGTGAGTAAAGTTCATAGTCCATTCCGGCTATGCTCAGATGTAGATGATTCAAAAGTCCAAGAAAATCAGAAAATGAGAAAAATGGAAAACAGTTCATTTCTTCGCCGACGAAGCGAAGAAAAGGGAAACAGGGAATCTCAGGGTCCATGCACCGTAGATTTCCTTGTTGATTCTTCCTTTGGCCGCGATGTAGCTGTACAGCAGTTTGAAGTTAACCTCTTTCACCTAAAGTTAAATTTATTTCTGGAATACACTGAATTTCACCATTTTCTTGCATTACCCAATAAGTGTGACCCAGACCTTCAGCTGAAACCACCCCTCGGACAGGTCTAGCCTCTCCTGAGGGTGAAAATACCCAAACAGTTTTACCTAACAGATTCTTTTCTCTAACAACAGGAACTCTATCACCTTCTGCTTTCCGTAGCAAATCTGAATGTGCAGGTCCAGCTCGGTTCACTGAACCTCTACTATTTACCAGCCAGGTTGCTTGTGCTAAATGTTTTTCCCAGTTTTTCAAAGATCCATCCCCAATGGCTTTAAGAGTGGTCTTCAACAAACCGTTGTAGCGTTCAATCTTCCCTGAAGCTGGTGCATAGAAGGGAATATGGAATATCCACTCAATACTGTGCTCTTTTGCCCAGTTCTTTACAAGGTTGTTCTTGAAATGAGTTCCGTTGTCTGACTCAATCCTCTCTGGAGTTCCGTGTCTCCACAGGATCTGTCTCTCCAGACCGAGAATGGTGTTGCGTGCAGTTGCATGTGGAACTGGATAAGTTTCCAACCATCCAGTGTTTGCCTCTACCATAGTAAGCACGTATTGCTTACCAGAACGAGAACGTGGTAGAGTGATGTAGTCAATCTGCCAAGCTTCACCATACTTGTACTTGGACCATCTGTCACCATACCACAAGGGCTTAAGTCGTTTTGCCTGCTTAATAGCAGCACAAATGTCACAATCATGGATGACTTGTGTGATAGCATCCATGGAAATGTCTATGGATCTGTCACGAGCCCATTGGTATGTTGCATCTCTGCCTTGACATCCTGACGAGTCGTGAGCCCACCGAGCTAAGAATATCTCACCTCGGTGTTTCCAGTCGAGATCAAGATTAGAGTCCATGTCTACTTGAGAAACTCTTGCAGCTAGATCTTTAAAACAAACCTTCTCTTCCTCCTCAGCAGGATTTCTTAGTGTAGAGGGCCCCTCACCAGGATCAGTCTCCAGCTCTTCTCCATCATCTTTGGTCTTTGCACTTCTAGTCTTTAAAACAGCCATCTTAACTGGAGCTGTGTTTGAATTTGCAGCCACCTTAATGGATGCTGACAGGTCCTGAGATAAATCAGCTGCTGGGGCATTGACTTCCGGTCCCACCGAGAGATTGGGCGGAAATGACGTTGCTCCGTTAATGGCCGACGGAGAAGAAGGAAGAGGAGAAGGAGTAGACGCCATGTTGATACCAGCCGCTGCCCTTGGCAGCTTGCCAGAATCAGTAGCAAAGTCATTTAGAGCTGCTTTGCCAATTAACTTTTTAGCCCTCTTTTTAACTGACAGAGATTCCCCACATTCCTCATTGCTAGATGACTCTGGGACTGATTCAGAGCCACGGCGTTTTCTTTTTGATCTAGTTTTAATAACAAAACACGCCCTGGACACCTTTCTCTCTCGCCACAAGGAATACAGAGAATGCACATTAGTTATCACCAGCAGCAGAATTATACACATCACATAAATCACCTTTGGATCCCAGGCATCACCTAAAGTTACTCTCTCCTCAGGCGGAATCCTAAAACCCTTTATCTCAATTGGGAGAGTGGTGGAGGTAACATTTCTGTATCTCGCTGGCCATAATAAATCAATACATTTTCCATACCATAGTCTAACTCTATACATAACCCACATATAAATTGTCCGCACCAAATATTTACCCAGGTAATCCAAAATCAAACCCAAACAATATCTGTAAACCAGAGCCCCCAAAATTGAGAAGAATAGCCGTTCTACAAACCACAACACCTTCATGTTTGCTAATTCAGCTAGAAAACACTAAATCAATCAAGTAATAAATTAAACTAATTATCCGCTCCACGTTGGGCGCCAAGAAAAAAAAAAAATGTCGTAGGGTTGGAAGGGTAAGGCCAAAAAGCCTCCTCCCTCCCCCCTGTAAAGTAAAGGGAAAGAAAATTGAAGGGAAAGGAAAAAAAACTCACAGCTGAATTAGCAAAGCAGTGGAGCTGTATATTTACAAAGCAATATAGGATATGCAGGGAAATATATACAAATTTACAATATTTACAATATATACAAAGATATACAATAAAGTAGCACAGAAATGAGAGTTCCCCCCTCTGCTGAGGGGGTTCCCCACCTCCGCTCTCCCCTCTCTTACCCCTTTCCCCAGAGCGGGTTAGAAAGAGAGAGAAAGAGAAAAAAGGTTAGAAGCACTTGTGTTAATTGGAAAGCAGTTAATACAGGCCTTATCAGTTTCAAGGCCAAAGCCTTGGCAGAAAGCCCAGCACAGAGAGCTGCTGCTCGGCGGAGGAGCGGAAGGGAGACTAAAGATAAAAGTGCCGGAGTGCCCAGGGTACCCTCCTGCACTCCCAGTTCAGAAGGTGCTTCCTCCCACTCTACGAATGAAATTAGTTTAGATCCTTCTTTTTGTTTAACAACGTCCGTCCACCATATTCCCTTTCTTAAAGGCACAGCCTCAAACGGTCACACCCTTCCACTATTTTTTCTGTCATCTGAGCCATTTGTGGCTCAGGGCATTGAGAGAAGAGTGAGATGGCACATCATGAGAGCTGCTAGGCCTTAGAATCATAGAATCTCAGAATTGTTTTAGTTGAAAGAGAGCTTTCAGGTCATCAGGTCCAGACAGTAACCTGGCTCTGCCTTACTCTTACGTCCACAATATCTGAGGCAAATGGCCAGAAGAGATGTTCGTGGCTTCCTTGTCCATTCGGACATCTCATCATCTCTTCTGCAAATGGTGCCCAAAGCTGGCTTGTGTTGGAAATAGTCTGATCTTTGGGATGATGGCTGGGATACAGCAGCTTGTGTCAGAAGTGATTGTCTGCATGAGAGTTGTGCTGGCATTGTGTCCCACTGCCTGTTTTTGAGCCTCTCCAAAGACATTTGGCCCCACTTACCCTGCAAAAATAGATGATGTGCATTGGAGATTCCTGATCAGAGTACTTTTAATCCTGGTGTTTCTTTGCCAAAGCAGCTCCAGCCTTCCTAAATGTACTCCCTCTGCTAACATTTGGATTCTCTTCACCTTCTGTTGTGAGTGGGCAGGTGAGACCATGCGTGGTGATTACTTGGGCAATCTCCCAAGTGCATAGTGTGTCCATAATATCCATGCCCTGCACATCCTGCTGCCAGTCCAGGAAAGCTGCTAAGCCATTAACTTTGCAAAAACTTGGCTGATTGAAGCTGCTTGGTGCTAGCACTGCTCTCACCACTCAGGGTGGTGGGAGAGTAGCTAAAGCATTTTGGACATCATGTGAATATCTCAGATAAACTGTCTCAAAGCCACGAGGTATTTAGCTGGCTTGTGTATCTGATCCCAATTAATAAGGATTTCTTTAAAAATGCACCAGCATTAGACACTCTTTAATGTTGTCAGAGTGTTCTAACAAAATGGGACTTTGACCTCTGTTAGTCTTCAAATTACTGTTGAACTCATCAGCCATTCTCACTCATATTCAAGAGATGGAGCTCACTGAAGCATTAACTCCCTACGAATGTCCTGAAAACAGGGAATTGAGGCTTTTTATGGGCTACTGGAGAACCCCATGGAAGACTGAAATGATATATAGATGTGTTTAAAAGATGCATTGAAGTGGTGCTAAAGGTCATGGCATAGCACCAGACTTGGTCAAATTAGATAGTGGTTGGACTCAATGATCTTAAAGGTCTTTTCCAAGCAAAATGATCTTCTGATTCTATGATTGAAAGCATCAAAGAGTAAGAATTCAGACTTTGTTTGTGCTGATGTTCCCCAAAGTACTTGTTTGGGCTACACTGAGACACCAGATTACATTTTTCCCCTCATCACAGGATCCATTACATGCACCTGACTAAATGAATGATCCTCCAGCTAACAAACAGGACAGCATCAGGTTTGGCAGAGCAGTTGGGAAGTGCCTTCAAACCAGGCTCTATGCTTCACAGGGTTTTGGTTTCAAAGGCAGATGTGAAAAAAAAAAGAAAAAAAAAATAGACCCAAACCAACCCACAGAAGGAGTCATTTTTTGGTGCCTTGGCCTAGAAGGCAGCACTGAAGCTAAAAGCTCTATTAATGAGTTCCAATTTACCAAGGCTGAATCTTTCCCTGAGGATTGCTCATGTTCTGTGGAATTACAGGGTTTGGAGAAGTAATATTTTTCTCCTTTATTTCTCCCTTCTGCACTTTTCCTGGTGCAAGCAGGCAAAGCAGAAGCAAAGCTCTGGCAGAGGCTGGAGAGATGTGAGAAAGCTCAAGAGCTGCATGGCAATGTGGCTCTGTGAGACTGGGAGATGTGCAGGCACAGCAGGATGTGGTCTAAGGAGATGGGTGATGCTCCCAGGCTTCAGAAATTATAAATGTCAGCAGAAGAAACCAGTACTGGTTGTCTGTCCTCTTGTGACCGTTTGAGGCTGCGCCTTTAAGAAAGGGACACTGTGACTGAATGTTTTATAAACAAAGGACAGGTCAAAACGAATTTCATTGGTGGATTGGTAGAGTACTGCCTTAAGCTTTTGTGACCGTTTGAGGCTGTGCCTTTAAGAAAGGGAATATGGTGGACGGAAGTTGGTAAACGGAAAGAATAATCTAAACTAATTTCATTGGAAGAGTGGGAGGAAGCACCTTCTGAACTGGGAGTGAACTGAGCATTTCCAGCACTTCTCTGTCAGTCTTGCTTCTGCCTCTCCACGGTGCAGCAGCTCTCTGTCTGTGCTGGGCTTTCTGCCAAGGCTTCGGCCTTCAAACTGACAAACTTGATAAGGCCTGTATTAACTGCTTTCCAATTAACACAAAACTGCTTTTAACTTCTTTCTTTCTCTCTCTTTCTCTTTCTATCCCATTCTGGGGAAAGGGGGGGAGAGAGGGGAGAGCGGAGGTGGGCAACCCCCTCTGCCGAGGGGGGTTACTCTCATTTCTGTGTTACTCTGTTATATATCTTTGTATATATTGTAGATATTGTAAATTTGTAAATATTCCCCTGCAAATCCTACACTGCTTTGTAAATATAGCTCCACTGCCTTGCTAATTCAGCTTGTGAGTTTTTTTTTTCCTTTCCCTTCAATTTTTCTTTCCCTTTACTTTACAAGGGGGAAGGGAGGAGGCTTTTTGGCCTTACCCTTCCACCCCACCACATTTTTTTTATTGGCGTACCCAACGTGCGGCAGATAATTAGTTTAATTTATTACTTGATTGATTTAGTGTTTTCTAGCTGAATTAGCAAACATGAAGGTGTTGTGGTTTGTGGAGCGATTATTCTTTTCAATTTTTGGGGCTCTGGTTTACAGATATTGTTTGGGTTTGATTTTGGATTACCTGGGTAAATATTTGGTGCGGACAATTTATATGTGGGTTATGTATAGAGTTAAATTATGGTATGGAAAATGTATTAATTTATTATGGCCAGTGAGATACAGGAATGTTACCTCCACCACTCTCCCAATTGAGATAAAGGGTTTTAAGATTCCGCCTGAGGAGAGAGTAACTTTAGGTGATGCCTGGGATCCAAAAGTGATTTATTTGATGTGTATAATCCTGCTTTCAGTGATAATTAACGTGTATCTGCTGGTCTCTTTGCGGCGAGAGAGAAAGGTGTCCAGGGCGTGTTTTGTTATTAAAACTAGATCAAAAAGAAAACGTCGTGGCTCTAGGTCAGTCCCAGAGACATCTAGTGACGAGGACTGTGGAGAACCCGTGTCAGTTAAAAAGAAGGCTAAAAAGTTAATTGGTAAAGCAGCTCTAAATGACTTTGCTGATTCTGGCATGCAGCCAAGGGCATCGGCTGGAATCAACATGGCGCCTACTCCTTCACCTACTCCTTCTCCTCCTTCTTCTTCCCCATCGGCCATTAATGGAGCAACGTCACTTCCACCCACTCCCTCGGTGGGACCGGAAGTCACTGCCCCAGCAGCTGATTTATCTCAGGACCTGTCAGCTACCATTAAGGTGGCTGTAAATTCAAACACAGCTCCAGTTAAGGTGGCTCCTTTAAAGACTAGAAGTGGAAAAGCCCAAGATGGAGAAGAAGAGGTGGAGACTGATCCTGGTGAGGGGCCCTCTACTCTAAAAGATCCTGCTCAGGAGGAAGAGAAGGTTTGTTTTAAAGATCTAGCTAACCTAGTGAGATCAAAGCAGGATAGAGATGAAGTTAGGAAAGCAGCTGGCAAAGGTGGTTCTCAGCTTAAAGGGATCCTTAGGAGAATGACAGCAGGATTATATGGGCAAAGAATTCAGGGAGACGAGGAGGAAGATGATATTTCAGAGTGTTCTTCTCCACGGGAGGAATTGCGAAATGTCCGTAAAGATTTCACCAGGGCAGATAAGGAGCCAGTTCTAGCTTGGCTTAGTAGGTGTTATGATACAGGTGCTTCAGCTCTAACAGTTGGAGACAAGTCAGCAGCTCAGTTAGGAACTCTCTCAAGGGACAATGGAAAAGATAGACATCTAGGCGAAGCTCTCGGTAAGGTTAATCTGTGGATACGCCTTTTAATAGCGGTTGCCCTGAGATACCCTTCCCGAGATGATCTCCCATGGAATCCTAAACCCTGGACTACCATAGATGAGGGAATTAAGCGCTTGAGAGAATTTGCTGTTAGAGAGCTACTCTATGGTGAACATGAAACTCTGAATCCTGATGATATTCCTGTGGGTATTGGTCTTGCTAAAAAGATCATCAAACTTGCTCCTTCTAATTATGCAAACATTCTGGCAAGCAGAATTGTGTCAAGAATTATGGTGGAGCTTCTCCTACGGTTGGCCAATTCAGTGATCAAATGAGACAATTGGAGGATAGCATGACACGTGGTTCTTTGGTTTCAGCCATTAAAACGATGTCTGGTGATATTCAGAATTGCATAAGAGAGTTAAAAGATTCCATATACCAATTGGCACAGAGGGATAATTTCAATTCTTCCTCCAGGTGGGTACAAGTTTCATCTGTGAGGAATACACGTCCTCCAAGGAGGTCATTCCAAAACAGGACATTCCAAAACAGGTCATTCCAAAACAGACCACCAAGGCAATCACGTAGAACTATTTGGATAACTCTGCGTGATCAGTTTGGTGAGAACATGAACTGCTGGGATGGCCAACCAACTGCTAATCTTTTCAGGAGACTGAGGGAATTGCAAAGTGGCAGAACCCGAGGTAGCAATACCAGAAGGGTAGCTGTTACTTCCACAGTTCCCCAGAACGACTCTTATGGCTCCAACAGTGGCTCCAGTTATAACATGCAAAGTTATAACCCTGCAAACTATGTGCAATGCACATGTGCGCATGTTCCCCATAACTAGGGGTGCCCTGCCTCCCGCCAGGGGGAGGAGAGGGATAACAGAGATAATAGAATCTATTGGGATGTGTACATCCAGTGGCCTGGCACTTCACAATTTCGGAAGTACAGGGCCTTGGTTGACACAGGAGCTCAGTGCACCATAATGCCATCAAATTATCAGGGATCAGAGTCTATAACTATTCTGGGAGTCACTGGTGGATCTCAAGAGTTAAGTAAGGTAGAGGTTAATATAAGTTTAACTGGTAAACAATGGAGGAAGCATACAGTTGTGACCGGACCTGACGCACCTTGTATTTTAGGAATTGATTTTCTGAGAGAAGGGCGTTTCAAAGACCCTAGAGGTTACAAATGGGCTTTTGGAGTAGCTTCTATAGAAATTGATGGACAAAAATTGAAGCTATCTGCCAGACCCGAACTTTCTGATGAATCTGCAGTTGTGGGACAACATAAGATATGGGACATTAAATTGCCGGTTGCTTCTCAGACTGTGCATCACAGACAATACAGAACCAACCGTGACTCTTTGTTGCCCATTCAGAATCTGATTCGTCAGTTGGAAAGTCAGAAAGTCGTCAGCAAAACTCATTCACCTTTCAACAGTCCAGTGTGGCCTGTGCGGAAGCAGAATGGAGATTGGCGTCTGACGGTAGACTACCGAGCCCTGAATGAAGTAACATCACCTATGAGTGCAGCAGTACCAGACATGATGGAACTACAGTATGAGCTGGAATCCAAAGAGGCCAATTGGTATGCTACCATAGACATTGCTAATGCATTTTTCTCTATTCCCATAGCAGAGGAATGCAGGCCTCAGTTTGCTTTCACCTGGAGAGGAATCCAGTACACTTTCAACAGACTGCCAATGGGCTGGATCCACAGCTCAAGCATCTGTCATGCAGTGATCCACGATGCTCTGGAGAAAGGCGGTGCTCCAGAACACATCCAGTTCATCGATGATATCATCGTCTGGGGTAAAACTGCTGAGGAAGTCTTCGAGAAAGGTAACAAAATCATTGACATTCTTCTGAATGCAGGTTTTGCCATCAAACGAGACAAAGTGAAAGGACCTACCACAGAGATTCAGTTTCTGGGAGTGCGATGGCAGGATGGATGCCGACACATTCCAGTGGATGTGGTAAACAGAGTCTCCACCATGGCAAGTCCCACAAACGAGCAAGAGACCCTACGTTTCCTGGGAATAGTGGGATTTTGGAGACTGCACATTCCTGGATACAGTCAGATTGTGAAACCTCTGTATGATGTGACTCGAAAGAGAAACCATTTCCACTGGGGACCTGAACAACAAGCAGCCTTTGACCAGATAAAGCAAGAGGTGATTCAAGCAATGGGTCTGGGACCTGTCCGAGATGGTCCAGACACTAAGAACATTTTGTACACGGCTGCAAGTGACAATGGTCCAACCTGGTGCTTGTGGCAAAAAGCTCCAGGTGAGACACGTGGACGACCTCTTGGTTTCTGGAGTCGAGGTTACAGAGGTTCAGAGGCTAATTACACTCCAACAGAGAAAGAAATTCTAGCTGCCTATGAAGGAGTAAAAGCATCTTCTGAAGTGATTGGAACTGAATCACAACTTCTCTTAGCTCCCAGATTACCAGTTTTGAATTGGATGTTCAAAGGCAAAGGCTCCACACCACATCATGCCACAGACTCAACATGGTCTAAGTGGATGGCTCTGATAACACAGAGAGCTCGAATGGGAAATCTTGAAAGACCTGGTCTAGTGGAGGTGATCTCAAGTTGGCCTGAAGGCATCAACTGTGCTAAACCTCCAGAGGAGAAAGTAACTCGTGCTGAGGAAGCTCCTCCTTACAATGACCTCTCTGATGATGAAAAGAAATATGCTTTGTTCACAGACGGTTCCTGTTGTCTTGTTGGAAACAAGCGAAGGTGGAAGTCTGCAGTGTGGAGTCCAACACGCCGAGTTGCAGAGGCGAAAGATGGAGAAGGAGAATCCAGTCAGTTCGCAGAGGTAAAAGCTGTCCAGCTAGCTCTCGACGTAGCTGAACGTGAGAGATGGCCAAAGCTTTATCTCTACACCGACTCATGGATGGTAGCCAATGCTCTATGGGGTTGGCTAAAGAACTGGAAGAAGAGTGGTTGGCAGAGAAAAGGAAAACCCATTTGGGCAGCCAACCTGTGGCAGGACATTGCTGATCGAATCGAGAGAATTCCAGTGAAAGTGGGACACATTGATGCTGACATTCCTAAGAGCAAAGCTACTGAGGAACAGCAACACAACCATCAGGCAGATCTAGCTGCAAGAGTTTCTCAAGTAGACATGGACTCTAATCTTGATCTCGACTGGAAACACCGAGGTGAGATATTCTTAGCTCGGTGGGCTCATGATTCGTCAGGACATCAAGGCAGAGATGCAACATACCAATGGGCTCGTGACAGATCCATAGACATTTCCATGGATGCTATCACGCAAGTCATCCATGACTGTGACATTTGTGCTGCTATTAAGCAGGCAAAACGACTTAAGCCCTTGTGGTATGGTGACAGATGGTCCAAGTACAAGTATGGTGAAGCTTGGCAGATTGACTACATCACTCTACCACGTTCTCGTTCTGGTAAGCAATACGTGCTTACTATGGTAGAGGCAAACACTGGATGGTTGGAAACTTATCCAGTTCCACATGCAACTGCACGCAACACCATTCTCGGTCTGGAGAGACAGATCCTGTGGAGACACGGAACTCCAGAGAGGATCGAGTCAGACAACGGAACTCATTTCAAGAACAACCTTGTAAAGAACTGGGCAAAAGAGCATGGTATTGAGTGGATATTCCACATTCCCTACTATGCACCAGCTTCAGGGAAGATTGAACGCTACAACGGTTTGTTGAAGACCACTCTCAAAGCCATGGGAGGTGGATCTTTGAAAAACTGGGAAAAACATTTAGCACAAGCAACCTGGCTGGTAAATAGTAGAGGTTCAGTGAACTGAGCTGGACCTGCACATTCAGATTTGCTACGGAAAGTAGAAGGTGATAGAGTTCCTGTTATTAGAGAGAAGACTCTGTTAGGTAAAACTGTTTGGGTATTTTCACCCTCAGGAGAGGCTAAACCTGTCCGAGGGGTGGTTTCAGCTGAAGGTCCGGGTCACACTTATTGGGTAATGCAAGAGAATGGTGAAATTCAGTGTATTCCACAAAGAAATTTAACTTTGGCTGAAAGAGGTTAATTTCGAACTGTTGTATAGGTACATCGCGTCCGAAGGAAGAATCAACGAGGAATCTACGGTGCATGAACCCTGAGATCCCTGAGAGCCCTGAGTCAACTAAGAGACCCTGAGAATCCCTGTTTCCCTTTTCTTCGCTTTGTCGGCGAAGAAATGAACTGTTTTCCATTTTTCTCATTTTCTGATTTTCTTGGACTTTTGAATCATCTACATCTGAGCATAGCCGGAATGGACTATGAACTTTACTCACGAACTGTAAATATCGTTTTGGATTGGATGGACAGTATAAACGGCCAATGAAATTGTTTAGAAGGGGTGGACTGTGACCGTTTGAGGCTGTGCCTTTAAGAAAGGGGAATATGGTGGACGGAAGTTGGTAAACGGAAAGAATAATCTAAACTAATTTCATTGGAAGAGTGGGAGGAAGCACCTTCTGAACTGGGAGTGAACTGAGCATTTCCAGCACTTCTCTGTCAGTCTTGCTTCCGCCTCTCCACGGTGCAGCAGCTCTCTGTCTGTGCTGGGCTTTCTGCCAAGGCTTCGGCCTTCAAACTGACAAACTTGATAAGGCCTGTATTAACTGCTTTCCAATTAACACAAAACTGCTTTTAACTTCTTTCTTTCTCTCTCTTTCTCTTTCTATCCCATTCTGGGGAAAGGGGGGGAGAGAGGGGAGAGCGGAGGTGGGGAACCCCCTCTGCCGAGGGGGGTTACTCTCATTTCTGTGTTACTCTGTTATATATCTTTGTATATATTGTAGATATTGTAAATTTGTAAATATTCCCCTGCAAATCCTACACTGTTTTGTAAATATAGCTCCACTGCCTTGCTAATTCAGCTTGTGAGTTTTTTTTTCCTTTCCCTTCAATTTTTCTTTCCCTTTACTTTACAAGGGGGAAGGGAGGAGGCTTCTTGGCCTTACCCTTCCACCCCACCACAGCTTTGATTCCAGCTGAGACTTTTCTCAGTCTTACACCTTTTCCCTCCTCCTTTCGCAGCTTGCGGCTTCTAGGCTTTCTGCCAGAGTGACCTTGGACTGATAAGCGTGAGGCCTGCAAAACTTACTAACATTTTTCTCTGCTTTCAATTAACAACTGCTCCTTTTCTCTCTTTCTAACCCTCTCTGGGGAAAAAGGGGAGAGAAGGGGGTACGGGGGGCGGAGCCCTCCTCCTGGTGGGGGAGGGGAATATCATTCCTGTGTTACTTTGCTGTATATTTCTGTGTATATATTGTCAATACTGTAAATTGTGTATATATCCCCCTGCATTTCCTAAACAGTTTGTAAATATAGCACATTCCTTTGCTCATCTGGCTGTGGTTAGCTGTGGTAATTTCTTTCCTTCACATTGTGGGGGGGAGAAGGCAGAGGCCTTCCCCTCAACCCGCAACACCTCTGGTTAATAGCAGACTTTCTGCAAGCCAGGAGGATGGAGGCAGATCCCAGGGAAGCATGAACAAGGATATGGATTAATCTGTTGGGTGTAGTGGATATGCCCTCAGAAACGCGCGGCAGATCCATCAATGAAAATATAAGTTTATTTATATATATATATGTACAAACTCTGTAATGGGGTATTTACAATCACCCTTCACAGGTATCAATATTTGGTTAGTGGAACTATCTTTACAGAATGTTATGTATGGGCATTTAAATAAAAAATGATTCATAGAACTTATAATCGAAACTGAGTCAGAGAGTGGCAGGGGAGGGGTTGGTCAGTGACCGGCAACCCTCCACCCGGAGCAATATAAATGCTATCCTAACTGAAGCTCTGTAAAGAAGGGCTTGGCTTACTCACAAGCTGAGAACTTCGTGGAGTCTTTCCTTAATAATGTTTGTAGTCCAGAGAACGTGGCACGGATGTGCCGTAATAAGGAGACAGGAAATGGCGCCGGCCGCGTGGCCGCACCGCATGGCTCTGCTGTTCACTCCCAGGATACAAAAGGTTCTTCGCTCGGAGGGGGGGCAGTGGCAGGTCAGCAACACTGGTTCACACGGTCTACCAGGTTTTCTCCTATAGTGATGGATCACGCAGCGGTTGATCCCACGGAGTGCCGTCCACGGCACCGCACGCAGCTGGGTGACGGTGGCAAAAGGACCACGAGGCCTCCTGAAGCACTGGCACGCGCACACACAGGCTCCAACACCGAGGTGGGGGGGCTCATTTACCAAAAGACCCCTATTTACCATTTGCCCCAGTGAATACTGGTCCAATAAGCATCTGTTGCTAACGCAAAGATTAACCAATGAACTGACACCTACCAAATATGGCCTAAGTATATGCTATACCCAGGGAAACAAACATATAGCCTGCCTCTTGTACTACAGGGGTGAGACCACGCCCAGGTAGGCTGTTTACCTGGACTCAGTGGCGCCAGGATCCCCCCTGCTGCCTCCAGAAAGGAGGGGGAACAAAGGAGGGTTAACACACAGAGAAATATATCCTACACAAATGTTTTGGGCACAATCCTGACCATAAGCATCCTTCACTACATTCCACCCCCTGCTTATGGGCAAGTATATGTGGGCAAATATTACTCTATAATTAAACTCTACCAAAGATGAATTAAACATTATATAGAAACATCACAAGAACATCATACATATATATATATATCTCAGAAGTGTACAACTGTACTCTAAACAAAGCATGTTACAACACAGGATAGAACTCGTTAATCCTAAGGTCAGTATCGGTGACCTTAGTGATTTCTAGTCTCCACCCCCTGACCGGTGGTGGACCCCTGTTACTCCCGAGACGGGTCTTCCTTTCCAAGTTAATCTGTCCACTGGAACCGTTGTCACTCTGTGGAGAAACAAAACTGGCCATGGTGTTTAAAGCCGGGCTTGACAGTTAGTAATTTGGAACGACCCACCAAGCACTTATGCGATGAGTTTTCCCATTGATGTCAGTAGCCTCCCAAGCGTATAGACCCCTGGGCTTAGCCAGTGTCATGGGTACAATCCCAATAGAAGGCAGTTTCACTAACACTGGTTGGCCCACCTGCATCTGTGTTACTGAATGTGGGTGTTCATCCTTTGCCTCCCCTGGCATGTGGCTGACATCCCTAACTGGGTCAGCAGGGCAAAATGCCTTGACTTTGGGGCTGCCATAATTCCCCCATCGGTTGTTTACAATGAAAACTGCAGAAGGCAGGCGTTTGTCCCAATTACTCCTTGAAACATTTGCATGTTTCTTAATGAGGCCATTTGCCCTTTCCACTATGCCATTTGCCTGGGGATAATATGGAGTATGAAATGCCCATTTGACTCCTTCCCCTCGGGCCCAGTCTTGCACTGAGGCTGAGGTGAAATGTGAACCATTATCACTCTGAATATGTTCAGGCATAGGCAGAATGCTGAACCAATCCTTTAGAGTTTCAATGGTTTGAGCTCCTGAAGCAGTGCTAGTAGCAGTGGCCATGACTAAGCCTGAAACCACTTCTACCCCTACCAGTATGTATTTTTTCCCATGTGAGGGTCGGAGGGGACCAACATAATCAATTTGCCATGTGCTCCATAGCACTTTGTCTTTCTTGATATGCTGGGCTGGAACCAGACTGGGATGGTTAGCTTTTAATCTGATCTGGCACTGAGGGCAGGCTGAAACAATGGTTTCGCATGTGGTCAAAGAAACTGGCCACCCTCTGGATCTGCATTCGTAGTAAAGGTCTGACTTACCTGAGTGACCTCTTTTAATATGTAGCCACTCAGCCAGTCGCTCCCACTCCTTTCCCTCACGATCAACTACACTGATTTTTGCTAAGTGATCTACTTGTTGATTCCAAGTAGTGGCAGGGGTTTGCTTCCTGGAGTGTCCCTTTACCCATCCTACTTTGATAGTCCTGGCTCGACTTATCTCTAGTAGTCTTTGCCAGTCGGTTGCCCTCCAAACTGGGGTATTGCCAACTATCCACTGATTTGCTTCCCACTGGCAAATCCATTCTGTGGCACCTTTGAAAGTAGCATATGAATCGGTGTATATGGTCTCTGCACCATTTTCCACAGCTAGCATAAGGGCACGCAGTTCTCCCACTTGGGCACTGCCTTCGCCCTCTTCAATGACAGTCCTGTCTGTGCCAATCTCCAGCGCCGCGGCCTTGTAATGCCACTGTGATTCTACCCTTTGGGCGGATGCATCTGTGAACCACACTCCCTCAGTATTGGCATCGGCAGTCAATTCAGGTGCTACCTGAATAGGAGATGGCTTGTAGGGCTGGCACAGTGGGACGGTATGTGGGTTGATGGGCTGCTGCAATTTGGATACTTTTGTGGGCCCTTCTCTTAGAGGCATAAGATGAGCCATCCCTTCCAGATAGGCATACCATTTTCTCACGGTAGCCTTCTGAGCAATTCCTTCTGGTGGTGGGGTTCCATTGAAGATTGCTTTGAGCAGAGAGAATGGACCTTGCACTACCATATCCTGCGTAGTGCGCAGCTTCTCTGCCTCTTTGACAGCTCGGGTCAGAGACAGGAGTCCCTTCTCCCATTCATAGTATCTCCTTTCAGCATCTTTGAATGCTGTTGAAGAGAATAAAAGGGCTCTGTTTGGGCCTTTGGGTCCCCTTTGAAAAATCCCACAGTGGGAAGCATGTTCAGAGAAGCCCCATTCTGCCCTTAAGGGGTCATGTGGGTGCAAAGGGCCCAATTTCTGGTAAGCCTTTAATTCGTCCTTCAAAACTTTTAGGCTTTCAGTGTGCCTTGGGGTCCAGTCCCAGACTCTGTTCTTTTTAAGCAGGTCATAGAGGGGACGAGCAATTGCTGAGAAACCTGGAATATGTTTTCTCCAGTAACCCAAGGTACCCAAGAGCCGCTGAAGCTCCCTTTTGTTATTGGGAAGTTGGCCCTTTTCAATAGCCTCAAGAGCATCCTCTGGCACTGATATTGCTCCTGCTACCCACCAGGATCCAAGAAATTTAATTTCTTGGCTCGGGCCTTGACATTTGGCTCGTGGAACCTGTAACCCATTTTTGGTCAAAAGGTCCCAGATCACTGCAGCTACTGAACCCACCTTACCTTCATCATTTCCCCCGACAAAGATGTCATCTATGTACTGGTAGACACTTACATCTTTTGGGACTTCAATGGTGTCTAACAGTGCTGCTAAGGAATTGTGTGCAATGGTTCCTGAGTGCTTGTACCCCTGGGGAAGACGATTGAAGGTGTATTGGGAACCTTGCCATGTGAAAGCGAACTGTGGTTTATCCTCCTCACATAGAGGGATCATAAAGTACATGTCCTTAATGTCCAGTGAAGCCATCCAAGTATGTGACACAGCTTGGATTGCTGTCACGATGGATGTCAGGCTTGGGACTGCAGCGGTGAGAGGGGGCGTGTTGCTATTGAGCCTCCTGTAGTCAATGGTGAGTCTCCATCGTCCATCAGGTTTACGCACTGGCCACACTGGTGAGTTATAGGGTGAGTGTGTCCTGGTAATGATTTGTCTCTTTTCCAGGTCTGCAATCACCTCAGTGATGCCTTGTCTGGCTGCTGCTGGTAGGGAATACTGTGCAACACATGTGATACTCGATTTGGGTAAGGGTGGAGCAATTTGGAGAGTGCCTACCCGAGCGGTTTCGGTCCCTTTTGCTCCTACTCCATAGGAGCCAAAGCACCACAGGGTACCGTTAGGGAGATGCCACCGTTTGCCAGATAAAACATCAAATCCAAGGATGTTCTCTAGGTACGGACTCAGGGCAACTTCTACCAGGGTACTCCGCTTGTCACCAGGAAGCCACAACCTTGTTTTGGCTAAATGGCACGTATGAGGCATTCCTGTAACACCCTGTATCTTTATCCTTTTCCGGGATGGCAGGATCTTCAAGTGTTTGGCTTGTTGCACATTCAAAACACTGATTTGCGCCCCAGTGTCAATAAGGAATTTTACAGCAGTTCGAGTAGGTCCAGTGGGAATCAAAATGAAAGGCTCTGGATCCTCAGACCATTGACAGGTATTCACAAAGCGATGAGTGAGGCCTGGAACAGTCACCACTGTGTCTAGTTTTTTGGCTTTTTATCTGGGCTCTGGCGGCGAGGTATGAAGGGGTTAGCATCCTTGCTGGGTGAAACAGTTTTAGGACTGTTGCTTCCAGCTTCATTCTTCCCCTTGCCGCGGCGGTCACTTTGGTAGTTGTCCTCTTCCCAGCTGCCGGATTTATTTTGTATGCTCAGCACTACGCCTTTTAACAGTCTCATTGGTAATGACGCTATTAAGGATTCAGGTACATCCAAAGACAGTGCTAGTCGATACCATTTCTCTCTGCGTGAAGACGATCTATTAGAAGTACGCCGTTTATCTCTCCAGCAGTCGGAATTTCTCCCTCTGGGACTTCCCGAGTGACGGCGATCTGACTCCGGGCTGCTGCTTGAACCCTCAGAAGTCGCAGTAGGGGATGTCTTAGTGTGGCGCACTTCCTGCTTTTTCCCCCGCGGTGTCGCCGCGTGGTTGCCTTTGAAACCAGTATGGCGTCTGTCGCTGGGAGTCTTGGCCATGAGCGTATGATCAGAGTAGTCCAAGTCTCGGCCCTTGTGGGATAATGCCATCAGAAGCTCTTCCCAAGTTAATTGGTGTTCCCGGGAATTAGTCGAGGCCATATTCCTTTCGACTACTCGTTCAATTTCCTCCTTTTTGGCATCACATACATTTTTTAGACCCGTCGGCAGACCACAGATTAGAATTTTGAGTCGCACTGGGTTAATTGGAGCATCTAGTGGGGAAGAATATGCCCCGCGATCGTACATTGCTTGAACGCACGCCAACTTTTTAATTCGCGGCAGTGAGTTTGGCCGAACTTGTAACCCTCACTTCTGTTGGTTCGTCTCTATCTATAGGATCTAAACTTCCAGCCCAGTGAGCGATACGGGAAGTTAACGAGTGGTATCCCTCTGGACCCATGCCCAAAAATACTTCATGGCCCCATGAACAGCCTTTTGCTTCATTACGGTCCAAAATAATTGTATCCCCACCCAATTCCATAACATGATACAAAAAGTCTGTTACCGACTCGTCCGGTTTTCGTGCAAACGTCTCCTGCAGGTCCCGAAGCTTTGCTCCGCTGTACGGGTGAACAGAGGTAGTTGTTGTCCCTCGGCCACAGCAGCTGTCCGTGTATTGCTCTTTAAGAACGGGACGTAAATGCACGGCTTTCCTCCTTATGGGTTCGTCTTCCGAACTGTAATCCGTATCGTCCCGGTCAGATGGATTTCTCTCCGTTCGGTAGCTATGGGATTTTTTCCGGGCTTCGCTTCTCGGAGCACTATTGTCAGGTGAATTTAATTCACGCCCTGCTGCTGACATGCTGGACTGAACGGGTGAATCGGGACTCGCTGTTTGCAGTGTTTGGAGTCTCGGCAGGTCCATGGGGACCGTGGGTCTAAAGTCTTGTGCTACGGTGGGATTTGCTACCTTTCTGTCCTTTCCGCGAGACTGCGGTGGGGGTAATTCGTAAAAGGACTGTATGGGAGACCTGGCTCCGGGCGCGACATCGTGGTTGCGGGGCTGCTCGGGGCTAGGCGGTTGGGAGATCCCAGGAAGGCTTGAAACAGAGTCTCTGTCTGATCCCGCTAATACCTTCATAGTAGTGTTGCTTTCTTTAATTTGCAATGTTAACAAGTCATGAAGTTTATCATTTTGTGCCTCAGACTTTCCTAACTCTTTTTCCAGGAAGTTAATTTTTTTTTATCTTTTCCTCTAATGCTGTAAATTCGTCTTGTGCTCGCATTATGCAAGCCCTGATCGCAGTAACTCACTCCTCAGTTATTGCGGTTGGATCAGCGCATAGCTCGATCATGTATTCAGATAATTTCGTAGTGATTTGGTCCGGATTTGTCAGGTTTTCTATAGCCCATTGCATATCAGATCATTTTATTATGTATCCCATTCTGTAGAGATAGCCACTTATCGGATAACCCTTGCTCGCTGCGCCATTGATGTGGTGAAGATGTTATTAAATTTATGAATATGAAATATGAATTATGAAAATATTATCTTATTAATTATCAACCTATTAATAACTGATGAATCACCAACTTATATACATGTTCTAGTGCACGTTCGTGAAATGGATTCCACAAGTGGCTTAGTGTTATGATTATAACTTAATTGAACTAGTTATAGACTCTCTCTATATTTATATAACAAAGGGTGCAGTTCTGCCACTTGGCCACTAGGCGGGACGCGGGCGGCTTCTGGCTATACACAGCAATATTATAATCTTTCTATGCGTCAGCGCTTACTCTGCTAGATGCGGATACTTTGAACTGAGTGCTAGTGGATGGAAAGCACATGGAAGATATTCGATTACCTCCAGAAAACAGGGATCGGTCCTGGTCGGGGTCGGACCGTGGGGTTGGCCCTCAAAAGTCGGCTCGCACGGCAGGGCAGGACAACGGTGGCCGGTAGGTGGGCTTGGACGACGCGGCAGCAGGCAAAGCTACGGGGGTCGGCCCAACCATGGCGGTTCTTGGGGCTGATGCAAACAGCCTTGGGGAGAGAATGCGGCTGCGTTAGGTGGCGGATTCTCGTTTAGTCAGCTTAAAGGAGCAGCGGGACTCTCAGAATGGCCCCGGGTTCGGTGCAGTATAGGCACGAACAATGCCTTAGTCTTCCCTGAGATTCACAGGGCTCAGAGCGGCACACGTGGAGGCTCCTCCCGCTGCGGTGGGGCTAGGCATACATGGACTCGGTATCGATCAAGTCCCTTCTCCCCGGTAACTGGGCAGATCTTACCCTTGGGGGGTCGGTCCAGTCCTCCGGTGGTACGGTGGGCTCTCCCGGTCAGTACGACTGGCTGTAGTGACGCTGGATTCCTCAGAAACAGCGAAGTTCCTCCCTCTGGGCTTTTTAACGATGCAGAGGCTTCCAGTATGCGTGCATGTATAACAGAAGCTAATAACAATAAGCTCAATGGCAAAGGCTGCAGCTCGAGAGCACAGAGACAAAGTGAATGAGGGGGCCACTTGTTTACCAACTGGGTTGATACTTATAGTTTCCTCAAGGCTGGGCTTGACCAATGGGCACTCTCATAAACAACTGGCTTCAGCCTAAAGAAAGCCTGAAGCAAAAATTATGCCCATACTTGGTGTCAGCACGAGCGCTGCATGCGCTGGGTGCGTGCAAGCCTGGCTAATGCCTTGGCTTTTGTCTGCCTCCTGGAGGAGGGGGAACTTGCCCACATGCTGGGACAAGATTCAGTATCTGGACATAATGTGCCTTCACCACAGTTGGGTTGACAGCACTCATCTCTGGAGTGTGCAGAAAACCCAGTGGAGTTGTGGGTGAAGGACAGGAGAGACTCAAATGGGGGAAAGTGGGGCTTGGGAAGCAGAGGAAAGGTAGTGAGAGGGGCAAAGAAAATAATCTCAACAGCAGCATTTTGTGTGGCTACTCCTGTATCCTGCAGCTGTTCATTAGAAATTCTGTTTATGCCACAGGGAATTTTGGAGCCTCTGAAGCTGACACAGTTTTAATAGACACAGACATTTTGAGTGCAGCACATCTTCTATGGTATGCTAAGGAACAGGCTCCATGCAGCAGTGCCATTGATTGAAGCATTTTATCATGCTTTTTGTTATTTTGAGACCTCCTTTCTTTTATCCTAAAAAGTAATTTTTGATGTCAAAAGAAGGGCCAGTTGGATGAGCCAGGGAATTATAGGCCTGTCAGCCCGACCTTAGTGCCAGGCAAGATTATGGAACAGGTCATCTTGAGTGCAATCACACAGCACTTACAGAATGGCCAAGGGATCAGGCCCAGCCAGCATGGATTTAGGAAGGGCAGGTCCTGCCTGACCAACCTGATATCCTTCTATGATCAGGTGACCCGCCTGGTGGATGTGGGGAGGCCTGTGCATGTAGTCTACCTGGACCTCAGCAAGGCCTTTGACACCGTCTCCCATAGCAAACTCCTGGCCAAGCTGTCAGCCCATGGCTTGGATGGGAACACACTGCATTCGGTTAGGAACTGGCTGGAGGGCCGAGACCAGAGAGTGGAGGTGAATGGTGCCACATCCAGCTGGTGGCCAGTCACTAGTGGTGTGCCCCAAGGATCAGTGCTGGGCCCTGCGCTCTTTAACATCTTTATTGATGATCTGGATGAGGGCATTGAGTCCATCATCAGTAAATTTGCTGACGACACCAAGCTGGGGACAGGAGTTGATCTGCTGGAGGGTAGAGAGGCTCTGCAGAGGGTCCTCGACAGGCTGGACAGATGGGCAGAATCCAACGGCATGAGATTTAACACATCCAAGTGCTGGGTTCTGCACATTGGCCACAACAACCCCATGCAGTGCTACAGGCTGGGGTCAGAGTGGCTGGAGAGCAGCCAGGCAGAGAGGGACCTGGGGGTACTGGTTGATGGTAGGCTGAACATGAGCCTGCAGTGTGCCCAGGCAGCCAGGAGGGCCAATGGCATCCTGGCCTGCATTAAGAACTGTGTGGCCAGCAGGAGCAGGGAGGTCATTCTGCCCCTGTACACTGCAGTGGTTAGGCTGCACCTCGAGTCCTGTGTCCAGTTCTGGGCCTCTCAGTTTAGGAAGGATGTTGACTTGCTGGAACGAGTCCAGAGAAGGGCAACGAAGTTGGTGAGGGGTTTGGAACACAAGCCCTATGAGGAGAGACTGTGGGAGCTGGGGTTGCTTAGCCTGGAGAGGAGGAGACTCAGGGGTGACCTTATTACTCTCTACAACTACCTGAAGAGAGGTTGTAGACAGGCGAATATTGGTCTCTTCTCCCAGGCAGCCAGTACCAGAACAAGAGGACACAGTTTCAGCTGTGCCAGGGGAGGTTCAGGTTGGATGTTAGGAAGAAGTTCTATACAGAGAGAGTGATTACCCATTGGAATGGGCTGCCCAGGGAGGTGGTGGAGTCACCATCATTGGAGGTGTTCAGGAGGAGACTTGATGGGGTGCTTGGTGCCATGGTTTAGTTGTTTAGGTGGGTTGGATTGGTTGATGGGTTGGATGCGATGATCTTGAAGTTCTCTTCCAACCTGGTCTAGTCTAGTCTAGTCTAGTCTAGTCTAGTCTATTCGCTGTGTTTGCTCCTTAAGTGTGTAGCCCTTAAACAGTCCTTCCATGTTCTTCCTAATGTCCCCACACTTTCAACTCTGAGAGTTATCAGAGTCACAGTTTGCTTTGAAGAAGTGTGACCATTTGAGGCTGTCCCCTTAAGAAAGGGAATATGGTTTTCGGATGTTTGTAAACGAAAAGACGGATCTAAACTAATTTCATTGGTAGATTGGGGGGAAGCACCTTCTGAACTGGGAGTACAGCAGAGTTTCCTGGGCATTCCTGCACTTTTCTAGTCAGTCTGTCTTCCCTCCTTCGGTGGCTTTGCAGCTCACAGCGTTCTGGGCTTTCGGCCAAGGCTTGACCTTGAAACTGATAAACTGCAAGGCCTGTATTAACTGCTTTCCAATTAACACATAACTGCTTCTAATTTTTTTCTCCTTTCTCTCTTTCTAACCCTCTCTGGGGAAAGGGGGAAAGAAGGGGGAGCAGAGGTGGGGAACCCCCTCAGCAGAGGGGGGAACTCTCATTTCTGTGCTGCTTTGTTGTATATTTTTGTATATACTGTAAATATTGTAAATTTTGTATATTCCCCTGCATATCCTATATTGCTTTGTAAATATACAGCACCCACGGCTTTGCTCATTCATCTGTGAGTTTTTTTTTTCCTTTCCCTTCAAATTTTCTTTCCCTCTACTCACTGGGGGAGGAAGGGCCTGGCCTTTCCAACCCTACAACAAGGAGTCTAAAGCATTTCATGGAAGTGGCCATCACAGAGGTGTGAAGGAGCAGATTGCAATCACAGAATGCTAGGGATTGGAAGGGACCCGTGGCAATCATCTAGTCCAATCGTCCTGATAAAGCAGGAGCACCCACAGCAGGTTGACCAGGATCATATCCAGGTGTATTTGGAATCTCTCCAGATAAAGAGACTTCATAATCTCCCTGGGTAGCCTGTTCTAGTGCTTCAGTACCCTCACAGGAAAGAACTTTTTCCTCATGTATGATCAGCATCCAGGCTGAACAGCCCCAGGTTTCTCAGCCTTTCCTCAGAGTCAACTCCAGTCTCCTCATGATCTTCATAGCCATCTGCTGGACTTTCTTCAGTAGTTCCTTGTCTTGAACTGGGGAGCTCAGAACTAGACCCAGGACTGCAGATGTGGAGTCCGTAGGAGAGTGTAAAGAGAACCTCTTCTTAATGCACCCCTGGAAAAGACTGCCTTGGCTATAAGGGCTCATTGCTGGCTCGTGCTGACCTTGTTGTCCACCAGGACACCAGATCCTTCTCAGCAGAGCTGCTTTCCAGCCAATCAATCCCTACAAAGCAGCTCTGTGGTTCAGTGAGGAATATACTTTGTAGCACCATGAGAGTATGGAAGGTTGCTGATGGTTCCTGAGCTCCAGGTGTGCCATGGGAACTGGAAGAATCCAGATACAATTTAAAAATATATAAATGATGTATTCTACAAGAATTTAATGAAACTAGAGTTTTGCTATTAATTTTGGTGGGTTTCTTGCTGTTAAGTTTCAGATACTAAGAAATGCTAAGAAGGAGCTGGTTAGTTTGGGCTGCATCTTATCCAAGGTGCAGCAGTGAACCTATGGGAGGGAGCAGCCGCGTTGGACATGGTCATAAGCTTGGAGCTGGAGGGTTGCTGCTCCAGAGCAGAAGCCTCCTTTGGTTACCTGATGGCTAACACAATGCTTCAGTATTAAAGGTTTGGTGAGTGGGTACTCCTCAGGTATAGACATTAATAAGATCTCCTAGACTTCTCTTCTCAGAACTAAACTGCCCCAGGTATCTCAGTCTTTCTTCATAGGAAACCATGATATTTGGGCTAGGATAACAGTGGTACTGGGGCTAGGATGCTGTTCCAATTCAATGTGAGATAGCTTTTACACAGGTGATGGCATAATGTGTGGCATGGTGACATCTTTCTCCTAAAACTTCTGCAGATTGTGAAGATCAGAACAGTTGAGCCGCTGGCTTCCTGCTGTGTTGCATGCATGTGAGTGCAACACAAAGGCATCTAATGTCTCACTCCTAATTGGTGCTCTAACTGGAGTGTCTGGTAATGAGAGAGGAGGTTTTACCTATAGGACCCTCTTTGAAGCTAGTCCAAATTAATGGGCTCCTGATGATAGTTGTGTTTGTGTCTGAGATTTGTGGTGAACTATGGTGGCTGAGAATTCACCTGCTATATATCTGTGAGTGATTATGGCATGTCAGGTCATTTAGTTGTTTGGTGTGATTGATCAGGCTGTCTGAAAGGGAGCAGCTTCAATCTGGTGATGGAGTGTTCTCCAAAAAGTGCATAAGACCATCAGCTTGGTAATTGGCCTGCTCACTCCACACATCAGAAGATTTTCATAGAGGAAGGGAAAAGCTGGTGCTGGATGCACAGCAGCGCAGGTAGAGATAGGAAGATGGGGAGCGTGCAAAAGAGCTCTTAGAAGGAGAGAAGAAACATTTGAAGTTGGTTAGGCTGGTTAGGTTTTGGCTGTGTGGCACTGACAAATCTAATGTCACTGCACCCTGCTTGGATGTAGCAGCCAGGGTTCCCCAGTTTCTATAGGCTTTCCATGGATGTAAGCTTCCAGGCATGCTTAAGTCACAAGGACTGGCTACTGACCTGCCTCCTTGCCTGCTGAAGTCCAGGAGAAACCTCCTGTATGATTCTATGCTTGTTAGAGGCCCCTTGATGGATATGCTCAGTCTCCAGAACTGTCTTGGTTGCTGTGTGTGGGAAATGGATGAACTTCCCAGAAACCCCCCAGAGATGTGTTACTTTCCACAGTGATCCAGGAGATGTTAAGCACTGTGTGTTTCCCCGTTCAGACAATATTTCCTCTTTCTTATAACTTATTCAGGACAAAGAAGATTTTAAATATAAATAAAATTTAAATAATTATGGCCTGAAGCATCTGTCTGAGTTCTGCCACATGGTTATTTGCTGCTGAGGAAGCGATGATGATGGCATTTTAGGGAGGTGAGAGGTTTATATTTTTGCCTTGGAGAAAATGTGCCTGAGCTGTCTAGGACTGAAAATTACAAAGAATACCAAGAACTTCCCAGCTCTGCAGAGAAGGTCCTAAGAGTGTGTCGTGGGTTAGTAAGTTCCCCATGAGCCAGCAATGTGCCCTAGTGACCACGGCCAATGTTTTCCTGTGGTGCATTAAGAGTATGGCCAGCAGGTTGAGGGAGGTTCTCTTCCCCCTCTCCTCTGCCCTAGCCAGGTGTAGTGGGTTGAGAGGGAAGGCCTAGCTTTCCCTCCCGCACAAAAAGAAAAAAAAAATCCCACAGCTAACTCAATCAGAGAAGTGGAAGGGATGCTATATTTACAAGCAATGTGAAAATGCAGGTTGTATATATACACAATATATACAGTATTTACACTATATGTACAGAAATATACAGCAAAGGAAAAAAAAAGAATACAGGAACGAAATTCCCTCCTCCGGACAGAGGAGGGTTCCCCCCCCGTACCCCGCTCTCTCCCCCTACCTCCCTTTTTTCCCAAAAAGGGTTAGAGAGAGAAAAGACAGTTATTAAGGAAAAATGATTTTAGTAGGCCTCATGCAGGATTAGTGCTTATCTTATCCAAGGTCGCTCTGGCTAGGTGCCCAGAAGCAGGCATGCTGGAAGGGAGAGGGAAAGGAACAAACTGAGAAAAATTCCAGCTGCACTAAAACTTAAAGCTGCATTCTACCAATCTACCAATGAAATTCGTTTAGACCTGTCTTTGTTTACAAAATATTCAGCCAGAGTGTCCCAGCACTGTCCCTTTCTTAAAGGCACAGCCTCAAACGGTCACACCAGGCCACATCTGGATTACTGAGTCCAGTTCTGAGCTCCCCAGTTCAAGAGGGACAAGGAACTACTGGAGAGAGTTTAGCAGAGGCCACAAAGATGCTGAGGGGACTGGAGTATCTCTCTGGCAAAGAGAGTGTTGAGAGACCTGAGGCTGTTTAGCCTGAAGAAGAGCAGACTGAGAGGGGATCTTCTCAATGCTTGTCAGTATGTAAAAGGCAGGTGTCAAAGAGGATGGAGCCAATCTTTTTTTTGTAGAACCCAGGAACTGGGACCCAGGAAGTTCCACTTAAGGGAAAACTTCTTTACTATGAGGATGCTGGAGCCCTGGACCTGGCTGGCCAGAGAAGTTGTGGAGTGTTGTTCTCTGGAGACATTCAAATCCTACCTGGACATGATCATGGGCAACTTGTTCTGAGTGGCTCTGCTTTAGCAGGGAGTTTGGACTAGATAATCTCCATAGGTCCCTTCCAAGCCCCACCATTCCATGATTCTGTGAAAAGCTGTCTCACAAAGTCAGCATTTGGAAAACCAACCCTCACCTCCTGTCTGGAGTTGACCTGTGCATAGTTCTTTCACATGATTCAAAACACCTGGCTCTTCACTGTGGTTTAGCTCAAAACAGTTCTTGTTCATTAAATACTGTAAAATAAAAGTGAACAGAAGCCTTCCCCTCCTTCCACACCTAGTTTATCCCTTTTAAGGGGTTCAAAATATTAACCACATATCTACTCCTCCAGCAGCTTCTGCTACCGGTGACAGTGGAGCAAAGTATTTTCTTCCTTGATTTGTTTTCTATGTCCAAAAAAACCTTTAGCACTTCATAATAGGAACATGGTGAGCAGTACATCCTCAGCCATTGTGTCTCTATGGATTCATGTGACCGTTTGAGGCTGTCCCTTTAAGGAAGGGGACAATGTGGTGGAATGTTTGTAAACGAAAGACGGATCTAAACTAATTTCATTGGTGGAGAGGCAAGAGCACTGCCTTAAGTTTTGATTCCCAGTGGGACTAGTTCAGTTGTTCTTCTTTTTCCTTCCATGCGGCAGCTTGCAGCTTTCTGGGCTTTTGGCCAAACTGACCTTGAAACTGATGAACTGCAAGGCCTGTATTAACTACTTTCCAATTAACAACTGTTTTTTTTCTCTCTCTTTCTAACCCTCTCTGGGGAAAAGGGGAGAGAAGGGGGTACAGGGGTGGGGAAGCCCCTCAGCAGAGGAGGGAACCCTCATTTCTGTGTGACTTTGTTGTATATTTCTGTATATATTGTAAATACTGTAAATTCTGTACATAAACCTGCATTTCCTAAACTGCTTTGTAAATATACAGCACCCACTCCTTTGCTAATCCGGCTGTGCGTTTTTTTTTTCCCTTCAATTTTCTTCCCTCTACTCACAGGGGGGGGAAGGGCCTGGCCTTTCCCTCAACCCTACGACAATTCACCAGCCTCCTTGTAAAGCTTTGCCCTGTAGTCCCTTGCTTTGAGATTTGTAGCGGGGTGAACTTTGCATGCAAGGTGTTCTGACATTTGGTACCACAAAACATGAAAGGATTTGCTTGTAAGCTGGTTATTTCTTTGTGTGAAGCAATTCTGTGCAGCCTGGAAGAATATATAAAAGAATATGGCTGGTGTATTACCAGGAAGCAAGACTAAATAATAAATTTAAGCACTGAAAGCTCTGTATGTAAAGTAGGTTTTGCAGTGCATTATGCAAAAAGCAAGAAGGCACCGGAGAAGGAAACCACTGGAAGAAGGTGGGCTGGGAAGATGGATGATCTTGTGGACAGGCCGGATGATCTTGTGGACAGGCCAATTAGATGTGGAATGAATTCCAAGATGGTGTAACTTTTAGGGTGACCTTGGGCAAGTTGTTTCTCCATACCTACATTACCTGTGCTCTGAAAACTGCATGTGGTTTTACTGTCTTAAGGATTTCATCAGAATAAATGAATGTTCATGAATCACTCAGTAAACCTCAGCTGAGGAACATGAGAGACCTTCAGCAGCTGCATTTTACCCAGAACAAAGCAGGCAGGTACCTGGAAGCTCATGAGGGAGAGATTTCTGTAGCTTCTGCTTGCCACAATACTGAGCATCTCCTGGAGCATGTGGGGAACAAAAATATATGAGACAGACTGTCAGTTCTTCCCCTGTCTGTCTTAATGTTTGAGTTTGCCTTTGCTTTGTAAAGAGAGAGAATGAGGCAAATGGAGGTTGTGTGATTTGCCCTTGGTGCTTGAGAAAGGCCATTATTTCTTGGGTCAGACTCAGGATATCTTGACTCCAAGTTTTCTGCATGCAGATCTGAATTAGTTCCACCTGAGAGTTCAGACACAGAATCATTTAGGTTGGATGGGACCTCTGGAGGTCTGTGAACGTGGTCATTGTCCAAATGAGTTTTGAGAATGGAATTTATCCCCTGAATTTGCATTAGAAGTCCTTTAACCAATTTTGTGTGTAGCAGCATTGATCTTAGCCCAGGAGAATTTGTCTGTATCTGTGAGATCTGGGATGCTACACATCCCTACTGATGATCCCTAAGGATGTAGCACACACAGCATTTCAGAGTGAATTTTCTATCTGCTCTTTTTCAGAGATCTGCTCTGAAACTTGCCTTGAAGCACACAACTAGTAGATTTACTCTCCTTGTTCAGCTACTCCTGTTCCCAAAGTGATTGGGGATTTGTGGTGTAATCCTTTCGTTTGAGGACATTAGGAAGTTGTCACATTACAGGTAAGGTCCTGATGTTCTCCTGTCTCAGAGTCCCAGCACTCTTACAGGAACTACTTGACAAAATTAATATTTCCCTCTCTTTTTGGTGTCCCGATAAGGACTTGCACTGGCACATGTTCAGGAAGTGGTTTAATGTATTACAGCCACAGATACAACAGATTTGGGATTAACAGTGATAAGTGCACTGACTGCAAGTGATGGGGCTCAAGATTAGTAAATCCTGGGAAACTTCCAACACATTTGGAGATGTGAACCTTTGCAGTAGCTTCGACATATAACAGAAATGCAGAAAAAGTTAAGCTATGTATTGAGGGTGCAATTCTTACCAAGAAAGGTGTCCCTGTCTTGGGTGGAGTGTTGAGGAATGGCTTGAATCTAAGGGACATGGTTCTATGGAACAGCTGCTTGAACAAAGTGTGTAGGCCAGACTCTATCTTCTTGTTTACTGCTCACAGTTAGCTGGTGTGCTGATGCAGCAAGGTCACCATAGCTTTGTGGCTGTGCTTGCAGCTGCTTACAAGATAGCAGCATGTGAAACAGAGTATAAGTGAAACAAAGAACTAATTAGAGAGGAGCTTGTGAAATTGCACGTAGACCTAACTGCAAGTAGGCTGGATATTATAATGTAACCCTGGACTAATAGCCAATAGAATGATGACACTTGTGCATATTTAGCTGAGATGCTTTATAAGCCGTGCGTTTGAACAATAAAAGTTAAGCTTGCTGTGACCGTTTGAGGCTGTGCCTTTAAGAAAAGGGACAGTGCTGAGATACTCTGGCTGAATGTTTTGGAATATTAATGAAAACAATCAGATATTCTAAACTAATTTCGTTGTTAGAATGCAACTTTAAGTTTTGAGTTCAGTTGGAACTTTCCTCAGTTCGCTCCTTCCCTTCTCCCTTTCCAGCTCATCTGCTTCTGGGATCCCTGCCAGAGTGACCCTGAACAGATAAGGCCTACTAATACTCTGCTTTATTAATCTCCTGCCTTTTTCTCTCATTCTAACCCTCATTGGGGAAAAAGGGGAGAGAAGGGGGTACAGGGGGGGGAACGCTCCTCCAGAGGAGGGAATTTCGTTCCTGTATTATTGTTTTGGTTGTTTTTTTTACTTTGCTGTATATTTCTGTATATATATGTTGTAAATACTGCAAATTGTGTACATATCCTGCATTCTCCAAATTGCTTGTAAAATATAGCATTTTTTCCTTTTGCTTCTCCGGCTCGCTAGCTGTGATTTTTCTTCCTATTTGTGGGGGAGAGAAGGCTGGCCCCTTCTCTCCAAAACCACCACATTTCTTTTTGGCTGTCCCAACGTGCGGCAGATAATTAGCTTGATTTATTGCTTGCTCAAGCCGGACTAGCAAACATGAAGGTGTTTTGGATTTTGGAGCGTCTGTTCTTCTCAATTTTTGGGGTTCTGATCCACAGATATTGTTTGGGTTTGATTCTGGATTACCCAGGTAAATATTTGATGCAGAAAATTTATTTGTGGTTTATGTATAAAATCTGGCTTTTGTATGATCGCTGTCTGGGATTCTTTAGGCTTACCAGATAGAGGAATGTGACCTCTAGCACTCTCCCGATTGAGATAAGGCAGTTTAAGATTCCAGTAGGTGAAAGACTAATTTTAAGTGATGGCTGGGATCCAAAGGTGATTTATTTGATGTGTGTGAACCTGCTGCTGATGACAGTGATTGCATATTTGCTATTTTCCTTGTGTGGGGAGAGAAAAATGTCTAAGGCCTGCTTCATTATTAAGCATAGATCAAAGAAGAGGCGGTGTACCTCTGGGTCAGCCCCAGAGACATCCAGTGATGAAGAGAGGGGAGAATCTGTGTCAGTTAAAGACAAAGTTAAAAAGCCTATTGGAAAAGCTGCTTTGAACAGTTCTGTTGCTGATTCTGGCAAGCAGCCAGGGGCAGTGGCACCTCCCAACATGGCGGCTCCCCCGGCTTCAGCCGCCATTAACGAGGCAAAGTCATTCCCGCCTCCTTCCATGGGACGACCGGAAGCCCCTTCCACAGCAGCTGATCTGTTTCAAAACCTGTCAGCTTCTGTCAAGGTGGCTGCAAATTCAAACACAGCTCAAATTAAGCAAGTAGCAGTTTTAAAGACTGTGGCAAGAAATTATGGTGGAGCTCCTCCTATGGTTGGCCAATTCAGTGATCAAATGAGACAATTGGAGGATAGCATGACACGTGTTTCTTTGGTTTCAGCCATTGAAACTCTGTCTGGAAAAATTGAGAATTGCATGAAAGAGCTGAAAGATGAATTTAAAAATTCCATATACCAATTGTCACAGAGAGATAATTCTAATTCTTCCTCCAGGTGGATACAGGTTTCATCTGTGAGGAATACACGTCCTCCAAGGAGGTCATTCCAAAACAGATCAAACCAAAACAGACCAACAAGGCAGTCACGTAGGATTATTTGGATAATTGTGTGTGATCAGTTTGGTGAGAACATGAACAAATGGGATGGCCAACCAACTTCTAATCTTTTCAGGAGACTGAGGGAACTGCAAAGTGGCAGAACCCGAGGTAGCAATACCAGAAGGGTAGCTGTTACTTCCACAGTTCCCTAGAACAACTATAATAGCTTCAACAGTGGCTCCAGTTCTAACACTGCACACTGTGCTCAATGCACATGTGGGCATGTTCCCCATAACTAGGGGTGCCCTGCCTCCTGCCAGGAGGACGAGAGGGATAACAGACATAACAGAATCTATTGGAATGTGTACATCCAGTGGCCTGGCACTTCACAATTTTGGAAGTACAGGGTCTTGGTTGACACAGGAGCTCAGTGCACCATAATGCCATCAAATTATCAGGGATCAGAGTCTATAACTATTCTGGGAGTCACTGGTGGATCTCAAGAGTTAAGTAAGGTGGAGGTTAATATAAGTTTAACTGGTAAACAATGGAGGAAGCATACAGTTGTGACCGGACCTGACGCACCTTGTATTTTGGGAATTGATTTTCTGAGAGAAGGGCGTTTCAAAGACCCTAGAGGTTACAAATGGGCTTTTGGAGTAGCTTCTGTAGAAATTGATGGACAAAAACTGAAGTCGTCTGTTAGACCTGAGCTTTCTGATGAATCTGCAGTTGTGGGACAACACAAGATACAGGACATTAAATTGCCAGTTGCTTCTCAGACTGTGCATCACAGACAATACAGAACCAACCGTGACTCTTTGTTGCCCATTCAGAATCTGATTCGTCAGTTGGAGAGTCAGAAAGTCGTCAGCAAAACTCATTCACCTTTCAACAGTCCACTGTGGCCTGCGCGAAAGCAGAATGAAGACTGGCGTCTGGTGGTAGACTACCGAGCCCTAAATGAAGTGACACCACCTATGAGTGCAGCACTACCAGACATGATGGAACTCCAGTACGAGCTGGAATCCAAAGAGGCCAAATGGTATGCTACCATAGACATTGCTAATGCATTTTTCTCTATTCCCATAGCAGAGGAATGCAGGCCTCAGTTTGCTTTCACCTGGAGAGGAATCCAGTACACTTTCAACAGACTGCCAATGGGCTGGATCCACAGCCCAAGCATCTGTCATGCAGTAATCCATGATGCTCTGGAGAAAGGTGGTGCTCCAGAACACATCCAGTTCATCGATGATATCATCGTCTGGGGTAAAACTGCTGAGGAAGTCTTTGAGAAAGGTAACAAAATCATTGACATTCTTCTGAATGCAGGTTTTGCCATCAAACGAGACCAGGTGAAAGGACCTACCACAGAGATTCAGTTTCTGGGAGTGTGGTGGCAGGATGGATGCCGACACATTCCAGTGGATGTGGTAAATAGAGTCTCTACCATGGCAAATCCCACAAACAAGCAAGAGACCCTACATTTCTTGGGGATAGTGGGATTTTGGAGACTGTACATTCCTGGATACAGTCAGATTGTGAAACCTCTGTATGATGTGACTCGAAAGAGAAACCATTTCCACTGGGGAGCTGAACAACAAGCAGCCTTTGACCAGATAAAGCAAGAGGTAGTTCAAGCAATGGGTCTGGGACCTGTCCGAGATGGTCCAGACATTAAGAACATTTTGTACACGGCTGCAAGTGACAATGGTCCAACTTGGTGTTTGTGGCAAAAAGCTCCAGGTGAGACACGTGGACGACCTCTTGGTTTCTGGAGTCGAGGTCACAGAGGTTCAGAAGCAAATTATACTCCAACAGAAAAAGAGAATTTAGCTGCCTCTGAAGGAGTAAAAGCAGCTTCTGAAGTAATTGGAACTGAATCTCAACTTCTCTTAGCTCCCAGATTACCAGTTTTGAATTGGATGTTCAAAGGCAAAGGCTCCACACCACATCATGCCACAGACTCAACATGGTCCAAGTGGATGGCTCTGATAACACAGAGAGCTCGAATGTGAAATCTTGAAAGGCCTGGCCTAGTGGAGGTGATTTCAAGTTCGCCTGAAGGTACCAACTGTGCTAAACCTCCAGAGGAGAAAGTAACTCGTGCTGAGGAAGCTCCTCCTTACAATGACATTTCTGATGATGAAAAGAAATATGCTCTGTTCACAGACGGTTCCTGTCATCTTGTTGGAAACAAGCGAAGGTGGAAGTCTGCAGTGTGGAGTCCAACACGCCGAGTTGCAGAGGCGAAGGATGGAGAAGGAAAATCCAGTCAGTTCGCAGAGGTAAAAGCTGTCCAGCTAGCTCTCAACGTAGCTGAATGTGAGAGATGGCCAAAGCTTTATCTCTACACCGACTCATGGATGGTAGCCAATGCTCTGTGGGGTTGGCTAAAGAACTTGGAAAAGAATGGTTGGCAGAGGAAAGGAAAACCCATTTGGGCAGCTGAACTGTGGCAGGAGATTCCTGATCGAGTCGAGAGAATTCCAGTGAAAGTGAGACACATTGATGCTCACATTCCTAAGAGCAAAGCTACTGAGGAACAGCAACACAACCATCAGGCAGATCTAGCTGCAAGAGTTTCTCAAGTAGACATGGACTCTAATCTTGATCTCGACTGGAAACACCGAGGTGAGATATTTTTGGCTCGGTGGGCTCATGATTCGTCAGGACATCAAGGCAGGGATGCAACATACCAATGGGCTCGTGACTGATCCATAGACATTTCCATGGATGCTATCACACAAGTCACCCATGACTGTGACATTTGTGCTGCTATTAAGCAGGCAAAACGACTTAAGCCCTTGTGGTATGGTGACAGATGGTCCAAGTACAAGTATGGTGAAGCTTGGCAGATTGATTACATCACACTACCATGTTCTTGTTCTGGTAAGCAATACGTGCTTACTATGGTAGAGGCAAATACTGGATGGTTGGAAACTTATCCAGTTCCACATGCAACTGCACACAACACCATTCTCGGTCTGGAGAGACAAATCCTGTGGAGAGACGGAACTCCAGAGAGGATTGAGTCAGACAACGGAACTCATTTCAAGAACAACCTTGTAAAGAACTGGGCAAAAGAGCACGGTATTGAGTGGATTTTCCATATTCCTTACAATGCACCAGCGGCAGGGGAGATTGAAGGCTACAACAGTTTTTTGAAGACCACTCTTAAAGCCATGGGGGGTGGATCTTTGAAAAACTGGGAACAATATTTAGCACAAGCAACCTGGCTGGTAAATAGTAGAGGTTCAGTGAACCGAGCTGGACCTGCACATTCAGATTTGCTACAGAAAGTAGAAGGTGATAGAGTTCCTGTTGTTAGAGAAAAGAATCTGTTAGTGTAGCGGGATGAGGGGAAGACCTCAGGCTTCTCCCCCCCACAAAGTGAAGGGAAAAATTACCACAGCTAACCACAGCCGGATGAGCAAAAGAACACTGTATTTACAAGCTGTATAGGAAATGCAGGGGGATATATACACAATTTACAGTATTTACAATATATACACAGAAATATACAGCAAAGTAACACAGGAATGAGATTCCCCTCCTCTGGCGGAGGATTCCCTGCCCTGTACCCCCCTCTCTCCTTTTTTTCCCCAGAGAGGGTTAGAAAGAGAGGAAAGGATCAGTTGTTAATTAAAAGCAGTTATAAATTAGAGCAAAATGTTATTAGGTTTTGCAGGCCTCACGCTTATCAGTCCAAGGTCAGTCTGGCAGAAAGCCTAGAAGCCGCAAGCTGTGATAGGAGGGAAAAGTGCAAGACTACCCGAAGTCTCTGCTGGACTCAGAGCTTAAACTTGCTTTCTACCAATCCACCAGTGAAATTCGTTTAGACTTGTCCTTTGTTTATAAAACATTCGGCCATGGTGTCCCTTTCTTAAAGGCGTAGCCTCAAACGGTCACAGTCCACCCCCTCTAAACAATTTCATTGGCTGTTCATACTGTCCATCCAATCCAAGACAATATTTACAGTTTGTAAGTAAAGTTCATAGTCCATTCCAGCTACACTCAGATGTAGATGATTCAAAAGTCCAAGAAAATCAGGAAATGAGAAAAGTGGAAAACAGTTTATTTCTTCGCCGACGAAGCGAAGAAAAGGGAAACAGGGATTCTCAGGGTCCCTTAGTTGACTCAGGGCTCTCAGGGTTTGTGCACCGTAGATTCCTCATTGATTCTTCCTTCGGACTCAATGTAGCTGTACAACAGATTGAAATTAACCTCTTTCAGCTAAAGTTAAATTTCTTTGTGGAATACACTGAATTTCACCATTCTCTTGCATTACCCAATAAGTGTGACCCAGACCTTCAGCTGAAACCACCCCTCGGACAGGTTTAGCCTCTCCTGAGGGTGAAAATACCCAAACAGTTTTACCTAACAGATTCTTTTCTCTAACAACAGGAACTCTATCACCTTCTACTTTCTGTAGTAAATCTGAATGTGCAGGTCCAGCTCGGTTCACTGAACCTCTACTATTTACCAGCAAGGTTGCTTGTCCTAAATGTTTTTCCCAGTTTTTCAAAGATCCACTCCCCATGGCTTTAAGAGTGGTCTTCAACAAACCGTTGTAGCGTTCAATCTTCCCTGAAGCTGGTGCATAGTAGGGAATGTGGAATATCCACTCAATACCGTGCTCTTTTGCCCAGTTCTTTACAAGGTTGTTCTTGAAATGAGTTCCGTTGTCTGACTCAATTCTCTCTGGAGTTCCGTGTCTCCACAGGACTTGTCTCTCCAGACCGAGAACGGTGTTGCGTGCAGTTGCATGTGGAACTGGATAAGTTTCCAACCATCCAGTATTTGCCTCTACCATCGTAAGCACGTATTGCTTACCCGAACGAGAACGTGGTAGAGTGATGTAGTCAATCTGCCAAGCTTCACCATACCTGTACTTGGACCATCTGTCACCATACCACAAGGACTTAATTCGTTTTGCCTGCTTAATAGCAGCACAAATGTCACAGTCATGGGTGACTTGTGTAATAGCATCCATGGAAATGTCTATGGATCTGTCACGAGCCCATTGGTATGTTGCATCCCTGCCTTGATGTCCTGACGAATCATGAGCCCACCGAGCCAAAAATATCTCACCTCGGTGTTTCCAGTCGAGATCAAGATTAGAGTCCATGTCTACTTGAGAAACTCTTGCAGCTAGATCTGCCTGATGGTTGTGTTGCTGTTCCTCAGTAGCTTTGCTCTTAGGAATGTGAGCAGAAATGTCCTGCCACAGGTCGGCTGCCCAAATGGGTTTTCCTTTCCTCTGCCAACCACTCTTCTTCCAGTTCTTTAGCCAACCCCATAGAGCATTGGCTACCATCCATGAGTCGGTGTAGAGATAAAGCTTTGGCCATCTCTCACATTCAGCTACGTTGAGAGCTAGCTGGACAGCTTTTACCTCTGCGAACTGACTGGATTCTCCTTCTCCATCCTTCGCCTCTGCAACTCGGCGTGTTGGACTCCACACTGCAGACTTTCCACCTTCGCTTGTTTCCAACAAGACGACAGGAACCGTCTGTGAACAGAGCATATTTCTTTTCATCATCAGAAAGGTCATTGTAAGGAGGAGCTTCCTCAGCACGAGTTACTTTCTCCTCTGGAGGTTTAGCACAGTTGGTACCTTCAGGCGAACTTGAAATCACCTCCACTAGGCCAGGCCTTTCAAGATTTCCCATCCGAGCTCTCGGTGTTATCAGAGCCATCCACTTGGACCATGTTGAGTCTGTGGCATGATGTGGTGTGGAGCCTTTGCCTTTGAACATCCAATTCAAAACTGGTAATCTGGGAGCTAAGAGAAGTTGTGATTCAGTTCCAATCACTTCAGAAGATGCTTTTACCCCTTCAGAGGCAGCTAAAATTTCTTTTTCTTTTGGAGTATATTTAGCCTCTGAACCTCTGTAACCTCAACTCCAGAAACCAAGAGGTCATCCTTGTGTCTCACCTGGGGCTTTTTGCCACAAGCGACAGGTTGGACCATTGTCACTTGCAGCCGTGTACAAAATGTTCTTAATGTCTGGACCATCTCGGACAGGTCCCAGACCCATTGCTTGAACTACCTCTTGCTTTATCTGGTCAAAGGCTGCTTGTTGTTCAGCTCCCCAGTGGAAATTGTTCCTCTTTCAAGTCACATCATACAGAGGTTTCACAATCTGTCTGTATCCAGGAATGTACAGTCTCTGAAATCCCACTATCCCCAAGAAACGTAAGTTCTCTTGCTTGTTTGTGGGATTTGCCATGGTAGAGACTCTATTTACCACATCCACTGGAATGTGTCGGCGTCCATCCTGCCACTGCACTCCCAGAAACTGAATCTCTGTGGTAGGTCCTTCCACCTGGTCTCTCTTGATGGCAAAACCTGCATTCAGAAGAATGCCAATGATTTTGTTACCTTTCTCGAAGACTTCCTCAGCAGTTTTACCCCAGACGATGATATCATCGATGAACTGGATGTGTTCTGGAGCACCACCTTTCTCCAGAGCATCATGGATTACTGCATGACAGATGCTTGGGCTGTGGATCCAGCCCATTGGCAGTCTGTTGAAAGTGTACTGGATTCCTCTCCAGGTGAAAGCAAACTGAGGCCTGCATTCCTCTGCTATGGGAATAGAGAAAAATGCATTAGCAATATCTATGGTAGCATACCATTTGGCCTCTTTGGATTCCAGCTCATATTGAAGTTCCATCATGTCTGGTAGTGCTGCACTCATAGGTGGTGTCACTTCATTTAGGGCTCGGTAGTCTACCACCAGACGCCAGTCTCCATTCTGCTTTCGCGCAGGCCACACTGGACTGTTGAAAGGTGAATGAGTTTTGCTGACGACTTTCTGACTCTCCAACTGACGAATCGGATTCTGAATGGGCAACAAAGAGTCACAGTTGGTTCTGTATTGTCTGTGATGCACAGTCTGAGAAGCAACCGGCAATTTAATGTCCTGTATCTTGTGTTGTCCCACAACTGCAGATTCATCAGAAAGCTCAGGTCTGGCAGACAGCTTCAATTTTTGTCCATCAATTTCTACAGAAGCTACTCCAAAAGCCCATTTGTAACCTCTAGGGTCTTTGAAATGCCCTTCTCTCAAAAAATCAATTCATAAAACTCAAGGTGCGTCAGGTCCGGTCACAACTGTATGCTTCCTCCATTGTTGTCAAGGGTTGGAGGGGAAGGCCAGGCCTTCTCCCCCCCGCCCCCCCATAAAGTGGAGGAAAAGAAAACTGAAAGGAAAGAAAACTCAGCCGGATTACTAAAGGGATTGTGTGCTGTATTTACAAAGCAGTTTAGGGAATGCAGGTTTATATCTTACAAGATTTGCAATATATACACAGAAATATACAACAAAGTAACACAGAAATGAGATTCCCTTCCCCCATATGGAGGAAGGGTTTCCCCCTGTACCCCCTTCTCTCCCCTTTTTCCCCAAAGAGGGTTAGAAAGAGAGAAACAAAGATCAAATGTTAATTAAAAGCGGTTATGTGTTAGAAGAGGCCTTATGTGCTCCAAGGTCAGTCTGGCCGAAAGCCCAGAAGCTGTGAGCTGCAGGAAGGAGGGGGAAAAGAGTGCAAGACTGAAACTGAGTGAGACGAGTCTCACTGGGAATCAAAACTGAAGGCAGTGCTTCTGCTTCTCCGCCAATGAAATCAGTTTAGACCTCTTTTGTTTATAAAACATTCGGCCATGGTGTCCCTTTGTTAAAGGCACCGCCTCAAACGGTCACAACTGTTTACCAGTTAAACTTATATTAACCTCCACCTTACTTAACTCTTGAGATCCACCAGTGACTCCCAAAATAGTTATAGACTCTGATCCCTGATAATTTGGTGGTATTATGGTGCACTGAGCTCCTGTGTCAACCAAGACCCTGTACTTCTGAAATTGTGAAGTGCCAGGCCACTGGATGTACACATTCCAATAGATTCTGTTATGTCTGTTATCCCTCTCCTCCCCCTGGCGGGATGCAGGGCACCCCTAGTTATGGGGAACATGCCCACATGTGCATTGAGCACAGTGTGCAGTGTTAGAACTGGAGCCACTGTTGAAGCTATTATGGTTGTTCTGGGGAACTGTGGAACTAACAGCTCCCGTTCTGGTATTGCTACCTCGGGTTCTGCCACTTTGCAGTTCCCTCAGTCTCCTGAAAAGATTAGAAGTTGGTTGGCCATCCCATTTGTTCATGTTCTCACCAAACTGATCACGCAGAGTTATCCAAATAGTCCTACGTGACTGCCTTGGTGGTCTGTTTTGATTTGATCTGTTTTGGAATGACCTCCTTGGAGGACGTCTATTCCTCACAGATAAAACCTGTATCCACCTGGAGGAAGAATTAGAATTATCTCTCTGTGACAATTGGTATGTGGAATTTTTAAATTCATCTTTCAACTCTTTCATGCAATTCTCAATTTTTCCAGACTGAGTTTCAATGGCTGAAACCAAAGAAACACGTGTCATGCTATCCTCCAATTGTCTCATTTGATCACTGAATTGGCCAACCATAGGAGGAGCTCCACCATAATTTCTTGACACAATTCTGCTTGCCAGAATGTTTGCATAATTAGAAGGAGCAAGTTTGATGATCTTTTTAGCAAGACCAGTATCCACAGATTAGCCTTACCGAGAATCTTGGCTAGATGTCTATCTATTCCATTATCCTTCGAGAGATTTCCTAGATGAGCTGCTGACTTGTCTCCAACTATTAGAGTTGGAGCACCTGTATCATAACTAAGCCAAGTTAGAATTGGCTCCTTATCTGCTCTGGTGTAATCTTTACGGACATTTCTCAGCTCTTCGCGAGGCGAAGGACACCCAGAAATGTCACCTTCTTCTCCATCTACCACATCTTCTTGAACATGTTGTCCCCATAATCCTGCTGTCACTCTCCTAAGGACCTCTCTAAGCTGAGAAGCACCACTGGCTGCTGTCCTAGCTGCATCTCTCTCTGGTGTTGATCTCAATAATTCAGCTAGATCTTTAAAATAAATCTTCTCTTTCTTCTCAGCTGGATCTTCTCTAATAGAGGGTCCCTCACCAGGATCAGTCTCCTGCTCTTCTCAATTAGCTCCTGGATCAGCTTTGGCCTTTCCACTTCCAGTCTTTAAAACTGCTACTTGCTTAATTGGGGCTGTGTTTGAATTTACAGCCACCTCGACAAAAGCTGACAGTTTTTGAAACAGATCAGCTGCTGTGGGAGTGGCTTCTGGTCCTGCCGAGAGAGTGGGCGGAAGTGACTGTGCCTCGTTAATGGCTGAAGAAGAAGAAGAAGGGGAAGCTGCCATGTTGGGAACTGCCGCTGCCCATGGCAGATTGCCAGAATCAGCAACAGAACCGTTCAAAGCAGCTTTTCCAATAGACTTTTTAACTTTAACTGACACAGATTCTCCACTCTCTTTGTCACTAGACGTCTCTGGGACTGACCCAGAGGTACGCCGCTTCTTCTTTGATCTATGCTTAACAATAAAACATGCTGTGGACATCTTTCTCTCCCGACGCAAGGAAGATAGCAAATATGCAATCACTATCACCAGCAGCAGATTCACACACATCAAATAAATCACCTTTGGATCCCAGCCATCACTTAAAATCACCCTTTCTCCTACTGGGATCTTAAACTCCTTCATCTCAATCGGGAGAGTGCTAGATGTCACATTCCTGTATCTGTTAGGCCAGAAGAATTCCAGACAGCGCCCATACAGAAGCCTCATTCTATACATAAACTGCAAATAAATTTTGTGCATCAAATATTTACCCAGATGATCGGTAAGGAGGCCCAGACAATACTTGTAGATCAGAACCGAACACACTGAGAATAGCAATTGCTTAAAAATCCAAAGCAACTTCATGTTTGCTAGTCTGGCTCGAGCAAGCAATAAATCAAGCTAATTATCTGCCCCATGTTGGGCGCCAAAAAATGTGGAGAGTTATAGAGAAAGGCCCAGCCTTCTCCCCCCACAAAGAGGAGAAAAAGAAAATAACCACAGCTAGCCAGCCGGAGGAGCAAAAGGGAAATGCTATATTTACAAGCAATTTTTAGGGAATGCAGGATATATACACAATTTACAGTATTTACAATATATACACAGAAATATACAGCAAAGAAAAACGATAATACAGGAATGAAATTGCCTCCTCTGCTGAGGAGGGTTCCCCCCCTGTACCCCCTTCTCTTCCCTTTTTCCCCAAAGAGGGTTAGAAAGAGAGAAAAAGAGCAATTGTTAATAAAATCAGTTATAAATTAAAGCAAAGTGTTAGTAGGCCACACGCTTATCTGTCCAAGGTCAGTCTGGCAGAGAGCCTAGAAGCAGACGAGCTGGAAAGGGAGGAGGGAAGAGTGATCTGAGGAAAGTCCCAGTTGCACTCAAGCTCAAAACTACCTTTTTTACCAATCCACCAATGAAATTAGTTTAGAATATCTAGTTGTTTTGGTCAGCATTCCAAAACATTCAGCCATAGTGTCCCAGTACTGTCTTTTTCTTAAAGGCACAGCCTCAAACGGTCACACCGCACCCCTCCTGCGAGCCCCGATGGCCTCTGCGAGCACTGATGGCTCCGTCCGAGGCGGCAGAAACAGCGGCCACAGCAGCGGCCCCCACCCCTTTCCCCCCGCAGTGGCTTCAGCTGCGCTACTCTGCTCTGATTTAAAGCAACAGTACTAATTTTATCATTTCTGGTTATAATGTCTTTCAGAGATTTGTAATTTAGAGTTTTGTTAAGTTTTCCTAGTAAGCATAATGAATAGTAAGCATTTGGTATTTACAGATACTTAGTACATAGTAATTGCAATGAGGTGTAAGTATTTTGTAATGAGTTCACATTGTAAGATTTTCTTTTGGTTCGAACCTTTTTAATTGTGTGCCTAGGCATTTCAAAGGAGCTCCATGTAATATAGTTAAGGAATGTAGTAAACAGGTTTTAATTTTAGGAAGTGTTCTTTAGTTAATGTAACAACTTTATTTCTTTTTAGACACTAATTTGATGGATTAATTTTAACATAGTTCTTTAAGTGTCGTAGTTTGGGCTGGGTGCCCTCTGCTATAGGGGTGTTTCCTGTGTCCAAAAGTCCAGCCCAGTGGGTGGACACAGGAAATTAGGTATTTCTAACATGATCCCTTGCACTACTATAAATTTTATGGTGGGGTCTGGCACTTCCTCTTTCCTTCCTCTCCGCCACCCGGTAACTGGGGGAGAGATCTCCCGGCCATGGGCCTGGTTAGGCCCAAGGTCACGGGGGGGATGGGCAGTCTCAGATCTGGCCAGCTGAGACTAGCCTAGCAGTGGGGGGCGAAGGAGGAGCCCTGGGGGTCTTGGGTGCGCCCTCAGGTGGGGATGGGATCTTTCTGGGTCTGTTTTGGGGTTCTTCTTCTTGTCACTGTGTTCCTAGCTTTCTGCACGCACTCACTGTTCTCTATTTCAACTTTCCATCACTTTTGCAATCTGTTTGTTTGAGTCGTTATTTATGCGCATGGTGGGGAGGGGGTTTGCCCCAACCCATTACATTTTGGTGCACCAACGTGGGGCTAGCTGTTGTGCCCACTCTGCAGATCGATTGCAAAGGATGGAAAGTTTAATTTAGTTCTGGGCATCGGTTTGGGTTTGGCAGTTGGGGCTCAAGTTTTGTTGCCGGGGCAATCGTGTGAGTTCTTGTGGATTGCGGGGGGACACCTGGTGCGTGGCCGGTGGCACGGAGCCCCTCCTGCTGTTTCAAGCAGGGGTGGTTCTCGAACATCGGCATCAGGGTACCGCTTGAGAACGCAGAACCTGCCCTTCCTCCACGGCGGGGAGCGAAATGGGGGGGGGGCAGCGGTGAACAGATCAGAGTCAGGTCCGTTCTCGCTGCGGGGATAGATCCAGCTGCGGTGAGCGGGCGAGCCAGCTCCCGAAACCCTGGGGGGCTGACAGGGACCCCAGCTGGAAAGCCGTTTTCAAGGGCTCTGAGAACGCGTGTATGGCTTTCGCTGGAGAAGCCGTTTGAGTGTCTGAGGGGTGGAGGTGATTTTGATTCTGTGCCGTGGCGGTAGAGGTGGGCGGAGCCCTGCTGTGTGCTGAGCGGCGGTGGCAGGCCCGACCGTGCGCTTGGAAGAGCGGCGGCGGTGGCCCCGGCTGTGCACTTGGGCTGCGGTAGGGCCGGCTCGAATCTCTTTCCCCGATTTTCGGATGAGTTCCGAAAATGGTGCCGAAATCCTGGTTCCACCTCCTTTCTTCTCAGTGGGCTGTGGCACAGCCCCTCCCTTTCCAGGGGGGGTTGTGCAGCCAGATGCTGTCATGCCTCGGTACACGAATGCCCAGTGGGGGGGCGGAGTGCCTCGGACATGCATCCGTGTAGTTTTGGACCGTGGTTGGAAGCGGTTGGTTGCGGCAGTCATGGAGCCGAATTGTTCCAACTGGCCTGCCCCAGGGGTGGAGAATATGCCGCCAAGTAAACATAGACGAGAATAAAGGCTTGGCAGAGAAGTTGTGAGGCTTTTCCAGGTGACCAGGATGTCCAACGAATCCATGGAGAGCTTGCACCGCAGGAGAATGAGCTCTGCATCGCTGGGAGGTTCCATTAGATGAAGGAAGAAGAACTGAAATGAACAGACACTTGAGCCTGAATGAGAGACTGTGTGGATACCCAGATGAAGATACGGACTTCGCTGGACATGTCATCAGAAGTTCTCTGATTTGATGATGTGTTTGGGTGCAGGGATTATGGTATGAAACAAGGGGTGGCTCCTGTCGTAGTTTGGGCTGGGTGCCCTCTGCTACAGGGGTGTTTCCTGTGTCCAGAAGTCCGGCCCAGTGGGTAGACACAGGAAATTAGGTATTTCTAACATGATCCCTTGCACCACTATGAGTTTCACGGCGGGGTCTGGCACTTCCTCTTTCCTTCTCTCCACCACCCGGTAACTGGGGAGAGATGTCCCTGTCATGGGCCTGGTTAGGCCCAAGTTCACGGGGGGATGGGCAGTCTCAGATCTGGCCAGCTGAGACTAGCCTAGCAGTGGGAGGGGAAGGAGGAGCCCTGGGGGTTTTGGGTGTACCCTCAGGTGGGGATGGGATCTTTCTGGGTCTGCTTTGGGGTTCTTCTTGTCACTGTGTTCCTAGCTTTCTGTTTGAGTCATTACTTCTGCACGTGGTGGGGAGGGAGTTTGCTCCAACCCATTACATTAAGTTTTTAAGGATTTTTGGTATTAGCATAAGTTAAGAGTCTGATATAAGTATCACAGTATCACAGTATCACTTAGGTTGGAAAGGACCTCGAGGATCATCGAGTCCAACCTGACACCGCAGACCCCATGACTAGACCATGGCACCAAGTGCCACGTCCAATCTCCCCTTGAACGCCTCCAGGGTCGATGACTCAACCACCTCCCTGGGCAACCCATTCCAATGCCGAATGACTCGCTCGGTGAAGAACTTCCTCCTCACCTCGAGTCTGAACCTCCCCTGGCGCAGCTTGAGACTGTGTCCCCTTGTTCTGGTGCTGGTTGCCTGGGAGAAGAGGCCAACTCCCTCCTGGCTACAACCACCCTTCAGGTAGTTGTAGAGGGCAATAAGGTCACCCCTGAGCCTCCTCTTCTCCAGGCTAAACAATCCCAGCTCCCTCAGCCTCTCCTCATAGGGCTTGTGTTCAAGTATATTATAGAATGAAATTTTTTTGTGCTTTCTTTGTATTCATAATAGCTTTAAGGATTATATATATATATATAAAAAAAAAAAAGGGGGGGGGGGAAGAGAGAATACCCCATAGCAAAAAAAGTTTTTAATGGTACCAATAAGAGATTAGTATTATTAGGATGAGGAAAAACGCTATTATGTGTAATTTTATATTGGGCAAAGCAATGAAGCTCTTTTGCTCTTGCCGTTTGCCTGCAAGTTTTCTGTCTGTGAAGCTAGAGTCTGGCCAGATCTACCTTTACAGATTAAAGAAATCTTGCTACCATTAAACAATTTATGATTTTTGACCATCCTAGAGAAAATAAAGATCTAACATACCCCTAAAGCAGATTGTAAAACAGTGTTAAGGATTGCATTTATGTCTTAATCTTTGTATGCAATGTGTTCAGGCATAATCAAGTCTTTTTTGTCCATAAGAGGAGTGAAATGTAAGAATCAGAACTATTAAGATCTAAATTTTTTTTTTTACAATGTCTGTTATCTTTGACCATGTAAATTATGCTAGCTCTGTTAGAACATTGTAAGTAGTTCAACTTAAGCTTTGTGCCTTGTATGGGTTACATCAGTATGTTAGACATGCTGCGCTACAGAACTTTTGCTTTTGCTATATAGCTTAGCTTTAATTTGTTTGCTTTGCGTATTGCATATGGATGTGTTATGTGAAGTGTAAATGAGGTAACATCTCAAGCTTTTCTTGTACAAAAGAAAAACGGGGGAATTGTTGAGGAATGGCTTGAATCTAAGGGACATGGTTCTATGGAACAGCTGCTTGAACAAAGTGTGTAGGCCAGACTCTATCTTCTTGTTTACTGCTCACAGTTAGCTGGTGTGCTGATGCAGCAAGGTCACCATAGCTTTGTGGCTGTGCTTGCAGCTGCTTACAAGATAGCAGCATGTGAAACAGAGTATAAGTGAAACAAAGAACTAATTAGAGAGGAGCTTGTGAAATTGCACGTAGACCTAACTGCAAGTAGGCTGGATATTATAATGTAACCCTGGACTAATAGCCAATAGAATGATGACACTTGTGCATATTTAGCTGAGATGCTTTATAAGCCGTGCGTTTGAACAATAAAAGTGAAGCTTGCATATCAATCATATTGACTGCTGCAGGCTTTCCTCACCATTTTCTCCAACAGTGGAGTAATAGGAGCACAGCACCACTGACTCTCTTCATCGCTGTCTCTCCCAACTACTGCTGCTCGCCCTTCTGTACACCCATTGGTGCTGGCCACACTGCACCTCTGCTGCTGGCCCTTCTGTACAGCTGTTGGTGATGGTACCTATGCACCTGTCACAGCTGCTGCCCCTGAGAGATGTTACTCTCATGGGTTTTATGCCCTAGCCCTAGCTGTCTCTGCCTTCTAGGTGGTGTTTAGCATGACTTGGGTGGAGAGTTGAGAACTCACTGTATGTGTTTAGCTTGTACACAGTTTGGCTGTGTGTTTAATTTTAAAATTGCAGTTAATTAGGCAAAGGTCTTCACTGGGAAACTTTGGCCTTCCAAACCTGTTCTGAAGTTGGGTATTTGTATTATTTCAGCCTTGCTTCATAATTTTTAGGCAAAGCCGGGCCGTATTATCTCCATGAGACTCCCTTCTTTAGCCATTTAGCAGGCCAGCTTCATGGATCTTCATTGAACACAAACACCTGCTGATTGTGAATGATCTTGGTCCCAAAGCTCACTAAATCCTATGGTAAGCTAGACAGTTATCCCACAGGGGCAGAAAGTTATCATTGCTGACAGACTATTTTGTGGTTTCTTTTCCACCAGAAACCCCACTCTGAAAAGGGAAATAAACTGTATTTTCTTTGCTTTGCAGAATATTTTGCTTCTCCTTTTGAAAAAGAAGTGATTTTTTTTTTAAATTTTTTTTTTTCTTTCATTTTTAGTGCTGGTGAAAAAGAGACTTCTTGGCAATAGAAACTGCCTGTTGAAGACTGGACAGATAAAGCACAGGAGCCACTAACGAGCACTCCCTGACATCCTTCGCTATTCATCCAGAAGGAGCCTGCATGACAGAGGTGGGTGCAGCGCTTCGCATGGAGAGGGCCAGCACAGCAGAAAGCTTCTGGAAGTGTAACAGCAGTGATAACACTGCAGACCTATCATTAGATGATGAAAGACTGTTAGGAAAAGTATGGATGCATACAGGCAGAGTCTGGGAGCTCTAATTTAGCAGATGCAGTGTCCCTGTGGATTTTCCTCCTGCAAGGTTCAGTGCAGTCTGTGTCACTGTGTTCTACCTAATGGTTATTTATCGCTGTGCTGAGCTCTGGAGGACCAGAAGTTTAAATTTCCAGGTTCTGTTCACAAATATGCTGAGATAGGAACAATATTTTCATGATTTTATAGGGAGGTGGACAAAAGGAGGTGTAAGCAGAGAGGAATAGGTGTGTTCAGGTGATTGCAGAAGGATCTCGGTGGCAAACATTTGCCGAGTGAAGACTTCACAAGCATCCATAGATCAGGCTGACCTGACTTTTTCTACTGGAAATCAAAATGAAGGAGATCCTTGGGTATTCCCATAATGTCACCAACATGAGGAGTGCCCACTGTGGAGTTGAGGAAAGCTGGGAATGCAGCCCAAGATTTGCACTAAGATATGACAGTGTGAGCAGCAATTTCATCTTGCAGCCTTTTGCTGTGGAAGAAGAATCTGCAGTGTGTACACCTGTTAGCCCAAAAAAACAGTCAGGTTGGCATTTGGGAAGAGGCTCTGATAGTTATTGAGCTTCTGATTTCCCAAGAGCTCTTGCTGCCTCTTTTTCAGGGGGGATGTGGGGGTGTGTGTGTAATTACGTCTGTCGGGCAGCAACATTGTGCTACAATGTCCAGGAGAGTTTCAGTGTGGGGCTTGGTCAGTTTAAAGGAATAATTAGTACTCAAGAACAAGAGGAATGGGTTGGCTGGAGAGCCCAGCCCATTTCTTCTCCTCCCAAACATCTTTTTTGGGGTGCTATGGAAATCAGCTTTTTTTCCCCAGGACTGCTTATTGCTCTTAAATACAACACTGAAGTCTCTTGTGGTGAAACCACAAGAATGGATTTTTACTTTGCTTATGTTTTTTAAAGTCCTAATAACAGTGTCAGACTCCATCAGGTTGATGAGGAGTAAAATCTTAGTAATTAAGAAGAGGCTGAGAGTGTGTCTAAAGTGCTTGCTTTATCGCCAGCACATATTTCATACTGAGTCAATACTTTTAACTGTTCCCAAGCCACACATGTTACATTTTAAATACCTCCCCAGCCTGCTCTGGTCTTCCCCTTGTGGTCTTTACCAAGCTAGTGGCAGAGTCACTTTGTCAGCTTCAGGTTTCTGAGTATACAGATTTTTTTAATGCACAGCCTATGTTTTCAGGTCAGGAGACTAAACGTTCTGTGCCAAGTGAATGGAAGGACTAGAGGAGCCACTGGAAGGATTAGGTGGCAGAACAGCTGCAGAGGATCATGTGTGGAGCAATGGATTTATCTTTCCAGGGTCCCCAGCTGCCACTTTAAGGAGTCCAATTTACCATTTCATTACTGTTTAGGGCTTATAAATGGGCAAAACTATAAAGGATCAAGATTTAGATGTAGTCTTAGCTGTTAACCTTTAGGATTGCTTTTACTGCTTATGGGGCTGCAGTTTTCTCTGGCCAGCCTGATGCAACATGTTCATGCACCTTCTCATTTTTTTCTTGGCCACGTTTATGAGCACTTGTTCCTGTGTTGTCTCAAGACCTTGCAGGTTTGACTGCACTTACTCCATGGCACCCCCAAACAGCAACAACAAAAAACAGAGCTTGTTTTCCCAAGTGTGCCTTGAAGTTAAACTGGTTTTTACATTCACTGGTGTTCAAGTGAGCACATGCTTTCATAGTATCATAGTATCATTCAGGGTTGGAAGGGACCACAAGGATCATCTAGTTCCAACCTCCCTGCCATGGGCAGGGACACCCCACACTAGATCAGGCTGGCCAGAGCCTCATCCAGCCTGCTCTTAAACACCTCCAGGGACAGGGCCTTGACCACATCCCTGGACAACCCATTCCAGGCTTCACCACTCTCATGGTGAAGAACCTCCTCCTCACATCTAGCCTGAATCTCCCCACCTCCAGCTTCATTCCATTCCCCCTAGTCCTATCACTACCTGAGATCCTGAGAAGTCCTTCCCCAGCCTTCCTGTAGGCCCCCTTCAGATACTGGAAGGCCACAATTAGGTCACCTTGGAGCCTTCTCTTCTGCAGACTGAACAGCCCCAACTCCTTCATTCTGTCCTCATAGGAGAGGTGCTCCAGCCCTCTGATCATTCTTGTGGCCCTTCTCTGGATGCGTTCCAGCACCTCCACATACCTCTTGTAATAGGGGCTCCAGAACTGGACACAGTGCTCCAGAACTGGACACAGTACTCCAGGTGGAGTCTCACCAGAGCTGAGTAGAGGGGGAGGATCACCTCCCTTGACCTGCTAGCCACACTTCTCCTGATGCAGCCCAGGATCTGATTGGCTTTGCGGGCTGCAAGTGCACACTGAGAGCTCATGTTGAGCTTTATGTCCACCAGCACCCCCAAGTCTCTCTCCTCAGGGCTGCTTTCCAGCCAGTTACTGCCCAGCCTGTATTTGTGCCTGGGATTGCCTCGACCCAGATGCAGGACCCTGCACTTGCTCTTATTGAACCTCATGAGGTTGGCTTGTGCCCATCTCTCCAGCCTGTCAAGGTCCCTCTGGATGGCCTCCCTTCCCTCCAGCGTGTCTCCTGCACCACACTGTAGATGACGGAGATAGGAATCAATACGACTGACCAATGTGATCGAGTATTGTTCCTTTATTGTTCCAGTGTTGCAGGCCGATGGTGCAGGCCTGAGGTGCAGGCCTATGGAGCAGGCCTGTAGTGCAAGTATAGCATGGTAAAGTGTAGAAGAAACAGGAGACAGGAAAGGCAGAAGTGCGTAGCAAGGCAACTGCTACAACTTATATAAACTCGGAGTGCCCTGTTGGCAAAGCTCCATTGGTTCCCTATGAGTGACCACACATTGCACTATTACAGATTATTGGTCCAACTACTAATGACACAACGAGGTTGTTGATGCAGGTGCAAGTCCTGTTGTCCCAAGACAACTGTCCATGTTTATAGCTACCAGTGTCTTGTTTTAGTTACATGCTGCAGGCACAGCACTGTTTTGCTACACTGCTAGCTGACTCTGCATTTATGCTGAGCATGGCCTACCATCATGTCAGGCTCTAGGCCTGCACTGCCAGATTGCTCACACTGCTTGTCACTGGCATTGCCACACCACACAGCTTGGTGTCATCAGCAAACTTGCTGAGGGTGCACTCAATGCCACTGTCCATGTCACCCACAAAGATGTTGAACAAGACAGGTGCCAGGACTGATCCCTGAGGGACTCCGCTTGTCACTGGCCTCCACTGGGACATGGACCCATTGACAGCCACTCTTTGGGTGCGGCCATCAAGCCAGTTCCTTATCCATCTAGTGGTCCACCCATCAAACCCATGTGTCACCAGTTTGGAGACCAGGATGTGGTGCGGGACAGTGTCGAAGGCTTTGCTCAGGTCCAGGTAAATGACATCAGTTGCTCGCCCCTCATCTATTAATTTTGTCACCTGCTCATAGAAGGCCACCAGGTTGGTCAGGCAGGATTTGCCCTTGGCAAAGCCATGCTGACTGTTCCAAATCACCTCTTCACTATTCTTTTGAGCGAGTAGTGACTCCAGGAGGATCTGCTCCATGATCTTTCCAGGCACAGAGGTGAGACTGACTGGCCTGTAGTTCCCTGGTTCCTCCTTCTTAACCTTTTTGAAGATGGGGGCAATGTTTCCCCTTTTCCAGTCTGTGGGGACTTCCCCAGATTGCCATGACTTTTGAAATATAATAGAGAGGGGTTTAGCAACCTCATCTGCCAGTTCTCTCAGTACCCGTGGGTGTATCCTGTCGGGTCCCATGGACTTTGCCTTTTCCCTGGAAAGAAGAGTTAACAGGACAGCTCTCATTTCCTGGCCAGCATTTTCCAGAAACCTCAGAGCAATTCAAGGATCTTTACTGGGGAGGGATGATGAGCTGGTTGAGAGTGTATGGGTTAAAATTAAAGGCGAGACAAGGAAAGGAGATATTACTGTGGGGGTCTCCTACAGGCCACCTGACCAGCAGATCCAAGCAGATGAGGCCCTCCATAGGCAAATAGAAGCGGCTTCCAGGTCACAAGCCCTGGTCCTCATGGGTGATTTCAACCACCCGGACATCTGCTGGAGGGACAACACAGCAAGGCACCAGCAATCCAGGATGTTCCTGGACTGCATAGAAGACAACTTCCTCCTCCAAATGGTAGAGGAACCAACAAGAAATGGTGCTATGCTGGACCTTGTTCTCACCAACAGGGAAGGGCTGGTAAGCAATGTGAGGCTCATAGACGGCCTTGGCTGCAGTGACCATGAAGCAGTTGAATTTAATATCCTCAGGGCAATCAGGAGGAAGTATTCCAGAAGCTTACGACCCTAGACTTTAGGCGTGCAGATTTTGATCGCTTCAGGGATCTGCTAGCCAAAGTGTCGTGGGACAAAGCCCTGGAGGGAAGAGGGACCCAGGACAGCTGGTCAGTATTCAAGGACCACCTCCTCTGTGTCCAGGAGCTCTGCATACCAACAAAGAGAAAAGCAGGTAAGAATGCTAGGAGGCCTGCCTGGATGAGCAAGGAGCTACTGGACACACTATTACTTAAAAGGAAACTCTACAGGAAGTGGAGAGAAGGACAGGTAGAACAGGGGGTATATAAGGAAGCTCCCCGAGCAGCAAGAGTCCTGCTTAGGAAAGCCAAAGCAGAGTTCAAATTGAATCTAGCCAGGGAGATTAAAGGGAACACTAAGAACTTCTACAGGTATATTAATGAGAAGAAGAAGACTAGGAAAGGTGTGGGCCCCCTCAGAAAAGAAACTGGTGACATGGTCACAAGTGATGAGGAAAAGGCTGAGGTACTCAATAACTTCTTGTAATGGGTTGGGGTAGACGCCCCTCCCCACCACGGGTGGGAACAACGACTCAGACAAAGGGATTGCAAAAGTGATGGAAAGTTTAAATAGAACAGTGAGTGCATGCAAAGAACTAGAAACACAGTGACAAGAAGAAGAACCCCAAAACAGACCCAGAAAGATCCCATCCCCACCTGAGGGTGCACCCAAAACCCCCAGGGCTCCTCCTTCCCCCCCCCCCCCCACTGCTAGGCTAGTCTCAGGTGGCCAGATGTGAGACTGCCCATTCCCCCGAGGCCTTGGGCCTAGCCAGGCCCATGGCCAGGAGATCTCTTCCCCAGTTACCGGGTGGCGGAGAGGAAGGAAAGAGGAAGTGCCAGACCCCGCCGTGAAACTTATGGTGGTGCAAGGGATCATGGTAGGAAATAACCTAATTTCCTGTGTCCACCCACTGGGCTGGACTTCTGGACACAGGAAACACCCCTGTAGCAGAGGGCACCCAGCCCAAACTACGACACTTCTTTACCTCAGTCTTCACTGCAAGGGCCTCTAGCCACACTCCTGATGTTATGGAAGACAATGCCAGGGACGGGGAGGAAGAACTGCCCATTTTAAGTGAAGATCAGGTTTGTGATCACCTGGAGAACCTGAAAGTGTTCAAGTCCATGGGACCCGACAGGATACACCCACGGGTACTGAGAGAACTGGCAGATGAGGTTGCTAAACCCCTCTCTATTATATTTCAAAAGTCATGGCAGTCTAGGGAAGTCCCCACAGACTGGAAAAGGGGAAACATTACTCCCACTTTCAAAAAGGGTAAGAAGGAGGAACCAGTGAACTACAGGCCAGTCCGTCTCACCTCTGTGCCTGGAAAGATCATGGAGCAGATCCTCCTGGAGTCACTACTGGGTCAGAAGAATAGTGAAGAGGTGATTTGGAACAGTCAGCATGGCTTTGCCAAGGGCAAATCCTGCCTGACCAACCTGGTGGCCTTCTATGAGCAGGTGACAAAATTAATAGATGAGGGGCGAGCAACTGATGTCATTTACCTGGACCTGAGCAAAGCCTTCGACACTGTCCCGCACCACATCCTGGTCTCCAAACTGGTGACACATGGGTTTGATGGGTGGACCACTAGATGGATAAGGAACTGGCTTGATGGCCGCACCCAAAGAGTGGCTGTCAATGGGTCCATGTCCCAGTGGAGGCCAGTGACAAGCGGAGTCCCTCAGGGATCAGTCCTGGCACCTGTCTTGTTCAACATCTTTGTGGGTGACATGGACAGTGGCATTGAGTGCACCCTCAGCAAGTTTGCTGATGACACCAAGCTGTGTGGTGCAGCAGACACGCTGGGGGGAAGGGAGGCCATCCAGAGGGACCTTGACAGGCTGGAGAGGTGGGCACAAGCCAACCTCATGAAGTTCAATAAGAGCAAGTGCAGGGTCCTGCATCTGGGTCGAGGCCATCCCAGGCACAAATACAGGCTGGGCAGTGACTGGCTAGAAAGCAGCCTTGAGGAGAGAGACTTGGGGGTGCTGGTGGACGTAAAGCTCAACATGAGCTCTCAATGTGCACTTGCAGCCCGCAAAACCAATCAGATCCTGGGCTGCATCAGGAGAAGTGTGGCCAGCAGGTCGAGGGAGGTGATCCTCCCCCTCTACTCAGCTCTGGTGAGACCCCACCTGGAGTACTGTGTCCAGTTCTGGAGCCCCTATTACAAGAGAAATATGGAGGTGCTGGAACGTGTCCAGAGAAGGGCCACAAGGATGATCAGAGGGCTGGAGCACCTCTCCTATGAGGACAGACTGAAGGAGTTGGGGCTGTTCAGTCTGCAGAAGAGAAGGCTCTGAGGTGACCTAATTGTGGCCTTCCAGTATCTGAAGAGGGCCTACAGGAAGGCTGGGGAAGGACTTCTCAGGATCTCAGGTAGTGATAGGACTAGGGGGAATGGAATGAAGCTGGAGGTGGGGAGATTCAGGCTGGATGTGAGGAGGAGGTTCTTCACCATGAGAGTGGTGAAACCCTGGAATGGGTTGTCCAGGGAGGTGGTTGGGGCCCCGTCCCTGGAGGTGTTTGAGACCATACTGGATGAGGCTCTGGGCAGCCTGATCTAGTGTGGGGTGTCCCTGCCCATGGCAGGGGGGTTGGAACTAGATGATCCTTGTGGTGCCTTCCAACCCTGACTGATACTATGATACTATGATGCTGTCCCTATAAGACTAGTTTCAAGCAGGTGGGAATGACCAAGCAGTGTATGCACACAGACAGGGACAAAATGAGCTTTATTTCCTGGGGAGAGCATAAAAAAAAAAAAGGAAAAAAAATAGACTTTAAAAGCTTTTTTATTACTGTTTTATGCCTGCTTTGTACACTGGTGCGTGCTAAAACCCTTCTGTTTTATAGCAGCAGTCCCAGAGGCATGACGCGAGTGAGCTGCCATTGCCAGAGCTCGCTGTGCCTGACTGACAGCCCTGTGCAGCAGCACTGGGGGTTTACATTCATCACCAGCCTCTCTCCCAGCCTGGGCAAATGCATGTTGGTGTACAGAGAACAGTATTAAAATGTCCTGCCAGCAGAGCCAAAGCCTCCTGCATCTGCCCACAGCAACTGTGCTGCCAGTATCCAAGAAAGCTGATTTAACCTTCTGGTGACTTTTTAGCCCTTTCATCCCCTTGGCTTTCTGAGATTTACACCACTGCTGTTTGCCAGACAACATCAGGAATCTGCCTTAATTTTGAGTATTCTTATTGTTATGCATCAGTTGGGGGTTAGCTTGGGGTAGATTCCCATTTAATCATGGGGCATTAAGTTCCTCACAGCATATAGGCCTAGGAATTGTGCTTTACTTCACTTCCCTCCCCCCTCCCCCACCTTTCATTATAATTTTTTCTGGTTAGAATCAAATTTTCCTTTTACTTTTTCTGCCCCGCACTTGCGAACCACACTTCAAAATTATTCCTACCTTCTCTCTATTCCTTGAAGGTGAACTTCTGTTTCACTTTGGTCTGTTTCCAGATCTCTGTTTCAGCTGAGCTTTGCTTCCTCACCTTCTTTCTGCTAATTCTTGATGATTAGATGAGAGGAGTATTAAATAGATTTAGTGAAAAATGACCATCACCGGCGCAGATGACTTTCCTCTAATTTAAAATTGAAGCAGAAATGAATAAGCTTCTCCTGAGGCTCTGCAAGACTCAAAGCTAAGCCCAGAACTACATTCATCAGGGATCTGAGAAGTCCAGTATATGAAAGAATATTCCAGAAAGTCATGTACCTCAGAGGATGCTTATAAAAAAAGGGAAGGGAGTTTCTAACGGCAGTATATTCCTGTGGCCTAAATTTAAATCTGAGGTCATAAAGACTCATACATGAGTTAGCCATGTCCTTGATATTTTTTGCCTGTGCTACATAGGCATTCACTACCTTGATACCATGGTTAAGGTTGGATGTTAGGAAGCACTTCCTCATGGAAAGAGTAATTAGATGCTGGAATGTACTGCCCAGTGGGGTGGCAGAGTCACCGTCCCTGGAGGTATTTAAGGAAAGATTGGATGTGGTGCTTAATGACGTGGTCTAGTTGATGTGGTGGTGTTAGGTCATAGGCTGGACATAGGCTGGTCTATTCCAAGCTCAATAATTCTGTGATTCTGTGACTTATCCAGTTTTGACTGGTAATTCTCTCTTGTATGCAGCCATCCAGCAAAGGTAATCATAGTCCTCTTTAAACTTCCTCTTGCAGTGAATCAAAATTTTCCATCAGGAAGTGAAGGCAAAACAATCTAAAAACTCTTCATCAGCTCTAGTCACTAGCCCAGAACAACAGTGATTACACTCAGTTATGCAGTACAAATTCACAGCACTGCTGCATACCAGCACCCCAACATGCAAAGGTAGGCAGAGGGGGCAGGTGTACAGTGTACAGTGGCATCTCCATTCTGTACACAGGAAGACAGAGGCCTGCAGATGTTCAGCAGCTTCTGCAAAGTTACCCAGCAAGATAGCAGCAGAGGCAGAGATAAGGAGCCAGACCCAGGCACTGTGATTTTCCTGGTCTGACCACTGAAGCATGCAGCCTAAATGAAAAGCAGAGTGCCTGCAGACAGCCATGTGCCCGCATCTAAGGAGTCCCACCGCTTTCCCAGGTTTGCTGGTATTAACCCTGGAGGTGTCAGGCATGTACCAAGGCTACTCTTGTGCAGAAAGGACAGTTGCTTTTAAAAACTAGCTGTGTCTTAGGTCACTCGGGGGTTGTTTTATTCACATTATCTGAATATGTGATTGTTCTCTTGTAGGAATGGCAGAGCATCAGCTGTGCAGCAGTGATGAGAGAGACTGACACTCATTCGAGTCTCTCCTGGCTCCTTCTCCACAATGGCTGGTGCCTCTGCATATTCATTGGATGGTAATGCAGGATGTCAAGAGCAGCAGCAATAGAATTTGGCTTGATCCCATTGTGTTTTTCTTCAGCTGGTTGAGGCTTCAAATCACCATGACAACGCTGTGACACTTCCAGCAAAGGTTGCCCGCAGACCAAGGGTGGGCCGCAGGTGGGTGAGGAGGTCAGTGATTGAGTGTACTGGGATCAAAAGCTGCACCTGCAGCAACACAACTGTAGAAAAGCCATTGGCACAAGAAGATGAAATTCCCCTTCTATTGGCTTCTCGTTAAGCAGGCACAATAACTTCTTTTTTCGAGAGACTTACTCAAAAAGCTCCTATGGTTATGGCTACTGATCCAACGTGATTGGGCACACAGCAACTTTGGAACTCATGACTGGATATACGATGTTGCGGAATGGGGGAGTGGGGAATGGAGGCCAGCCGTGGGTGTTGAGATGGTCCAGTCGGATTCGTCTCACCTGGCTTAGTTTCACCCTCTTCATTATCCTCGTCTTCTTTCCCCTCATTGCCCACTACTACTTAACCACCATCGATGATGCAGAAGATGCTGGCAAGCGCATCTTCGGCCCTCGGACCGGCAGTGAGCTGTGCAAGGTAAAGCATGTGCAAGACCTGTGCCGCATCCGGGAGTCGGTCAGCGAGGAGCTGCTCCAGCTAGAGGCCAAGCGGCAGGAGCTCAACAGTGAGATTGCCAAGCTCAACTTGAAGATTGAGGCCTGCAAAAAGAGCATTGAAAATGCCAAGCAGGACCTCCTGCAGCTGAAGAATGTCATCAGCCAGACTGAGCATTCCTACAAAGAGCTGATGGCTCAGAATCAACCCAAGCTCTCTTTGCCCATCCGGCTGCTGCCAGACAAAGACGATATGACCTTCCCACTGCCAAAATCCATCCAGAACTGCAGGCTACACAACTGCTTTGACTACTCTCGCTGCCCGTTGACATCTGGCTTTCCAGTCTATGTCTACAACAGTGACGATTATCCTTTTGGTAGTTCCTTAGACCCTTTAATTAAACAAGCCTTCGAGGCGACTGTCAGAACTAATGTTTATGTTACTGAAAATGCAAATATTGCTTGTGTGTATATAATTCTAGTGGGAGAAATGCAAGAGCCTGTGATGCCAAAACCTACTGAACTAGAGCAACAGTTGCACTCTTTGCCATATTGGAGGACTGATGGACATAACCATCTCATCATCAATTTATCAAGGAAATCAGAAACTCAGAACTTCATTTACAACATCAGCACAGGGCGTGCCATGATTGCCCAGTCCACCTTTTATGATGCACAGTACCGACCAGGGTTTGATATTGTAGTGTCACCTCTGGTCCACGCTATGTCTGAACCCAATTTCCTAGAAATCCCACCCCAGGTGCCAGTCAAGCGTAAATATCTCTTCAGTTTCCAGGGAGAGAAGATCGAGTCTCTCAGATCTAGCTTGCAGGAGGTTCACTCTTTCGAAGAGGAAATAGAAGGCAATGCCCCAGCTGACTATGATGATCGCGTCATTACCACCTTGAAGGCTGTTCAGGATAGCAAGTTGGACTTTGTTTTGGTGGAGTTCACATGTAAGAACCAGCCTAAGGCAAGTCTGCCCACTGAGTGGGCTCTGTGTGGAGAAAGGGACGACAGACTAGAGCTACTGAAGCTATCTACTTTTGCACTGATAATCACCCCAGGGGACACCCATTTGGTGATCTCTGCTGGGTGTGCCATGAGACTGTTCGAGGCTCTGGAAGTTGGAGCCATCCCGGTGGTTCTCGGAGAGCAAGTTCAGCTACCCTATAATGATGTGATCCGGTGGAACGAGGCAGCCTTAATCATACCAAAGCCACGTATCACAGAAGTGCACTTTCTTCTGAGAAGCATTTCTGACAACGATCTCCTTGCCATGAGGAGGCAGGGCCGCTTCTTGTGGGAGACCTACTTCTCCACCTCTGACAACGTGTTCAGCACAGTGTTAGCTATCATAAGGACTCGAATCCAAATCCCGGCTGCTCCCATCCGAGAAGAAACTGCTGTGGAGATTCCCCACCGGTCTGGTAAAGCTGCTGGTACAGACCCCAATATGGCAGACAATGGTGACCTGGACTTGGGGCCTGTGGAAACAGAACCACCCTATGCATCTCCCAAATATCTCCGCAATTTCACCCTCACTGCAATGGACATCTACAGGAATTGGAATTCTGCTCCGGGGCCTTTCCACCTCTTCCCCTACACTCCCTTTGACCCTATTTTGCCATCAGAGGCAAAATTCCTGGGGTCTGGGACTGGCTTTCGACCAATTGGTGGAGGAGCAGGTGGCTCTGGGAAGGAATTCCAGGCTGCTTTGGGTGGCAATGTCCCCCGGGAGCAGTTCACAGTAGTGATGTTGACTTATGAGCGGGAAGAAGTGTTGATGAACTCCCTAGAAAGGCTCAATGGTCTGCCATACTTAAATAAGGTTGTGGTAGTGTGGAACTCTCCCAAGCTTCCCTCTGAGGATCTCTTGTGGCCAGACATTGGCGTCCCAATCATGGTAAGAAATATGTAGCTACTATGGTCTTGCTTCCTGGTGGGGTTTATGTATTAAAGTTAGGTGTGGCTCTTCTGTAGGATGACAGCTCAGTTTAAGCAATCTAGGACAGCATTCATCTCTCCTGGTTATAGATGTTTGTACGTGATCTGGATGCTCTATCAGCAGAGAAAAACAAGTCTGACTCCTCCCACCCATTTTAGTTGTTTGCATGAGAACACCTTGGCTCCTGCTCTAGAACTGCCTGTTTCTCTCCCCCAGCTTTGAAGGGAGGCTGATGTTCAGAGGTGCATGGAAGTGCTCTGTGGATGAGTGAACCTAGGCAGGATGAATTGCTGTGGCCTTTGGGTTACGGAATACAAGAGCTGTTGTGCAGGAGAGCCTGAAGTGTGTAAACACAGGATCTGCAGAGGTGCCAGCTGTTCAGCACTTGTGAAACAGTAATTGCTTCTGTGCAGCCTAATATGACTCTGGAGGCTTAAAGCTAGAGATTCGTGCTTATTGCAGATCTCTGCCTAGCCTCCTTTAAGTGTCACACCGTGAGGACAGTTGGCACCTTATAAATACCTAAGTAGTGACTGTTTCTGCACTTCAGGGGATAAATCTTTTATAAAGATAAAAGAGAGGCCCACTGAAGATGGAGCTCCTGCAAGGGCCTTAAGAGCCATTTATCACTTTACATTGCAAGGGATGGCAGAGAAGAAAAGAGGGGCAAAAAAGGGCACCAAGGCCAGTATTACTATGACAGCTTTCATGCTCCAAAGGTTGTAATTGGCTTTTGCTTAGGTCTGAGTTGATTTACAGCTTGTAAGGAGTTCATTTTCCCTAAACTATTACTTCTGAATGTATTTATTTACTTCAGGAGTTCTCTTTCATCCTAGTGGAACTTTCTGTGCTGGTCATTGTTAACAGTCCACAGTAAATATAAATCTCCAGGTGTGGGCATAGAGCCAGTGACAAGAAGTAACATTGTGTTGTGTGAATCTGGTTGTGTTTGGAGGACAAATGGAAGGATAATGCCTTGCCAATTAGGGAAGGGGAAAATTAAAGGGGGAGATGGTACTTAAGTAGGCAAACTGTGTGTGGTTTATGTGACAGGATGCTGCTGAGCTTAATAACCATGTGAGCTTTATGCTTTATGCAAAGAGATTAATTGATTTCATATTTTGTTTTATTATTATTGTGATGAATAAATCCTTCAGCTCACATTTAAAAACCCTTATGGTCCGGGGACAATGAGCAGAGAAAATTGCTTGGATAATTGTAAAATAATCTTTCACATTAGTCCTGTTGAATGCCTGAATTCTGCAAAATCTTCACATTATGTCTGCTGGGAAACTGTGTACTCCTTTAGAGCTGAAGAGTGGGGATTGTTCTCCTTGCTGTTGCTAATGGCTGTTATTTGTGAAAGAAAAATATGTTTCTGTTGGTGGAAGTTGATGGCTTGCTTTTAATCTGCTCTTATATGCATATCTATTGTGTTAGCTTTTGGGGGGACTTCAACACACACAAGTTGCTGCATGTCGCCTTTGAGCCACTTGCTGGGGTTGGTGTTCAGTGGGGGATGTCCTGTTGCTTGTTAGCCATCAGGCAAGGGGAAATGGGTTCAGGTTGCACCAGGGGAATTTTAGATTGAGTATTAGAAGAAAATTCTTCACTGAAATGGTTATCAAACACTGGAATAGGCTTCCCAGGGAGGTGGTTGAATCACCATCCCTGGAGGGGTTTAGAAGATGTATAGATGTGGTGCTAAGGGACATGCTTCAGCACCAGAACTGATAGCGTTAGATAATGGTTGGACTCGATGATCTTAAAGGTCTTTTCCAACGAAAACAATTCTATGTTCAAGAGAAACCTTCTTGGTTCAAGAGGATGAAATGTCCTCCTGTCTGGTTTTGGATGTCAGATGGGAACATTGGGCTCATGGCTGAGTGCCAGGGAACAGCTGGAGCACAATTAGCTTCTGCCGGGGTCCTTTCTGAAGGAGAATGTATGTCTGATAGTATGAGTGCTCTCTTCTCGGTTTTTCAAACCTCATGTTTTAAAGAGCCCATGTCTCTTGAGCTCTGTCACACATTGCAGCTTCTAGGCATCCATCCCACTGAAGTCCACATTCAGACTGGGTGCTTAAATCACACTGGGAGTCTGTAGAATAGTTCAGGTTTAGTCTCATCGTCGGTGTGGTGGGTTTGGAAGGGGTAAGGCCAAGAAGCCTCCTCCCTTCCCCCTTGTAAAGTAAAAGGGAAAAAAAAATTGAAGGGAAAGGAAAAAAAAACTCGCAAGCTGAATTAGCAAAGCAGTGGAGCTATATTTACAAAGCAATGTAGGGTTTGCAGGGGAATATTTACAAATTTACAATATCTACAATATATACAAAGATATACAACAGAGTAACACAGAAATGAGAGTGACCCCCTCGGCAGAGAGGGTTCCCCACCTCCGCTCTCCCCTCTCTCCCCCCCTTTTCCCCAGAGTGGGATAGAAAGAGAGAGAAAAGAGAGAAAAAAAAAAATGTTAGAAGCAGTTTGTGTTAATTGGAAGGGAGTTAATATACCGGCCTTTATCTGTCTTCAAGGCCGAGGCCTTGGCAGAAAGCCCAGCACAAGACAGAGCTGCTGCACGAAGAAGAGGCGGAAGCAAGACTGACAGAGAAGTGCTGGAAATGTCCAGTTCACTCCCAGTTCCGAAGGTGCTTCCTCCCACTTTACCAATGAAATTAGTTTAGACTATTCCTTCCGTTTACCAACTTCCGTCCACCATATTCCCTTTCTTAAGGGGGCAACGTCAACCGGCCACAGTCGGGCAGCTCGCTCGGGACAGCACCAAGACCAGCAACCGCCGGGGACCAGCCGCTGCTCTCCTTTTCAGGCTGCGGGAATCGCCATCGCTGCCGAGTTTTGCCGCGAGGAAGGAGCAGCCGTCCTTTCACGTGGTCAGACTCGTGATCCCAGCGGCAGGAGCGGCTGAATTTAAAAGGGTCAGCTGCGGCTCGCGCGAGGTCTCTTCGTCGGGCAGGACGTATTCTCTTGTACTCTCACGCGCCGCCCCACTTTTTCTAATTTTTTTTTTGTTCTTGTTGTTGTTTGTTTTTTTTTTTTGTTGTTGTTGTGGTTGTTGTTGGCAGTAGGTGCTGTGGCCAGGGACAGCCATGGTTGTAACTCGCAGCAAAATCAACCTAAAAAAATCAGTGTCGACCCAGACTGAGGTAGAACACAAGCAGGTAGCTGTCCAGGTATCTGGCTGTAGAGAATGCTGGAGCCTGGCTCTTGAGATGCAGGGTTGTGGGGGCAACTCTTGTATAAGGTGTGAGCAGGTTGACTATCTGCTTAATATGGTGGCCAGACTGAAGGATAAGGTTGCCAGCATTAGAAATGTAAGGGAATGTAGGAAAGAGACGAACCAGAGGAGGAAGGAGATGGACCAAAGGAGGAAAGAGGTGAATCAGAAGAGGAAAGAGTTGAATCGGAGTAAGCAGGCTCTGCAGGCTCCCCCAGCAGAGGCTGGTTATTCAAAAAGCAGAGGGGAATGGACGCAGGTTCCTCGCAAAAGACGCAAAGTTAAACCTCCTTGCCTCCCCTCACCTTCCCCGCTGCTCTTGGAAAACAGATATGGAGCACTGGAGATTGAGGGTGAGGTGGTCCTGATGCCGGACGACACACCATCTGGGGTTCTCCCTGAGGCAAAGCAGCCTAAGGTTAAACAGCCTTCTGCTGGCATCAGGACCTGTTCCCTCAAAAAAAAGAGGAGGGTAATTGTTATTGGTGATTCCCTTCTGAGGGGAACAGAGGGCCCCATATGTCAGCCAGACCCATCTCATAGGGAACTCTGTTGTCTGCCAGGAGGCTAAGTTAATGATGTTACTAGTAGGCTGCCTAGACTGGTGCAGCCCTCTGACTACTACCCTTTACTAGTTATGCAGTTGGGGAATGATGATGTTGCAATCAGAACTCCCAGGGCTATCAAAGATGACTTCAGGGCCCTGGGAGACCTGATTGAGGGGTCAGGGGCACAAATAATTTTTTCATCAATACCCTTAGTTGCAGGAGGGAATACCATAAGAAACAGGTCAGCAGCTATAGTTAACAAGTGGCTTAGAGGCTGGTGCAGTCAAAAGAATTTTGGGTTTTTTGATCTTGGGAAACTTTCTACTGCACCAGGCCAGCTGGCAACAGATGGAGTACATCTGTCCCAGAGAAGGGGAAAGGTCACAGTATATGAGAATGGCCTGTCCCCCAAAGGCAAAAAGATCCTGGGAAGGGAATTGGCAGGTCTCATCGACAGGGCTTGTAACTAGTTTCAAAGGGGGAAGGGGCTGAAAATAGTCCCCTCAGGCAAGAGTCTGGGGGCGACAAGCTAGAGTCAGAGGTGAAACCGGCAGCCCAGCTGAAGTGCATGTACACTAATGCACGAAGCACGGGTAACAAACAAGAGGAGCTGGAAGCCTTGTTGCAGCAGGAAAGTTATGATGTAGTTGCCATCATTCACATGACTGGAGCGCTGCAATTGACGGCTGCAAGCTCTTCAGGAGACACAGGCAAGGAAAAAGGGGTGGAGGGGTGGCCCTGTACATCAGGATGGCACTAGATGCCATTGAGATGGAGATTAGGGACGATCGGGTTGAATGCTTGTGGATAAGAATTAGAGGGAAGACCAGCAGGGCAGACACCCTGGTTGGAGTCTGTTATAGACCACCCAACCAGGAGGAAGATGTTGACGAAGCATTCTATAGGCAGCTTAGGGCTGTCTCAAGATCTCCGGACCTTGTTCTCATGGGCGACTTCAACCTGCCTGACATCTGCTGGGATCTCAACACAGCAGAGAGGAGACAGTCTAGCAGGTTCGTAGAATGCATGGAGGACAGTTTCTTATCCCAGGTGCTGCGAGAGCCTACCAGGGGCAAGGCTATGCTTGACCTCCTCTTCACCAACAGGGAAGGGCTGATGGGTGATGTGGTGGTTGGAGGGTGTTTGGGGTCCAGTGACCACGAGATAATTGAATTCTCGGGTTTTGGTCAAGCTAAGAGGGGTAGCAAGAAGACCTCCACTCTGGACTTCCGGAGGGCAGACTTCAGGTTACTCAAGGAACTAATTCAGAGGGTTCCTTGGGATAAAGCCCTTAATAATAAAGGGGTCCAGGAGAGCTGGACCTGCTTCAAGGAAGAACTGTTGAAGACTCAGGGACAGGCTGTGCCAATGTGCTGGAAGATGAGCCACTGGGGCAGACGGCCAGCCTGGATGGGTAATGAACTTTTAATGGAGCTAAGGGAAAAAAAGAGGGTGTATCACCTTTGGAAAAGAGGGGAGGCAACCCACGGAATGTTTAAGGATGTTGTCAAATCATGTAGGAAGAAAATTAGGGAGGCAAAAGCACATTTGGAGCTTAAACTGGCCTCTACTGTGAAGGACAACAAAAAGTCCTTCTATAAATATATTAATAGCAAGAGGAAGGGAAAGGACAACCTCCACTCCTTGGTTGACATGGAGGGCAATGTTGTATCAAGGGATGAGGAAAAGGCAGAGATACTTAACACCTTCTTTGCCTCAATTTTTACTAGCAGGACAGAACATCTTCCTGACAGCTGGCCTGCAGAGCTGGCAGAAGGAGCCAGGGAGCTGCACAGTTTCCCTATATTCCATGAGGAGGTGGTTGGAACTCTCCTTAGCAGCTTGGATCCCCACAAGTCCATGGGACCAGATGGGATTCATCCTAGGGTGCTGAGAGAGCTGGCAGACGAGCTGGCCAAGCCACTATCCATCATTTTCCAGCAGTCCTGGCTCACTGGAGAGATCCCAGAGGACTGGAAGCTGGCCAACATTGTGCCCATCCACAAGAAAGGCCAGTTGGATGAGCCAGGGAATTATAGGCCTGTCAGCCTGACCTCTTGCCAGACAAGATTATGGAACAGGTCATCCTGAGTGCAATCACACAGCACTTACAGAATGGCCACGGGATCAGGCCTAGCCAGCATGGATTTAGGAAGGGCAGGTCCTGCCTGCCTTCTATGATCAGGTGACCCGCCTGGTGGATGTGGGGAGGCCTGTGGATGTAGTCTACCTGGACCTCAGCAAGGCCTTTGACACCGTCCCCCATAGCAAACTGCTGGCCAAGCTGTCAGCCCATGGCTTGGACGGGAGCACACTGCGATGGGTTAGGAACTGGCTGGATGGCCGAGCCCAGAGAGTGGTGGTGAATGGTGCCACATCCAGCTGGCGGCCAGTCACTAGTGGTGTGCCCCAAGGATCAGTGCTGGGCCCCATGCTCTTTAACATCTTTATTGATGATCTGTATCACAGTATAACTTAGGTTGGAAAGGACCTCGAGGATCATCGAGTCGAACCTATAAACACAGACCCTATGACTAGACCATGGCACCAAGTGCCACGTCCAATCTCCTCTTGAACGCCTCCAGGGACGGTGAGTCAACCACCTCCCTAGTCACTCCATTCCAATGACGAATGACTCGCTCGGTGAAGAACTTCCTCCTCACCTCGAGTCTAAACCTCCCCTGGTGCAGCTTGAGACTGTGTCCCCTTGTTCTGGTGCTGCTTGCCTGGGAGAAGAGGCCAACCCCTTCCTGGCTACAACCACCTTTCAGGTAGTTGTAGAGGGCAATGAGGTCACCCCTGAGCCTCCTCTTCTCCAGGCTAAACAATCCCAGCTCCCTCAGCCTCTCCTCATAGGGCTTGTGTTCAAGGCCTCTCACCAGCCTTGTTGCCCTTCTCTGGACACGCTCAAGTGTTTCGATGTCCTTCTTAAACTGAGGGGCCCAGAACTGGACACAGTACTTAAGATGCGGCCTAACCAAAGCAGAGTACAGGGGCACAATGACCTCCCTGCTCCTACTGGCCACACTATTCCTAATGCAGGCCAGGATGCCATTGGCCCTCTTGGCCACCTGGGCACACTGCTGGCTCATGTTTAGGCGTCTGTCAATCAGCACCCCCAGGTGCCTCTCTATTTGGGAGCTCTCCAGCCAATCGGACCCCAGTTAGACCACATCCACAGGCCTCCCCACATCCACCAGACGAGTCACCTGATCATAGAAGGAGATCAGGTTGGAGAGGCAGGACCTGCCCCTCCTAAATCCATGTTGGCTAGACCTGAGCTCTTGGCCGTCCTTCAGGTGCTCAGTTATTGCTGCCAGGATAATCTGCTCCATCGCTTTCCCTGGCACTGAAGTCAGGCTGACTGGCCTGTAGTTTCCAGGTTCCTCCATCCGACTCTTCTCGTGGATGGGGACCACATTGGCCAGTTTCCAGTCATCTGGGACCTCACCGGTGAGCCAGGACTGGAGGAAAATGATGGACAGTGTCCTGGCCAGCACATCTGCCAGCTCTCTCAGCACCCTAGGATGGATCCCATCCGGTCCCCTGGACTTGTGAGTGTCCAAGTGGTTCAGCTGGTCCCGAACTAATTCCTCGTGGACAGGCTGGATAGATGGGCAGAGTCCAACTGCATGAGATTTAACACATCCAAGTGCCAGGTACTGCACATTGGCCACAACAACCCCATGCAGAGCTACAGGCTGGGGTCAGAGTGGCTGGAGAGCAGCCAGGCAGAGAGGGACCTGGGGGTACTGGTCGATGGTAGGCTGAACGTGAGCCTGCAGTGTGCCCAGGCAGCCAAGAGCGCCAATGGCATCCTGGCCTGCATCAGGAACAGTGTGGTCAGCAGGAGCAGTGAGGTCATTCTGCCCCTGTACACTGCACTGGTTAGGCCACACCTCGAGTCCTGTGTCCAGTTCTGGGCCCCTCAGTTTAGGAAGGATGTTGACTTGCTGGAATGAGTCCAGAGAAGGGCAACGAAGTTGGTGAGGGGCTTGGAACACAAGCCCTATGAGGAGAGACTGAGGGAGCTGGGGTTGCTTAGCCTGGAGAAGAGGAGACTCAGGGGTGACCTTATCATTCTCTACAACTACCTGAAGGGAGGTTGTGGACAGGCGGATGATGGTCTCTTCTCCCAGGCAGCCAGAACCAGAACAAGAGGACACAGTCTCAGTCTGCACCAGTGGAGGTTCAGGTTGGATGTTAGGAAGAAGTTCTGTACAGAAAGAGTGATTGCCCATTGGAATGTGCTGCCCAAGGAGGTGGTGGAGTCACCGTCTTTGGAAGTGTTCAGGAGGAGACTTGCTGGGGTACTTGGTGCCATGGGTTAGCTGTTTGGGTGGGTTGGATTGGTTGATGGGTTGGACACTGTCGTAGGGTTGGGGGAAAGGCCAGGCCCTTCCCCCCCCCCCCCCAGTGAATAGAGGGAAGGAAAAAAACAAGTTGAAAGGGAAAGAAAAAAAACTCACAGCCGGATTAGCAAAGGAGTGTGTGCTGTATATTTACAAAGCAGTTTTGGGAACGCAGGGAAATATACATACAGAATGTACAGTATTTACAATATATACTGAAATATACAACAAAGTCACACAGAAATGAGGGTTCCCTCCTCTGCTGAGGGGGGTTCCCCACCCCTGCTCCCCCTTCTCTCCCCCTTTCCCCAGAGAGGGTTAGAAAGAGAGAAAAAGAGAAAATTAATTAAAAGCGGTTATGTGTTAGAATGTTAGAGAGTGTCTTATCTGCTCCAAGGTCAAGCCTGACCGAAAGCCCAGAAAACTGCGAGCTGCAAAGGGAATGCCCAGGATTCTCTGCTGCACTCCCAGTTCAAAAGGTGCTTCCCCCCAGTCTACCAATGAAATTAGTTTAGATCCGTCTTTCATTTACAAACATCCGACTACAATATTCCCTTTCTTAAGGGGACAGCCTCAAACAGTCACAGACACGATGATCTTGAAGGTCTCTTCCAACCTGGTTTGGTTTATTCTAATTAAATAAAGGTTGGGAGGGACCTTTAACGATCATCTTGTCCTTCATCTGTATGGATGGCTTAGTACAGTAATGGAGTAACAATGTACCTGGGCTGCATCAGTGGCAGATCCTGAGACCTGCTGTGGGGAAGGGCAAAAGGAACATGGGGACCAGAGATGAGGCTCTGAGCCTCAACAGCTGAGATGTGGGATGTGCTAGCCAGGGGAAGAAGCAGGTGCATACATGGGGTTGGCAAGAAGCAAGCCCTTGCAACTGCCAATGTCAAAAGAAACTGCAGAACTCTGAATTTGATTTCCATACAGGGAAAAAAGTGTCTTTTGGTGGAAAATATCTGGTTCTTTCAGATCTAGGAGCAGTGCTGTATGTCTATGTAATAAATAACTTGCAGTACCTTTGGGGTGCAAGGAATTGCCCTGTATTCAAGTCCCAAGCTACAGAGCTGTGCAGAGGAAAGTTGAATGAGCAAGAAGTGGACAGGGACAGATTTGGGTGCCCCCTTCTCGCAACTGAAGTGGGTCCAGGCACCATCTGACTGTGAGGAGCAGCACAACATCAGCACATGTATGTTGACATGATCTGTGATCAAAACACCTGAAATCAGAATATTATTGAGATCAGTCATAGCCCAATGACACAAAGCAACAGGCATAGCATGTCGGGTAGCATAACTGAGATAACTTTGGAACTACAGTGTAGTCCCAAGTGCCACCAGCAGCATCTTGGTGGGATTTAGGACTATACTGTAGATTTATGCTAGCAGAATACCCAAAGGAGCCTTGGGCTTCCTCCTCTAGACTGTCTGCATGGGCTGACCTTAGTTCAAGGATTGGTTCCTTGAGACTTCATTTGCAAACTGGGCTGCTTGGTGGTGATTTTGTTCCTCCAAAGTGGGTTATGTAGACTCTTTTCCCTGCCAAGCTGGAGTTACTCAAGAGCAAACCTTGAAGGTTGGGTTTTTTTGTTTGGATATTTGAGTCTTTCATGCATAATGAGATAAACAGGGCTACAGAATATATTTGGTTTTAAAAACCTTTTACTTTAGTGTGGCCGGTTGACGTTGCCCCCTTAAGAAAGGGAATATGGTGGACGGAAGTTGGTAAACGGAAGGAGTAATCTAAACTAATTTCATTGGGAGAGTGGGAGGAAGCACCTTCTGAACTGGGAGTGAACTGGATATTTCCAGGACTTTTCTATCAGTCTTGCTTCCGCCTTTTCTTCGTGCAGCAGCTCTGTCTTGTGCTGGGCTTTCTGCCAAGGCCTCGGCCTTGAAGTCCAGATACCAGGCCTGTATTAACTCCTTTCCAATTAACACGAACTGCTTCTAACTTTTTTTTCCTCTCTTTTCTTTCTCTTTCTATCCCATTCTGGGGAAAGGGGGGGAGAGAGGGGAGAGCGGAGGTGGGGAACCCCCTCTCTGCCAGGGGGGTTACTCTCATTTCTGTGTTACTCTGTTGTATATCTTTGTATATATTGTAGATATTGTAAATTTGTAAATATTCCCCTGCATACCTTACATTGCTTTGTAAATATAGCTCCACTGCTTTGCTAATTCAGCTTGTGAGGTTTTTTTTTTCCTTTCCCTTCAATTTTTTTTTCCCTTTTACCTTACAAGGGGGAAGGGAGGAGGCTTCTTGGCCTTACCCTTCCACCCACCACATTTTTTTTATTGGCGTACCCAACGTGGGGCAGATAATTAGTTTAATTTATTACTTGATTGATTTAGTGTTTTCTAGCTGAATTAGCAAACATGAAGGTATTGTGGTTTGTGGAGCGATTGTTCTTTTCAATTTTTGGGGCTCTGGTTTACAGGTATTGTTTGGGTTTGATTTTGGATTACCTGGGTAAATATTTGGTGCGGACAATTTATATGTGGGTTATGTATAGAGTTAGATTATGGTATGGAAAATGTATTAATATCTTATGGCCAGTGAGATACAGGAATGTTACCTCCACCACTCTCCCAATTGAGATAAAGGGTTTTAAGATTCCACCTGAGGAGAGAGTAACTTTAGGTGATGCCTGGGATCCGAAAGTGATTTATTTGATGTGCATAAATCTGTTGTTAGTGATGGTAATTGCATATTTACTGTTCTCTCTGCGGCGAGAGAGAAAGGTGTCCAGGGCGTGTTTTGTTATTAAAACTAGATCAAAAAGAAAACGCCATGGCTCTCGATCAGTCCCAGAGTCATCTAGTGACGAGGACTGTGGAGAACCCGTGTCAGTCAAAAAGAAGGCTAAAAAGTTAATTGGTAAGGCAGCTCTAAATGACTTTGCTGATTCTGGCAAGCAGCCAAGGGCATCGGCTGGTATCAACATGGCACCTACTCCTTCTCCCACTCCTTCTCCTTCTTCTTCTTCTCCGTCGGCCATTAATGGAGCAACGTCACTTCCACCCACTCCCTCGGTGGGACCGGAAGTCACTGCCCCAGCAGCTGATTTATCTCAGGACCTGTCAGCTTCCATTAAGGTGGCTGTAAATTCAAACACAGCTCCAGTTAAGGTGGCTCCTTTAAAGACTAGAGGTGGAAAGGCCAAAGATGGAGAAGAAGAGGAGGAGACTGATCCTGGTGAGGGGCCCTCTACTCTAAAAGATCCTGCTCAGGAGGAAGAGAAGGTTTGTTTTAAAGATCTAGCTAACCTAGTGAGATCAAAGCAGGATAGAGATGAAGTTAGGAAAGCAGCTGGCAAAGGTGGTTCTCAGCTTAAAGAGATCCTTAGGAGAATGACAGCAGGATTATATGGGCAAAGAATTCAGGGAGACGAGGAGGAAGATGATATTTCAGAGTGTTCTACTCCACGGGAGGAACTGCGAAATGTCCATAAAGATTTCACCAAGGCAGATAAGGAGCCAGTTCTAGCTTGGCTTAGTAGGTGTTATGATACAGGTGCTTCAGCTCTAACAGTTGGAGACAAGTCAGCAGCTCAGTTAGGAACTCTCTCAAGGGACAATGGAATAGATAGACATCTAGGCGAAGCTCTCGGTAAGGTTAATCTGTGGATACGCCTTTTAATGGCGGTTGCCCTGAGATACCCTTCCCGAGATGACCTTCCATGGAATCCTAAACCCTGGACTACCATAGATGAGGGAATTAAGCGCTTGAGAGAATTTGCTGTTAGAGAGCTACTCTATGGTGAACATGAAACTCTGAATCCTGATGACATTCCTGTGGGTATTGGTCTTGCTAAAAAGATCATCAAACTTGCTCCTTCCAATTATGCAAACATTCTGGCAAGCAGAATTGTGTCAAGAAGTTATGGTGGAGCTTCTCCCACGGTTGGCCAATTCAGTGATCAAATGAGACAATTGGAGGACAGCATGACACGTGGTTCTTTGGTTTCGGCCATTAAAACTATGTCTGGTGATATACAGAATTGCATAAGAGAGTTAAAAGATGAATTTAGAAATTCCATATCCCAATTGGCACAAAGGGATAATTTCAATTCTTCCTCCAGGTGGGTACAAGTCTCATCTGTGAGGAATACACGTCCTCCAAGGAGGTCATTCCAAAACAGGACATTCCAAAACAGGTCATTCCAAAACAGACCACCAAGGCAATCACGTAGAACTATTTGGATAACTCTGCGTGATCAGTTTGGTGAGAACATGAACCGCTGGGATGGCCAACCAACTTCTAATCTTTTCAGGAGACTGAGGGAATTGCAAAGTGGCAGAACCCGAGGTAGCAATATCTGAAGGGTAGCTGTTACTTCCACAGTTCCCCAGAACGACTCTTATGGCTCCAACAGTGGCTCCAGTTATAACATGCAAAGTTATAACCCTGCAAACTATGTGCAATGCACATGTGCGCATGTTCCCCATAACTAGGGGTGCCCTGCCTCCCGCCAGGGGGAGGAGAGGGATAACAGAGATAACAGAATCTATTGGGATGTGTACATCCAGTGGCCTGGCACTTCACAATTTCGGAAGTACAGGGCCTTGGTTGACACAGGAGCTCAGTGCACCATAATACCATCAAATTATCAGGGATCAGAGTCTATAACTATTCTGGGAGTCACTGGTGGATCTCAAGAGTTAAGTAAGGTAGAGGTTAATATAAGTCTAACTGGTAAACAATGGAGGAAGCATACAGTTGTGACCGGACCTGATGCACCTTGTATTTTAGGAATTGATTTTCTGAGAGAAGGGCGTTTCAAGGACCCTAGAGGTTACAAATGGGCTTTTGGAGTAGCTTCTATAGAAACTGATGGACAAAAATTGAAGCTATCTGCCAGACCTGAACTTTCTGATGAATCTGCAGTTGTGGGACAACACAAGATACAGGACATTAAATTGCCGGTTGCTTCTCAGACTGTGCATCACAGACAGTACAGAACCAACAGTGACTCTTTGTTGCCCATTCAGAATCTGATTTGTCAGTTGGAGAGTCAGAAAGTCGTCAGCAAAACTCATTCACCTTTCAACAGTCCAGTGTGGCCTGTGCGGAAGCAGAATGGAGACTGGCGTCTGACAGTAGACTACCGAGCCCTGAATGAGGTGACACCACCTATGAGTGCAGCAGTACCAGACATGATGGAGCTACAGTATGAGCTGGAATCCAAAGAGGCCAAATGGTATGCTACCATAGACATTGCTAATGCATTTTTCTCTATTCCCATAGCAGAGGAATGCAGGCCTCAGTTTGCTTTCACCTGGAGAGGAATCCAGTACACTTTCAACAGGCTGCCAATGGACTGGATCCACAGCTCAAGCATCTGTCATGCAGTGATCCACGATGCTCTGGAGAAAGGAGGTGCTCCAGAACACATCCAGTTCATCGATGACATCATCGTCTGGGGCAAAACTGCTGAGGAAGTCTTCGAGAAAGGTAACAAAATCATTGACATTCTTCTGGATGCAGGTTTTGCCATCAAGCGAGACAAGGTGAAAGGACCTACCACAGAGATTCAGTTTCTGGGAGTGCGGTGGCAGGATGGACGCCGACACATTCCAGTGGATGTGGTAAATAGAGTCTCCACCATGGCAAGTCCCACAAACAAGCAAGAGACCCTACGTTTCTTAGGGATAGTGGGATTTTGGAGACTGCACATTCCTGGATACAGTCAGATTGTGAAACCTCTGTATGATGTGACTCGAAAGAGAAACCATTTCCACTGGGGACCAGAACAACAAGCAGCCTTTGACCAGATAAAACAAGAGGTAGTTCTAGCAATGGGTCTGGGACCTGTCCGAGATGGTCCAGACATTAAGAACATTTTGTACACGGCTGCAAGTGACAATGGTCCAACCTGGTGCTTGTGGCAAAAAGCTCCAGGTGAGACACGTGGACGACCTCTTGGTTTCTGGAGTCGAGGTTACAGAGGTTCAGAGGCTAATTATACTCCAACAGAGAAAGAAATCTTAGCTGCCTATGAAGGAGTAAAAGCATCTTCTGAAGTGATTGGAACTGAATCACAACTTCTTCTAGCTCCCAGATTACCAGTTTTGAATTGGATGTTCAAAGGCAAAGGCTCCACACCACATCATGCCACAGACTCAACATGGTCTAAGTGGATGGCTCTGATAACACAGAGAGCTCGAATGGGAAATCTTGAAAGACCTGGTCTAGTGGAGGTGATCTCAAGTTGGCCTGAAGGTATCAACTGTGCTAAACCTCCAGAGGAGAAAGTAACTCGTGCTGAGGAAGCTCCTCCTTACAATGACCTTTCTGATGATGAAAAGAAATATGCTTTGTTCACAGACGGTTCCTGTCGTCTTGTTGGAAACAAGCGAAGGTGGAAGTCTGCAGTGTGGAGTCCAACACGCCGAGTTGCAGAGGCGAAAGATGGAGAAGGAGAATCCAGTCAGTTCGCAGAGGTAAAAGCTGTCCAGCTAGCTCTCGACGTAGCTGAACGTGAGAGATGGCCAAAGCTTTATCTCTACACCGACTCATGGATGGTAGCCAATGCTCTATGGGGTTGGCTAAAGAACTGGAAGAAGAGTGGTTGGCAGAGGAAAGGAAAACCCATTTGGGCAGCCAACCTGTGGCAGGACATTGCTGATCGAATCGAGAGAATTCCAGTGAAAGTGAGACACATCGATGCTCACATTCCTAAGAGCAAAGCTACTGAGGAACAGCAACACAACCATCAGGCAGATCTAGCTGCAAGAGTTTCTCAAGTAGACATGGACTCTAATCTTGATCTCGACTGGAAACACCGAGGTGAGATATTCTTAGCTCGGTGGGCTCATGATTCGTCAGGACATCAAGGCAGAGATGCAACATACCAATGGGCTCGTGACAGATCCATAGACATTTCCATGGATGCTATCACACAAGTCATCCATGACTGTGACATTTGTGCTGCTATTAAGCAGGCAAAACGACTTAAGCCCTTGTGGTATGGTGACAGATGGTCCAAGTACAAGTATGGTGAAGCTTGGCAGATTGACTACATCACTCTACCACGTTCTCGTTCTGGTAAGCAATACGTGCTTACTATGGTAGAGGCAAACACTGGATGGTTAGAAACTTATCCAGTTCCACATGCAACTGCACGCAACACCATTCTCGGTCTGGAGATACAAATCCTGTGGAGACACGGAACTCCAGAGAGGATTGAGTCAGACAACGGAACTCATTTCAAGAACAACCGTGTAAAGAACTGGGCAAAAGAGCACGGTATTGAGTGGATATTCCACATTCCCTACTATGCACCAGCTTCAGGGAAGATTGAACGCTACAACGGTTTGTTGAAGACCACTCTTAAAGCCATGGGGGGTGGATCTTTGAAAAACTGGGAAAAACATTTAGCACAAGCAACCTGGCTGGTAAATAGTAGAGGTTCAGTGAACCGAGCTGGACCTGCACATTCAGATTTGCTACGGAAAGTAGAAGGTGATAGAGTTCCTGTTGTTAGAGAAAAGAATCTGTTAGGTAAAACTGTTTGGGTATTTTCACCCTCAGGAGAGGCTAAACCTGTCCGAGGGGTGGTTTCAGCTGAAGGTCCTGGTCACACTTATTGGGTAATGCAAGAGAATGGTGAAATTCAGTGTATTCCACAAAGAAATTTAACTTTAGCTGAAAGAGGTTAATTTCAAACTGTTGTACAGCTACACCGCGTCCAGAGGAAGAATCAACGGAGGAATCTACGGTGCACGAACCCTGAGATCCCTGAGAGCCCTGAGTCAACTAAGAGACCCTGAGATTCCCTGTTTCCCTTTTCTTCGCTTCGTCGGTGAAGAAATGAACTGTTTTCCATTTTTCTCATTTTCTGATTTTCTTGGACTTTTGAATCATCTACATCTGAGCATAGCCGGAATGGACTATGAACTTTACTCACGAACTGTAAATATCATCTTGGATTGGATGGACAGTGTGAACAGCCAATGAAATTGTTTAGAAGGGGTGGACTGTGGCCGGTTGACGTTGCCCCCTTAAGAAAGGGAATATGGTGGACGGAAGTTGGTAAACGGAAGGAATAATCTAAACTAATTTCATTGGGAGAGTGGGAGGAAGCACATTCTGAACTGGGAGTGAACTGGATATTTCCAGGACTTTTCTATCAGTCTTGCTTCCGCCTTTTCTTCGTGCAGCAGCTCTGTCTTGTGCTGGGCTTTCTGCCAAGGCCTCGGCTATGAAGTCCAGATACCAGGCCTGTATTAACTCCTTTCCAATTAACACGAACTGCTTCTAACTTTTTTTTCCTCTCTTTTCTTTCTCTTTCTATCCCATTCTGGGGAAAGGGGGGGAGAGAGGGGAGAGCGGAGGTGGGGAACCCCCTCTCTGCCAGGGGGGTTACTCTCATTTCTGTGTTACTCTGTTGTATATCTTTGTATATATTGTAGATATTGTAAATTTGTAAATATTCCCCTGCATACCTTACATTGCTTTGTAAATATAGCTCCACTGCTTTGCTAATTCAGCTTGTGAGGTTTTTTTTTTCCTTTCCCTTCAATTTTTTTTTCCCTTTTACCTTACAAGGGGGAAGGGAGGAGGCTTCTTGGCCTTACCCTTCCACCCACCACATTTAGATACAGATTTGTTGTGATGGCTTAATTGACTGAAGAATCAGGAAGACTCCTTAGCTACACAGGAGTCTCTGGTAAAATATTCTGGCCCTGTGTCGTAGGGTTGGAAGGGTAAGGCCAAAAAGCCTCCTCCCTCCCCCCTGTAAAGTAAAGGGAAAGAAAATTGAAGGGAAAGGAAAAAAAAACCTCACAGCTGAATTAGCAAAGCAGTGGGTACCGTATATTTACAAAGCAGGGAAACGCAGGGAAATATATACAAATTTACTATATTTGCAGTATATACAGAAATATACATCAAAGCACAGAAATGAGAGTTCCCCCCTCTGCTGAGGGGGTTCCCCACCTCCGCTCTCCTCTCTCTCCCCCTTTCCCCAGCGCGGGTTAGAAAGAGAAAGAAAAGAGGAAAAAGTTAGAAGCAGTTATGTGTTAATTGGAAAGCAGTTAATACAGGCCTTGCAGCTTATCAGTTTCAAGGTCAAGCCTTGGCCGAAAGCCCAGAAACAGCAAGCTGCTGCCAAAGGAGGGGAGGCAGAACTGAACTGGAAAAGTGAAGGAAGCCCAAGATACCCTGCTGCACTCCCAGTTCAGAAGGTGCTTCCTCCCAATCTACCAATGAAATTAGTTTTGATCCGTCTTTTTCGTTTACCAACTTCCGTCCACCATATTCCCTTTGTTAAGGGGACAGCCTCAAACGGTCACACCCTGTACCAAGTATGAAAAGACTTGAAACAAATATAATTTAATGTAAAGTTGTGTATGTAGCCACTCAAGGTTGCCCTTGAAACAGATATCTAAAGTGCCTTTATGCTGGAGCTGAGTTGTAAAATTGTTCCCAGTTCATGCTAAACAGTGTCACAGCAGAAAACAAAGGTTGTAATAAGGAGTCTTGTCTATGCAAGCTTGAAAACCTGCTTTGTGCAGATGTTTGTATCTCTAACACTGCATTAGGAGAAATTCCCCAAACAGAAGAACCTGGAGAGGGGGACTCCACCTGCACCAACAGCGACATTGCAGCCATTTCTTGAACTATTGAGTGCCTTCTTTCAGGATTTGTGCATACTGGTGCATCCTTTAAAATATATACTTCAACATGTCTGTGGCATCTGGCAAAGTCACAAAAATATCTGTATCAAATATCTGCATGAGTCTGCAGATCTACATCAGTAAGTTTGCAGACAGCAATAAGTCATGCTTTGACCTGCTGAAGGGTCAGGAAGCCTTACAGAGGGATCTGGGCAGGATGGATGAGTGAGCTGAGGCCAGTGGGATGAGGTTCAATTAGGCCAAGTGCACTTGTGTCACAGCAACCTCATGAACTCTCCAGGACTGGGGAAGAGTGGCTAGAAAGCTGCTGGCAGAAAAGGACCTGGGGGTGTTGGTCAACAGCCAGCTAAATATGAGCCAGCAGTATGCCCAGGTGGCCAAGCTGGTCAACAGCATCCTGGCTTGGATCAGCGATAGAGTGGCCAAAAGGACTAGGGTAGGGGTCATCCCCCTGTACTGGACACTGCTGAGACTGTACCTTGCATACTATGTTCACTTTTGGGCCCCTCGCTCTGAGAAGGACATTGAGGGGCTGGAACATGTCCAAAGAAGTACAAGAAAACTGGTGAAGGCTCTAGAGCACAAGTCTTGTGAGGAACAGCTGAAGGAACTGGGGTTGTTTAGCCTGGAGAAGACTGAGAGGGGATTGTCTCAATGTTGATCAATATGTATAGGGCAGAGGTGAAGAGGATGGGGCCAGATTCTTTTCATTGGTGCCCAGTGATAGAAGTGCCAACAGGCACAAGTTGGAACCTGGGTTGTTCCATCTGAATATGAGAAAAACCTTCTTTCCTGTGAGGGTGCTGGAGCATTGGACCAGGCTGCACAGAGAGGTTGTAGTCTCCTTCTCTGGAGAAATTCCAAAGGTGCATTGATGTGATCCTGGGCAACTGCTCAAGGTGACCCTGTTTTAGCAGGTGGGCTGGACTAGATGATGTCCCAAAGTCTCTTTCAACATCTACCATCCTGGGGTTGTGTGATCCATGCTCAGGATTGCTGAATAGTGTACAGAGGATGACAGCAGAAACCACACTCTTTGATTTGTGATTCCTTGACAGCGTTTTCATCCACATGAATAAAAGTGAAGGGAAACAAATGAAGCAAAGCACTCAGGCAACCACACATCCCACCCACACAAATTCTAGTAAGATGCACCCAAGAAGATTCAGATACTGCTGTGTTCTGCAGTGTGCTCAGCATTGAGATACTGCCGCTTGCTGGTCACTGTAGGACATTCGCTTGCAATTCCTCAGCAAGCACGCAGCACACGTGCAAGCCTGGATCCTTAACAAACCCAGTACGTGGTTTTAGCATCTCTTCAGATCTGCTGGAGCTGATTCACCATCCATCTTCGTGTGACTTTGAGCAGGATGGTTTTGGGGGCAGGGAAACGGGATTTCTTTCTGCTCAAATTTTAATATTAAAGACCTAAAGGAATAAGTTGATCTTGAACAGCCAGAGTTACCTTAAGAAAGTTTGCTTAAATGTATTTAATATGTATTTAATATACATTTCAGAAGGCTGCCAGTGCTGCATAGGCCCTTGGTTCGGTGTGAAAGCACAACACAGCAAGGTGATTAAGCTCTGAAGCAGCTTGTACTCAAAACAGATCCTCTAATGTAGTGATTAAGTTATCCATTTTCTTTCCAGAAAATTCCTTAAATCCCCCCGGGAGTTGCAGTCCCAGCCATGAAAGCAAAGAGTGCCCCCAGCAGCCTCCCCTTACCTCTTCTCCTACCTACATTGCTCAGCCTGTGGGTCATGTCCTGAGGATGGGAGGAGACTGGGAAAGGGAAAACTGAGCTCAGGAGAATCCTAAATTTTATTATAATATTGAGTAAAATAATTCTGTGCCCTTAGTAAGCACCCTCTGCCATCCCAGTCCAGCATCTTTAGGTTGATGTGTCTTAAACTGGGCAAAGATGCACTTAGTAGGATAAGTAGGAAGCACATCATTTTAGGTCAAGGTTTTGCCAGCCAGGGAGAGGAACCACTGCTTTCAGCCTGTCAGGCTTCAGTACTGTGTTGTCAGTGCAGCCATCTCTGCTTGCCAAAGGCTGCAGAGATCCAAGCAACATGACAAGGTTTGTGGAAGCCAGACAGCTTTGTGAAGCCAGATCTCTTTACAGGGGTGTTTGAACCTCAAACAGGGATTTCTAAGCAACGTTGCTTTTATTTCCTTTTCTCTGTCCTGAGCTTTTCTTGTGCAGCTCGGGCTGGTTGCTGATGTTACCAATCTCAAATCCATCATTTTGGATGAGTAGGCAGAGAGGTGACACCATCTAAGCTTGCCGGGCTAGGTGTGCTGGAGGCAAAAAAAGAGTAACATTTATCCTTATTAGCTGATAAGTGAGATTTTATACCGACCAGCTGTTGGGGTGTATTGCTGAGGGGGGTGGGTTGGATCAGGACTATCCGGTTGTGTTTTGGCTTCATTTTATTTTGAAACAGTGTAACATCTCCCCTATTTTCCCAGTAATGACTGGCTTTGGGTTGAGTTCTTTTGGAAGCCTTGAGGGCTTTGCACAGAGGTTGTCTGTGAACCCAGCTGAGCTGTGAAAGGGCTTCTCACATTTGGGGCTAAACTTCCTTTAGCCCAAACCAATATTTTCACAACCTGTGCTCTCATCCTAAGAAATTACAGCCTTAACTCCCAACTCATCTTTCTTTTCTGCATGCTTGCAGGTCTGTCAGTGACAGAGCCATGGCTAGAAAAGCCCTGCAGCAGTTTGCTTTCTGCTCTTCCTCCAGGGTTAGGTGGTATGTGCTTGTAGGCATTTCTGAGCTGCCTATGCCAGCTCCCGTTGCTTTTGGCAGTGACTAATCCTTCCCTTCAGCTTTGTTATAGAATAAGTATCTGGCTTTGATCTCTGCAGCCAGTTCCAGTGGTGTAACGTCCTTTTCTGCTGGCTTGGTGGCCAGCTGAGAAAGCTCATTCAATTTAGCTGCTTGTTTAAAAAGGAATAATCTTTGGAAAACGTCTAATCCAGAAGCATTGCTGTGTCTGCTGACCTGTTTGGCTGGCCACAGTATCCCTTGACATGCCAGTTGTTAATTGGGAGCAGACTGGGGGGGAAATGCTGTTGTAATTTTCCCTTCTGTTTGGGCAGTGTCTGTACAACCCTGCTCTGCTGAACTTGCTGCTGAAGGACAGCTGCTTTAGGTTTGCATGTCCATTCTGGCCAAGATACTTGAACTTTGGTATCTCCATTTTAAGGAGTGTGATGGGGTTCCTAGGTGATGCTTCTGGTTAAGAGGAAGGGAACAGAACCTGCTCAGACCTGGGGGGACCTAATAACGACCTTCCGGTACCCTAAGGGGGCCTACAAGAGTGATGGAGAGAGACTGTTTACAAAGGTCTGTGCTGATAGGATGAGGGGAAATGGCTTCAAACTAGAGAAGAGTAGATTTAGATTGGATGTTAGGAACAAGCTCTTTACCATGAGGTTAGTGGAACACTGGAACAGGTTGCCCAGGGAGGTGGTTGGGCCCCCATCCCCCATCCTGGAGATATTCAAGGTGAGGCTTGACAGGGCTCTGGGCAACCTGATCTAGTTGAGGATGTGCCTGATTGCAGGAGGGGGTTGGACTAGATGACCTTTGGAGGTCCCTTCTAACCCAGACCATTCTATGACTAGTGTGTATCATGCCATGGTGGCAGCATGAGCTTCTCTGCTTGTCCTTTAACATCAAGTTTGGTTTTCTAGTAAGAGCAGACCTGACCTTGCAAACCAACAGTTCACACAGTTGCCATTAGCTTGAGTCATGGGTGAGCCAGGGTGAGGTTCTCACAGAAACTATGTGTTAAACAAGAGTCTAAAACTCTGCTAATCACACCACAATTTCATTTAATCCCTTTCCTTCCTGGGAGCTTTGCATAAATACTAGCTTGGATCCTGACTCATCTGAGTATGAAATCATGTACCTAACCCATTCTCTGTGATGTGGCTTGTGCTTTTCTGGACCAGCTCACCTGCTCAAGCTCTTTGGTGATTCAAAGCTTTACACTGGGCACTTTGCACTGGTGTACAAAATCGGGAGGAACCCAACTTTATGTTCAGGTCCTGGGTGGCATATGGGAGTGGGGAGCTAGAGGTTTGCTTCCAGAAGGAACAATTCAGGCTGTGCTTTCCTTGACAAAAACAGCTGAGACGATCACCTGGTTTCTTAGCACTGAGGCACTTTACAGGAGAGCTTTGAAGCATCTGTGGGTTAAATGGGCCCCATCCAGTGCACCAGCTTCATGGGCAGTGAACCACTGGTTTATGAGGTAAATGTTTCGATGAGAGCAATTTGATGAGGCCGGGTGATGTTGCATGAAGATACCCGTGTGCTGCTGCTGGGTACATAGCACCACCTGCTGCCCGCAGACCACACTGCTGCCGGAGAGGGGGATTAGTTCTCAAATCTCTGCGAGTTTTGCTGCCTCAATATGTGTTGTTGTTTGGGTTTTTTTTGCCATGGCATAGCAAAAGAAGAAGAGAGCAAATTTGCTGCTTAGTTTACCTGCGATGCTAAAATCCAGATGCTTGTCACTGCAGGGCCTAAGCGAAGGCGCAGCGAGGCATGAATGTACGCTGATAATGTAACAAGCAGCACCGACTTCTTGGGGATTTGCGCTCTGAATATTAACTCAGATACCCTTGCAAGAACTGATGTTGCCTAAACCCAGTGTTTAACTCTCTCCTGTGCCATATGTTGGTTTGTAATGGCTTTTCCCTGGGGAAAATGTTACTGTAGCCTTAGTGCTCCGAATTCCCTCAGCTTAGGATGCAGCGAATGGGGTCGATGACAAAAAGGAAGGATTCGGATAGGGCATTGGAAAGGGAAAAACAAGGGATGGAAGCAGCCTTACACACTGCTGTGTACATAAATAATTGGATCATTTTGGTCACACACAAGAGCTTGAAGATGTCACAAGGGCCAGTCCTGCTGTGTTAAAGCCTTTAACCATCAACACAAAAGCTGTCTGCATCTTTAAAATGCAGACTCTGCCACGACAGCTACAGAGACAAAAGCTTCACGGCAAAACTTGGCACCAGAAACAGTGCAGCAGCAAAATGCCACAATGTTTTTCCAGGACTGGATTCCTGCTATTTTTAGGGTCTGCATGTGCCTGTTTAAATAACAAGAGAGTATCTCATGTTTACAAATTATTCCATACAGTGGAACAAGCATGAGAGGGAACTGAGGCTGTGGATGCATTTTCTCTATTTCCCCCTCCCTTCTATTTTTGCCTTCTTTTCATTCTCTGTAACTTTATTGTTTCAGAGCTTAGTTTGTATGTCACCGTGTGTTGACATCCACTTCACTGCAAGCTACACCTTCCTTCCCATAAAGTCCCAGTGCCTGGGCATCTGTGTTTCACAGAATCACAGAATTAACCAGGTTGCATCTGTGTTTCATGGAATCACAGAATTAACCAGGTTGGAAAAGACCTTCAAGATCATCAAGTGCAACCTGTCACCCAACACCATCTATTCAACTAAACCACAGCACTGAGTGCCTCATGCAGCCTTATTTTAAACACCTCCAGGGATGGTGACTCCACCACCTCCCTGGGCAGCATATTCCAATGGCCAGTCTGTCTTTCTAGGAAGAATTTCTTCCTCACATCCAGCCTAAACTGCAAAATTGTTTTAGAATCATAGAATTGTTAGGGTTGGAAGGGACCTCAAGGATCATCCAGTTCCACCCCCCCTGCCATGAGCAAGGGCACCTCACACTACATCAGGTTGCTCAGAGCCACACCTGGCCTGGCCTTAAAAACCTCTAGGGATAAGGCTTCCACCACCTCCCTGAGCAACCTGTTCCAGTGTCTCACCACCCTCATGGGTGTGCTGGGTTGAGGCAGCCCCCTTCCCCACCCCTGGCAACAATAAACACTCAGACAAATGGATTGCAAAAGTGATGGAAAGTTTAAATAGAAAGCAGTGAACTTTTACAGAAAGCCAAAAGCATAGTGACAAAGAAAGATCCCCAAACAGACCCAGAGAGATCCCATCCCCACCTGAGGGTACACCCAAGACCCCCAGGGCTCCTTCTTCCCCCTCCCACTGCTAGGCTAGTCTCAGCTGGCCAGATCTGAGACTGCCCATCCCCCCATGGCCTTGGGCCTAGCCAGGCCCAAAGCCAGGAGACATCTCCCCCAGTTACCGGCTGACGGAGAAGGAAGAAAAGAGAGCGTGCTAGACTCCGCACTGGATCTTATAGTGGTGCAAAGGATTGTGGTAGGAAATACTACATAATTTCCTGTGTCCACCCCTCTGGGCTGGACTTCTGGACACAGGAAGTAAACATTGCAGGGGGGCACCCAGCTCAAACTGCAACAATGGGGAAGAACCTCCTCCTAACATCCAATCTGAATCTACCCATTTCTAGTTTTTTTTCCATTCCCCCTAGTCCTATCACTCCCTGATGCCCTATAAGTCCCTCACCTGCCCCATTTTCCCCCTTTTTCCCCTCAAATCCCAGAGCACCCGGGCTCTGTTGGAGTATCCTCCCACACCAGGTGTGGCCAGTTGGCCCTCCCAACCCACTCCCCTTTTTAATGCCCCCTCAATAAAGGCAGAAGCCCCAAGCTGAGCCCATCTGGGCTGGAGGATCCTCCTCTCATCACTGCTGAGTGCCCATGGTGCACACTGGGTGATGGTGACAACAAAGGCCGGGGGGCCTCGTGGCCCCCCGGTTAGGTAGGGCAATGATTGATGGCTCCTCCAATATCATACACGGGTGCTGGCTGGGCCTCCTTACTGGGGCTGCTCCTATCTTCTCATGCTTTTAATTGCTTTGGTGGAGTGGTTTTGCTGTGCAAAATCATTTGATTGTGCATTCTGTACAGAATGCATAGTATTTGTGAAGCAAAGACAGCCTTGCCTCTCAGAATGGCAATAACTTGATATGGTACTCCAAGAAGTGGATGAGTCCCCAGGCACAGAAGAGAAGGATCAAGGTGTAGTCAGCAAGATCATGAATTTGGCTTTGGCTTATGGGTATTATATAGACCCAAGTGTGGGGGGGGGGGGAAGTCTGTGTTAAAGTTTGCTGGAATAGGAGGGACTTCATGGGGCATTGGGACATCAATAAGTCAACTGCGAGGGACATGAGGAAGGAATGCTTCCCAAAAAGGGCAAAGAAGCTGCTGAGGAGTCTACAGCAGAAGTCTTGTGAGGAGCAGCTGAGGGAGCTGTGATTGTTTAGCCTGGAGAGAAGGAGGCTAATGAGAAACTTTCTTGTACTCTACAACTCCCTGGAGAGGAGTTTGAAGTGAAGTGGAGTCAGTTTCTTCTCCCAAGGAACAAGCAATACAACAAGAAGAAATGGCTTCAAGTTGTGCCAGGGTAGATTAGGGTTAGACATGAGGAGTGATTTCACTCCCACAGGATTGTCAGGGCCTGGAGCAGGCTGCCCAGTGCAGTGGTGGAATCCCCATGCCTGGAGGGATTCAAAAGTGTAGATGTGATGCTGAGGGACATGGTTTAGTGGTGGACTTCACAGTGTTATGTTAGCAGTTGGACTCAGTGATCTTGGAGGTCTTTTCCAACATCAATGATTCTATGATTTTAAGGTAACTCTTGGAAGGTGAGAGGAAAAGATGAGGAGCAAGAATTCACTGCTTGTTCTTATGTGTCTGTTGTAGCTCACAAATGCCCCCCAAGCTCTGTGGGATCGATCAGTGAAGCCATTGCAGCTCTCAAATAGAAGATGGTGACTTATTCCCGTGTTCACTAGTGCACCTCCTGGACAGTCCCTGACCCTTTTTCCCACCCATACCTGTCTGTATCTGGAGAGGAAGCAGATGCCTCTCCCTTATCTTAACTGCTGGCTGCTGCTTTAATTTTCTTGAAATCAAACTGTGTGCGAAGCGATAAGGTGGGATAGATCTCCTTGCTGTGCTCCACAGAGTGCTTCCCTCTCCAGAAAGCAGCACCTGGCTCCTTGCTGTGCTCCTGGAGGAAGAAGTTCATTGCATGTAAAAAGCAATTGATAAGCAGAAAAGTGATGGAGTGGCTATATTCAGAACCAGGGGATGCAGTTTATTTTCACACAGAATCACAGACTGATAGGCATTGGGAGGGACCTGAAGATCATCTAGTCCAAATTCCCTGCTAGAGCAGGCTGCACAGGATTGAGACCAGGCAGATTTTGCAAGTTTCCAGAGAAGGGAACTCCTCAACCTCTCCTCAGCCTCTTCGGTGCTCCAGCAGTCTCGAAGTAAAGAGATTGTTTTTTGTTGTTTTTTTCCCCTTATGTTTTCTCATTGTCCTGGCTGCTTGATCCTGGGAATCAGTACTGTTTAACTACCACTGCTAGAAAATACCAAGCTTTTTTTCCTGATGACAGTGGGAGGATTCAATTTTTAAGAGTTTAAGGAAATCAGAGGAGAAAACAATAGACTTAAATAATTTCCATTCATTTACAGCCTTAAAATCTATGTTAGCCCTATGAAGAAGTGTGAGGAATATGTGTTTAATGTGAACTGGCAGTGTGCACCCACACATCAAACAGTCAACCTTATGCTGGACTGCAGCAAAAGCAGCTTGGGCAGCAGGTCAAGAGAGGGGATTCTGACCCTCTGCTCCACTCTAGTGAGACCCCACCAGGAGTGCTGTGCTCAGTTCTGGAGCCCCCAACACAAGAAGGACATGGACCTGTTAGAGCAGTTTCAGAGAAGGTCCACAAAGATAATCAGAGGGCTGGAGCACCTCTCCCGTGAAGACAAGCTAAAAGAGTTGGGGTTGTTCAGCCTGGAGAAGAGAAAGCTCTGAGGAAACCTTAGAGCAGCGTTCCAGTAGGGGGCCTACAGGATAGCTGGAGAAGGACTTTTTACAAAGGTTTGTAGTGGCAAGATGAGAGATAGTGGCTTCAATGGTGGTGAGACACTAACAAATTGCCCACAGAAGTTGTGGAGTCTGCAACCCTGAAAGCATTCAAAGCCAAATTGGATGGGGCCTTGAGCAACCTGATCTAGTAGGAAATGTCCCTGCCCAGAGTAGGAACTAGATGATATTTAAGGTCCCTTTGAACACAAACCACTCTGATTTTCCTTCTCCTGAAACTGGCTAAAGACCATAAGGAAGGACCTAAGGGCATCTTGCTAATATGCCAGAGGGAAGCTGAGGCAGAAAGACACAAAAGCTGTGCCTGGTCTCTAAGGCATGCACTTGTAGATCTCCTTATGAGCTCACAGAAATGCTGTTTTCATCTATCCCAGACTTACTAGCAGCAGAAAGATGGGAAACCTGGTGAAGCTCTTCTTGGGCTCCCCAGATAACACTTTCAGATCACAATAGAATAGTTTAGCAAAGTCTTCAGGTTCCTAAATGCTTATCTGAATTGATCTCTGAGGGAGTTTTTTGAGGGTTGTATAGGGAAAGGAAATGACTGCTGAACACTTCGAGCATTTTTGAGCAGGGAGGTTCAGGTTCTGGTTCTGATGTGGAAGGGCTAATTGTTGCTTTGATCTCCTGAGCTGCCCAGAGTGGGACTGATGGGGAAGGCTCTCTTATGCCTGCAGTAAGGGACAGCTCCATCTTTTACTGTGAGAAAAAGAGAGCCAACGGGGAATAAGAAAAGCTCTTTTCTGGAAACTATAACAGCTGTAAGCTAGCTAATTCTTCACAATAAGGCTTATTTTCTTCTCTCTAAATGCAGGTGGCAAGGCAAATTGGTTTCAAAACATTGGTAGGAAGGGGGAAGGGGCTGAAAATAGTCCTCTCAGGCAAGAGTCTGGGGGCGACAAGCTAGAGTCGGAGGTGAAACCAGCAGCCCAGCTGAAGTGCATGTACACTAATGCACAAAGCATGGGTAACAAACAAGAGGAGCTGGAAGCCTTGATGCAGCAGGAAAATTATGATGTAGTTGCCATCACAGAGACGTGGTGGGACGACTCACATGACTGGAGCGCTGCAATTGACGGTTACAAGCTCTTCAGGAGAGACAGGTGAGGAAGAAGGGGTGGAGGAGTGGCCCTTTACATCAGAAAGGCACTAGATGCCATTGAGATGGAGATTAGGGACGATTGGGTTGAATGCTTGTGGATAAGAATTAGAGGGAAGACCAGCAGGGCAGACACCCTGGTTGGAGTCTGTTATAGACCACCCAACCAGGAGGAAGATGTTGACGAAGCATTCTATAGGCAGCTTAGGGCTGTCTCAAGATCTCCGGACCTTGTTCTCATGGGCGACTTCAACCTGCCTGACATCTGCTGGGAACTCAACACGGCAGGGAGGAGACAGTCTAGAAGGTTCTTAGAATGCATGGAGGACAGCTTCTTATCCCAGGTGCTGCGAGAGCCTACCAGGGGAAGGCTATGCTTGACCTCCTCTTCACCAAAAGGGAAGGACTGGTGGGCAATGTGGTGGTTGGAGGGTGTTTGGGGTCCAGTGACCACGAGATAATTGAATTCTTGGTTTTTGGTCAAGCCAAGAGGGGCGGCAAGAAGACCTCCACTCTGGACTTCCGGAGGGCAGACTTCGGGTTACTCAAGGAACTAATTCAGAGGGTTCCTTGGGATAAAGCCCTTAAAAACAAAGGGGTCCAGGAGAGCTGGACCTACTTCAATGAAGAATTGTTGAAGGCTCAGGGACAGGCTGTGCCAATGTGCCGGAAGATGAGCCGCCGGGGCAGACGGCCAGCCTGGATGGTTCATGAACTTTTAATGGAACTGAGGGAAAAAAAGAGGGTGTATCACCTTTGGAAGAGAGGGGAGGCAACCCACAGAATGTTTAAGGATGTTGCTAGGTGTTGTAGGAAGAGAATTAGGGAGGCAAAAGCACACTTGGAGCTTAAACTGGCCTCTACTGTGAAGGACAACAAAAAGTCCTTCTATAAATACATTAATAGTAAGAGGAAGGGAAAGGACAACCTCCACTCCTTGGTGGACATGGAGGGGAACATTGTAACAAAGGATAAGGAAAAGGCAGAGATACTTAACACCTTCTTTGCCTCAATTTTTACTAGAAGAGCAGAACGTCTTCCTGACAGCTGGCCTGCAGAGCTGGCAGAAGGAGCCAGGGAGCTGCACAGTTTCCCTATGTTCCATGAGGAGGTGGTTGGAACTCTCCTTAACAGCTTGGATCCCCACAAGTCCATGGGACCAGATGGGATTCATCCTAGGGTGCTGAGAGAGCTGGCAGACGAGCTGGCCAAGCCACTCTCCATAATTTTCCAGCAGTCCTGGCTCACTGGCGAGGTCTCAGAGGACTGGAAACTGGCCAACGTGGTGCCCATCCATAAGAAGGGCCGGTTGGATGAGCCAGGGAATTACAGGCCTGTCAGCCTGACCTCAGTGCCAGGCAAGATCATGGAACAGGTCATCCTGAGTGCATTAACACAGCACTTAGAGGATGGCCAAGGGATCAGGCCTAGCCAGCATGGATTTAGGAAGGGCAGGTCCTGCCTGACCAACCTGATCTCCTTCTATGATCAGGTGACCCGCCTGGTGGATGTGGGGAGGCCTGTGGATGTAGTCTACCTGGACCTCAGCAAGGCCTTTGACACCGTCCCCCATAGCAAACTGCTGGCCAAGCTGTCAGCCCATGGCTTGGACGGGAGCACACTGCGATGGGTTAGGAACTGGCTGGATGGCCGAGCCCAGAGAGTGGTGGTGAATGGTGCCACATCCAGCTGGCGGCCAGTCACTAGTGGTGTGCCCCAAGGATCAGTGCTGGGCCCTGTGCTCTTTAACATCTGTATTGATGATCTGGATGAGGGCATTGAGTCCATCATCAGTAAATTTGCTGACGACACCAAGCTGGGCGCAAGAGTTGATCTTCTGGAGGGTAGAGAGGCTCTGCAGAGGGACCTCGACAGGCTGGACAGATGGGCAGAATCCAACGGCATGAGATTTAACACATCCAAGTGCCGGGTTCTGCACATTGGCCACAACAACCCCATGCAGTGCTACAGGCTGGGGTCAGAGTGGCTGGAGAGCAGCCAGGCAGAGAGGGACCTGGGGGTGCTGGTTGATGGTAGGCTGAACATGAGCCTGCAGTGTGCCCCGGCAGCCAAGAGGGCCAATGGCATCCTGGCCTGCATCAGGAACAGTGTGGCCAGCAGGAGCAGGGAGGTCATTCTGCCCCTGTACACTGCACTGGTTAGGCCACACCTCGAGTCCTGTGTCCAGTTCTGGGCCCCTCAGATTAGGAAGGATGTTGACTTGCTAGAACGAGTCCAGAGAAGAGCAACAAAGTTGGTGAGGGGTTTGGAACACAAACCCTATGAGGAGAGGCTGAGGGAGCTGGGGTTGCTTAGCCTGGAGAAGAGGAGACTCAGGGGTGACCTTATCACTCTCTACAACTACCTGAAGGGAGGTTGTAGACAGGCAGATGATGGTCTCTTCTCCCAGGCAGCCAGTACCAGAACAAGAGGACACAGTCTCAGGCTGCACCAGGGGAGGTTCAGGTTGGATGTTAGGAAGAAGTTCTATACAGAAAGAGTGATTGCGCTATGGAATGGGTTGCCCAGGGAGGCGGTGGAGTCGCCGTCATTGAGGGTGTTCAGAAGGAGACTTGATGGGGTGCTTGGTGCCATGGGTTAGCTGTTTAGGTGGGTTGGATTGGTTGATGGGTTGGACGCGATGATCTTGAAGGTCTCTTCCAATCTGGTTTGGTTTATTCTAATATTCTAATAAACCTATGGTTTATTCTAATAATAATAAACCAGGTTGGAAGAGACCTTCAAGATCATCGCGTCCAACCCATCAACCAATCCAACCCACCTAAACAGCTAACCCATGGCACCAAGCACCCCATCAAGTCTCCTTCTGAACACCCTCAATGACGGCGACTCCACCGCCTCCCCGGGCAGCACTTTTTATCAGAAATTTATGAAAGGGATTGTTTTTAACTGTGCCTCATCTATGGGAACTCTGTCATTTCTAACACATGCTGGTCCTTAATTCCCAGCCCATACTGTGTGTTGTGGGAGGTGGTCATGGTAGTCTGTATTCATCCCAACCATGTGTTTGTCAGTGATGTATTAATGGAAGCCTTTCTTACCCCTTGATTTTGTTTTACTTTTTTAATTGACTAGCAGCAGACATTTAAGTCAATCACTCAATACAAAAAGACTTGGGGCAAGCCAGGCATTGAGGAACATGTTGGCCAGTGCAAAGCCCATGGCTTGTAGAGCATGGGCATGGTGTTCCTCTTGGTGCTATCTTCAGCTCTTCTGGCTGGAACAGTGAGTCACTTTGAGGCATGGACCAAGAGCAGTAGAATTCAGCCAAGGACTCCAGCAGTTAGGATCCTCAGAAATCCATGTGGGGTTTGTATCTTTCAACTGGCTCTGCCATGTCAAGTGAGAAGGCATTTATTGCCTGTTGAGGTGAGAGGATGTGTGTGGGGAAAAAGCCTTTCTCCTTTACTTGACCACATTGAGGGTAATATCTTGACCCTATTTTCTGATATTTGAGCTAATGGAAAGGGCTTTTCTTGATGAGCTGTACTCATGAAATAATGAGAGCAGCAAGAGATAAAATGCTGATTAGGGAGGCATCATATGGATTTGATAGTTCTTTTCTTCTAATGTTACTTCAAAGAACCATTATCTCTAGATGATAGATTTGAGGATTGTCTTCAGCTGTCTTCATTTCATCCAAGACCCATCAGAACTTTCCCAGTGAGGTCTCAGCCTTTTCATCTTGGAGATTCTCAGAAAGCTTCCAGTTTGGAATAAACCTGGAAGCCAAAAGTGAGTTTGCTTTCCTGAATGTTCTTTATGATTGCTGCTCCCACCCAAGTAAACATTAATAAATCCTCTGTCCTTTTCCCATCAAAAAAACATAACCTACCTGCAAACTTGAAGGCTTCTTGGCTCAGCTTATATACCAAGTTTATATACCAGCTTTTTTAGTAGCTGTTCTGTAAGTTTATCGTCTGACACCAATTTCCTCCTCCATTAGTTGAGAAATAATGTTAATTTTGATGCCTTCTGCCCCCAGATAGGAATGACTGTGATAAAGCTTCTCTAGGGTTGGACACAGCAGCTTTTAACTGCTGAACACCATCACTGAGCATCTTGATTGTATTCCAAACACTGAGGCATGTCCTTTTTAACAGACTTTTAAATAATCACACCTGCTCTGCCAGGCATTTTGGTTTACTGCTGCAGTGGAAATCCTGTTTGACAGCTACCAAGTAGAAAGAGAAGGAACCTCCTGAAGAAGTAATTGCACAACAATGCTGAGGATTTGTACTGGTGAAAGTCCCTGTTAATTAAAGCAGCTGGGCTATCAGCCAAAGAGTAAAAGTGTGGAAAGATAAACTCTACCTCACTTAGTGAACAGAAGGAAGATAGTTCCAACAATCCCTTGGGAGTGCATCCCTTGGGTGTTGTATTTTCTTCTTCCAGTGGAACTCTCCCTTGTCTGTCTCTCTCATTTCTACATGTCTAAGATGGACATTGCTGTGTTTGCTTCTCATTGATGCTGATGACCTTGTACTGCACGGCAGCTGATGGCTTGGCAAGAAGAGAATATCTCAAGGGTGCTCCTAAACTGCCTTGCTGACTTTTACACACTCTCTGTCTTGCAGATGAGATATGACAGCCTTTCCCAGATCCATCCCTGAGCTCTCAGCCTATTTGCTGCCAGACTTCTCAGCACAGACCAGAGGACTAGCAATGTGTCTTTTCCAATGAAATTTGAAGTGCATGAATTAGCTAGTGGAGTCTTAAGAGTGAAGGGCTCACAGAAATCTGGGCCTCAATACTTCAGAAGTTTTTGGGAGTTGCTTGGTTTTGTTTGTGTTTATTTTTAATAAGGTCAGGGAATTACAGCTTTTGTATCTTTTTAGGCTCTAGTATGGCTTTTCCAGGCTCCCATATAGCTCTTCCAAGGAAGACAAGGCACCAAGGTTGTATGTGGCCTGATGCATCTGTGAGGAGCCCTCCATGTAGTGCAGATGGGAAAGTGAGGCAGGGACACTTCATATTTTAGCCAAAATAAGGTCAGACTTTCACAGCTGAGCTGGTTGAATTTTTCTTCATCTATACAGACTGTATCAACACAGCACTTCTGGGGTTAGTTTAAATACAGGAACAGAATAGTCCTGGCCGTGGGCTCTTCCCTGGCCTGTTTTCACTCTCCTGCTCTGGATTTCAGAAGCTTCTCTGAAAACAAATTAGCCCAAGCAGTGTGCAGCAATCCTGACTGTGGGTGTCTTGCACTACCCTGCCCTCCATGGTGCTGTGCCAGCTTCCCTACAAAGCTCAAGCACCTCAGGGCTCTGCCTGCCTCCAGGCACAGTCCAGGATGCTGCAAGGATCTACAGCTCCTCTCCTGGCAGAGCCAAGCTCCTGCTGAATCACAGGAGTTGGCTTCAGTCTGAAGCAGAAAGGTGGTATCTGTCTCCAGATGCACTGGTAGGGTGCACATCTATTGAGCTGTTGGCATTTACCAGTCTAGCTTTGAAAAGTGTTTGGCTAACCACATGCAGTTTGAATCCCCCACCCCTGAGCTCCAGGCCTTTCAGGAGGTCAAGGAAGGCAATTCTGCCCCTCTGCTCTGATGATACCCCACCTACAGAGCTGAGTCTAGCTCTGGCGTCCTCAGTGCAGGAGAGAGATGGACCTGTTGAAGCAGCTCCAAAAGAGGCCACAAATATGATGTGAGGGCTGCAGCCCCTTTGCTGTGAGGACAGGCTGGGAAAGTTGGAGTTCTTCAGCCTGAAGAAGAGAAAGCTCCAGGGAGACCTTACTGTGGTCTTCAAGTAAGAAAGCTGGGGACAGACTTTTCAGTAGGACCTGTTGTGACAGGACAAGGGGCAATGGTTTTAAACATGGAGAGAGAATCAGACCAGATGTAAGGAGTAAATATTTTGTCTCAGGTTACCCATAGAGGCAGTAGATGCTTGTGGTGGTTGAGGCCCAGCTGGCAGCTGAGCCCTGTGCAGCTGCTTGCTCACACAACTGCCACACCACTGCCACCACCCTGGTAGGAATAGAACAGTACAAAGAGATAAAAACAACCAGGAAGCCAAATAACACCAATGAAATAGCCTTTAAAAAGAGTGATACAAATTGCAGCATGGACCATGATGGCCTGGCCCAGCTCAGCAGCCTGATCCTGCCCAGCCACCGCATGGTGCAGTGGCTCTCCCTGAGCACACTGCTGAATCTTGTCCAGGGAAAACTCAGGCACCCAAATAGGATGGAGACAGGCAGAGAAGGTCTGCTGTAAAGATGAGGATGTTGTAGTGGGGAAAAAGCTTCCTCTCAGATGAAATTTTGTAATGTAAATAAAATTTTATTGGGGATGGACTTGGGGAGGCTGACATAAGCCTACTTCCCCCCCCTCCCCCCCCCCCCCCCCCCCCCGTATTAAGGGATACAGAGCTGTGTTTCTCCAGCCCTGAGCTCCAGGGACTCAGCCTTGCACACCCAACACTGTTGTTTCATCACTTAATTCAGTCACTGTTGTACTATCAGTAGCTGGGTGAAACTTGTGGTGTTTCATTTGAGAAAGGCATTATTCCAGTTGTATAGGACTGACCTCTGAAAATCCTCTTGACAATGTTTTTTGTGTGCAAAGATCTTTTGAGTTGTCAGCAAGCATTCATAAACCTCAACAGCTGACCCCTAGGATGAGGAAGGGATAGACAGCCCTGGTTTATTAAAATACAGCTGCATCAGCTTGGAGCATGACAGTGGTTCAGCAGTGTATTATATCATTACCCTGCACTTTTGAAGAGCAAAATGTTTTATCCAACAACCTCTTTGCTATTAAAATTACCACTATAATAGCTGAGGGTTTTTTGGAGAGGAAGTAAATGGACAGAGAAAGAAGCTCAGATGGACAGCCAGAAGCAAGAACTTGAAGATAGAGCAAAATGGAGGCTGAGAATTGTGGTGACATTTTGGCCAGAAGAGACCTTTAAGGTCATTGAGTCCAACTGTTAACCCAGTACTGCCAGGTCGCCCCTGACCCACATCCCTCAGCACCACATCTTTTAAATCCCTCCAGGGGTGTGACTCCTCCACTTCCCTGGCAGACTCTTCCATTGTTTGACAACCCTTTCAGGAAAGAAAATTTTCCAGTTACAGTTATCCAACCTAAACCTTCCCTGCTGCAATTTAAGGCCATTTCCTCTTGTCCTATCACTTCTTACCTGGGAGAAGAGACCAACCCCCACCTTGCTCCAACCCCCTTTCAGGGAGTTTTAGAGAGTGAGAAGGTCTCTCAGCTTATTTCTTCAGACTAGACAACTCCAGTTCCCTCCCCCATTCCTCATAAGTCTTGTGCTCGGGACCTTTCACCTGCTTCATTGCTCTTCTCTGGACAGATTCTACCACTTCCATGTCCTTGGAGTGTGAAGAGCACAAAACTGAAACCAGTATTTAAGGTGTGGCCTCACCAGTGCCCAGCACAAGGGGACAATCACTGCTCTGGTCCTTCTGGCCACGCTACTGCTGATCCAAGCCAGGATGCTGTTGGCCTTCGTGGTTGTGACCGTTTGAGGCGGTGCCTTTAACAAAGGGATACTATGGCCGAATGTTTATGTATAAAGGGCAGGTCTAAACTAATTTCATTTGTGGAGAGGCAGAAGCACTGCCTTGAGTTTGATTCCCAGTGGGACTAGTCTCAGTCTTTCTTCCCCTCCTTCAGTGGCTTGCAGCTCGCAGCTTTCTGGGCTTTCAGCCAGACTGACTGATAAGATAAAGCCTCTTCTAACACATAACCGCCTAACTGCTTTTTAACATTTTTAACATTTGCTCTCTTTCTCTCTTTCTAACCCTCTCTGGGGAAAAAGGGGAGAGAAGGGGGATACAGAGGTGGGGAGCCCTCCTCAGCAGAGGAGGGAACCCTCATTTCTGTGCTACTTTGTTGTATATTTCTGTATATATTGTAAATACTGTAAATTCTGTACATAAACTCGCATTTCCCTAAACTGCTTTGTAAATATACAGCACCCACTCTTTTGCTAATCCGGCTGTGCATTTTTTTTCCTTTCAATTTTCTTCCCTTTACTCACAGGGGGGGCGGAGAAGGCCCGGCCTTTCCCCTAACCCTACGACAGTGGTCACCTTGGCAAAGGTCTTTTTCTGATGGGCAGCTTTCCAGCCCAAGCAGAGAGGTGGTCTGAGAACATTTTTGTTGATGTGATGGGTGTTTTGGTGTTGTCACTAGAGAAGTGGCAGCAGTGGGGTCAATGTCCTTCTTGCAGAAAGGTGGATGTGACATCTCATGTGACCTCTTGCAAAGAGTTCCCTACAGTAGCTGTGAATGGTAGGATGAGCAAAGCCTGCCAGTGGAATCAACATCTGGCAAGGGCATTACTACAGGCCAGTTGAATGTTATCACTAAATTGCAGCAGAGACCCTGCAGACAGGCTATTTCTGGTTTATTTGCCTTACTTTGTCTTACAGAAGACAAATAACTGGGGATATACACCCTTGCTTGCACTGAATCTGTGAGTGCTTTTGCTACAGACAGTCCTGCTGCTGTCCATCTTCTCCCCAGTGTGTCTCACTCTGAGCTTTGAGAGTGCTTCTAGTTTGGGCAGAATTTCATCTGAATCTTGGCCTTGAATGCCAAGGCAGGATTCACCAGGTGAAAAGCAGGTTTATGATAATCACCTAGCTGCAGCTTGAAAGAGCCTTAAAAATGAGCTGTGATGTCTGTCAGAACATTGTGCCTTTGGGCATTGCCTATTTCATTCCCAGATAAAACCCCACCAAACCCAGAACTGAGGTTATCGGTATCAAACCCTTGACTTGGGAGCATTGCATTGTCCCTCCTGAAACGACTTGCTCTGGTTTCACAGCAAACAACAACTTGAAGCCTGGCTCATGATCCCAGACATGCTAAAGGAAGCTGGATTGTGAGCTTCTCTGTCCCCTTGCCTTCAGCAGTTTTTCCCTGTGAGCTTTCACATAAAGCACAGAGTGGATTTTCAGAAAGTTGAGGAAGGAGTGAGATGAAGCAATGGGAGCTGAGGTAGTTGAAAGCCTCAACTGCAAGTGATGTGTTGTCTCAGGGATGTTCTTTGGAGCCAAGTAATTACAAATAATTGTAAAATAAATCTAATTGGACAGCCAACTCTGCATGCATCTGTAATTGCACAGCCACTAATAGCGACGCATTGAGAGGATAAAAATAAGTGAGTATTTAGTCCCTCCAATGCTAAAATAGCATTCTTCTGCCTTAGCTCCTCTAGAAGGAAGGGACAGCTGCACCCATAGGAAAATGAATAAATAATCAGTTTTATTTGTATCACAAGCTGTTTTCTTATCTTGGCAATGAGCAACCCACTGATAGCAATCGAGTAGTTTAAAGAGAGACTGAGTGTTTGCACATATTATGTGCACGGCCACCAGATTTAAAAAAGGGATTTCCACTGCTACCTTCCTGTGTGGTTTTGTTCTCAGTGGGGGATAATTTATGCTTGGGTTTTATGTTGCATTATTTAATTATGCATACTTTAAAAATGCATCTGTTTTGCCAATTTATATGCGGCGTATGCTGCCTTTGGATAGCTTTGTAGCTAAATACCCTTGCTGTGAAACTCTTCATACCTCTGGAGATGAGGCTTAAAATAGTCTATAAATCCTTTTCATTCAAATCTTGAAAATGCCTTAAGTTTAGGGTAGCAAAGCTCAGAAATCTGGGAGTTGAGGGTGTAGAGGAGGGGGCTGTAACTGTTTCAAGGTGAAAAGGAAACGCTGGGGAAGTAGCTGCAGAATAATTAATACATGAGAAAGGGGCTAATGGTAACTTTCCAGTCCATTTCTACAAGCAAAGATTAAAGGGAAAACAAGAAGGTGGAGAATTGCCAGGGGAAACCACAGCGCAAGCCAGGGATGTCTTGGCAGAAAATAGATGAAGAAATCCTGCTAAGAGTGTTGCTGAAGAACTGGGTTTGGGTGGATGTTCAAATAAATGACATCTTTTTGATGCCAGTGCCATCAAATCAAGCAAGAGAGCAGATGCCAGAGAATACATTCAGGGTAGGTGAGAACTGCTGTGAAAGGGCAGTGAAAAAGAACATCAGCAGAGAGGTGCCATCTCCTCCTGCCTGTTCTGCCCCTTGCCTGGCTGTGGCAGATGCTGGTGTAGCACCATCCAGAGCCAAGCACCACATGGCCTGGGCCTCATCCAGACTAGCTGGAGCAGAGTGGCAGAGCCAGCCAGGCACAACAAGGCTCTTTCATGGTGAGAAATCAGTCTGGAGAGGAGCGCATCCACTTACAGCTGCACTTTGCAGCCTGTATTTCTATCCACACCACCTTTGGCCAGGGCAGGTGGTTTAGGAGCTGTGGTCATTCCTGTGCCTATTTATCAGTATTTTGGGGATTTGAGTGTGTTAACCCCAGGATAACAGCAGAAGATTGTTGTCTTGGGAGAGAGAGAGGTTTTGGAAGAGCTGCTTTCTGCACCCGTGATTTTGTCTTTGCATCTCAAGGTTTTAAGCACTAATTATCGTGAACTCTCAGCATCAAAAGAACATCCATTTCCTTACAACATGCCAAGGCAACCAGCACCAGAACAAGGGGACACAGTCTCAAGCTGCGCTGGGGAGGTTTAGACTTGAGGTGAGGAGGAAGTTCTTCACCGAGCGAGTCATTCGTCATTGGAACGGGTTGCCCAGGGAGGTGGTTGAGTCACCATCCCTGGAGGCGTTCAAGAGGGGATTGGACGTGGCACTTGGTGCCATGGTCTAGTCATGGGGTCTGTGTTGATAGGTTGGACTCGATGATCCTTGAGGTCCTTTCCAACCTAAGTTATACTGTGATACTGTGATACTGTAATCTGCTGAGATCTGCCAGCTCTGGTGGTGTTTCTGGAAGGAGCTTTAGCACCATGTTTACATGTGTGTGAAAGTGCAGAGCTGCAATTTCCCCTGAATTTGCAGCTCATCAGGAACTGTCAGAAATGCCCTGTGGTCCCCTGTTGTGCTGGACTCATTTCATCAAGTTTAGGGGCCAGGATGAGAGTGAGAGAGTGATTGAGAAGAGGAAAGGCATCATCCCAGGGGCTTGATTACGCTGGAGAGACCAAGCATCCCCTCTCTTGCCTGCACAGCCCTGGCAGCCTGGTAGCATGCTGGGAGGAGATTTGTGTTGTATCAGGTGAGGCCAGTTGTTTTCTTCTTCATGAAATGAAGAATTGCTGGCTGAGCACAAGGCTTGGCTCTGTGTTTTATTCACTCTGCTTTTGAATTTGGAAAGCAGAATGCTGGCCATGAGGAACAGGATGAATTTCTGTCCTCTGCAAATGGGGAGGGTTTTTTCATGGTAGGACTGGCAGGAGGAAATAGTTCTGTGTGGGCAGGGCAGGACCCCAGGGCTGCTGAGTTTGATGCACTTTCTGGAGGCAAGTGATAGCCTTCAATAAGCACTAGTGTCGTTGTCCTTGGTAAGAGTAGTCAAATAGATCTGAGGTCTGGGCTGAGAGCCATGGCAATCTTGGCATCTTTGTGGAGCGTTTCAGCTTGCCTAGGATACACCACTGAGAAATCAAGGAAGAAAAGACTGCAGTCTTGGTCAGACGGACGTGATTCATACATACATCATAAAAATGGGAATAGGTAGAGGACTGCAAAGATTTTTGCTGGCATCCACAGTGATGGAAGCAGCTTTTTCAGCTTCTCCTTGGCATCTGCCTTGGTATAAAGCTTGGCTTCTTATCCTGCAACCACCGTGTCCATATCATGCCTGTCTTGGGACCAGCCTGTCTTTTCAGCTCCCTGACACATTAAATGAGGGAAAGATAACACACAACATGAGAGAAATCAGAATCAATCTTCTTTAAGAGTTTGAACCTCAGGCGTGTAATTTCCATATGGAGTCTCTCCTAGTGCCACAATCCCTGCCACAGCCAGGATGTTTACAGCATGCTGTATCCCCTTCTGATGTACCAAATTCATTCCTTGATTTCCAGCTGTCCACTACAAACCTCTTCTGACAGCTGCACTCACAAAGAGTTACACATCACCAAGGATACTGCTGGTTCTGTGTGACCAGGCAGACTTGTCATCTTCCTATGGTTGCATTTGCAGAGAAACAAGTGCTAGTCTGATCTAACACCTTGGTTTCAGAGGGAGCTGGGAATGGAGTCAGCCATGGTACACGAAAAAAAAAAAAAAAAGATGTGATATATCCTGCACACACAGAACTCCTTCTAAGGAGTCTTGTGAATAATCTCAGCACTTCTATGCTGATGCATAGAGGGAAGGGACTCTGGTGTATCTGGTAGTCTGCAGGTGTTAAGGGCCAATCTGGGCAGCTTTCTTAATCAGAAGGTGTCCAAATTTGTCCAAAGTAGGAGATGAAAATAAATGTCTGACTACAGAATACTTTCAGGGACACTTGGTTCCTGTTCATTGTTCCCTTCCACTGAAGTTTACCATCTCCTGGTGTGCATCCAGAAGAGTGGGGCCAGGAGGTTGAAGATGGTTCTTGAACTCTACACCTACTCTGCCCCAGTGAGGCCACAGCAGGTGCACTGTGTCCAGTTGTGGGCTCAGCAAGTCAAGAGAGACAGCGAGCTACTAGAGAGTCCAGTGGAGGGCTATGAAAATGCTGAGTGGACTGGACCTTGTCTCTGGTGAGGAAAGACCTGGGACTGTTCAGCCTGGAGAAGAGCAGTTTGAGAGGGAATCTTCTCAGTGCAGATCAATATTTAATGGATATTAGTGTCAACAGGATTGGACCAGACCCTTTTCAGTGGTGCTCAGTGAAAGGACAAAGAGCAACAGGCACAAACTGGAACCTGGGAGGTTCTGTCTGAAAGTGAGGAGATTTTTTTTTTTCCTGTGAGGGTGCTGGAGCCTTCAACCCAGCTGCTCAGAGAGGTTGTGGAGTCACCTTCTCTGGGGGGACTGGACAACCTGCTCTAGGTGACTGGTTTAGCAGTGGGGGTTGGATCCCAGAGATCCTTTCCAACACCAACCATTTTGTGATTCTGTTATCTCCTACCAGAGCTCTCTCTGACCTCTGTTAAACCTGGTTTGGCCGATTTTTAATTGCTTTCCATTCCACACCATTGGCTGCATGTGCTGTGACCTGTGGCCTTTCAGCACTTACAGGGAATAAGAAACATGGGGACAACCTTTTTAGCAGGGCCTGCTTCAACAGGACAAGGGGTGATGGTTTTTAACTAAAAGAGGGGAGATTCAGACTAAATATGAGGAAGAAATGTTTTAAACTGAGGCTGGTAAGACACCGACCCTGGTTGCCCAGAGAGGTGGTATAGGTGCCCTGTTCCTGGAAGTGCAGGTGAGGTTGGATGGGGCTCTGATCAACCTACTCTAGTTAAAGATGTCCCTGCTCACTACAAGGGGGTTAGACAAGATGACCTTTGAGGATTCCTTCCAACCCAATGTATTCTATGATTCTGTGAGGTATTGGGTGGATCTCACCCCTGGGGTCAGTCCTGTTCACGTTGGGCTAAGCTGAGTTTTGCAGAGGGGCTTTGCTCCAGTCCAGTGAAACAGTCCTTGGGACAGCAGCAAGCCAAAGGACACAACCCTGGAGCCTCTGGCTAGAGAGATTACCTGCATCTCAGGGGACTTCTTCACTGAATCTTATTAATAAAATGGTCAGAGTTGGTGCCAGGAAAAGGGATTGACAGCAGTGTAAATCTGCATCCTCCCTCAAGGGCTGCGCTGGCAGCAGTGCTCAGCATTTTCCTTCCAAGTGTAGATCGAGGTCAGCTCATCAGGCGCAAGAGGCAGATGCATTTGGCTCCCCTGTCCTCAGTGCCATAATTCTCAGCTGCATGACAAAAGAGAGCTTGTGGTGTCCCCATCCCCACTCTGCCTATGGTGCTGTTTTTCCCCAGCCCATTTGGACTGAATTGAGTGAGTTACAAAATTGTTGAAATGGATCCCAAATTTCTCTCCCCAAATTATCCAGCTCTCCTCTGGCTTTTTCCTCCTGAAGGCCTGATGTGAGCACTGAGGTTCCTGCTTTCTTGAAGAATTCGCTTTTTGCCCAGAAATCACAGAATGGTGTAGGGGTCAGGAGGGACCTCTGAGGATCACCTGAATCAGTCCTGTTCACCAAGCTGACCTGTCAAAACTTCTCCAAGGGCATAGACATTCTTCATATTTACCATCAAATTATATGCAACACTTAAAACTTCAGTGTAAAGCCTCACTAGGAAATGAACAACAATAGGAGCAAAAGGAGTTGTGGGGTTTTGTGCTCCTTGGGTCAGAAAACCCCACCTTGTGGAACTGAATCACCTTGACTCAATTTGCTGAAAGGAGCAGAAACTTCTCATGGGGCATGTGGGGCGCTCAGAGGCATTTTAGGCCTTGCAGTTTATCTCAAAAGACTGTTTAGGGGTTCAAAATTTGGAGCTGGAGGCTGTTTAGCTGATGACAGTGTTTTAAAAGAAATTATTCCCATGGAAAAGCCTAAAATAAGACAGCTGGAAGTACACAATCTGTGATGATTTGGAGTCTGGAGGAGCTGGAATTTATGTGGAGGTCCTAGCAGTGTGTTTAGAGCCTTAATATTTGCTGTAAGGGAAGGTGGGTTTTTAGTAAATGAGTGTTTGTTTCTCACACTGCTCACTGGCTGGTTTTATGTCCTCCTCACTATTTTTGTCTCCTTGGGTAAGGAAAACTGCTGACATTCTCTTTTGCCAGAGTGCAACATTTCAGTTTTGCTGAGGGGACAAAATAGTTGGGTTTTGATAGAGCTCTTGGCTCAAGAGTGTCGAGAAACAAGATCATGGCAAAATTGGTTGTTAAAATGATGGAAGGTCAGGAGAGATGGCTCCGGGTGAGAGACTGAGACCTCAGCTCCTTTGTACTTTTCTGGAGTAGAAGAGGATCATCAAGGAGCAGCAGCAAGGAACTGAAGCAGATGGTTCACAATGAGAAGTAAGTTACTAACTTTTGAGAGTTAACATCTTGGAGGAAATCCCACTCTTGATGTCTTCAAACGGATAAAGGACACCTACCTGGATGCTGCCAGCCACAGCTCAGGTCTGAGATGGGGTTCCTGTGACCTGAATTATGCAGAAGGTTGATGTAATGACTTGAAAGTCCCTTTTGTCTTAGCTTACTGCTGTCCACTTCACTAGCCCTGACGCTGTTGGGTTGTTGCACCTCTGAGAAGCCAGTGCCCAGGTTTGACCCTAAATTCTCTTAAATCTTTTACACAGTCCCTTTGGGAATGGGTGACACACAAAACCTACAGTTGACAGTGTCCTGCTGGAGGTGTTCAGGGCACCCACCAAGGTCTGCTTTGCTGCACTGTGCAGTGTTCTTGCTTTTGTCAATGCATCGGTTTGCCAAAGTGATCTTCAAGTCCAAAAACATCTGAGTGGGGCCCAGCTACCCTGTCTAGAGCTGCATCCCCAGTTTCTGAGCCAGCAGACCTGGTTCTCCTGGTGCCACTGCAAGAGTACTTGGATTTGCTAAAGCCAGTTAGGTACAGCCATGGCAATGTAAGAGAAGATTTAAAGTCTCCTTGTTGTCAATTTGGGGATCACTTTTTGGCTCCTATTGTTTCCCCACTTGACACATTCAGAGGATATGTTGTTTGGTAATGGTTCTGTGGAGGTGGTTTTTACAGCATCACAGAATGCTGGGGGTGGGAGGGGCCTCTGGGGATCATCTAGAATAGAATAGAATAAACCTGGTTGGAAGAGACCTTCAAGATCATTGCATCCAACCTATCATCCAGCACCACCTAATCAACTAAACCATGCAACCAAGCAACCCTTCTCCTAAAGCAGGGTCACTCAGAGCAGGTTGCCCAGGATTGTGTCCTGGTGGGTTTGGTGAGGTGAGGAGGAAGTTCTTCACCGAGCGAGTTGTTCGTCATTGGAATGGGCTGCCCAGGGAGGTGGTTGAGTCACCGTCCCTGGAGGCGTTCAAGAGGGGATTGGACATGGCACTTGGTGCCATGGTCTAGTCATGGGGTCTGTGTTGATAGGTTGGACTCGATGATCCTCGAGGTCTCTTCCAACCTTAGTTATACTGTGATACTGTGATACTGTGGAATTTCTCTAGAGAAGGAGACTTCACAACCTCTCTGGGAAGCCTTTCCAGGGTTCCATCAATCTCAGAGGAAAGAAGTTTCTCCTCATGTTCACGTGCAGCATCCTGGGTTCTGGTTTGTGTCCATTGCTGCTTGTCCTATTGCTGGTCACCACTGAAAAGGGTATGTCTCTTGACACCCACATCCTTTAGATACTGATGAGATTTGACAAGATCCCCCTCAGTCTTGTCTTATCTGGGCTAAGCAGCCCCAAGTCTCTCAGCTTTTCTTTACCAAAGAGATGCTTCAATCCCCTCATCATCTTTGTAGCTTCTGCTGGACTCCTCTCCAGTAGTAGCTGCTTGAATTCTTGAAGCCTGTGTTGGCCTCCTTGTGTCCCAGTCTTCCTTGGCCTCCTGGGCCAGAGCCTTAGGGCCATACTGTTGCCAGCCTCCACTGGTTTTGATTCCTGTCTTTCCAGCTGCCTCCCCTCAATCAGTGTAGAGCTGCCTTCTCTCCCGCTTCCCTTCTTGCTGCTGTGATTCCTGCAACCTCTCTTTTCCAGCAGTTCCCAGGTAGAGATGATGTTGCTGGGTGCATCTGCAGGGTCATGCTAGCTGTGCAAGTGGATACAAACACCCTGCTGTTTCTTATCATGCTCCTCCATGGTCAGTAGAGGGGGAAGAAAATCCTGCTCTGGAATTTTGCTTTCTCTAATGGGTATTAATTGCATGACAGCCCTCCTGGAGTGGGAATGCTGCCAGCTCAGCTCTGACCCTGCTCTACCAGAGCTTAGAGCTGCTTAATTTGCTCACCTCCCTGTAATAAATTGTGCTTTTGATGGATCTTCAATGAAATATTTTAATGTGTTCTTGTCAAATGCTCTGTTTCTCCCCCTCCCCTGCAGCTATTGACAGATGAAAGCTCCAGCACTGGCTTTACATGGGAATTTAATCCTACCAGCTGTCACACAGATCCCCAGTACAAATATTTTCCACTGTTAATGGTTTCAGTGTGAGTTTTTTTTCCTGTGATCAAATGTAATCTTATTTAATGGAGTTTTATTGCTGTGATGCTTTATTCTTTTCACCAGGCTGGACTTCATTTGTAAATCAAGAGAGGTTGTTCAGAGAAATTGCAGGGATTGAACAGGATGGGAAGCCCAGGGTGAGCTAATTGACTGTAGATCAGGGCAGGTGGAAAGTGTCAGAGAGAGGAAGAAAGAGGGTACAGCATGGAAGGGGCAGTCAGGAAGATGGAGAAATACAGTCTGATTTTTACACTCATATGGCTGGGGATAAAGGAAATGACCCAGCACGGTTCTGGAAGAATTTTGAGAGAGGGAGGTGCTGCACATGAATTGTCTAAGAAGGCAGTGTGAATAGTGGCAGGAACAATTCAGAACAGTAGTGCAGAAAGCCTGCAAGGGCTACTTCTTTGGTGGCCGCAGGGGACACTGGCTGGTGTCTGCTGTCTTGCCCCGTCTTCATTATCTCAGAGCTGCCCTTAGCATGCAAAAGGGCTGTTACAGCTGGTACCTGTTCTCTCATATGGGCTAGGAAGCAGTGCTGAGATGCTGGACTGCTGAAGCACACAGCCCCAACCCCTCAATCACTTCTCTGGGCATGTGCAGCCACCATAGTAACTGTTGTGTGCTCACCTGACAGGTTGTGCGCACAGAGAAGAACAGCCTGAACAACCGGTTCCTGCCGTGGGACGAGATTGAGACGGAGGCCATCCTCTCCATCGACGACGATGCTCACCTGCGCCACGACGAGATCATGTTTGGCTTCCGGTGAGTGCTCTCTGTGCACGCAGCCTGCGAGTGCTTTGGGTGTAGTGGGTTGAGAGGGAAGGCCTAGCTCTCCCTCCCCCACAAAGAGGAAAGAAAAACCACACCTAACTCAGTCAGAGAAGCAAAAGGGATGCTATATTTACAAGCAATGTGAAAATGCAGGTTAGATATACACAATATATACAGTATTTACAATATATATACAGAAATATACAGCAAAGGGAAAAAAAACAGGAACAAAACTCCCTTCTCCGGACAGAGGAGGGTTCCCCCCCTGTACCCCGCTCTCTCCCCCTACCTCCCTTTTTTCCCAAAAAGGGTTAGAGAGAGAAAAGGCAGTTATTAAGGGAGAAAGGTCTTAGTAGGCCTTATCTGTTATCCAAGGTCAGAACTCTGGCTAGTTGCCCAGAAGCGGACAAGCTGTAAAGGGAGAAGGAAAGGAACGAAACTGAGAAAAATTCCAACTGCACTAAAACTTGAAGCTGTGTTCTACCAATCTACCAATGAAATTTGTTTACACCTGTCTTTGTTTACAAAATATTCAGCCAGAGTGTCCCAGCACTGTCCCTTTCTTAAAGGCACAGCCTCAAACGGTCACAGTCCACCCCTTCTAAACTATTTCATTGGCTGTTTATACATCCAATCTAAAACAATATTTACAGTTCGTAAGTAAAGTTCATAGTCCATTCCAGCTATACTCAGATGTAGATGATTCAGAAGTCCAAGAAAATCAGGAAACAAGAAAAATGGAAAACAGTTTGTCTCTTCGCAGGCAAAGCGAAGAAAAAGGGAAACAGGGATTCTCAGTTGACTCAGGGCTCTCAGGGTTCTCAGGGTTCGTGCACCGTAGATTCCTCGCAGATTCTTCCTTTGGACATCATGTAGCTGTACAACAGTCTGAAATTAAACTCTTTCAGCTAAAGTTAAATTTCTTTGTGGAATACACTGCATTTCACCATTCTCTTGCATTACCCAATAAGTGTGACCTGGACCTTCACCTCAAACCACCCATCGGACAGGTTTAGCCTCTCCTGAGGGCGAAAATACCCAAACAGTTTTACCTAACTGATTCTTTTCTCTAACAACAGGAACTCTATCACCTTCTACTTTCTGTAGCAGATCTGAATGTGCAGGTCACCGAACCTCTACTATTTACCAGCCAGGTTGCTTGTGCTAAATGTTTTTCCCAGTTTTTCAGAGATCCACCTCCCATGGCTTTAAGAGTGGTCTTCAACAAACCACTGTAGTGTTCAATCTTCCCTGCAGCTGGTGCATAGTAAGGAATATAGAATATCCACTCAATGCCGTGCTCTTTGGCCCAGTTCTTTACAAGGTTGTTTTCCTCCAGTCCTGGCTCACAGGTGAGGTCCCAGATGACTGGAAACTGGCCAACGTGGTCCCCATCCACAAGAAGGGTCGGATGGAGGAACCTGGAAACTACAGGCCGGTTAGCCTGACCTCAGTGCCAGGGAAAGTGATGGAGCAGATTATCCTGGCGGCAATAACTGCGCACCTGAAGGATGGCCAAGGGCTCAGGTCCAGCCAACATGGATTTAGGAAGGGCAGGTCCTGCCTCTCCAACCTGATCTCGTTCTATGATCAGGTGACCCATCTGGTGGACGTGGAGAGGCCTGTGGATGTGGTCTACCTGGACTTCAGCAAGGCCTTTGACACCGTCCCCCACAGCAAACTGCTGGCTAAGCTGTCGGCCCGTGGATTGGACCATTACACTCTGTGCTGGGTTAGGAACTGGCTGGAGGGCCGGGCCCAGAGAGTGGTGGTGAATGGTGCCACATCCAGCTGGAGGACAGTCACCAGTGGCATCCCTCAGGGATCAGTGCTGGGCCCTGTCCTCTTCAACATATTCATCGATGATCTGGATGAAGGGGTAGAGTCAGTCATCAGCAAGTTTGCAGATGACACAAAGTTAGGGGCAGATGTTAGTCAGTTAGAGGGTAGAAAGGCTCTGCAGAGGGACCTCGACCGACTGGACAGATGGGCGGAGTCCAATGGGATGGCATTCAACAAGTCCAAGTGCCGAGTGCTGCACTTTGGCTATGGCAATCCCATGCAGAGCTATAGGCTGGGGTTGGAGTGGCTGGAGAGCTCCCAAACAGAGAGGGACCTGGGTGTGCTGATCGACAGCCACCTGAATATGAGCCAGCAGTGTGCCCAGGTGGCCAGGAGGGCCAATAGCATCCTGGCCTGCATTAGGAATAGTGTGGCCAGCAGGAGCAGGGAGGTCATAGTGCCCCTGTACTCTGCTTTGGTTAGGCCGCACCTTGAGTACTGTGTCCAGTTCTGGGCCCCTCAGTTTAAGAAGGACATTGAAACACTTGAGTGTGTCCAGAGAAGGGCAACAAGGCTGGTGAGAGGCCTTGAACACAAGCCCTATGAGGAGAGGCTGAGGGAGCTGGGATTGTTTAGCCTGGAGAAGAGGAGGCTCAGGGGTGACCTCATTGCCCTCTACAACTACCTGAAGGGTGGTTGTAGCCAGGAGGGGGTTGGCCTCTTCTCCCAGGCAAGCAGCACCAGAACAAGGGGACACAGTCTCAAGCTGCACCAGAGGAGGTTTAGACTCGAGGTGAGGAGGAAGTTCTTCACTGAGCGAGTCATTCGTCATTGGAACGGGTTGCCCAGGGAGGTGGTTGAGTCACCATCCCTGGAGGCGTTCAAGAGGGGATTGGACGTGGCACTTGGTGCCATGGTCTAGTCATGGGGTCTGTGTTGATAGGTTGGACTCAATGATCCTTGAGGTCCTTTCCAACCTAAGTGATACTGTGATACTGTGATACTGTGAGTTCCGTTGTCTGACTCAATCCTCTCTGGAGTTCCGTGTCTCCACAGGATTTGTCTCTCCAGACCGAGAATGGTGTTGCGTGCAGTTGCATGTTTAGGTTGGATGTTAGAAATAAGTTCTATACAGAGAGTGATTGCCCATTGGAATGCACTGCCCGAGCAGCTGGTGGAGTCACCATCATTGGAGGTGTTCAGGTGGAGACTTTATGGGGTGCTTGGTGCCATGGTTTAGCTGTTTAGGTGGGTTGGATTGGTTGATGATTTGGGAATGATGATCTTGAAGGTCTCTTCCAACCTGGTTTACTATTATAATTATGTGAAACTGGATAAGTTTCCAACGATCCAGTGTTTGCCTCTACCATAGTAAGCACGTATTGCTTACCAGAAGGAGAACGTGGTAGAGTGATGTAGTCAATCTGCCAAGCTTCACCATACTTGTACTTGGACCATCTGTCACCATACCACAAGGGCTTAATTGGCTTTGCCTGCTTAATAGCAGCACAAATGTCACAGTCATGGATGACTTGTGTGATAGCATCCATGGAAATGTCTATGGATCTGTCACAAGTCCATTGGTATGTTGCATCTCTGCCTTGATGTCCTGACGAATCATGAGCCCACCGAGCTAAGAATATCTCACCTCAGTGTTTCCAGTTGAGATCAAGATCAGAGTCCATGTCTACTTGAGAAACTCTTGCAGCTAGATCTGCCTGATGGTTGTGTTGCTGTTCCTCAGTAGCTTTGCTCTTAGGAATGTGAGCATCGATGTGTCTCACTTTCACTGGAATTCTCTCGACTCGATCAGCAATGTCCTGCCACAGGTTGGCTGCCCAAATGGGTTTTCCTTTCCTCTGCCAACCATTCTTTTTCCAGTTCTTTAGCCACCCCCACAGAGCATTGGCTACCATCCATGAGTCGGTGTAGAGATAAAGCTTTGGCCATCTCTCACATTCAGCTACGTCGAATGCTAGCTGGACAGCTTTTACCTCTGCGAACTGACTGGATTCTCCTTCTCCATCCTTTGCCTCTGCAACTCGGCGTGTTGGACTCCACACTGCAGACTTCCACCTCCGCTTGTTTCCAACAAGACGACAGTGTAATGGGTTGGGGCAGCCCCCCCTCCCCACCACGCGCAGAAATAACGACTCAGACAAACGGATTGCAAAAGTGATGGAAAGTTTAAATAGAACGGTGAGTGCGTGCAGAGAGCTAGAAACACAGTGACAAGAGAGAGACCCAAAACAGACCCAGAGAGATCCCATTCCCACCTGAGGGTGCATTCAAACCCCCAGGGCTCCTCCTTCCCCTCCCCACTGCTAGGCTAGTCTCAGCTGGCCAGATTTGAGACTGCCCATCCCCCTGTGGCCTTGGGCCTAACCAGGCCCATGGCCGGGAGATCTCTCCCCCAGTTACCAGGTGGCAATGAGGAAGGAAAGAGGACGTGCCAGACCCCACCGTAAGACTTATAGTGGTGCAAGGGATCATGGTAGGAAATAACCTAATTTCCTGTGTCCACCCACTGGGCTGGACTTCTGGACACAGGAAACACCCCTGTAGCAGAGGACTCCCAGCCCAAACTACGACAGGAGCCACCCCTTATTTCATATCATAATCCCTGCACCCAAACACATCATCAAATCAGAAAACTGATGACATGTCCGGCGAAGTCCGTGTCTTCATCTGGGCGTCCACTCAGTCTCTCAGTCATGCTCAAGTGTCTGTCCATTCCAGTTCTTCCTCCTTCATCCAGTGGAACCTCCCGGCGATGCAGAGCTCATTCTCCTGCGGTGCAAGTTCTCCATGGATCCGTTGGGCATCCTGGTCACCTGGAAAAGCCTCACGACTTCCCAGCCAAGCCTCTACTTTTCACATATAATCACTCGGCGGCATATTCTCCACCCCTGGGGCAGGCCAGTCGAAACAATCCAACCCACGACTGCCTTTTTCAATTCATCCAGGGTGCCGCAATCAACCGCTTCCAACTGCGGTCCAAACTACACGGATGCATGTCCGAGGTACTCCGCCCCCCCACTAGGTGTACCCGTACCAAGGCAAGACAGCATCCGGCTGCACACCCCCCCTGGAAAGGGAGGGGCTGCACCACAGCTCACTGAGAAGAAGGGAGGTGGAGCCAGGTGCTCGGCACCATTTTCGGAACTCGTCCGAAAAAGTCGGGGAAGAGTCTAGGGCTGGCCCCGCCGCAGCCCGAGCGCACAGCCGGGTCCGCCGCCGCCACTCGCCACGCAGCAGGGCTCCGCCCAGCTCTGCCGCCACAGCACAGAATCAAAATCACCTCCACCCCTCGGACACTGAAACGGCTTCTCCAGCGAAAGCCATGCACGCGTTCTCAGAGCCCTTGAAAACGGCTTTCCAGCTGGAGTCCCCGTCGGCCCCCCGGGGCTTCGGGAGCTGGCTCGCCCGCTCGCAGCGGCTGGCTCTATCCCCGCAGCGAGAACGGACCTGACTCTGATCTGCTCGCCGCTGCCCCTCCCCCACTTCGCTCCCCGCCACGGAGGAAGGGCAGGTTCCGCGTTCTCAAGCGGTACCCCCGATGCCGATGGTCGAGAACCACCCCTGCCTGAAATAGCAGGAGAGGGTCCGCGCCACCGGCAGCACACCAGTTATCCCCCCACAATCCACAAGAACTTACACGGTCGCCCCAGCAACATCACTTGAGCCCCCAACTGCCAAACCCAAACTGACGCCCAGAACTGAATTTAAACTCTCCATCCTTTGCAATCGATCTGCAGAGTGGGCACAACAGCCAGACCCACATTGGTGCGCCAAAATGTAATGGGTTGGGGCAGCCCCCCCTCCCCACCACGCGCAGAAATAACGACTCAGACAAACGGATTGCAAAAGTGATGGAAAGTTTAAATAGAACGGTGAGTGCGTGCAGAGAGCTAGAAACACAGTGACAAGAGAGAGACCCAAAACAGACCCAGAGAGATCCCATTCCCACCTGAGGGTGCACCCAAACCCCCAGGGCTCCTCCTTCCCCCCCCCACTGCTAGGCTAGTCTCAGATGGCCAGATCTGAGACTGCCCATCCCCCTGTGGCCTTAGGCCTAACCAGGCCCATGGCCGGGAGATCTCTCCCCCAGTTACCAGGTGGCGATGAGGAAGGAAAGAGGAAGTGCCAGACCCCGCCGTAAGACTTTTTAAGTGTGTAATAAACCTTTATTAGAATTAGAATAAACCAAACCAGGTTGGAAGAGACCTTCAAGATCATCGTGTCCAACCCATCAACCAATCCAACCCACCCAAACAGCTAACCCATGGCACTTATAGTGGTGCAAGGGATCATGGTAGGAAATAACCTAATTTCCTGTGTCCACCCACTGGGCTGGACTTCTGGACACAGGAAACACCCCTGTAGCAGAGGGCACCCAGCCCAAACTACGACAGACAGGAACCGTCTGTGAACAAAGCATATTTCTTTTCATCATCAGAAAGGTCAGCACGAGTTACTCTCTCCTCTGGAGGTTTAGCACAGTTGATACCTTCAGGCCAACTTGAAATCACCTCCACCAGACCAGGTCTTTCAAAATTTCCCATTCGAGCTCTCTGTGTTATCAGAGCCATCCACTTAGACCATGTTGAGTCTGTGGCATGATGTGGTGTGGACCCTTTGCCTTTGAACATCCAATTCAAAACTGGTAGTCTGGGAGCTAAGAGAAGTTGTGATTCAGTTCCAATTACTTCAGAAGCTGCTTTTACTCCTTCATAGGCAGCTAGAATCTCTTTCTCTGTTGGAGTATAATTAGCCTCTGACCCTCTGTAACCTTGTGGCCGGTTGAGGGTGTGCCTTTAAGAAAGGGAATATGGTGGACGGAAGTTGGTAAACGAAAAGAAGGATCTAAACTAATTTCATTGGTAGAGTGGGAGGAAGCACCTTCTGAACTGGGAGTGCAGGAGGGTATCCTGGGCATTCCAGCACTTTTCTATCAGTCTTTCTTTCGCTCCTCCGCCGAGCAGCAGCTCTCTTTGTGCTGGGCTTTCAGCCGAGGCTTTGACCTTGAAAAACTGATAGACTGCAAGGCCTGTATTAACTGCTTTCCAATTAACACATAACTGCTTCTAACTTTTTTTTCTCTTTCTCTCTCTTTCTAACCCGCTCTGGGGAAAGGGGGGAGAGAGGGGAGAGCGGAGGTGGAGAACCCCCTCAGCAGAGGGGGGAACTCTCATTTCTGTGCTACTCTGTTGTATATCTTTGTAAATATTGTAAATCTTGTATATATTTCCCTGCATATCCTACATTGCTTTGTAAATATACAGCACCCATTGCTTTGCTAATTCAGCTGTGAGTTTTTTTTCCCTTTCCCTTCAATTTTTCCTTCCCTTTACTTTACAGGGGGGAGGGAGGAGGCTTTTTGGCCTTTCCCTTCCAACCCTACCACAAACCTCGAATCCAGAAACCAAGAGGTCATCCATGTGTCTCACCTGGAGCTTTTTGCCACAAGCACCAGGTTAGACCATTGTCACTTGCAGCCGTGTACAAAATGTTCTTAATGTCTGGACCATCTCGGACAGGTCCCAGACCCATTGCTTGAACTACCTCTTGCTTTATCTGGTCAAAGGCTGCTTGTTGTTCAGGTCCCCAGTGGAAATGGTTTCTCTTTCGAGTCACATCATACAGAGGTTTCACAATCTGACTGTATCCAGGAATGTGCAGTCTCCAAAATCCCACTATCCCCAAGAAACGTAGGGTCTCTTGCTTGTTTGTGGGATTTGCCATGGTGGAGACACTATTTACCACATCCACTGGAATGTGTCGGCATCCATCCTGCCACCGCACTCCCAGAAACTGGATCTCTGTGGTAGGTCCTTTCACCTTGTCTCGTTTGATGGCAAAACCTGCATTCAGAAGAATGTCAATGATTTTGTTACCTTTCTCAAAGACTTCCTCAGCAGTTTTACCCCAGACGATGATATCATCGATGAACTGGATGTGTTCTGGAGCACCGCCTTTCTCCAGAGCATCGTGGATCACTGCATGACAGATGCTTGGGCTGTGGATCCAGCCCATTGGCACTCTGTTGAAAGTATACTGGATTCCCCTCCAGGTGAAAGCAAACTGAGGCCTGCATTCCTCTGCTATGGGAATAGAGAAAAATGCATTAGCAATGTCTATGGTGGCATACCATTTGGCCTCTTTGGATTCCAGCTCATACTGTAGTTCCATCATGTCTGGTACTGCTGCACTCATAGGTGGTGTCACTTCATTTAGGGCTCGGTAGTCTACTGTCAGACGCCAGTCTCCATTCTGCTTCCGCGCAGGCCACACTGGACTGTTGAAAGGTGAATGAGTTTTGCTGACGACTTTCTGACTCTCCAACTGACGAATCAGATTCTGAATGGGCAACAAAGAGTCACGGTTGGTTCTGTATTGTCTGTGATGCACAGTCTGAGAAGCAACCGGCAATTTAATGTCCTGTATCTTGTGTTGTCCCACAATTGCAGATTCATCAGAAAGCTCAGGTCTAGCTTCAGTTTTTGTCCATCAATTTGTACAGAAGGATGTCTATTCCTCACAGATGAAACTTGTATCCGCCTGGAGGAAGAATTGGAATTATCTCTTTGTGCCAATTGGGATATGGAATTTATCAGCACTTTCATGAAATTCTCACTTTTTCCAGACAGAGTTTCAATGGCTGAAACCAAAGAAACACATGTGATGCTATCCTCCAATTATCTCTTTTGATCAGTGAATTGGCCAACCGTAGGAGGAGCTCCACCATAATTTCTTGCCACAATCCTGCTTGCCAGAATATTTGCATAATTAGGAGGAGCAAGCTTGATGAGCTTTTTAGCAATACCAGTTCCCACAGGAATGTCATCAGGATTCAGAGTTTCATGTTCACCATAGAGTATCTCTCTAACAGCAAATTCTCTCAGGCGCTTAATTCCCTCATCTATGGTAGTCCAGGGCTTAGGATTCCATGGAAGATCATCTCGGGAAGGGCATCTCAGGAAAACTGCCATTAAAAGGCATATCCACAGATTAACCTTACCAAGAGCCTTGCCTAGATGTCTATCTATTCCATTATCCTTCGAGAGAGTTCCTAGCTGAGCTTCTGATTTGTCTCCGACCATTAGAGCTGGAGCACCTGTATCATAACATCTAGTAAGCCAAGCTAGAACTGGCTCCTTATCTGCTCTGATGTAATCTATATGCACGTTTCTAACCTCTTCGCGAGGAGAACATCCCTGAAGGTCATCTTCTTCTCCATCTATCACATCTCCCTGAACATGTTGTCCCCATAATCCTGCTGTCACTCTCCTAAGGATCTCTTTAAGCTGAGAAGCACCCTTACCTGCTGTCCTAGCTGCATCTCTACCCTGTGTTGATCTCAATAATTCAGCTAGATCTTTAAAACAAACCTTCTCTTCCTCCTCAGCAGGATCTTTTCTGGCAGAAGTTCCCTCACCCGCATCAGCATCTTGCTCCTCTCCCCCATCAGCTCCTGGATCAGCTTTGGCTTTTCCTCTTATTGCTCTTAAAACTGCCACTTCCTTAATTGGAGCTATGTTTGAATTTACAGCAGCCTTAACAGAAGCTGACAGGTTTTGAGACAGATCAGCTGCTTTGGAGGGCGCTTCTGATACTGCCGAGAAGGAGGGCATAAATGACTTTGCCTCGTTAATGGCGGCCGCCATGTTGGAAGCTGCCGCCGCCCCTGATTGCCAGAATCAGCAACAGAACCGTTCAAAGAAGCCTTTCCAATAGACTTTTTAGCTTTATTTTTAACTGATACAAATTCTTCACTCTCCTCATCACTAGAAGTCTCTGGGGAACAGCCAGAAGCGTGCCTCCTTTTCCTTGATCTATGCTTAACAATGAAGCAGGCCTTAGACACTTTTCTCTCCCAGTACAAAGAATACAAGAAATACACAATCATTATCATCATCAGCAGATTCACACACATCAAATAAATCACCTTTGGATCACAGTATCATAGTATAACTAAGGTTGGAAGAGACCTCGAGGATCATCGAGTCGAACCTATAAACACAGACCCTATGACTAGACCATGGCACCAAGTGCCACGTCCAATCTCCTCTTGAACGCCTCCAGGGACGGTGACTCCACCACCTCCCTGGGCAGCACATTCCAATGATGAACAACTCGCTCGGTGAAGAACTTTCTCCTCACCTCGAGTCTAAACCTCCCCTGGTGCAGCTTGAGACTGTGTCCCCTTGTTCTGGTGCTGGTTGCCTGGGAGAAGAGACCAACCCCTTCCCGGCTACAACCACCTTTCAGGTAGTTGTAGAGGGCAATGAGGTCTCCCCTGAGCCTTCTCTTCTCCAGGCTAAACAATCCCAGCTCCCTCAGCCTCTCCTCATAGGGCTTGTGTTCAAGGCCTCTCACCAGCCTTGTTGCCCTTCTCTGGACAAGTTCAAATTTTTTGATGTCCTTCTTAAACTGAGGGGCCCAGAACTGGACACAGTACTCAAGGTGCGGCCTAACCAATGCAGAGTACAGGGGCACAATGACTTCCCTGCTCCTGCTGGCCACACTATTCCTAATGCAGGTCAGGATGCCATTGGCCCTCTTGGCCACCTGGGCACACTGCTGGCTCATATTCAGGCGGCTGTTGATCAGCAGCCCCAGGTCCCTCTCCATTTGGGAGCTCTCCAGCCACTCCGACCCCAGCCTGTAGCTCTGCATGGGATTGCCGTAGCCAAAGTGCAGCATTCGGCACTTGGACTTCTTAAATGACATCCCATTGGATTCTGCCCATCTGTCCAGTCGGTCAAGGTCCCTCTGCAGAGCCTTTCTACCCTCTAACTGACTAACATCTGCTCCTAACTTTGTGTCATCTGCAAACTTGCTGATGACTGATTCAATCCCCTCATCCAGATCATCAATGAAGATGTTAAAGAGGACGGGGCCCAGCACTGATCCCTGGGAGATGCCACTGGTGACTGGCCGCCAGCTGGATGTGGCACCATTCACCACCACTCTCTGGGCTCGGCCCTCCAGCCAGTTCCTAACCCAGTACAGAGTGTTGCGGTCCAAGCCACGAGCTGACAGCTTAGCCAGCAGTTTGCTGTGGGGGATGGTGTCAAAGGCCTTGCTGAAGTCCAGGTAGACCACATCCACAGGCCTCCCCATGTCCACCAGACGGGTCACCTGATCATAGAAGGAGATCAGGTTGGAGAGGCAGGACCTGCCCTTCCTAAATCCATGTTGGCTGGACCTGAGCCCTTGGCCGTCCTTCAGGTGCGCAGGTATTGCCGCCAGGATAATCTACTCCATCACTTTCCCTGGCACTGAGGTCAGGCTGACTGGCCTGTAGTTTCCAGGTTCCTCCATCTGACCCTTCTTGTGGATGGAGACCGCATTGGCCAGCTTCCAGTCACCTGGGACTTCAACGGTGAGCCAGGACTGGAGGAAAATGATGGAGAGTGGCTTGGCCAGCTCATCTGCCAGCTCTCTCAGCACCCTAGGATGGATCCCATCTGGTCCCATGGACTTGTGAGTGTCCAAGTGGCTCAGCAGGTCCCGAACTAATTCCTCATGGATTACCAGGGCACTACACTGCTCCCCGACCCCATTGCCCAGCTCAGGAGGCCACTGCTCCTGAACGCCTCCTGCCTTGCTGTTAAAAATTGAGGCAAAGAAGGTGTTCAGGATCTCAGCCTTTTCCTCGTCTTCGGTCACCGTGTTCCCCTCCAGGTTCAATAAGGAGTGGAGGCTCTGCCTGCCCTTCTTCTTATTGTTAATATATTTGTAAAAATGCTTTTTATTGTCTTTGACTGAGGTGGCCAGCTTCAGTTCCAACTGGGCCTTTGCCTCCCTAATTTTATTCCTGCATAATCTAACAACTTCCTTGAACATACCTCGAGAAGCCTTCCCCTCCTTCCAAAGGTGATACAGCCTCTTCTTCCCCCTTAAATCCTCCAGGAGCTGCTTGCTCATCCAGGCCGGTCGCGTTCCCCGCCGGCTTGTCTTTCGGCACGTGGGAACTGCCAGTTCCTGTGCCTTCAAGAGCTCCTGCTTGAAGTAGGTCCAACCCTCCTGGACCTCTTGGTTCATGAGGGCTGGTACCCAGGGGACTTTACAAATAAGTTTCTTAAACGGGCTGAAGTTCACTCTTCGGAAGTCCAAGGTGAAGGTTCTGTTGGTAGTCCTCCCTATCTCCCTGCATATTGAAAACTTCACTATCTCGTGGTCACTGCACCCTAGGCAGCCTCCCACGATCACGTCTCCCACCAGCCCTTCCCTATTGCAGAACAGCAGGTCAAGCAGAGCCTGTCCCCTGGTAGGCTCGCTTAACAGCTGTGTCAGGAAGCAGTCCTCCATTCGCTCCAGGAATCTTCTGGACTGCCTCCTCCCTGCTGAATTAAGTTCCCAGCAGATATCTGGCAGGTTGAAGTCACCAACAAGGACAAGATCAGATGATCTTGAGACAGCCTCCAGTTGTTTGTAGAACAATTCATCAGCCTCCTCATCCTGGTTGGGTGGTCTGTAACAAATTCCAACCAGGATGTCAGATTTGTTAGGCTGCCCTCTGATTTTAACCCACAGGCTCTCAACTCCCTCATCTTCCACCTCGAGTTCTGTAGCAGAGAGTGACTCCCTAATATACAGAGCCACCCCTCCTCCTCTTCTCCCTCGCCTGTCTCTCCTAAAGAGCCTGTAGCCCCCCAGTGTAGCACTCCAATCGTGGGTGTTGTCCCACCAAGTTTCTGAGATGGCGACTACATCATAGTTGCCCTGATGGATCAGGACCTCCAACTCCTCTTGCTTATTGCCCAGGCTGCGTGCATTGGTGTACATGCATCGCAGTTGGGTTCCTGATTTCTCAATTGACCCTACCTTGTAGCCTACTCTTTCCTTTGCAGAGGGACCGATATCCTCACCCACCCCCTTCAGACCTAGTTTAAAGCCCTCCTAATGAGCCCTGCCAACTCCAGTGCTAGGACTCTCTTACCCCTTCTAGATAAATGCACCCCATCAGGACCCAGCAGGTCGGGTGCAGTGAAAGTTGTCCCATGATCAAAGAAACCAAAGTTCTGCTGCTGGCACCATCCCCTGAGCCAATTGTTGATGGTGTGGGTTCTCCCATTCCTCTCAGTGTACACCGCTCCCACTGAGGGAACTGAGCAGAACACCACTTGAGCTCCTGCCCCATCAATCAATTGTCCAAGGGCCCTGAATTCCTTCTTAATTGCCCTGGTGGCCTTCTTGTCAATCTCATCACTCCCAGCCTGTATTACCAGCAGAGGGTAATAGTCAGAGGGCTGGATTAATTTAGGGAGTCTCCTTGCAATGTCCCTAACCCGCACCCCGGGTAGGGAGCAGACCTCCCTGTGGGATGGGTTGGGATGACATATGGGTCCCTCAGTACCCCCCAGGAGAGAGTCCCCAACAACTATAACCCTTCTCCTTTTCTTTGTGGAGCTGGTCATTATAGCTGGTGGGGACCGCTTGGGCTTAGGCTCCTTCCTGGAGCTGGTCGTTATAGCTGGTGGAGACCGCTTGGCCTTAGGCTCCCCTCTGGATGGCTGCTCCTCAGCCTCAGCCCTCTCATCCCCACTGCCCTCAGCCTGCAGGGCCTCATACTTATTATGCAAGGGCAGCGGAGGAGGAGGAGAGGGTCGGGGTCGATTTCTCTTGCCACCCCTGGCAGGGACCTGTATCTATCCCTCTGCGTTTCCAAGGACCCTTCCCTCAGCAGGGGAGATTTGCAGAGCCTTCCCCACAAATCTAACTCCCTTTCACTTTCCCTTATTGTCCTTAGCCTAGATACCTCCTCCTTCAGCTCAGCCACTTCGTCCTTCAGCTCTGCCACCAGGCTGAGGAGAAAGTTCACCTGGTCACACCTGACACAGGTGTCCTCTCCCTCCACTTCTATTCCAAGTGCCAGGCTGAAGCACTCTCTGCAGCTGGCAGCCTGGACTCCAGCATGCTGGTGAAACAACTCTGTATGGGTAAATGCTGCTTTTCTACCCTTCATCCGAGTGACAACCATGGTGTGATATTTTTTTTTTTTGAGTGAAAAAAAAAAATAACATTTTGCAACCAGCCGATAGGCTAGCTAGCGAACCAAAATGGCTCTGCGCACACAGCCCGGGCAGTATTTAAAACTGCTGCGGCTGACGTCAGGCTCCCGTACCCATGCAGGCTCGCGTGAGCACGATCCTGCCGGCTCCCCCCTACCAGGAGTCCTCCCAACCCGCAAAACCCCGAAAGGAAGGCAAAAAAAACCCGAGAGAAACTCACAGTTCAAGCAGAGCGGTCCCAAACGAGCGGTCCCGATTGGCTAGCGGACCGATCTGGATCCCAGCCATCACTTAAAATTACTCTTTCACCTACTGGAATCTTAAGCTCCCTTATCTCAATTGGCAGAGTGCTCGAAGTTATATTTCCATATGTACTAAGCCAAAAATAACCCAGACAGCGGTCATACAGAACCTGAATCTTATACCTTGTAGTGGGTTGGAAGGGTAAGGCCAAGAAGCCTCCTCCCTTCCCCCTGTAAGTAAGGGGAAAGAAAAATTGAAGGGAAAGGAAAAAAAAACCTCACAAGCTGAATTAGCAAAGCAGTGGAGCTTTATATTTACAAAGCAATGAAGGATATACAGGGGAATATATACAAATTTACAATATTTACAATATATACAAAGATATACAACAGAGTAACACAGAAATGAGAGTAACCCCCCTTGGCAGAGGGGGCTCCCCACCTCCGCTCTCCCCTCTCTCCCCCCCTTTCCCCAGAGTGGGATAGAAAGAGAAAGAAAAGAGAGGAAAAAAAAGTTAAAAGCAGTTTGTGTTAATTGGAAAGGAGTTAATACAGGCCTTTATCGGTTCTCAAGGCCGAAGCCTTGGCAGAAAGCCCAGCACAGAGAGAGCTGCTGCCCAAAGAAGAGGCGGAAGCAAGACTGACAGAGAAGTGCTGGAATGCCCAGTTCACTCCCAGTTCAGAAGGTGCTTCCTCCCACTTTACCAATGAAATTAGTTTAGATAATTCTTTCTGTTTACCAACTTCCGTCCACCATATTCCCTTTCTTAAGGGGGCAACGTCAACCGGCCACAGTCCACCCCTTCTAAACAATTTCATTGGCTGTTCACACTGTCCATCCAATCCAAAACGATATTTACAGTTCGTGAGTAAAGTTCATAGTCCATTCCGGCAATGCTCAGATGTAGATGATTCAAAAGTCCAAGAAAATCAGAAAATGAGAAAAATGGAAAACAGTTCATTTCTTCACTGATGAAGCGAAGAAAAGGGAAACAGGGATTCTCAGGGTCTCTTAGTTGACTCAGGGCTCTCAGGGATCTCAGGGTTCGTGCACCGTAGATTCCTCCGTTGATTCTTCCTTTGGACGCGATGTAGCCATACAACAGTTTGAAATTAACCTCTTTCAGCTAAAGTTAAATTTCTTTGTGGAATACACTGAATTTCACCACTCTCTTGCATTACCCAATAAGTGTGACCCGGACCTTCACCTCAAACCACCCCTCGGACAGGTTTAGCCTCTCCTGAGGGCGAAAATACCCAAACAGTTTTACCTAACAGGTTCTTTTCTCTAACAACAGGAACTCTATCACCTTCTACTTTCCGTAGCAAATCTGAATGTGCAGGTCCAGCTCAGTTCACTGAACCTCTACTATTTACCAGCCAGGTTGCTTGTGCTAAATGTTTTTCCCAGATTTTCAAAGATCCACCCCCCATGGCTTTGAGAGTGGTTTTCAACAAACCATTGTAGCGTTCAATCTTCCCTGAAGCTGGTGCGTAGTAGGGAATGTGGAATATCCACTCAATACCGTGCTCTTTTGCCCAGCTCTTTACAAGGTTGTTCTTGAAATGAGTTCCGTTGTCTGACTCGATCCTCTCCGGAGTTCCGTGTCTCCACAGGATCTGTCTCTCCAGACCAAGAACAGTGTTGCGTGCAGTTGCATGTGGAACTGGATAAGTTTCCAACCATCCAGTGTTTGCCGCTACCATAGTAAGCACATATTGCTTACCAGAACGAGAACGTGGTAGAGTGATGTAGTCAATCTGCCAAGCTTCACCATACATGTACTTGGACCATCTGTCACCATACCACAACGGCTTAATTCGTTTTGCCTGCTTAATAGCAGCACAAATGTCACAGTCATGGATGACTTGCGTGATAGCATCCATGGAAATGTCTATGGATCTGTCACGAGCCCATTGGTATGTTGCATCTCTGCCTTGATGTCCTGACGAATCATGAGCCCACCGAGCTAAGAACATCTCACCTCGGTGTTTCCAGTCGAGATCAAGATTAGAGTCCATGTCTACTTGAGAAACTCTTGCAGCTAGATCTGCCTGATGGTTGTGTTGTGTTCCTCAGTAGCTTTGCTCTTAGGAATGTGAGCATCGATGTGTCTCACTTTCACTGGAATTCTCTCGATTCGATCAGCAATCTCCTGCCATAGGTTGGCTGCCCAAATGGGTTTTCCTTTCCTTTGACAACCACTCTTTTTCCAGTTCTTTAGCCAACCCCATAGAGCATTGGCTACCATCCATGAGTCGGTGTAGAGATAAAGCTTTGGCCATCTCTCACGTTCAGCTACGTCGAGAGCTAGCTGGACAGCTTTTACCTCTGCGAACTGACTGGATTCTCCTTCTCCATCTTTCGCTTCTGCAACTCGGCGTGTTGGACTCCACACTGCAGACTTCCACCTTCGCTTGTTTCCAACAAGACGACAGGAACCGTCTGTGAACAAAGCATATTTCTTTTCATCATCAGAAAGGTCATTGTAAGGAGGAGCTTCCTCAGCACGAGTTACTTTCTCCTCTGGAGGTTTAGCACAGTTGATACCTTCAGGCCAACTTGAGATCACCTCCACTAGACCAGGTCTTTCAAGATTTCCCATTCGAGCTCTCTGTGTTATCAGAGCCATCCACTTAGACCATGTTGAGTCTGTGGCATGATGTGGTGTAGAGCCTTTGCCTTTGAACATCCAATTCAAAACTGGTAATCTGGGAGCTAAGAGAAGTTGTGATTCAGTTCCAATCACTTCAGAAGATGCTTTTACTCCTTCATAGGCAGCTAAAATTTATTTCTCTGTTGGAGTATAATTAGCCTCTGAACCTCTGTAACCTCGACTCCAGAAACCAAGAGGTCGTCCACGTATCTCACCTGGAGCTTTTTGCCACAAGCACCAGGTTGGACCATTGTCACTTGCAGCCGTGTACAAAATGTTCTTAATGTCTGGACCATCTCGGACAGGTCCCAGACCCATTGCTTGAATTACCTCTTGTTTTATCTGGTCAAAGGCTGCTTGTTGTTCAGGTCCCCAGTGGAAATGGTTTCTCTTTCGAGTCACATCATACAGAGGTTTCACAATCTGACTGTATCCAGGAATGTGCAGTCTCCAAAATCCCACTATCCCCAAGAAACGTAGGGTCTCTTGCTTGTTCGTGGGACTTGCCATGGTAGAGACTCTATTTACCACATCCACTGGAATGTGTTGGCGTCCATCCTGCCACCTCACTCCCAGAAACTGAATCTCTGTGGTAGGTCCTTTCACCTTGTCTTGCTTGATGGCAAAACCTGCATTCAGAAGAATGTCAATGATTTTGTTACCTTTCTCAAAGACTTCCTCAGCAGTTTTACCCCAGACGATGATATCATCGATGAACTGGATGTGTTCTGGAGCACCGCCTTTCTCCAGAGCATCGTGGATCACTGCATGACAGATGCTTGAGCTGTGGATCCAGCCCATTGGCACTCTGTTGAAAGTGTACTGGATTCCCCTCCAGGTGAAAGCAAACTGAGGCCTGCATTCCTCTGCTATGGGAATAGAGAAAAATGCATTAGCAATGTCTATGGTAGCATACCATTTGGCCTCTTTGGATTCCAGCTCATACTGTAGTTCCATCATGTCTGGTACTGCTGCACTCATAGGTGGTGTCACTTCATTTAGGGCTCGGTAGTCTACTGTCAGACGCCAGTCTCCATTCTGCTTCCGCACAGGCCACACTGGACTGTTGAAAGGTGAATGAGTTTTGCTGACGACTTTCTGACTCTCCAACTGACAAATCAGATTCTGAATGGGCAACAAAGAGTCACGGTTGGTTCTGTATTGTCTGTGATGTACAGTCTGAGAAGCAACCGGCAATTTAATGTCCTGTATCTTGTGTTGTCCCACAATTGCAGATTCATCAGAAAGCTCAGGTCTGGCAGATAGCTTCAATTTTTGCCCATCAATTTCTATAGAAGCTACTCCAAAAGCCCATTTGTAACCTCTAGGGTCTTTGAAACGCCCTTCTCTCAGAAAATCAATTCCCAAAATACAAGGTGCATCAGGTCCGGTCACAACTGTATGTTTCCTCCATTGTTTACCAGTTAAACTTATATTAACCTCTACCTTACTTAACTCTTGAGATCCACCAGTGACTCCCAGAATAGTTATAGACACTGATCCCTGATAATTTGATGGTATTATGGTGCACTGAGCTCCTGTGTCAACCAAGGCCCTGTACTTCCGAAATTGTGAAGTGCCAGGCCACTGGATGTACACATCCCAATAGATTCTGTTATCTCTGTAATCCCTCTCCTCCCCCTGGCGGGAGGCAGGGCACCCCTAGTTATGGGGAACATGCGCACATGTGCATTGCACATAGTTTGCAGGGTTATAACTTTGCATGTTATAACTGGAGCCACTGTTGGAGCCATAAGAGTCGTTCTGGGGAACTGTGGAAGTAACAGCTACCCTTCTGGTATTGCTACCTCGGGTTCTGCCACTTTGCAATTCCCTCAGTCTCCTAAAAAGATTAGAAGTTGGTTGGCCATCCCAGCGGTTCATGTTCTCACCAAACTGATCACGCAGAGTTATCCAAATAGTTCTACGTGATTGCCTTGGTGGTCTGTTTTGGAATGACCTGTTTTGGAATGACCTGTTTTGGAATGACCTCCTTGGAGGACGTGTATTCCTCACAGATGAAACTTGTACCCACCTGGAAGGAGAATTTAAACTATCCCTTTGTGCCAATTGGGATATGGAATTTCTAAATTCATCCTTTAATTCTCTTATGCAATTCTGTATATCACCAGACATAGTTTTAATGGCCGACACCAAAGAACCACGTGTCATGCTGTCCTCCAATTGTCTCATTTGATCACTGAATTGGCCAACCGTAGGAGAAGCTCCACCATAACTTCTTGACACAATTCTGCTTGCCAGAATGTTTGCATAATTAGAAGGAGCGAGTTTGATGATCTTTTTAGCAAGACCAATACCCACAGGAATGTCATCAGGATTCAGAGTTTCATGTTCACCATAGAGTAGCTCTCTAACAGCAAATTCTCTCAAGCGCTTAATTCCCTCATCTATGGTAGTCCAGGGTTTAGGATTCCATGGAAGATCATCTCGGGAAGGGTATCTCAGGGCAACCGCCATTAAAAGGCGTATCCACAGATTAACCTTACCGAGAGCCCTTCCTAGATGTCTATCTATTCCATTATCCCTTGAGAGAGTTCCTAACTGAGCTGCTGACTTGTCTCCAACTGTCAGAGCCAGAGCACCTGTATCATAACACCTACTAAGCCAAGCTAGAACTGGCTCCTTATCTGCCCTGGTGAAATCTTTACGGACATTTCGCAATTCCTCGCGGGGAGAATAACATTCTGAAATATCATCTTCCTCCTCGTCTCCCTGAATTCTTTGCCCATATAATCCTGCTGTCATTCTCCTAAGGATCTCTTTAAGCTGAGAACCACCTTTGCCAGCTGCTTTCCTAACTTCATCTCTATCCTGCTTTGATCTCACTAGGTTAGCTAGATCTTTAAAACAAAACTTCTCTTCCTCCTGAGCAGGATCTTTTAGAGTAGAGGGCCCCCCACCAGGATCAGTCTCCAGCTCTTCTTCTCCATCTTGGGCCTTTCCACTTCTAGTCTTTAAAGGAGCCACCTTAACTGGAGCTGTGTTTGAATTTACAGCCACCTTAATGGAAGCTGACAGGTCCTGAGATAAATCAGCTGCTGGGGCAGTGACTTCCGGTCCCACCGAGGGAGTGGGTGGAAGTGACGCTGCTCCATTAATGGCCGACGGAGAAGAAGAAGGAGGAGAAGGAGTAGGAGAAGGAGTAGGCGCCATGTTGATACCAGCTTCCGCCTTTGGCTGCTTGCCAGAATCAGCAGAGTCATTTAGAGCTGCTTTACCAATTAACTTTTTAGCCTTCTTTTTAACTGACAGAGAGTCTCCACCTTCCTCATCACTAGATGACTCTGGGACTGATCCAGAGCCACGGCGTTTTCTTTTTGATCTAGTTTTAATAACAAAACACGCCCTGGACACCTTTCTCTCTAGACGCCAGGAATACAGAGAATACACATTAGTTATCACCAGCAGCAGAATTATACACATGAAATAAATCACCTTTGGATCCCAGGCATCACTTAAAGTTACTCTCTCCTCAGGCGGAATCTTAAAACCCTTTATGTCAATTGGGAGAGTGGTGGAGGTAACATTCCTGTATCTCACTGGCCATAAGAAATTCATGCATTTTCCATACCATAATTTAACTCTATACATAACCCACGTATAAATTGTCCGAACCAAATATTTACCCAGGTAATCCAAAATCAAACCCAAACAATATCTGTAAACCAGAGCCCCAAAAATTGAAAAGAATAATCGCTCCACAAACCACAATACCTTCATGTTTGCTAATTCAGCTGGAAAACACTAAATCAATCAAATAATAAATTAAACTAATTATCTGCCGCACGTTGGGTACGCCAATAAAAAAAAAATGTAGTGGGTTGGAAGGGTAAGGCCAAGAAGCCTCCTCCCTTCCCCCTGTAAGTAAGGGGAAAGAAAAATTGAAGGGAAAGGAAAAAAAAAACTCACAAGCTGAATTAGCAAAGCAGTGGAGCTTTATATTTACAAAGCAATGAAGGATATGCAGGGGAATATATACAAATTTACAATATTTACAATATATACAAAGATATACAACAGAGTAACACAGAAATGAGAGTAACCCCCCTTGGCAGAGGGGGCTCCCCACCTCCGCTCTCCCCTCTCTCCCCCCCTTTCCCCAGAGTGGGATAGAAAGAGAAAGAAAAGAGAGGAAAAAAAAGTTAAAAGCAGTTTGTGTTAATTGGAAAGGAGTTAATACAGGCCTTTATCGGTTCTCAAGGCCGAAGCCTTGGCAGAAAGCCCAGCACAGAGAGAGCTGCTGCCCAAAGAAGAGGCGGAAGCAGGAGTGACAGAGAAGTGCTGGAATGCCCAGTTCACTCCCAGTTCAGAAGGTGCTTCCTCCCACTTTACCAATGAAATTAGTTTAGATAATTCTTTCCGTTTACCAACTTCCGTCCACCATATTCCCTTTCTTAAGGGGACAACGTCAACCGGCCACATACCTGAACCATAAATGTAATTTTTGCATTAAATATTTACCTATGTGATCGAGAAGTAAGCCCAAACAATATTTGTAAATCAGAACCCCAAAAACTGAAAATAACAGAAAATCCAAAACACCTTCATGTTTGCTAGTACGACTCGAGCACGCAATAAATCAAGCACGCAATAAATCAAGCTATTCTCGGGCTGCACATTGGGACCGCCAATTGAAAATGTAGGGGGTTGAGAGAGAAGACCTAGCTTTCCCTCCCCCACAAAGAGGAAAAAAAACCACACCTAACTCAGTCAGAAAAGCAAAAGTGGTGCTATATTTACAAGCAATGTGAAAATGCAGGTTAGATATACACAATATATACAGTATTTACAATATATATACAGAAATATACATCAAAGGAAAAAAAACCAGGAACAAAATTCCCTCCTCCGGACAGAGGAGGGCTCCCCCCCTGTACCCCGCTCTCTCCCCCTACTTCCCTTTTTTCCCAAAAAGGGTTAGAGAGAGAAAAGGCAGTTATTAAGGGAGAAAGGTCTTAGTAGGCCTTATCTGTTATCCAAGGTCAGAACTCTGGCTAGTTGCCCAGAAGCGGACAAGCTGGAAAGGGAGAAGGAAAGGAACGAAACTGAGAAAAATTCCAACTGCACTAAAACTTAAAGCTGTGTTCTACCAATCTACCAATGAAATTTGTTTACACCTGTCTTTGTTTACAAAATATTCAGCCAGAGTGTCCCAGCACTGTCCCTTTCTTAAAGGCACAGCCTCAAACTGTCACATTGGATCTCAAAGAGTTGTGGTGAATGCAGTTAAATCCAGTGGGTGGCTGGTCACACGTAGGGTTCTCCAGGGCTCAGTACTGGAGCCAGTTCACTTTAGCAGCTTTGTCAATAATCTGGACAAGGATCAGAGGCACCCTCAATAAGTTTGCAAGTGACACCAAGTAAGGTGGGTGTGTTAGTCTACTTGAGAGTAAGGAGGCTCTACAGAGACACCCGAGCAAGGCCAGGTGCCGGTTGATGCACTTGGATCACAGCAACCCCCTGCAGCATTCCAGGCCTGTGCAAGAGTGGCTGAAAAAAGACCTGGGTATGTTGGTTGACAGGTAGATGATAACAAGCCAGCATGTGCACAGATGGCCAAGAAGGCCAACAGCATCCTGGCTTGGATCAGCAATAGCATAGCCAGCTGGACTGGAGAGATGATTGTCCCCTTGTACTGGGCACTGGTGAAACTGCACATTGAATATTGTGTTCAGTTTTGGGCCTCTTACTCCAAGAAGGACGGTGAGGTGCTGGAGCATATCAGAAGGGCAACGAAGCTGGTGAAGGGTCTAGATCACAAGTCTTGTGAGGAACAGCTGAGGGAACTGGGGTTGTTTAGCCTGAAGAAAAGGAGTCTGAGAGGAGACCACCTCACTCTCTACAGTTCCCTGAAGGAAGGTTGGAGCAAGATGGGGTCAGTCTCTTCTCCCAAGGAGCAAGTGATATTACAAGAGAAAATCAGCCTCAAGTTGTGCCAGGGGAGGTTTAGTTTGGACATAAGGAACAATGTCTTCATGGAAAGGGTTGTCAAGCCCTGTAAGAGCCTGCCCAGAGAAGTGGTGGAGTCACCACCCCTGGAGGGATTGAAAAACTGTGTAGATGTGGTGCTGAGGGACATGATCTTGAAGGTCTCTTCCAGTCAAAATAATTCCATGATTCTATGATATTTTCTGCCTCCCAGACAACCTTGATTGTCACACTTCATGACCTCAATGCTTCAGCTTTTGCCGTGCTGACAATGTTCTTGTAACGGTTTTAGGAGCGTGTGGCTTCCTAGGGTGGAAGGAAACTAGAAAACAAAGGCAGGAGGCTGCTGCACTGCATCCTCCATCAGCTATTGGCTGCTGCAGAACGTGATGCTCACATGCTCACAGTGGACTGCATCTCTTTGCTCTCTCTGATGCTGGGATGTGGCAGCTCTTCTGACTTCTCATTTTTTCTGCAGAGCATGGAAAAGGCAAATGCTACATCTGGTGGTGGTTGCTCTCATTCCCACCCTCCTTCTGCTCCAGCCTCTGTTCTCCTTGATTTCACCCTGGCAAAAAGCCTCCCTGAGGAAGAAAGGAGATCTGTGGGCTCCTGCCATGGGAGGTTACTGTAGGCTGCTCCTGCAACTTGCAGAGCTAAACCTCACCAGCTGCCAAAGAGGCACCAGGGAGCCAGGATGGCATGAGGAGAGAGCGCTGGGACTTGTTTGGCTGCAACTCAGCCTGCCTGGCCAGCAGCAGGGGCTGCTATTGCTAATCCAAGAGCACCTGGCAGCTGTCTGGGGGTGGAGGATGGAGACCAGCTCTCTGCTCACACCAAAACATGCTGGCTTAGGTTTGGGAGGAAGATTAAAAGGCACAAAATGCCTGAAATCCCAACAAGCTTTCTGCAAGAGATGAGAAATGAGGTGCTGAAGTGATTAAAGCCAGGCAGTAGGCATCAGGACTCCTGGTTTCCCTTGCATGCTCCATTTCAATCTCTTTATCTGAACTTGGTTGTTTTCTCCCCAATTCTGGTCTCTATGTTTTCCCTTCCTTATCCATCTTTGCCTCACTGAGACTTTACTGATGTGCCCAGGAGAGCATCAAGTGAAAATCAAAAGTGCCTTGTATTCTCACTCACTTTCCTGCTTACAAACACCTTGTTCCCACCAAGCCTCCCTGTGTAGTGCATTCAGCCAGGGAAGAGTCAGAGTCAGTGCCTCAGTGACTGAGTGAAATTCTGCTTCAACAACAATGTGTGTTGTTGAAACTTTGCTTCCAGATGCAGTTCTTGAGGTCAAAAGCTGCTTCTTGCCCCATTTGCTGCTCAGGAATTAGTTGGAGATGGGCAACCTGAGCAAACTTCTGTGGAGCACACCCAAAATAAGTCTCTGGAGAAATCCTTATTTTTCTGGCTGAACTGGGAAGGAAAAAGTGTTGTGCTCATAGGAAAGCCAAGAGGTGGGAGAAGTGAAAGGGAATGAGTAGTTCCTACTCAAGCTTTTCAATACAATCAGATTGGATTGACAGAAACAGCAGCAAACAAGTGCTCGCTAGAGATGGTGACAGGGAAGCTGCTGAGAGTATTAATTACTCAGTGTTTATGACCAGGTTATATCAGAGTTGGGTTAATTTGAGCAGAGCCTAGAACAGTAATCATGTCTTTGCTCCTGGCTGTGTCACTAAGGATAAAGAAAACTCGGGGCTCTCAGAAGTTCAGTCTCTTCAGCATCCTGCAGTTGCCTCCATGGGAATGGGACTTGTGGGAGGAACTCACATCCACATGAGGAACACACTGAACAGGCCACTTTCCACCCTGGTTTGTGCCTGTGAAGAAGGCAAGGCCTCTCTGTCCGGTAGGCTCCTGCCTGGGACTTGTTTCTTTTATTGTGTTGTCATTGTGTTTGGAGATGCATCTTGAACAGCACGTTAGGGAGACAGGAGCAGATGATCTGAAGGAAGCCAGGACCCCTGCCAGTGGAAGCTGGATTTATTTCCCAAGTGAGGCATTGAAATCTTTCTTAATTATTCCTGCCAGTGTTGCAGCTGTCCTGTGGGATTTCTCTTGGGGAGAGTGAGCTTCAGATGAGAGCAGAACTTTAAGCAAGCCCATGCTCTCACATGTGAACCGCAGCATTTAATTCCCTTCAGCTCAGCTGTGAGAATGTGTTAGGGTGAAGGGTGTCCTTATGGTCCCAGAGTACCTCCCCATATGGCAGAGCCCAGGAAACCACTGGGCACTGGTTTGGTAGGGGAAGTTGGCAGTTTGGCACTCCAGATCTTTCTGGAGACACCAGAGTCTTCAGCATCACAGCAGCTTGCTTAAAGGGAGTTTGGTGTTGTCTCAATTTATGGTGGAGGAAACTTAGTTTCATGAGCTGGAAGGTCCCAGGCATTTAACAGAAGAGGCCAGGAGACACTGAGTTCCTCCTGGGCCAAGCCTTGGCTGCTCTGGGTTTGCCATAGAGGGGAAATGATTGGAGCAGAACACTGTGCAGCGATTCCCTCTCATGGGCCACAGGAAGCTGGTGGCAGATGAGTTTCCTGCCTCACTGGTTCCCTGCCTCTTTCTCTGCCTTTCCATCTGAGATCTTAAGTTTTCCATTCTCAGTGTAATTCAGAAACTAACTTAGGGCCACTAGGCTTCATTAGTTTGGGGTTTTTTTTAAACTTACAGAGCAGCTACTATGAGATAGAAAATCCTTAATTCATGAGCTAGGAGCATGTTCCCTGTGAGTAAGCAACTCAAACATGCCTCTGGGAGAGGAACAAGGTGAGAAACTCAGCATTGTACCAGGCAATATTGCTCTGCACTCAGCCTGTGCTCAGGAGAGCTGACTGAGTGATGCTCAGGGAGGAAGGGACCTCAAGGATCATCTAGTTCCAACCCCCCTGCCATGAGCAAGGACACCTCACACTAGATCAGGTTGCTCAGAACCACATCCAGCCTGGCCATAAAAACCTCCAGGGATGAGGCTTCCACCACCTCCCTGGTCAACCTATTCCAGTGTCTCACCACCCTCCTGGGGAAGAACTTCTTCCTAACATCCAATCTCAATCTACCCATTTCTAGATTTGTTCCATTCCCTCTAGTCCTATCACTACCTGACACCCTAAAAAGTCCCTCCCCAGCTTTCTTGTATGCCCCTTCAGATACTGGGAGGCCACAATAAGGTTTCCTCCAGAGCCTTCTCTTCTCCAGCCTGAACAGCCCCAGCTCCCTCAGTCTGTCTGTCCTCAAAGGAGAGGTGCTCCAGCCCTCTGATCGTCCTTGTGGCCCTGCTCATGGGCCTTGTGGATACGCTCCAGCATGTTCAGATACTTCCTGTAATAGGGGCTCCAGAACTGGATGCAGTACTCCAGGTGGGGTTTTTTACCTCTACTATGAGGTCAACAACTTCTGCCTGTCCATTCAAGCCAAGACTTCAGCATTCATCCCTTTCTGCACTACAATAGGAAAGAAATTGGACTTACCTCAGGGTGGTACTTTGTAATGGGTTGGGGCAAACCCCCTCCCCACCACGGGCAGAAATAACGACTCAGACAAATGGATTGCAAAAGTGATGGAAAGTTTAAATAGAAAAACAATTAAAAAAAAAACAATGAAAGTTTTACAGAGAACCACAAGCACCGTGACAAAAGAGAGAAATCCCAGAACATACCCAAGAACATCCCATCCCCACCTGGGGGTACACCCAAACCCCCCAGGGCTCTTTCTCCCCCCCTGCCCAACCCAGCCTTGGGCCTGGGCAGGCCCAAGGGAGGCAGCTCACGCCATTTTACCTAGGCAGCAGCAGGGGACAAAAGAGGAAGTGAAGACCCCGCATGGACATTTTATAGGGGAGCAGGGCATTATGGGAATGGAATACCTGGTTTCCTGTGACCACCCCCTGGGCTGGGCCCACCCCTTGGGACCTCCCAGGTGTGGTCTGTGCAGTGGCATCCGGGCCAGCACCCAGCCTAAACCACCACAGCTGTCACTCAGGCAGCTGTGCTGGCCAATCAGTTCTTCCTGCCAACAGTGGAGCTTCAGTACAGTGGAGGTGGACAAACTTGTATTGAAGAGCCTGTGTAAAAAGGTCTTTTACATGTTGGAATTATCTATTTTTATTAAACCCAGACTTTTAAAGCAAAGTAATTGCACCTTTTAACAATGTCTGTCCTTTTTACCAAAACATATGTTGCTTGGTTTTGCATGAGCAGTTGCTAAACTTTTCTGTCTATAGATATCTCTATCACTTGCAGCCTCCCTTGGGAGCTGGTCCATTGGTGTTGAGGACATAATGCTTTGTGCAGTGGTTTGCAGAGAGAGCCATGCTCATCTCTGGACAGGCTTCCTGGGTTTGTGTCTCACTGAAAGGCTTTTTGTGTTTGCAGTGTCTGGAGAGAGGCGAGGGACCGCATTGTTGGCTTCCCAGGACGCTACCATGCATGGGACATCCCTCATCAGTCCTGGCTTTACAACTCCAACTACTCTTGTGAGCTCTCTATGGTGCTCACTGGTGCTGCTTTCTTCCATAAGGTGAGATGTCATGACCACAAAGCCCTGAACTTTCCCTTCCTTCCCAGGGGTTGTATTTATTTGTGCAGTTACATCTTTTTTTCCTCAAGTTGAACCAAGGGAGATGTAGGTTGAAGATGAGGAAAACTTCCTTCCCCAAAGAGTCTTCTAGCCCTGGAACAGGCTGCACAGGGCAGTGGTGGAGTCACCATCCCTGGAGGTGTTGAAAAGCCATATAGATATGGTGCTGAGGGACGTGGTTTAGTGGTGGAATTGGCAGTGCTGGGTTAGTGTTTGGACTTAATGATCTTAAAGATCTTTTCCAACCAAAACAAGTTTCTATGACTCTATGAAACACAGCCAGCAACTGGGCTGTGTACCAGCAAGAGATCTCCTCAAGGAACAGCAGGAGATTTTGTATGTGAGAAGTACCACTGCATTGAAGCAGGCTGCAGTGCCGTGGGCATGGGGCTGAGTGCATTTCAGTGGTGTTCTTGGTCATGGGGAGGACAAGGCAGGCCACAGGATTGCCTGCCCTGCATCTTTACTCTAGCATCTTAAATCCTGCAGGCCCAAAGGCTTGCAAGGGGTAGTTTGTGGGGAAGCCCTGGGTTTCTGTAGACGTGTGGTAGCAGTCTGGCTGGTAGGTGTGGAGGTGGCTGGTTGGTGTTGGAAGGGAACAACAGTACAGAAAGTAGTTCCATGGACTGTGCTCCTGTGTATGGGAGAAGCAAAAGCAGGCAAACAGGCCTTGAGAAAAGAGTCAGACCTTCTCCCAAGGGTACTGTCCTGAGCTTTGATATGCTAGGAAGGTTATCCACCAGCTGCTGCTGCCATGTGCAGACAGCAAGATCTGAGGAGACTGTAACCATCCTTCCCTGATATCTGAAGTTACAGGAGCCTTGAGGCTGGGTCAAGGTGGTGGCTGTGGGGTAGATTTGGTGTTGCTGTGGGTACAGCATATCTGCTGGGTGCAGGATTAACTCTGTTACGGAGTCTCTCCACTGCCACCCTTGAGCTCTGCTTGGAACCACTTTGAGTAGCATTGCACCTCTTTATCCTTCCCAGTACTATGCCTACCTGTACTCCTACATGATGCCCCAAGCCATCCGCGACATGGTGGATGAGTACATTAACTGCGAGGACATCGCCATGAACTTCCTGGTCTCTCACCTGACCAGAAAACCTCCTATCAAGGTAAAGCACCAGGTGGAAGCTGATCCTGGGCTTTGTGTTTCTGGGGAAGCAGTGGTCCAGCGGTTTGTAAGGCAAGGAGTGTGCTAGGAGGCCACTCTGCTGCAAGACAGATCCAGTTGCCTTTCCCTTAGCACAGGAGCTGTGCCACACAGAATACACTGCCTGGACCAAATGTGTCTGCATTGTGTCCCTGAAGTGCTACACTGCAAGCATGATGTGCTTGAGGCTGTCAGCATCTTCCTTGTCTGGCCTTGAGGAGATGTAGTGTGTGCTCAGAAAGGGGTGAAGGCTCACTGCAGCCCTTAGAAGCAGCTATATCCCTGCCAAGGTGAACAGATGAGTTGGGATTTAACTTACACTGCAGCTCAGACCAAAGGGTTTTCTGGCTCAGCAAAGGCCCTTCTGAGCAAATTTCCTTCTTTCCGTAACATGACACAAGCAGGAATCACTTCCTTGCTGATTTTGTGTAGTTTTCCATCTTTGCTTTTAAACAGAGAGGAGAGATTCAGACTAGAGGAAGGAAGAAATTGGCAGGGGGATTGGATTAGATGATCTCTGAGGTCCCTTCCAACCTAAGCCATTCTGTGATTCAGGAAATGGTTTACACAAGTCTCTGCTCTGACAGCTGGTGTGGACGGTTTGGTTGGGAAGGAACCTTTAGTCATCCAGCCCTTCCTTGCATGAGCATCCTCCAAGGCACACCTGGCAGCCAAGGAGAGCACAGCCAAATCTGTGCCCAGTCTGTGGCAGGACCCCTGCAGAGTGCCTTGGGCACAGGTAGGGGGTGTCCCCTGGCCGGGGTGCTGTGGGCAGCTTGTCAGCGACTGTCTCTGTTCCTCTTGCCACAGGTGACCTCCCGCTGGACCTTCCGCTGCCCCGGCTGCCCACAGGCACTCTCACACGACGACTCTCACTTCCACGAGCGACACAAGTGCATCAACTTCTTTGTCAAGGTGTATGGCTACATGCCCCTCCTGTACACCCAGTTCCGCGTGGACTCGGTCCTCTTCAAGACCCGCCTGCCCCACGACAAGACAAAGTGCTTCAAGTTCATCTAGAAGCAGGAGGCAGCTGGATGCCCTTGGCTCTCTGAACTCCGTCGGGAGGCGGCGGAGGGGGGCAGGGCTGCGAGAGCAAAACGCCTTTGACTATGGACTTCGGCTGCCCCTGCGCCGAGCACAAGGCGTGTCTTGGACTGGGACAGGCACAGTCGCCCTCCCTTCCCCTCCCCCCGCAGGGACTCCACCGAGGGACAGGGAAACCAGATCCCACATCTCCTGTAAAGACGCTCCCTAGGATGACAGAGTGAGGAATGGCACCCTGGCTGCTGACTGCCCCGAAGCTAGCCAGGGGCAACCCTTCTTTTTAATTATAATTATTGTTATTTAAAATGAAAGTGGTTTAGATTTGCCACCCCAGGCTTGCTGGGGGTTTCATTTCTTCGTTTTTCTTTCCCTCCCCAACCCACCCTCTTTTTTACTCTGGACCTGTCTGCCCACTCAAGGGGGGCCATAGCAAAGCCAGGTTGGAGGTGTTTGACTGCAGAGAGATTATTGCCAGCATCAAGGCAGCTCTGTCACCACTGTTGGTCCATCCTTTCTCTTGCAGGGCAGCCCATCTCCTCCCCTCCCACACACCACATCATGACTCATCTTGCCCTGTGGCTACTGCTGAGGACTCTCAGGTGTCAGCTGGTGATGAGATTTTTTTGCTCTGCTCACCATTCTGAGCCCTGCCCTTGGAGAGAGGTGGGCAGGGAACAGTTTAGCACCAGAGGGTCCTTCCCTGGCTCCCAGCACCATGCCAGATTCTGTGCTGCAGCCCAGGGGGAATTTGATCGCTGTGGTCGCATTCTCAGTGTCCTTTTCCACCCCATGCAGCACATCACAGGCACTGCTAAACCTCCAGAGACAGAGAGCATGTTTGGGGCTTAGGAATGATCCATCTGCCTCACAGCAGGGGCTGGCAATGCCCCAGGCTCGTGCATTTGAGCAAGCTGCCTTGGCCTGCAGTTTTCTACAGCCACCACAGCATGAAAGGCAGCTGCAGGGATTCTCTGAGTCTGGCCTGGTCTTTTCACAAGCATTTTGGGACTTTTCCTCCTGCCCTTCAGGGCCTCGTTCACTGTCTCTGGAGAGCTGCTCCAGCAGCACCCTGAGATCAGCTGTGTGGTCTTTTGCTGTTAGAAGAAACCTCTTTTCCAAATTCATCTCAGCATGGACACAGTCTGCCAAACTCTGCATGGTGTCTGGTCCCTGCAGGGCTTGCAGTCAGTGGTTCAGCTCTCAGTGCCAGCATGAAGGGATTTAAGGTGTTGAGGCCCTTCTCTTGAGATCGCTTTGCATTTTGCAGAAAGGTGGAAGGAGAGGACTCTCATCCTTACTCTCCATGCAGCCAAGCAGAGTGTCGAGGGTTGAGGCATCAGCCCAGCCTGTGTATGCCAGGGCCTTGGCTGCACTGTGGGCTGGAGTCCTTGCTCTGCCTCATCCTTTGTCCCCATCCCACAGTATCACAGTATAACTAAGGTTGGAAGAGACCTCGAGGATCATAGAGTCCAACCTATCACCACAGACCCCATGACTAGACCATGGCACCAAGTGCCATGTCCAATCCCCTCTTGAACACCTCCAGGGATGGTGACTCTACCACCTCCCTGGGCAGCCCATTCCAATGACGAACAACTCGCTCGGTGAAGAACTTTCTCCTCACCTCAAGTCTAAACCTCCCCTGACGCAGCTTGAGACTGTGTCCCCTTGTTCTGGTGCTGGTTGCCTGGGAGAAGAGACCAACCCCTTCCCGGCTACAACCACCTTTCAGGTAGTTGTAGAGGGCAATGAGGTCTCCCCTGAGCCTTCTCTTCTCCAGGCTAAACAATCCCAGTAATCCCAGAGTGAAATGTGCCCAGGCTAGGTGTGCCCGTGGGCCTTAGCATAACTGCCTTAAACCCCCATCATGTCCACTCTCATGCCCTGGCTTTGGGCTGCATTTGAAGGTTCATCCACCAAGAGCTTTTCTTTCTTGTGAATGTGGAGATGTTTCTAGGATCCATTTCACAGGGCTGCTTTTGGAGCTGGTTTCTTGCCCCTCAAAGCAAAATATGGTCATGTCCATGTTATCATCCAGCCTCCATGCTTGACTCGTTCTTCTGCTGCAGTCCCAGCCTGTCACAGGAGAGAAGGACACAGGTAGCCTGTTCTTCTGTGACATGATCTTGAAGGTCTCTTCCAACCTGGTCTGGTCTGGTCTGGTCTTTCTCAATGTATCCCAGATGTTTAAGGGCAGCCTGGAGAAGCTCTTGCTGGGTAGACAGAAAGATGAGACTTGTGTGATTCACCTCAGTGTCCCTAGTATTTGTGGCCTGACCACTGCAGCAGCTTGCAGCTCAGCATCCCAGCAAGCTGTAGCAGAAGGATGTTACCACATGGTTGTGTCTCTGCTGTGTCCCAAAAGAGGCGCAGGGATGGTCTGTCAGCAGCTTCTGGGCTTGTTTATAAAGTTAGCCTTGTTTGCCCTCCTCTCTTGCAGCCTGCACCACGTTTTGGGGTGTTAAGTAGCCACATTTCAGCCAGCTTTTTGTGTCCCTTGTTAGGAAAGGGAGGGGAAGGAGGAGCCCATCCCCAGCAGAGCTGATGGCTTGTGCCTTCACCAGCGCTACAGCCCACAGCAAAACACAGATCAGGGTTATCTGCTACTCTGTGTGGTTATTTCCTTTCCACTCGCTTCTTGTTTTAACATCAACTGCTGGAGGTGAAGCATGGGAAGGATCACAGTCTCCTGAAAAATGCAACTGGAGACTCCTGCAAGGCCCTGAAACACCAGGAAGGACGCTTTCCACCCCAGCTCAGAGTGGAAACGTGGCACTCGGAAGCAGCTGCATCAGCTTCAGCATCCCCAAGGGACTTCACAGTATCACAGTATAACTTAGGTTGGAAAGGACCTCAAGGATCATCGAGCCCAACCTATCAACACAGACCCCATGACTAGACCATGGCACCAAGTGCCACGTCCAATCTCCTCTTGAACGCCTCCAGGGATGGTGACTCAACCACCTCCCTGGGTAACCCGTTCCAATGACGAATGACTCGCTCGGTGAAGAACTTCCTCCTCACCTCGAGTCTAAACCTCCTCTGGTGCAGCTTGAGACTGTGTCCCCTTGTTCTGGTGCTGGTTGCCTGGGAGAAGAGACCAACCCCTTCCCAGCCACAACCACCCCTTAGGTAGTTACAGAGGGCAATTAGAATTAGAATAAACCTTTATTAGAATAAACCAAACCAGGTTGGAAGAGACCTTCAAGATCATTGTGTCCAACCCATCAACCAATCCAACCCACCCAAACAGCTAACCCATGGCACCAAGCACCCCATCAAGTCTCCTCCTGAACACCTTCAATGACGGCGACTCCACCACCTCCCCGGGCAACCCATTCCATAGCGCAATCACTCTTTCTGTATAGAACTTCTTCCTAACATCCAACCTGAACCTCCCCTGGCGCAGCCTGAGACTGTGTCCTCTTGTTCTGGTACTGGCTGCCTGGGAGAAGAGACCATCATCAGCCTGTCTACAACCTCCCTTCAGGTAGTTGTAGAGAGTGGTAAGGTCACCCCTGAGTCTCCTCTTCTCCAGGCTGAGCAACCCCAGCTCCCTCAGTCTTTCCTCATAGGGCTTGTGTTCCAAACCCCTCACCAACTTTGTTGCTCTTCTCTGGACTCATTCCAGCAAGTCAACATCCTTCCTAAACTGAGGGGCCCAGAACTGGACACAGTACTCGAGGTGTGGCCTAACCAGTGCAGTGTACAGGGGCAGAATGATCTCCCTGCTCCTGCAGGCCACACTGTTCCTGATGCAGGCCAGGATGCCATTGGCCCTCTTGGCTGCCTGGGCACACTGCAGGCTCATGTTCAGCCTACCATCGACCAGTACCCCCAGGTCCCTCTCTGCCTGGCTGCTCTCCAGCCACTCTGACCCCAGCCTGTAGCACTGCATGGGGTTGTTGTGGCCAATGTGCAGAACCCGGCACTTGGATGTGTTAAATCTCATGCCGTTGGACTCTGCTCATCTATCCAGCCTGTCGAGGTCCCTCTGCAGAGCCTCTCTACCCTCCAGCAGATCAACTCTTGCCCCCAGCTTGGTGTCGTCAGCAAATTTACTGATGATGGACTCGATGCCCTCATCCAGATCATCAATAAAGATGTTAAAGAGCACAGGGCCCAGCACTGATCCTTGGGGCATACCACTAGTGACTGGCTGCCAGCTGGATGTGGCACCATTCACCACCACTCTCTGGGCTCAGCCATCCAGCCAGTTCCTAACCCATCGCAGTGTGCTCCCATCCAAGCCATGGGCTGACAGCTTGGCCAGCAGTTTGCTATGGGAGAAGGTGTCAAAGGCCTTGCTGAGGTCCAGGTAGACTACATCCACACGCCTCCCCACATCCACCAGGCGGGTCACCTGATCATAGAAGGAGATCAGGTTGGTCAGGCAGGACCTGCCCTTCCTAAATCCATGCTGGCTAGGCCTGATCCCTTGGCCATCCTCTAAGTGCTGTGTTAATGCACTCAGGATGACCTGTTCCATGATCTTGCCTGGCACTGAGGTCAGGCTGACAGGCCTATAATTCCCTGGCTCATCCAACCGGCCCTTCTTATGGATGGGCACCACGTTGGCCAGCTTCCAGTCCTCTGGGACCTCGCCAGTGAGCCAGGACTGCTGGAGAGTGGCTTGGCCAGCTCGTCTGCCAGCTCTCTCAGCACCCTAGGATGAATCCTATCTGGTCCCATGGACTTGTGGGGATCCAAGCTGCTAAGGAGAGTTCCAACCACCTCCTCATGGAACATAGGGAAACTGTGCAGCTCCCTGGCTCCTACTGCCAGCTCTGCAGGCCAGCTGTCAGGAAGACGTCCTGTCCTTCTAGTAAAAATTGAGGCAAAGAAGGTGTTAAGTACCTCTGCCTTTTCCTCATCCTTTGTTACAATGTTCCCCTCCATGTCCCCCAAGGAGTGGAGGTTGTCCTTTCCCTTCCTCTTGCTATTAATGTATTTATAGAAGGACTTTTTGTTGTCCTTCACAGTAGAGGCCAGTTTAAGCTCCAAGTGTGCTTTTGCCTCCCTAATTCTCTTCCTACAAGACCTAGCAACATCCTTAAACATTCTGTGGGTTGCCTCCCCTCTCTTCCAAAGGTGGTACACCGTCTTTTTTTCCCTCAGTTCCATTAAAAGTTCATGAACCATCCAGGCTGGCCGTCTGCCCCAGCGGCTCATCTTCCGGCACATTGGCACAGCCTGTCCCTGAGCCTTCAACAATTCTTCCTTGAAGTAGGTCCAGCTCTCCTGGACTCCTTTGTTTTTAAGGGCTTTATCCCAAGGAACCCTCTGAATTAGTTCCTTGAGTAACCCGAAGTCTGCCCTCCGGAAGTCCAGAGTGGAGGTCTTCTTGCCGCCCCTCTTGGCTTGACCAAAAACCGAGAATTCAATTATCTCGTGGTCACTGGACCCCAAACACCCTCCGACCACCACATCACCCACCAGTCCTTCCCTGTTGGTGAAGAGGAGGTCAAGCATAGCCTTGCCCCTGGTAGGCTCTCGCAGCACCTGGGATAAGAAGCTGTCCTCCATGCATTCTAAGAACCTCCTAGACTGTCTCCTCTCTGCTGTGTTGAGATCCCAGCAGATGTCGGGCAGGTTGAAGTCACCCATGAGAACAAGGTCCGGAGATCTTGAGACAGCCCTAAGCTGCCTATAGAATGCTTCATCAACATCTTCCTCCTGGTTGGGTGGTCTATAACAGACTCCAACCAGGGTGTCTGCCCTGCTGGTCTTCCCTCTAATACTTATCCACAAGCATTCAACCCGATCGTCCCTAATATCCATCTCAATGGCATCTAGTGCCTTCCTGATGTACAGGGCCACCCCTCCACCCCTTCTTCCTCGCCTGTCTCTCCTGAAGAGCTTGTAACCGTCAATTGCAGCGCTCCAGTCATGTGAGTCGTCCCACCACGTCTCTGTGATGGCAACTACATCATAATTTTCCTGCTGCATCAAGGCTTCCAGCTCCTCTTGTTTGTTACCCATGCTTCGTGCATTAGTGTACATGCACTTCAGCTGGGCTGCTGGTTTCACCTCTGACTCTAGCTTGTCACCCCCAGACTCTTGTCTGAGGAGACTATTTTCAGCCCTTTCCCCCTTCGAAACTAGTTTAAAGCCCTGTCGATGAGACCTGCCAATTCCCCTCCCCAGGATCTTTTTACCTTTGGGGGACAGGCCATTCTCATATACAGTGATCTTTCCCCTTCTCTGGGACAGATGTACTCTATCTGTTGCCAGCTGGCCTGGTGCAGTAGAAAGTTTCCCAATATGAAAAAAACCAAAATTCTTTGGACTGCACCAGCCTCTAAGCCACTTGTTAACTATAGCTGCTGACCTGTTCCTTACTGTATTCCCTCCTGCAGTTAAGGATATTGATGAAAAAATTATTTGTGCCCCTGACCCCTCAACCAGGTCTCCCAGGGCCCTGAAGTCATCTTTGATAGCCCTGGGAGTTCTGGTTGCAACATCATCATTCCCTAACTGCATAACTAGTAAAGGGTAGTAGTCAGAGGGCTGCACCAGTGTAGGCAGCCTACTGGTAACATCATTAACTTGGGCTCCTGGCAGACAACAGAGTTCCCTATGAGATGGGTCAGGCCGACATATAGGGCCCTCCATTCCCTTCAGAAGGGAATCACCAATAACAATTACCCTCCTCTTTTTTTTGAGGGAACAGGTCCTGATGCCAGGGGAAGGCTGTTTAACCTTAGACTGCTTTGCCTTAGGCTGTTTAACCTTAGGCTGCTTAGCCTCAGGGAGAACCCCAGATGGTGTGTCCTCCGGCATCAGGACCACCTCACCCTCAATCTCCAGTGCTCCATACCTGTTTTCCAAGAGCAGCGGGGAAGGTGAGGGGAGGCAAGGAGGTTTAACTTTGCGTCTTTTGCGAGGAACCTGCGTCCATTCCCCTCTGCTTTTTGAATAACCAGCCTCTGCTGGGGGAGCCTGCAGAGCCTGCTTACTCCGATTCAACTCTTTCCTCTTCTGATTCACCTCTTTCCTCCTTTGGTCCACCTCCTTCGGTCCACCTCCTTCCTCCTCTGGTTCGTCTCTTTCCTACATTTCCTTACATTTCTAAGGCTAGCAAACTTATCCTTCAGTCTGGCCACCATATTAAGCAGATAGTCAACCTGCTCACACCTTATACAAGAGTTGCCCCCACAACCCTGCATCTCAAGTGCCAGGCTCCAGCATTCTCTACAGCCAGATACCTGTGCAGCTACGTGCTTCTGTTCTACCTCGGTCTGGGTCGACACTGATTTTTTTGGGGAGATTTTGCTGCGAGTTAAAACCATGGCTGTCCCTGTCCACAGCACCTACTGCCAATTTAAATGAGGTCACCCCTGAGCCTCCTCTTCTCCAGGCTAAACAATCCCAGCTCCCTCAGCCTCTCCTCATAGGGCTTGTGTTCAAGGCCTCTCACCAGCCTTGTTGCTCTTCTCTGGACACGTTCAAGTGTTTCAATGTCCTTCTTAAACTGAGGGGCCCAGAACTGGACATAGTACTCAAGGTGCAGTCTAACCAAAGCAGAGTACAGGGGCACAATGACTTCCCTGCTCCTGCTGGCCACACTATTCCTAATGCAGGTCAGGATGCCATTGGCCCTCTTGGCCACCTGGGCACACTGCTGGCTCATATTCAGGTGGCTGTCGATCAGCACACCCAGGTCCCTCTCTGTTTGGGAGCTCTCCAGCCACTCCGACCCCAGCCTATAGCTCTGCATGGGATTGCCGTAGCCAAAGTGCAGCATTCGGCACTTGGACTTGTTAAATGACATCCCATTGGATTCTGCCCATCTGTCCAGTCGGTCAAGGTCCCTCTGCAGAGCCTTTCTACCCTCTAACTGACTAACATCTGCTCCTAACTTTGTGTCATCTGCAAACTTGCTGATGACTGACTCGACCCCCTCATCCAGATCATCAATGAAGATGTTGAAGAGGATGGGGCCCAGCACTGATCCCTGGGGGATGCCACTGGTGACTGGCCGCCAGCTGGATGTGGCACCATTCACCACCACTCTATGGGCTCGGCCCTCTAGCCAATTCCTAACCCAGTACAGAGTGTTGTGGTCCAAGCCACGAGCTGACAGCTTAGCCAGCAGTTTGCTGTGGGGGGACGGTGTCAAAGGCCTTGCTGAAGTCCAGGTAGACCACATCCACAGGCCTCCCCACGTCCACCAGACGGGTCACCTGATCATAGAAGGAGATCAGGTTGGATAGGCAGGACCTGCCCTTCCTAAATCCATGTTGGCTGGACCTGAGCCCTTGGCTGTCCTTCAGGTGCTCAGTTATTTCCGCCAGGATAATCTGCTCCATCACTTTCCCTGGCACTGAGGTCAGGCTGACCGGCCTGTAGTTTCCAGGTTCCTCCATGCGACCTTTCTTATGGATGGAGACCACATTGGCCAGTTTCCAGTCATCTGAGACCTCACCGGTGAGCCAGGACTGGAGGAAAATGATGGACAGTGTCCTGGCCAGCACATCTGCCAGGTCTCTCAGCACCCTAGGATGGATCCCATCCGGTCCCATGGACTTGTGAGTGTCCAAGTGGCTCAGCAGGTCCCGAACTAATTCCTCATGGATTACTGGGGCATTACACTGCTCCAGAGGACTTGACAGTCCTCTGCCACTTGGTTTTACATCTCCCCTCATTAGCAGCAATGCAGTGGCTCATGTACAGTGAAGGGACATGGAGTCAGCCAAGGTTGGAGGCAGCTCTGCCTTCCCCACCCCTCTGCCTGCACAGCAGGAGGCAGAGAGGAGCAGGGAGGGACCAGGTGTGGATTGCATTTTGTGTAAGCAGAGGGATGCTGCTCAGCAGCTGATCTTCAACTGAACTGGAAATGTTATTATTCTGGTGAGAGACTCATCCAGGGAGCTTGGAACCCCCCTGAGGACATGATGTGAAGTATTTCCCTTGCCGTTTGTGTCAGAGGGCTTGGGGCTTGCTTGAGTTGTTGCTTTGGGTGCAGAGCTGGCAGCAAGCCCAAGGTTGTGGGTTTCTCCTCTTCTCTTGGTGTGTTTCAGTCAAAGGCCAGTGGAGATAGGGAGATCAGCACTGGAAATCTAAGTTGTCCTTCCCAGGCTCTTAACATGCTCAACTCATGCCCAAAAGGAGTTTTTTTTGGAGGATCCCTGTAGTTGCTGCAGCCAGGGCTCAGGCTCAGAGTGTGATGGTTGATGGGATCAGCGCACACATCGTGAGATGGCTTCATTCTTGATTAAATCCCCCAAAGGGGAGGATTTGGGTGCTGTGAGTCACTGATGGCAGTTGCTCAGGGTCATGCTGGGCAGCAGCAATGTCAGGAGGAACAGAATGCCATGAGGAAACTGAATGCCAGCAAGAGCATCTCCTTCCCACCCACAGGGCTGGTGCTGTCCCTCCTAGGTCTCTGCTACTGTAGCTCCTTCCCAAATAGGCATCAAAGCTCCTCTGGAGTAGACTTGTGATTCTGACCCTGATTTTCTGCTGCCGAGACATCCCAGGATCTGAGCTGTCTTTATGCTTCTCTCCACCATCAGGGAGGAGAGGGACATTCCTGGAGAGCAGTCTGGCCCCTGCTACTTTCCCAGACACCCTCCCTAGCTACCCCTCGCTCCCCCATGACTTTCCGGGGGGTCCCAGGGCAACTCCCAAGCTCAGGTTAGGTTGTATGATTCATCCCAACTCCAGCACAGAGCAGCTTGGGGCATGCAGTCCCACCACCCCAGCCCTGAGGAGATAGGAAGGTCTCTCAGAGGCTGCACCTTCCCAGGGGAAAGGCCTTTTCCCCTTCCCAATGTTTCAGCTGCTTCACCTAGGCCTGGAGGTTGCAGCCAGAAGGTGCTGGATGTGGAGCAAGGCCTTTGTTCACTGCAGAAGTCACACAGCTCCTGCCCTCCTCTGCACCATGGCTGTGCCGACTGCTCTGTGAGCACCAGGTTTAAAAACAAAACAAAATCTGAGAGAAACAAAACACTCCTGCAACACAAGCACAATGTTGAGTTCTTTTGTAAAAGGATCCAATAAATGGAGAGTTTAACTTGAGAGTATCTCAGTGCCTGCTTTAAGGGGGCTGGGAGAGTGGGGATTACTACAATGAGGATGGTGAGACACAGGCTCAGGTTGCCCAGAGAGGTGGTAGATGCCTCATCCCTGGAACCATTCCAGATCACGTTGGACAGGGTTCTGAAGTCTCCCTCCTTTTCTCCAGACTAAACACCACCAGTTCCCTCAGCTGCTCCTCACAACACTTGTGCTATAGACCCTTCCCCAGCTTCATTGCTATTCCTTGGGCCTGCTCCAGCACCTCAGTGTCCTTGGAGTGAGGGGCCCAAAACTGAACCCCATACTTGAGGTGCACCCTCACCAGTGCTCAGTACAGGGGGATGATCCTTGCCCTAGTTCTGCTGGCCACACCATTATGGATCCAAGCCAGGATGCTGTTGGCCTTCTTGGCCACCTGGGCACGTGCTGGTTCATAGTTAGCTGGCTGTTAACCAACATCATCAAGTCCTTTTCTGCCAGGCAAGTTTCCAGGTACTCTGGCCCAAGCCTGGAGTGTTGCAGGGGGTTGTTGTGACCCAAATGCAGGACCCTGCACTTGGCTTTCTTGAGCCTTACCCCATTGGCCTCAGCCAAGCCAGCCAGCCTGGCCAGATCCCTCTGTGGAGCCTTCCTACCCTCCAGCAGTTCAACACTCCCACTCTACTCAGTGTCACCTGCAGACTTACTGAGGATGCCCTCAGTTCCTTCATCCACATCACTGATAAAGATGACACGAAGCTGGAATGGTATTTGGGAGCCCTGGTGATGGTTTCAAATCCCTGAGTGAAGCAGGATTTTGCCCACAGTGCAACCAAATAGCGACAGCCAGGGTATGGAGAAACTGGGGAAGTATTAAAGGCAGTCAGCACCACCAGGAAGCATCTGCAGCCACCCAGTGAAAGGCAGCAGGGCCAGTGGCAGCACTCTGTAATTTAGAGGTTCAAAGCAGTAAATAGTAGAAGTCAGAGGGAAATGAGCAGTTATTAGCCAGGCAATTACCTAAAGACCTGTGCTGTGCTCAGTGCTGTGCCTGCAAGGGAAGGATAATTGTGGAAAAAAAGCAAGAAAACAACTCTCAATCAAATGCCACCAGTCTTTGTGAACCCTCCCCAGAGCTTGGCCCTGGGGATGGATGTAGCACAGTAGTATCAACCCAGCAGGTTTGATTTTTCACTTTCCCCTTCAAAAAACCCCACAAAACAAACAGTGAGGTGTAACATAACTTGTTTAACATTGTCATCAAAAAGCTGGATGGAGGAATGGGGTGGACCATCAGCAAGTTTGCTGATGATAGAAAGCTGGGAGGAGTAGCTGACACACTGTCAGGCTGTGCTGCTTTCATCAAGACCTGCATAGACTGAGTGGAAGGGAACCTCTTGAAGTTCAAGCTGGGAGTGCTGGTGGACAAGTTCCCCAAGAGCCAGCCATGTGCTCCCATGGCCAAGTAGGCCAATGGTCTCCCAGGGTGCATTCAGAAGAGCTTGGCCAGCAGGTCAAGGGAACTTCTCCTCCCCCCCTGACAGTCTCACAGAATCATAGAAAGATAATTGTTTGTGGCTAACTGGGGAAGCTGCAGAGAGGCCAGCAAAGCACAGCAAGACTGCAGGACTCCCATCTCATAGTTTCATAGTTTCATTCAGGGTTGGAAGGGACCACAAGGATCATCTAGTTCCAACCCCCCTGCCATGGGCAGGGACACCCTACACTAGATCAGGCTGCCCAGAGCCTCATCCAGCCTGGTCTTAAACACCCCCAGGGACGGGGCCTTGACCACCTCCCTGGACAACACATTCCAGGGTTTCACCACTCTCATGGTGAAGAACCTCCTCCTCACATCTAGCCTGAATCTCCCCACCTCCAGCTTCATTCCATTCCCCCTAGTCCTATCACTACCTGAGATCCTGAGAAGTCCTTCCCCAGCCTTCCTGTAGGCCCCCTTCAGATACTGGAAGGCCACAATTAGGTCACCTCGGAGCCTTCTCTTCTGCAGACTGAACAGCCCCAACTCCTTCAGTCTGTCCTCATAGGAGAGGTGCTCCAGCCCTCTGATCATCCTTGTGGCCCTTCTCTGGACACGTTCCAGCACCTCCACATCCCTCTTGTAATAGGGGCTCCAGAACTGGACGCAGTACTCCAGGTGGGGTCTCACCAGGGCTGAGTAGAGGGGGAGGATCACCTCCCTCGACCTGCTAGCCACACTTCTCCTGATGCAGCCCAGGATCTGATTGGCTTTGCGGACTGCAAGTGCACATTGAGAGCTCATGTTGAGCTTTTTGTCCACCAGCACCCCCAAGTCTCTCTCCTCAGGGCTATCCTCCAGCCAGTCACTGCCCAGCCTGTATTTGTGCCTGGGATTGCCTCGACCCAGATGCAGGACCCTGCACTTGCTCTTATTGAACTTCATGAGGTTGGCTTGTGCCCACCTCTCCAGCCTGTCAAGGTCCCTCTGGATGGCCTCCCTTCCCTCCAGCATGTCTGCTGCACCGCACAGCTTGGTGTCATCAGCAAACTTGCTGAGGGTGCACTCAATGCCACTGTCCATGTCACCCACAAAGATGTTGAACAAGACAGGTCCCAGGACTGATCCCTGAGGGACTCCGCTTGTCACTGGCCTCCCCTGGGACATGGAGCCATTGACAGCCACTCTTTGGGTGCGGCCATCAAGCCAGTTCCTTATCCATCTAGTGGTCCACCCATCAAACCCATGTGTCACCAGTTTGGAGACCAGGATGTGGTGCGGGACAGTGTCAAAGGCTTTGCTCTCACACACAGGCATGGGGACTGGGACGGTCACGGCACAAAGGGCATCATGTGGTGGCCAAGGGGATCAAGGGGATCTTTTTTTCTCCTTTCTGGAAGGAAGAGAGTGGAGCAAAGTACCTTTGATGTCTCTGTCTAGTGAAGTCCACCTCGCTGGTTAAAACATTTAGAATAAACATTTAGAATAAACCAAACCAGGTTGGAAGAGACCTTCAAGATCATCGTGTCCAACCCATCAACCAATCCAACCCACCCAAACAGCTAACCCATGGCACCAAGCACCCCATCAAGTCTCCTTCTGAACACCTTCAATGACAGCGACTCCACCACCTCCCCGGGCAGCCCATTCCATAGCGCAATCACTCTTTCTGTATAGAACTTCTTCCTAACATCCAACCTGAACCTCCCCTGGTGCAGCCTGAGACTGTGTCCTCTTGTTCTGGTACTGGGTGCCTGGGAGAAGAGACCATCATCAGCCTGTCTACAACCTCCCTTCAGGTAATTGTAGAGAGTGATAAGGTCACCCCTGAGTCTCCTCTTCTCCAGGCTAAGCAACCCCAGCTCCCTCAGCCTCTCCTCATAGGGCTTGTGTTCCAAGCCCCTCACCAACTTTGTTGCTCTTCTCTGGACTCGTTCCAGCAAGTCAACATCCTTCCTAAACTGAGGGGCCCAGAACTGGACACAGGACTCGAGGTGTGGCCTAACCAGTGCAGTGTACAGGGGCAGAATGACCTCCCTGCTCCTGCTGGCCACACTGTTCTTGATGCAGGCCAGGATGCCATTGGCCCTCTTGGCTGCCTGGGCACACTGCAGGCTCATGTTAAGCCTACCATCAACCAGCACCCCCAGGTCCCTCTCTGCCTGGCTGCTCTCTAGCCACTCTGACCCCAGCCTGTAGCACTGCATGAGGTTGTTGTGGCCAATGTGCAGAACCCGGCATTTGGATGTGTTAAATCTCATGCCGTTGGATTCTGCCCATCTGTCCAGCCTGTCGAGGTCTCTCTGCAGAGCCTCTCTGCCCTCCAGCAGATCAACTCTTGCCCCCAGCTTGGTGTCGTCAGCAAATTTACTGATGATGGACTCAATGCCCTCATCCAGATCATCAATAAAGATGTTAAAGAGCACAGGGCCCAGCACTGATCCTTGGGGCACACCACTAGTGACTGGCTGCCAGCTGGATGTGGCACCATTCACCACCACTCTCTGGGCTCGGCCCTCCAGCCAGTTCCTAACCCAATGCAGTGTGCTCCCATCCAAGCCATGGGCTGACAGCTTGGCCAGCAGTTTGCTATGGGGGACGGTGTCAAAGGCCTTGCTGAGGTCCAGGTAGACCACATCCACATCCACCAGGCGGGTCACCTGATCATAGAAGGAGATCAGGTTGGTCAGGCAGGACCTGCCCTTCCTAAATCCATGCTGGCTAGGCCTGATCCCTTGGCCATCCTGTAAGTGTTGTGTTATTGAACTCAGGATGACCTGTTCCATGATCTTGCCTGGCACTGAGGTCAGGCTGACAGGCCTGTAATTCCCTGGCTCATCCAACCGGCCCTTCTTATGGATGGGCACCACGTTGGCCAGCTTCCAGTCCTCTGGGACCTCGCCAGTGAGCCAGGACTGCTGGAAAATTATGGATAGTGGCTTGGCCAGCTCATCTGCCAGCTCTCTCAGCACCCTAGGATGAATCCCATCTGGTCCCATGGACTTGTGGGGATCCAAGCTGTTAAGGAGAGTTCCAACTACTGCCTCATGGAACATAGGGAAACTGTGCAGCTCCCTGGCTCCTTCTGCTAGCTCTGCAGGCCAGCTGTCAGGAAGACGTTCTGTCCTTCTAGTAAAAATTGAGGCAAAGAAGGTGTTAAGTATCTCTGCCTTTTCCTTATCCTTGGTTACAATGTTCCCCTCCGTATCCACCAAGGAGTGGAGGTTTTCCTTCCCCTTCCTCTTACTATTAATGTATTTATAGAAGGACTTTTTGTTGTCCTTCACAGTAGAGGCCAGTTTAAGCTCCAAGTGTGCTTTTGCCTCCCTAATTCTCTTCCTACAAGACCTAGCAACATCCTTAAACATTCTGTGGGTTGCCTCCCCTCGCTTCCAAAGGTGATACACCCTCTTTTTTTCCCTCAGTTCCATTAAAAGTTCCTGAACCATCCAGGCTGGCCGTCTGCCCCGGCGGCTCATCTTCTGGCACATTGGCACAGCCTGTCCCTGAGCCTTCAACAATTCTTCATTGAAGTAGGTCCAGCTCTCCTGGACCCCTTTGTTTTTAAAGGCTTTATCCCAAGGAACCCTCTGAATTAGTTCCTTGAGTAACCCAAAGTCTGCCCTCCGGAAGTCCAGAGTGGAGGTCTTCTTGCCGCCCCTCTTGGCTTGACCAAAAACCGAGAATTCAATTATCTCGTGGTCACTGGACCCCAAACACCCTCCAACCACCACATCGCCCACCAGTCCTTCCCTGTTGGTGAAGAGGAGGTCAAGCATAGCCTTGCCCCTGGTAGGCTCTCGCAGCACCTGGGATAAGAAGCTGTCCTCCATGCATTCTAAAAACCTTCTAGACTGTCTCCTCTCTGCCGTGTTGAGTTCCCAGCAGATGTCAGGCAGGTTGAAGTCGCCCATGAGAACAAGGTCCGGAGATCTTGAGACAGCCCTAAGCTGCCTATAGAATGCTTCGTCAACATCTTCCTCCTGGTTGGGTGGTCTATAATAGACTCCAACCAGGGTGTCTGCCCTGCTGGTCTTCCCTCTAATACTTATCCACAAGCATTCAACCCGATCGTCCCTAATATCCATCTCAATGGCATCTAGTGCCTTCCTGATGTACAGGGCCACCCCTCCACCCCTTCTTCCTCGCCTGTCTCTCCTGAAGAGCTTGTAACCGTCAATTGCAGCGCTCCAGTCGTGTGAGTCGTCCCACCACGTCTCTGTGATGGCAACTATATCATAATTTTCCTGCTGCATCAAGGCTTCCAGCTCCTCCTGTTTGTTACCCATGCTTCGTGCATTAGTGTACATGCACTTCAGCTGGGCTGCTGGTTTCACCTCTGACTCTAGCTTGTCGCCCCCAGACTCTTGTCTGAGAGGACTCTTTTCAGCCCCTTCCCCCTTCGAAACTAGTTTAAAGCCCTGTTGATGAGACCTGCCAATTCCCTTCCCAGGATCTTTTTATCTTTGGGGGACAGTCCGTTCTCATATACTGTGATCTTTCCCCTTCTCTGGGACAGATGTACTCTATCTGTTGCCAGCTGGCCTGGTGCAGTGGAAAGTTTCCCAATATCAAAAAACCCAAAATTCTTTTGACTGCACCAGCCTCTAAGCCACTTGTTAACTATAGCTGCTGACCTGTTCCTTACTGTATTCCCTCCTGCAGTTAAGGGTATTGATGAAAAAATTATTTGTGCCCCTGACCCCTCAACCAGGTCTCCCAGGGCCCTGAAGTCATCTTTGATAGCCCTGGGAGTTCTGGTTGCAACATCATCATTCCCCAACTGCATAACTAGTAAGGGGTAGTAGTCAGAGGGCTGTACCAGTTTAGGCAGCCTACTGGTAACATCATTAACTTGGGCTCCTGGCAGACAACAGAGTTCCCTATGAGATGGGTCAGGCCGACATATAGGGCCCTCCATTCCCCTCAGAAGGGAATCACCAATAACAACTACCCTCCTCTTTTTATTGAGGGCACAGGTCCTGATGCCAGCAGAAGACTGTTTGACCTTAGGCTGCTTTGCCTTAGGCTGTTTAATCTTAGGCTGCTTAGCCTTAGGGAGAACCCCAGATGGTGTGTCCTCCGGCATCAGGACCACCTCACCCTCAATTTCCAGTGCTCCATATCTGTTTTCTAAGAGCAGCGGGGAAGGCGAGGGGAGGCAAGGAGGTTTAACTTTGCGTCTTTTGAGAGTAACCTGCGTCCATTCACCTCTGCTTTTTGAATAACCAGCCTCTGCTGGGGGAGCCTGCAGAGCCTCCTTACTCCGATTCAACTCTTTCCTCTTCTGATTCTGATTCACCTCTTTCCTCCTTTGGTCCATCTCCTTCCTCCTCTGGTTCATCTCTTTCCTACATTTCCTTACATTTCTAAGGCTAGCAAACTTATCCCTCAGTCCGGCCACCATATTAAGCAGATAGTCAACCTGCTCACACCTTATACAAGAGTTGCCCCCACTATCCTGCGTCTCAAGGGCCAGGCTCCAGCATTCTCTACAGCCAGATACCTGGACAGCTACGTGCTTCTGTTCTACCTCGGTCTGGGTCGACACTGATTTTTTTGGGGAGATTTTGCTGCGAGTTACAACCATGGCTGTCCCTGGCCACAGCACCTACTGCCAATTTAAAAACAAAAACAAAAACAAAAAAAAAAACCAAAAAAGAGAGAGAATACGGGCTGCCCGACAAAGTGAACCCCCCGAGCCGCAGCAGAGCCTTTTAAATTCAGCCGCTCCCGCCGCTGGGATCACGAGTCTGACCACGTGAAAGAGCGGCTGCTCCTTCCCCGCGGCAAAACTCGGCAGCGATGGCGATTCCCGCAGCCCGAAAAGGAGAGCAGCGGCTGGTCCCCGGCGGTTGCTGGTCTGGGTGCTGTCTCGAGGAAGCTGCCCGATGCATTTGCTGTCCATTCCACACCCTCCATCCACAGCTCTCCTGGGCTCCCATGGTTACCTTGGCCGGACTGACCCAGCCTCAACAAAAGACATTCAGTTTTCTTCCTCGCTGCAGAATGAACAAATAACTATTTTTGCTGGTTTAATTAAGATTTTTCATTAAAGAATCCCCCCCCACTCCACCTCTGCCTGCACCCAGTAGGTTTATTTTTCCAGCAGGCACAACCTTCCCCTGTGTAAGAAATGCATCGGTTTGCAGACGCTGGACTGGAGCAGGAAGGAGTTTTCCTGCCCAAAATGTCAAGTGGAAAACTGAAGGCTTCTAAACTGATTGGTCGGGTTTTAATTTCCATGGGCTTGGAAAAGCCTTTGGAAAGCCATCAGCTCACAGATGATCTGATGTCAGCCAGACTGTTACTGGAACGAGTCAGAGCTTTGCATCTTTGGTGTGATAGCTCAATTGGAGAATCATAGAATTGTTTTGGTTGGAAGAGATCTTTAAGATTATCAAGTTAAAACAACTGTTAACCCAGCACTGCCAGCTCACCACTAAACCATGGCCTCCAGAACCACATCTACACAGTTTTTTCAATCCCTCCAGGGATGGTGGCTTCACCACTTCCCTGGGCAGACTCTTCCAGGGCTTGACAACTATTTCAGTGAAGAAATTGTGCCTCATGTCCAACCTAAACCTCCCTGAGGCCCTTCACTCTTGTTCTGTCACTTGAAATAAGAGACTGACACACACACCCCCTACACTCCAACCTCCTTTCAGGGAGTTGTAGAGAATGAGAAAGTCTCCTTTCACCTTTCCTCCAGGCTAAATGATCCCAGTTCCCTCAGCCACTCCTTACAAGATGTGTGCTCTAGACCCTTCAACAGCTTTGTGGTCCCTTTCTGGCCATGCTCCAGCACCTCAATATCCTTCTTGGAGAGAGGGGCTCAACACTGAACCCAGGATTCTGGGTGCAGTCTCACCAGTGCCCAGTACAGGAGGACAATCATCATTCCTGCTGGCTACACTATTGCTGATCAAAGCGAGGATGCTGTTGGCCTTCTTGGCCACCTGGGCACACTGCTGGCTCATCTTCAGCCAGCTGTTGACCAACACCCCTAGGTTCTTTTCCACTGGGAAGCTTTCCAGCCACTCTTGCCCAGACCTGGAGCATTTATGGGATTGTTGCAACTTGGATACAGGACCCAGCATTTGGCTTTGTTGAACCTCAGCCCTTTGATCCAGCCTGTCCAGATCTCTGTTGAGCCCCCCTACCCTACAGCAGATCAACACTCCTGGCCAGTTAGGTCTGTCATCTTGGTTGCTGCTCAAGGCAATCATTCTGGCTATAAATAGGTGTAAATTTGCTTTTCCCTAGCCAAGGTCTCCTTAATTCTTTGTAGAGAGGAGGTGTTTAGGAAGAGACTGGATGGGGTGCTTGTTGCCATGGTTTAGTTGATTAGATAGTGTTGGATGATAGGTTGGACTTGATCTCAAAGGTCTCTTCCAACCTGGTTAATTCTATTCTATTCTAATGCTACTCACTTCTTGGGTCATGGGAACTGAGCACTCAAGAGCCCATTTACCACCAGGGAATCCAGCTCTGCTCAATTCTACCCATGGGGCTCTAAGAGGGGAAGAGTCATTGGCTGGAGTCCATGCTGACACAAAAGCTTAATGGAGCCAATCTGGGATGGTCAAGTGTGTTTCAGAAGCTCACCATCACACAACTACAGTGAAGTGCTAATTACTAACTTCCCCTTTTCCAAAAGGTACCAGAAAAGAATGAGTAGGAATTTAAGTTTTGTTCTGTGTTTTCACTGTGGAGCCCTGCACCAGGCTGCCCAGAGAGGTTGTGGAGTCTCTTTTTGTAGAGACTTTCAAATCCCACCTGGACACAATTCTGTGGACCCTCCTCTGGGTGACCCTGCTTTAGAAGGGGATTGGACTAGATATCTCCACAGGTCCCTTCCAACCCCCACCAGTCTATGAGTCTATGAAAATAAGCTCTTTGTGCTGAATTGCTACAACTGCCAATCATGCCCTGCAAGGTACCCTGTGGCTGCCTCATGGCAGCACAGTGACTCAGATCTCCCAATACTCAGTTGCTCAAGCACAGCCTTCACCACGTGGCAAGTCCTGCCTTCATGTTCTGCCCACCAGCACACCATTCAGACAAGGTGTATGGACACCAGGCACTAATGCCCAGCCTCAGGTCTGGCTTCTTTAAGTGCAGTCCCTTACAATCATAATGCAAATGAGTATATTCACAGAAGGAAGGTTCTGGAGCACTGAAGGTGCTGGAGCTGGCCTAGGTAACAAGCAGAATGATGCGCTCAAGGACCCACGTATCACCAGGTCCACCTTTCCCTCTCCTGCTGCCCCCTCAGCTCAGCTGAGTGTACCACGTGGCCTCTGCCTGTTAAGAGTAATTGTCCTGGAGCTGTAATTCCAAGGTGAAATACATCCAATTCTTTTACTCTACTTTCAAGTGATGATAAAAGAAGCTGAGCTACAGCAAATGCTGTGAACTCTTAGGAGGATTAATGCTCCTGCAGCAGGTTTTTTATCACATTAATGATACTGCTTCTCTCATGCCCATGATGTACATGAAGCCAAGGTATGGCTGCTGGAGTCTGCACATCCAGTCCTTAGAGTATAGAAATGTGATGTGGGAACTGCAGGAGCAAACAGTTTTTATTGTAGAGCTCTTCTGCCACTGCTTTCATCTCCCCAAAGCTATAAACTGAAGGAGCAGTTGTATTTTACAGATGTGTGTAGACACACACAGGCATGCAGATGCTGTTATAAACCACAGCAATGTGCTTCCTCCTCGGCAGCCTGACCATGCTTTTTATTTCGAACACCAAATAAATACAAACAGCAGTGAATCTGAGAAACTGGCCACTTGTGAAAGCAATACTCCTAAGTTTAGGGCCCCAATAGATGATTTGGGAAGGGAAGACCTCCCCAGGTCTGAAGTGCAGATGGGTTTATATAAATGAGTCAGTATTTCAACCAGGATTTGGGACTGGGTGGGGGCTGAAAGGACAGGCTTTTGGAAGGTAAAACCAAGAGGCATTTCAATTTCAAAGGGTTTTTCTTGAGTACTAGGAGCTTTAACTGCTTTATATCCTTTTGAAAGCATCTTCCTGAGATACTTCCTGCACTGATGGTGGAGGAACCAGTCTCAGTGAAGAGGCTAAAGCTAGGTGGACAAATTGGTCACAACAGGTGAGGATGTACCACCAATGAACACCTCACATCACTAAAGCACATAGGGTTTTTTCCAAATGGCTCTGCTTTTGCAGGGAATGGCCAGGCTTCTGGCCCTCTGAAGCTGTTCTACCTACCCAGCAGAGCTTCCTTTTTCTGTTTTTACCATCTCTGCATTACCAGCTTTCTCCTTCTTCTTTGTGTCACTGAAATATACACAATGACGTAGATGGAGGACAGAGAGAAAATTGGATCTGGTGACCAGGAAGAAGTAGTGGGGAGAAAAATGAATCTCCTAATATCTAAGGCTGTTGTTTCAATATTCCTACAGACTTTTCTCAGGTGAAAGACTAGGGCATTCACTGCTGAGAGGGTCACACAGAGCAATGGCTGTGCACACACAGAGCACCCTGCCTGTGTAAATATACACTCTGCTTATTTACTCTGTGCTTCAGATCTCCTGTAAGATTCCAGCTCCTAACTGTACAAAACAGGAATCTTCTCCAAAGTATTCCAAAACTGTTTAACAATACAATTTCAAAAATAGATTGATGAAAAAAAATACTTCCTTGCTTCTCCATGAAGGGGAAGGTGGTTTCTGGTCTCTCTGAATCAAGAAGGGTTCTCTCTCCCTGGGGTCTGGCAAGCTCTTAGCACTGGTTCTCTGGGGCCTCTCCTTGCATGACGTCCACCAGCTAAAATTTCTGCAGAAATTTGAGAACCAGGTCACACAGTTTCACTCTCAAAGGTTCATCATTGTCACAGATGATGTGGGTGGAGTCCTCCTCTATCTGGATGAGGGTTTCTGCCTCCTGGAGGAGCACGATGTGGCCCTTGGCTGTGTCCTCTACCTTCACGTCACTGAAACCATGCTAGATGTAGCGTTGGAGAGGGAGTAAAAGAGAGAGAAATTACTACAGGCCAGGAAAACAAGCAGAGATGAAAGACAAGGGCACAGCAGGGAGGAGACATGAGAATGGCCACAAAATGTGAATGCCATGGCAGATACACTAGATCTCTGAGGTTTGCAGAGGAAACATGCACAGGCCAAGCTAAAGATGACCCTCACTATATGGATGGATAGAGTATAGAACAAGGCAGCTAAGGTCAACACTTTCCACTACACCAGGTCACTGCAGCTGCAGAATCTGGAGAGACAAAGAGGACAAATGCCTCCTTTAACCACAGAAATGACCATCTGTGGATATTACTCAAAGAAGATGATAATGGGGAGTTATTGAACCTCTGGGCAAAAGTCCTCGACAATCCTGCCCTTTTTCCTGCTAATTTTATCCAAGGAGTCATGCAGGCAAGAACAGGGTTCCACATCTGCCTGCAAGATCAGCCACCAAGCCCCCTGTCCTGCAGCTTCCCAGAAAGCTTCTCCATCAGTGGAGAAACTTGCAAGAATACTTTTGAGACCTGTTGTTCAAATTTATTGGAAATCAACTGATTAATTTCTTGCTTATATCCAGTCTGAAACTCCCTTCTTCTAGTTTAAAAGCATGTCACAACAGGTCCTGAAAAAAAGGTCTGTCCCCACCTTTCTGATGGAGCCCCTTTAAGTACTGAAAGGCCATAAGGAGGTCTCCCTGGAGCCTGCTCTTCCTGAGGCTGAACAACACCAACTCTCTCAGTGTGTCCTCACAGCAGAGGGGTTCCAGCCCTTTGATCATTTCTGTGGCTTCCTCTAGACCTGCTCCAACAGGTCCTTGTCTCTCCTGTGCTGAGGGCCCCAGAGCTGCCCAGCACTGCAGGTGGGGTGGCAGCAGAGTGGAGTAGAGGGGCAGAATCTCCTTACTCAATCTTCTGGCCATGCTGCTTTGGGTGCAGATGAGGATATATTTGGTTTCTGGGCTGCAAGCACATATTGTTGGCTCATGTCCAGCTTGTCATCCACCACTACCTCAAGTCCTTCTCTGCAGGGCTGCTCCCCATCCTATCATCTGCCCTATACTGAAGATAGCTTTGACCCAGGTGCAGGACCTTGCACTTGGCCTGACTTGGAGTCATATCAGGACATGACTCAAGAGGACTGTATTCCCCCCATACTCAGTGCAGGGACACACACTCCCACTGAAGTACTCTGTGAGCTTGTCATCTCCTTTCCATTTCAAGCCACACTAAAATTATTTAGTTCCTCTCTCTCTGCTGGCAAAGCAGCACATTTCTGAGATGAGTACAAACCCACTGGAACCTCACTTGCCACCAAAGACTTATTACCTTCTCGAGAGTCTGCACAAACTGGTCCACAGGAATGGAGCTACTCAGCAGTGACTTCAGAGGTTTACACTCTGGAATATCATCACTCACTCGCTTTCTCTTCTTGCCAGCAGTGGGCTGTGGAGGTTTTGGAGGGAGCTAATGGATGAGAATGTGCACAGTAATGCAGTGAACCACATCAGCTGACCATAATTTAGTTGGGATATCAAATACACAAGACAGGGAAAGAGTACTGTTTTCTGAGGCTTAAGGGGAACTTTGCAGTGCTGAAGGGGAGAGAAGAAACCCAACCTCAGGCTCCACTACAGTTCTGCACACACACAAACCACTGTTTAGAGAGATAAATTAGCAGCTTTAGCTCAAATCTCCATCATCTTCAAGTTTCTGTCAAATTCAGTTCTGTTCAAATTTCCATCATCTTAAAAGGCCTGTCTGACTCAACTCCAGACTGAAGCTTTCTATTTTAGCATTGAAGCACTCTGTAATATTTCCTAGGAATCATGTCTTGACAATCACACTCTGAAAGATGCCACATGTTGAGAAACAGGCAAAGTCAAAGCAAGGAACTGCTCGGGGAATGACAAAAATGGGCAATTCATTTCTTCCTGGCCCCAGAAAAGTGAGTCTTTAGGAAGAACTTGGATAGACAGGGAGGTGTGAGAGATGCTGCAGTGCCTTAAAAATCACTGGGGTGTGATCTGGGTATAATTTTGCACTGCTTCAGAAAGTGATTTGCCTTAACTCATCCCTGAGAGCCTTCTCCACTAGCAGGCAGCAGCAGTAGCTAACCAAGCACCATGAATTGCTGTGCTTGTGGGGAAGAGGTGAGCTTAACTGAACACTTCTGAAAGAGCAGCTCATGGATGTGAAAAACAGGTTCCTATCAAGAGCAGTGAGGGGATTGTAGTGCAAGATGTTAACTGTGCCAAGTTAGTTAGGTTGGGGAAGCATCAGCACTGGTCTTTCCCAGCGAAGCAGTAACTTGGTCCCTGGGAAGGAGGTGCTGGGAAATGTCTCCAAACTTTTGACAAGACCATTTGCCAGTGATGTGTCTGCACCACACACAGGGAATCTGTCTTGTAACATCCTGCATACTCCAGGTGACAGACTGGGCTCTTCTCATCTCTGTGTCTTTCCCATCATGTAGCACCATGTCTGAACCTGCTGATGGGATGTCCCTGTGTTTCTTTCCACAGTGTTTTTGATCCTTGAGAGGGAAATGCCACCTGCCCAGGCTCCAGGGATGCACTTAAGTCTCTTTTAAAATACCACCATTTTCCCTTTAGTTGGTGGGCCTGTGTGCATGCACTATGCTATTTGTGCATGAACCACTCACATGGGTCTGTGTTCATGGACTGAGGCTTTGGGGCTTGTCTACAGACAGCTTCTGTAACTCCCAGAGGTCCCAGGCTCAGACAGTACTGACAGATAATAATAACAATAATAATAATAATAATAATAATAATAATAATAATAATAATAATAATAATAACAACAACAACCACCACCAGGTTGGAAGAGACCTTCAAGATCATCGTGTCCAACCCATCAACCAATCCAACCCACCTAAACAACTAAACCATGCTGTCCTACTTCCATCCATTTATGAGGGCTCTGGCATTTTAATCCTAAGTCTAAGTTTATTTGGCATCAGGAATCAGAATAGAGAGTAAATGAACAACACAAAGGAGGAAGCAGCCTCAGACCAACTACATTGCAATACTAGCATTTTTTCAGTGTTGCCCAGTGTTTCTAGGAAACTGACTTAGAAGGAGTCAGGCAGCCTGTCTGCTGTGATTTAGGTGATAGAGATCCTTAACCAATCTTCATGTGCCTGCATTAAAGACAATACTGTACTGGGCTGTCTTCTCAAGTGTAGTGAGCCCAGCTCAGTTTGCTCCCCAGCAGGAGAGGCAGCATCATGCCAGGTGTGGCTTTACTGTATTCCCTGCAGTGTCAGCCTGAAGGAGGTGATAGGGAGACAGTGTACACTTTTACTTTGTACAAGGATTCACAATCCACTTCCTGGGGAACAAGACTTGCCAAATGTCTTCGGTCATCTCTCTCTCCTGACCCTCAGTTGTAAGTCCACGAGAGGCTGGCTGATGCTGATCCTGCTGTATGGCTTATGGAAGACAGCAGTATGATTTGTGGCCTCTCTTCAGAAATAATCTCACTTCCCCTTTTATCTTAGCCAGGCACACAACCAAGAAAAAGAAAGTAGAGAGATTTATTTGCATCCCACTCTCTGCTTTAAGTGTAATTCCTTACTCACACATAGCAGGACAAAGCATCTAACAAGGACTCTCTGCTCTGGTGGGGACAAGAGTTGCTGGAGGGGTTGCCTCATGAGAACAGCTGGGGTCCCAGATGGCAGGAAACCCAGCAGAAGGATATCTTTCTCCTTTTTCCATTATATTGTACCTGCAGCACATGCTTGTTGTCTTCAGTATGCAACACAGCAGAAACTGTTGCTAAGGAAATACCAGGCTTAATCTCCAAGGGCACAAGCGAATCTGCAAGCTAAAGGAAAAGAAGGATTTTATTCAGCAAGTGATAATCTCAACATTTGTATGAATCCAACTGTGATTTAAATTGGCAGCATGGCATTTTAAAACATGGACCAATGAACTGTAAACACAAACACACTAATACAGTGGCAGAGCACTCCTCTTACCTACTCAGCCCTCCTTCCAGCTCTTAAACCTACTGACTTTCACATTGTTGTCAGAGCAGCACAAGGTTTTCAGTAACCAGGAAAAGTCTCACAATATATAATTAAAGACAAACCTAACTTAAAAAGACTTTAATAGTAATTTTTAGTAGCAAAACTAATAATGTAGTTAGTCATTATTTATTATGTTTGTTCTGTCAGTGGGTAACAGAGCTAGTTTCCTTTCAGTTCCTTAGTGCTGTGGCATTCTGGCTGCAGAATAGCTGGAAGAAAAGGGTTTGAGCTTAAAAACATTGACACTTTTCCTTACAAGCCTGCAGAGAAACCCTTCCACTACCTTTTATATAGTTCTTCTCTGAAAGAAATAAAATCTAGTCTTGGCTACAACTTTTAATTCAATGGCAGCCTCCCAAGATCCTCAGCACTGAGGGTGTTGGCGGTGCATGTGGAGTGGGCAGCACTGCACCTGCTGAGACCTGTGGAAGTTGGCCAGCTGGGAAGCACCTCTCCCAGCCATGTTTCCAAAGGAATGCTGCAGAAAACACCACTTGTGAGCACAAGATACCATTCCCTTTTTCACGGAATCACAGTCAGAAGCACAGAATTGTTTTGGTTGGAAGAGACTTTTATGATCATCACATCCAACAACCTAGCACTGCCAAGTCCACCACTAAACCATGTCCCTCAACATCACATCTACACAGATTTCAAATTCATCCAGAGATGATGACTGCATCACTTCCCTGGGCAGCCTGCTCCAGAGATTGACAGCACTGTTGGGGAAAATTAAGGCAAGTTCTAGCTGACAATACACTGGAGTCCTGTCCATCACTTCAGTCAGGATTTAGTCCTAGGTAAACAGGTACCTTCCCAGTGCATGGGTGAGCAGCACAGGCAGTTTCTGTGTATCACTCCCATCCAAACACACTGCTGTTACTCACTGTGGACTTGAAGGCAAGGATACATGAAGTGTGCACTGTGGCGATGGTGAAACCCTGCAGGTGACTCAAAGAGATGGGATGGGAGGACTTTTCAGTTGGAAAGACAAGCAATGCCTAAAATACAAGTAGCACTGCCAGATATCTGCTGGGAACTTAATTCAGCAGAGAGGAGGCAGTCCAGAAGATTCCTGGAACAAATGGAGGACTGCTTCCTGACACAGCTGTTAAGCGAGCCTACCAGGGGATAGGCTCTGCTTGACCTGCTGTTCTCCAATAGGGAAGGGCTGGTGGGAGACGTGATCATGGGAGGCTGCCTAGGGTGCAGTGACCATGAGATAGTGTGACCGTTTGAGGCTGTCCCCTTAAGAAAGGGAATATGGTGGTCGGATGTTTGTAAACGAAAGGATGGATCTAAACTAATTTCATTGGTGGATTGGGAAGAAGCACCTTCTGAACTGGGAGTGCAGCAGAGTTTCCTGGGAATTCCTGCACTTTTCTGGTCAGTCTATCTTCCGCTCCCTCGGCAGCAGCTCGCTGTTTCCGGGCTTTTGGCAAAGGCTTGACCTTGAAACTGATAAGCTGCAAGGCATGTATTAACCGCTTTCCAATAAACACATAACTGCTTCTAATTTTTTTCTCTTTTCTCTCCTTTCTAACCCTCTCTGGGGAAAGGGGGAGAGAAGGGGGAGCAGAGGTGGGGAACCCCCTCAGCAGAGGGGGGGAACTCTCATTTCTGTGCTACTTTATTGTATATCTTTGTATATATTGCAAATATTGTAAATTCTGTAAATTCCCCTGCATATCCTGTATTGCTCTTGTAAATATACAGCACCCATTGCTTTGCTAATTCAGCTGTGAGGTTTTTTTTCCTTTCCCTTCAATTTTTCCTTCCCTTTACTTTACAGGGGGGAGGGAGGAGTATTTTTGGCCTTACCCTTCCAAAACTAAGACAGATAGTGAAGTTTTCAATATGCAGGGAGATAGGGAGGACTACCAACAGAACCTTCACCTTGGACTTCCGGAGGGTGAACTTCAGCCTGTTTAAGAAACTTATTTGTAAAGTCCCCTGGGTACCAGCCCTCATGAACCAAGGGGTCCAGGAGGGTTGGACCTACTTCAAACAGGAGCTCTTGAAGGCACAGGAACTGGCAGTTCCCACGTGCCGAAAGACAAGCCGGCGGGGAACGCGACCGGCCTGGATGAGCAAGCAGCTCCTGGAGGATTTAAGGTGGAAAAAGAGGCTGTATCACCTCTGGAAGGACGGGAAGGCTTCTTGAGGTATGTTCAAGGAAGTTGTTAGATTATGTAGGAATAAAATTAGGGAGGCAAAGGCCCAGTTGGAACTGAAGCGGGACACCTCTGTCAAAGACAATAAAAAGCATTTTTACAAATATATTAACAATAAGGAGAACGGCAGGAAGAACCTCCACCCCTTATTGGACCTGGAGGGGAACTCTGTGACTGAAGATGAGGAAAAGGCTGAGGTCCTGAACACCTTCTTTGCCTCAATTTTTAACAGCAAGGCAGGAGGAGTTCAGGACGAGTGGCCTCCTGAGCTGGGCGATGGGGTCGGGGAGCAGTGTAGTGCCCCGGTAATACATGAGGAATTAGTTTGGGACCTGCTGAGCCACTTGGACACTCACAAGTCCATGGGACCGGATGGGATCCATCCAAGGGTGCTGAGAGAGCTGGCAGATGAGCTGGCCAAGCCGCTCTCCATCATTTTCCTCCAGTCCTGGCTCACCAGTGAGGTCCCAGGTGACTGAAAACTGGCCAACATGGTCTCCATCCATAAGAAAGGTTGGATGGAGGAACCTGGAAGCTACAGGCCAGTCAGCCTGACCTCAGTGCCAGGGAAAGTGATGGAGCATATTATCCTGGCGGAAATAACTGAGCACCTTAAGGACGGCCAAGGGCTCAGGTCCAGCCAACATGGATTTAGGAAGGGCAGGTCCTGCCTCTCCAACCTGATCTCCTTCTACGATCAGGTGACCCGTCTGGTGGACGTGGGGAGGCCTGTGGATGTGGTCTACCTGGACTTCAGCAAGGCCTTTGACACCATCCCCCACAGCAAACTGCTGTCTAAGCTGTCAGCTCGTGGCTTGGACCACAACACTCTGTACTGGGTTAGGAAGTGGCTGGAGGGCCAAGCCCTGAGAGTGGTGGTGAATGGTGCCACATCCAGCTGGCGGCCAGTCACCAGTGGCATCCCCCAGGGATCAGTGCTGGGCCCCATCCTCTTCAACATCTTCATTGATGATCTGGATGAGGGGGTCAAGTCAGTCATCAGCAAGTTTGCAGATGACACAAAGTTAGGAGCAGATGTTAGTCAGTTAGAGTGTAGAAAGGCTCTGCAGAGGGACCTCAACCGACTGGACAGATGGGCAGAATCCAATGGGATGGCATTTAACAAGTCCAAGTGCCGAATGCTGCACTTTGGCTACGGCAATCCCATGCAGAGCTATAGGCTGGGGTCGGAGTGGCTGGAGAGCTCCCAAACAGAGAGGGACCTGGGTGTGCTGATCGACAGCCACCTGAATATGAGCCAGCAGTGTGCCCAGGTGGCCAAGAGGGCCAATGGCATCCTGGCCTGCCTTAGGAATAGTGTGGCCAGCAGGAGCAGGGAAGTCATTGTGCCCCTGTACTCTGCTTTGGTTGGCCGCACCTTGAGTACTATGTCCCGTTCTGGGCCCCTCAGTTTAAGGAGATCGAAACACTTGAACATGTCCAGAGAAGGGCAACAAGGCTGGTGAGAGGCCTTGAACACAAGCCCTACGAGGAAAGGCTGAGGGAGCTGAGCTCAGTGGTGACCGCATTGCCCTCTACAACTACCTGAAAGGTGGTTGTAGCCGGGAAGGGGTTGGTCTCATCTCCCAGGCAACCAGCACCAGAACAAGGGGACACAGTCTCAAGCTGCGCTGGAGAGGTTTAGACTTGAGGTGAGGAGAAAGTTCTTCACCGAGCAAGTCGTTCATCATTGGAATGGGGTCCCCAGGGAGGTGGTGGAGTCACCGTCCCTGGAGGTGTTCAAGAGGAGATTGGATGTGGCACTTGGTGCCATGGTCTAGTCATGGGGTCTGTGTTGATAGGCTGGACTCGATGATCCTCGAGGTCTTTAGAATAAACATTCCGTGGGTTGCCTCCACTGTCTTCCAAAGGTGATACACCGTCTTTTTTTCCCTTAGTTCCATTAAAAGTTCATTAACTATCCGGGCTGTCCGTCTGCCCCGGCGGCTCATCTTCCGGCACATTGGCACAGCCTGTCCCTGAGCCTTCAACAATTCTTCCTTGAAGTAGGTCCATCTCTCCTGGACCCCTTTATTATTAAGGGCTTTATCCCAAGGAACTCTCTGAATTAGTTCCTTGAGTAACCTGAAGTCTGTCCTCCGGAAGTCCAGAGTGGAGGTCTTCTTGCTACCCCTCTTAGCTTGACCAAAAACTGAAAATTCAAATGTCTTGTGGTCACTGGACCCCAAACACCCTCCGACCACCGCATCACCCCCCAGACCTTCCCTGTTGGTGAAGAGGAGGTCAAGCATAGCCTTGCCCCTGGTAGGCTCTCGCAGCACCTGGGATAAGAAGCTGTCCTCCATGCATTCTAAGAACCTCCTAGACTGTCTCCTCTCTGCTGTGTTGAGATCCCAGCAGATGTCAGGCAGGTTGAAGTCGCCCATGAGAACAAGGTCCGGAGATCTTGAGACAGCCCTAAGCTGCCTATAGAATGCTTCGTCAACATCTTCCTCCTGGTTGGGTGGTCTATAACAGACTCCAACCAGGGTGTCTGCCCTGCTGGTCTTCCCTCTAATTCTTATGCACAAGCACTCAACCCGATCTTCCCTAATATCCATCTCAATGGCATCTAGTGCCTCCCTGATGTACAGGGCCACCCCTCCACCCCTTCTTCCTTGCCTGTCTCTCCTGAAGAGCCTGTAGCCGTCAATTGCAGTGCTCCAGTCATGTGAGTCTTCCCACCATGTCTCTGTGATGGCAACTATATCATAACTTTCCTGCTGCAACAAGGCTTCCAGCTCCTCTTGTTTGTTACCCATGCTTTGTGCATTAGTGTACATGCACTTCAGCTGGGCTGCTGGTTTCACCTCTGACTCTAGCTTATCGCCCCCAGACTCTTGGCTGAGGGGACTATTTTCAGCCCCTTCCCCCTTTGAAACTAGTTTAAAGCCCTGTGGATGAGACCTGCCAATTCCCTTCCCAGGATCTTTTTTCCTTTAAGGGACAGACCTTTCTCATATACTGTGACCTTTCCCCTTCTCTGGGACAGATGTACTCCATCTGTTGCCAGCTGGCCTGGTGCAGTGGAAAGTTTCCCAAGATCAAAAACCCCAAAATTCTTTTGACTGCACCAGCCTCTAAGCCACTTGTTAACCTGACCCCTCAACCAGGTCTCCCAGGGCCCTGAAGTCATTTTTGATAGCCCTGGGAGTTCTGGTTGCAACATCATCATTCCCTAACTGCATAACTAGTAAAGGGTAGTAGTCAGAGGGCTGCACCAGTGTAGGCAGTCTACTGGTAACATCATTAACTTGGGCTCCTGGCAGACAACAGAGTTCCCTATGAGATGGGTCAGGCCAACATATAGGGCCCTCCGTTCCCCTCAGAAGGGAACCACCGATAACAATAACCCTCCTCTTTTTATTGAGGGAACAGGTCCTGATGCCAGGGGAAGGCTGTTTAACCTTAGGCTGCTCTGCCTTAGGCTGTTTAACCTTAGGCTGTTTAACCTCAGGCTGTTTAACCTCAGGGAGAACCCCAGATGGTGTGTCCTCCGGCATCAGGACCACCTCCCCCTTGATCTCCAGTGCTCCATACCTGTTTTCCAAGAGCAGCGGGGAAGGTGAGGGGAGGCAAGGAGGTTTAACTTTGCATCTTTTGAGAGGAACCTGCGTCCATTCCCCTCTGCTTTTTGAGTAACCAGCCTCTGCTTGGGGAGCCTGCAGAGCCTGCTTACTCCAATTCAACTCTTTCCTCCTCTGGTTCATCTCTTTCCTACATTCCCTTATATTTCTAAGGCTAGCAACCTCATCCTTCAGTCTGGCCACCATATTAAGCAGATAGTCAATCTGCTCACACCTTATACAAGAGTTGCCCCACAAGAGCCAGGCTCCAGCATTCTCTACAGCCAGATACCTGGACAGCTACCTGCTTGTGTTCTACCTCAGTCTGGGTCGACACTGATTTTTTTAGGTTGATTTTGCTGCGAGTTACAACCATGCCTGTCCCTGGCCACAGCACCTACTGCACAAAAACAAACAAACAAACAAACAAAAAATTTAGAAAAAGTGGGGCAGCACGTGAGAGTACGAGAGAGTACAAGAGAATACGGGCTGCCCTACGAAGAGAGCCCCCGCGAGCCGCAGCTGACCCTTTTAAATTCAGCCGCTCCCGCCGCTGGGATCACGAGTCTGACCACGCGAAAGGACGGCTGCTCCTTCCTCGCGGCAAACCTCCGCAGCGTTGGTGATTCCCGCAGCCCGAAAAGGAGAGCAGCGGCTGGTCCCCAGCAGTTGCTGGTCTTTATTTAGAATAAACCAACCTTTATTTATTTGGAATAAACCAAACCAGGTTGGAAGTGACCTTCAAGATCATCGTGTCCAACCCATCAACCAATCCAATCCACCTAAACAACTAAACCATGGCACCAAGCACCCCATCAAGTCTCCTCCTGAACACCTTCAATGACAGCGACTTCACCACCTCCCTGGGCTGCCCATTCCAATGGGCAATAACTCTTTCTGTATAGAACTTCTTCCTAACATCCAACCTGAACCTCCCCTGGTGCAGCCTAAGACTGTGTCCTCTTGTTCTGCTACTGGCTGCCTGGGAGAAGAGACCATCATCCGCCTGTCTACAACCTCCCTTCAGGTAGTTGTAGAGAGTGATAAGGTCACCCCTGAGTCTCCTCTTCTCCAGGCTGAGCAACCCCAGCTCCCTCAGTCTTTCCTCATAGGGCTTGTGTTCCAAACCCCTCACCAACCTTGTTGCTCTTCTCTGGACTCGTTCCAGCAAGTCAACATCCTTCCTAATCTGAGGGGTCTTGGTGCTGTCCCGAGAGGGCTGCCTGCCGAACAGAGCCCCCGCAAGCCGCAGCTGACCCTTTTAAATTCAGCCACTCCAACCTTAGTTATACTCATAGTATCATAGTATCATTCAGGGTTGGAAGGGGCCGCAAGGATCATCTAGTTCCAACCCCCCTGCCATGGGCAGGGACACCCCACACTAGATGAGGCTGCCCAGAGCCTCATCCAGCCTGGTCTTAAACACCTCCAGGGACGGGGCCTCGACCACCTCCCTGGACAACCCATTCCAGGGCTTCACCACTGTCATGGTGAAGAACCTCCTCCTCACATCTAGCCTCAATCTCCCCACCTCCAGCTTCATTCCATTCCCCCTAGTCCTATCACTACCTAGTCCTATCACTACTCTTCCAACCTTAGTTATACTGTGATACTGTTATACTGTAACAGGCTACCCAGGCAAGTGGTGGAGTCACCATCCCTGCAGGGATTTAAAAGACGGCAGTGACTGGCTTGAGAGCAGCCCTGAAGAAAAGGACTTGGGGTTGCTGGTGGATGAGAAGCTCAACATGAGCCAGCAGTGTGCACTTGCAGCCCAGAAAGCCGATCACATCCTGGGCTGCATCAAGAGAAACATAGCCAGCAGGTCGAGGGAGGTGATTCTCCCCTTCCACTCTGGTGAGACCCCACCTGGAATACTGTGTGCAGTTCTGGAGCCCCTATTACAGGAAGGATCTGGACATGCTGGAGTGTGTCCAGAGAAGGGTCACGAGGATGATCAGAGGGCTGGAGCACCTCTCCTATGAAGACAGACTGAGAGAGTTGGGGATGTTCAGGCTGGAGAAGAGAAGGCTCTGAAGAGACCTTATTGTGGCCTTCCAGTACCTGAAGGGGGCCTACAAGAAAGGTGATGAGGAACTTTTTAGGGTGCCAGGTAGTGATAGGACTAGGGGGAATGGATCAAAACCGGAAATTGGTAGATTCAGTTTGGATGTTAGGAAGAAATTCTTCAAGCAGCCCTGAGGAGAGAGACTTGGGGGTGCTGGTGGACAAGAAGCTCAACATGAGCTCTCAGTGTGCACTTGCAGCCCGCAAAGCCAATCAGATCCTGGGCTGCATCAGGAGAAGTGTGGCTAGCAGGTCGAGGGAGGTGATCCTCCCCCTCTACTCAGCCCTGGTGAGACCCCACCTGGAGTACTGTGTCCAGTTCTGGAGCCCCTATTACAAGAGGGATGTGGAGGTGCTGGAGCGTGTCCAGAGAAGGGCCACAAGGATGATCAGAGGGCTGGAGCACCTCTCCTATGAGGACAGACTGAAGGAGTTGGGGCTGTTCAGTCTGCAGAAGAGAAGGCTCCGAGGTGACCTAATTGTGGCCTTCCAGTATCTGAAGGGGGCCTACAGGAAGGCTGGGGAAGGACTTCTCAGGATCTCAGGTAGTGATAGGACTAGGGGGAATGGAATGAAGCTGGAGGTGGGGAGATTCAGGCTGGATGTGAGGAGGAGGTTCTTCACCATGAGAGTGGTGAAACCCTGGAATGTGTTGTCCAGGGAGGTGGTCGAGGCCCTGTCCCTGGAGGTGTTTAAGACCAGGCTGGATGAGGCTCTGGGCAGCCTGATCTAGTGTGGGGTGTCCCTGCCCATGGCAGGGGCATTGGAACTGGATGATCCTTGTGGTCCCTTCTGACCCTGAATGATACTATGATACTATGATACCATGAGGGTGGTGAGACACTGGAACCTGCTGCCCAGGGAGGAGGTAGAAGCCCCATCCCTGGAGGTTTTTAAGGCCAGGGTGGATGTGGTTCTGAGCAACCTGATCTAGTGTGAGGTATCCCTGCTCATGGCAGGGGGGTTGGAACTAGATGATCCTTGAGGTCCCTTCCAACACTAACAATTCTATGATTATATGATTCTCTGTGTAGATATGGTGCTGAGGGACACAGTTTAGTGTTGGACTCAGCAGTGTTGTCTTAATGGTTGGACTCCATGTCCTTAAAGGTATTTTCCAACCTAAATGATTCTATGATTCTCTGACCCAGACAAATAGCACCATAGTAGACTCCTAAATCAAGGAGGATTCATTCTGTCCTGAGAGCCAGTGATCTTCCCAAACTCCTGCATCTATGATTCTAAAGTGACAGAATCTACTTGTCTCTTTTTCACTACAGTTGTACCAGCAATCCACCTCATGTAGAAAGAGCCTCTACAAGATGATCTTCATCTGAACTCCATTCCCTTTCACCTTTAAACACATGGCACCTGCATTTGAAGCCATATATCAAGAAGAGCTCATCCAGATAAAGAACTTCTCTTGAAACTTCAGCCATCTACTGTAGTGCTTCCATGGAGCAAAGCCAGCAAAGCCTGGCAATGCCAGCTCACTTCAGCTTGCCAGATGCTCCCAAGCATGAAAAGCAGGAAGAGAAACTGATTTTAGAAAAGCATTCCCATTTTGCAGATGGTACATCTGAGTCAAAGAAACACTGAATTCCTTACCAAAGACCATCTAGTGAATTTTCAACAGGATCCAAACCAGAAGTAGGATGGAGCAGATCAACTGAAATCCTGCCACTTCTCAAGAAATTTCAGGTACCAAAACTTTATTGTTGAGAACTCTGATCAGCTGTAAATTGTGGTTATGTAGGTGATCACTCTACCACTGAAAAACTCTAATCCTTGTGAACAGAGAAGCTACTGAACCTGACCTCAAAAAGTACTTGCTGCTGGCCTAATCCTTTTGCCATCAAAGCACTGAGAAGGCTTTTCTGCTGTCTTCAATGGCAGCGAAGTTCAGCAACTGTGTCCAGTTCTGGGCTCCTCAGTTTAAGAAGGACATTGAGACACTTGAGCGTGTCCAGAGAAGGGCAACAAGGCTGGTGAGAGGCCTTGAACACAAGCCCTATGAGGAGAGGCTGAGGGAGCTGGGATTGTTTAGCCTGGAGAAGAGGAGGCTCAGGGGTGACCTTATTGCCCTCTACAGCTACCTGAAGGGTGGTTGTAGCCAGGAGGGAGTTGGCCTCTTCTCCCAGGCAACCAGCACCAGAACAAGGGGACACAGTCTCAAGCTGCGCCAGGGGAGGTTCAGACTCGAGGTGAGGAGGAAGTTCTTCACCGAGCGAGTCATTCGGCATTGGAATGGGTTGCCCAGGGAGGTGGTTGAGTCATCGACCCTGGAGGCGTTCAAGGGGAGATTGGACGTGGCACTTGGTGCCATGGTCTAGTCATGGGGTCTGCGGTGTCAGGTTGGACTCGATGATCCTCGAGGTCCTTTCCAACCTAAGTGATACTGTGATACTGTAACTTATAATAACTTCTGACATACTTACCACTACTAAAGCTGCAGGAACATTTTGAGAGCACCTCCTTGAATTCAAACAGCTGGATAGATGATTGGGTTGGAAAACCACAGACATTTTAAGACTGCATTCAAACCCCCTATAATTTTACATGCTTTCAGACATTGTGAATCTTAGAACCCAAAATCTCATGGAGCAGTTCAGATTGCTTTCTCTCTGGGAAAAGTTAAAGAACTTTAAAGCACACAATTTGAATACAGACTTTTGTTGAAGGCTAAGATAATGAAAATATAATCATTGCTTCAGATCTCCCCTGGGACCTAAAAATAGGAACAGTTGCAGAAGTGTGCTGTGCTGCACTTTGCAGTGGTCAAAGGCACTTTCCATTCCTACCACCTTTCAGAGCAGGATCAATACAAAATGAGCTCTGATGAAGAATATATGGCAAAATGACAAACACTGTCAAGACAAAGATGCTTAAAAACCAGAATGCTGCCTAGAATCAAAGTCCTCTTCTGCCACTGAAATACTTTGAGGTACATTTATGCAGGCATTAACCACAAAGTTGGTAAATAGCAATATTTTAATTATGAACAGTCAAAAAGACAGTACAACAGACATTCCTTTTTATCTTCTCTGAGCTGCTGCTTCATCTCACAGCCCTCATCACATTGCAGCCAATTCACCCACCAAGACCAGACAGCACTGCTTTCAACTGACCTCCTGCACAAACAAATCATGGAAGTCTTCCAAAGTGCTAGATTAAAGAAACCTTTTTCAGAGAAACAGCAAACCTTGCCTAAACTCCAAGTGGTGGCAACTCTGCCATTTCCTCTCACAAGCTGTTCCACGCTTTCATTTTCCTTGCAGCTAGGAAACTGTGGCTTATTTCAAGGTTGAATTTGCCCAGCTTTCAGTTGCTGGATCTTGTTATGCCTTTGTCTGCATTACTGAAAAGCCCCCCACCATGCAAGAATAAATGCTTCTTCCTTCCAGTCATTATCACAAGTCTAATGCCACATGCTGGCATCAGGAAAGTCACGAAAGCAGAGACACACAGCACTGAGAACTAACCACATTAATCAGTCCCCTGCCTATGGATGAGTGCTGGGGCTGCCTTAAGAGAAACTTGTGCGTGTTCCTGTGCTGCTTGTTTCTTTCTTTTCAAATTACATCTGTTAAAGAAAGCTTAAAACAGAAACCAACACAAAAGCATGAGTCATTGATTCTCAGTAGTCTGAAACTGCAAGCGTTGATGTGAACCTTTTAACGGCTGAAGAGACAAGAGTCACCTTGGGGTGTTCTGCTCCCATGATCAGAGCCGTCCACCTTGCAGAATCACAGGATGGTGAGGGGCAAAAGGAACCTCTGGGAATCATGTAGTCCAACCTCTCTGCTAAAGTGAGGTGACCCAGAGTAAGTTGCACAGGATCGTGTCCAGGCAGGATTTGAAAGTCTCCAGAGAGAAGGAGACTCCACAACCTCTCTGGGCAGCCTGGTTCAGTGCTCCAACAGCCTCAAAGGAAAGATTTTCTTCATGTTCAAATAGAACTTCCTGTGTTCTAGTTTCTGCACATTAGAGACATTTTTACCATAAACTGCAGTTGACTCTTTCATGTAGGATTGCATTTTCCACAACAAAATGAAATCTGCCACATACTGTGTGAGCCCAAACACCACTGTTAGCCAAACTACAGCTGTCTATAAAGAAAAACAAAGAACACAGCTTAGGTTAGTCTGAAATCTCTACTAAAGCTTTCATCAAGAACAACTCTCCCTAGGCTTAAGGTTGCATACTGTCTTCAGTCACCAGGCTGGAGAACCAGTGAATAAAATCAGGAGAGGACAGGAATTGTAACACATATGGTCTTGATCCTATGCAAGATTTTCCCAGGGGCAGACATGCACAGTATTTTATCATCCAAGACACAGCTCTGCTGGCAGTGGTGACTACCAGTGATGTCTTCCTAGACATCTCTCCCTCTTCACCTCCAAGTTTTGTCAGTGCAACAGCTCTTGACTTAACACTAGGGAGGGAACAGGATGACTGTCCCAGCAGGGAAAGACAAAGTCTGAGGTGAGCTGGCTCCAGGACTGGAACAAAGGGGAACAAGCAGGAACACAGATTAACAGTAACTAAAATCCTCTGAAACTGAGTGATGTGTACACTAGATTACAGCATGTATATTTAGAAAGCTGGGGTTTTACATCAACATTAAATGTGTGTCTTCCAGATTTGCAAACTATGCATAAGTGAATGAACTCTGTGTTAGAGGTAGGAGCCAGAGCTGCAACTTTGGACCAAACCAGAGATATCAAAGACATGAAATAGAACTGTGAAACCACTAGGTGGGACAGACTGATTATGAACTCAACACACTGCAAGTCCTTAGGAAAAACAAAGAAAGAGTAAAGTTGTGAGATATTCCTTGGGGCAGGGAACAGCTCTGTTCAGTGCTTGTGCAATATGTACTGGTCAGAAATCCTACTAAGGAGTCCATTACTCATGCTGCTGTATTGCAGTAATAAAGCAAACGGAAGTGAAATGTTTTAAAAATCATCAAAAGTGGATCAGCTGTGACTAAGCCAACAACCTTCTCTGACAAGACAACTGCTGAGGGAATTGGAGCAGCCATAGCCTGTGCTGCATGAAGCACCTGCAAGGTACCACATGGGAAATGGCAAACTATGGGTTTCTACAGCAGTCCTGAGGTGGGGAAGCTGCTGGTTAAAGAAAAGATATTCCCAGACAACTACTGGGCTGTTGGGTCAGTCTTGAGCCTAGTCCCCATCCAGTTTTTATTTATGACCTCAGTAAAAAATTAAGAGAGTCTTCAGAATGTCTTCAGAAGGCCCACTGATGTTCATAGAGGCAGCCTTAACAGAAAGAAAGATCAGGCTATCATCCAGGAAGAACTAGATGACCTCAAGAGCTGGAGTGAGAAAAATGAGATGAAATTCACAACAGCATGAAGTTCAAGGCCAGGGACTGGGCTAACACTGAGAGTTTCTGCTGTGAGCTTGGCAGCTGCTGAAGTGACAGAGGTGAAAGGTCCAGATTTATTAATCCATCCCATAAGAACTGAGAGTCACTATATGCAACTAAGTCCTTAAAATATCAGGCAATTCTAGCAGAGATGAGCCATTGCTATTATATTGGGCCTAGCAGAGCTCATCTGAATTAGTTGTAAATTGTGGGTAATTTAAGTTCAAGTAAGAAATTCTGAAGGGTCAGGGCAGGAGGAGCTGTCTTGTAAGGGGAAACTAAGTATCTTGGCTTGTTTATATTCTACATAAACACCACAGGGAAAATACCAACAAAAGGGAAAATCTATTTATGCTAAAACATGATGTTAAGAGTAAGTATGTACAGGCCAGCCATGAATACATGTAGGCTGGAAGTTAGGATGTTTCTAGCCAGTAGAGAGTGGGGGTTTGAAGGGCATTCTAGTAGTAACAGCAGGGGCAAAAGTCTTCACAATTTGAAGCTGGTGCCTTATATTTTTTGAGGCACATTATAAACACTACTACTAACTGCAGCTGGGTTTTGGCTGTGTAACCCATGAGGACATTTCCATTTCTGGGTGGAAATGATTGTTTACAGACTTGGAGCTTGACAGATACAAAGAGACTCCCACCCAGCCCCTACTCTCTAAAAAAGGATGCAATTCCTATGCAACAGAATGTTGGGGTTTGTTCTGAGCAAGAGGGGACATGGGTCCCAGGAACACCTGTGCAATTCAGGCCTTGAAGAATTCTCTGTTGATAATATAGTGGTGGAGTAGGAGATGTGAGAAAGTGCTGATTGCTTGGTATGCTGAAGTCCAGCTGCCCCTGAGAAGGGAGGCAAGCAAGATAAGGAGGAGGCGAGATCTGGGAAAGAGAGCAATTAGACCGAATAGAAGAATTCCACAGAGTTGTGAAAACAATGATGTAACCTTTTAGAGAGTAACCAATAGTATGTTGCCAAGTGGGCATAATTATAGTAAACTGTATATAAGATGTGTCTGATGCTCAATAAAGTTGGATTTCGCTGATCACATTGATCGTATAGCGGCCCCTTCTTGCAACAACAGAAAAACATCATCTTCCCATTATTAGAGAAGCCCAAAGGTCTTAAGATTTCCCTGCCCCCACAGTGACTCCACCAGGCCCTGCTGATCACACTTTCACAGAGGTTTTTTACAATAAGTAGACCGCAAGAAAATCTGAATGAAGAACAACCTGCCTCATCCTCCATCTCTCCATTCACCCAGCTTCTCAAACACAGCAAATCCAGTTTCTGGAAGCAGATAACCATCTTCCCAGTGTAGCTTTTAGTAGGAAAAGTGTGCCCAAATTTTCCACATGCTTAAAAGCTGTGAAACAGCCCTTTCACAGGCAGGGATGATCTGGAGCATTTCCTCTGTGAGGAAAGGCTGAGATACCTGAACCTGTTAAACCTGGAGAAGAGCAGACTGAGAGGAGATCTCATCAATGATGATCATTATCTAAAGGGTGAGTGTCTAGAGAATGGGACTGTGGTGAAGAGGTTATTAAATTTATGACTATGAAATATGAATTATGAAAATATTATTTTTATTAATTATCAAACTATTAATAACCGATGAATCACCAAATTATATACATGTTCTAGTGCACATTCGTGAAATAGATTCCACAAGTGGCTTAGTGTTATGATTATAACTTAATTGAACTAGTTACAGACTATCTCTATATTTATATAATGAAAGGTGCAGTTCTGCCGCTTGGCCACTAGATGGCGAATCGGCGGGACGCGGGCGGCTTCTGGCTATACACAGAAATATTACAATCTTTCTATGCGTCAGCGCTTACTCTGCTAGACGCGGATACTTTGAACTGAGTGCTAGTGGATGGAAAGCACGTGGAAGATATTCGATTCCCTTCAGACAACAGGGATCGGTCCTGGTCGGGGTCGGCCCGTGGCTCACGCGGCAGGGTGGGGCGACGGTGGCCGGTAGGTGGGCTCGGACGACGTGGCAGCAGGCAAAACTACGGGGGTCGGCCCAACCACAGCGGTCCTCGGGGCTGATGCAAACAGCCTCGAGGAGAGAATGCGGCTGTGTTAGGCAGCGGATTCTTGTTTACTGAGCTTAAAGGAGCAGCAGGACTCTCGGAGTGGTCCCAGGTTCGGTGCAGTATAGGCACGAACAATGCTTTAGTCTTCCCTGAGATTCACAGGGCTCAGAGCAGCACTCAGCGGCTTCTCTCCCGCTACGGCAGGGCTGGGCATACGTGGACTCGGTATCGATCAAGTCCCTTCTCCCCGGTAACTGGGCAGATCTTACCCTCGGGGGTTGGTTCAGTCCTCCGGTGGCACAGTGGGCTCTCCCAGTAGGTACGAATGGCTGTAGCGACGCTGAGCTCCGGCGTCACTAAGGTCCTCCCTCTGGGCTTCTTCACTATGCAGACGCTTCCAGTATGCGTGCATGTATAACAGAAGATAACAAGGATAAGCTCAATGGCAAAGGCTGTAGCTCGAGAGTTACTCTCTCGAGCAAGCACAGAGACAAAGTGAATGAGGGGGCAACTTGTTTACCAACTGGGGTGATACTTATAGATTCCTCGAGGCTGGGCTTGACCAATGGGCACTCTCATAAACAACTGGCTTCAGCCTATAGAAAGCGTGAAGAAAGAATTATGCCCATACTTGGTGTCAGCACGAGCGCTGCATGCGCTGGGTGCGTGCAAGCCTGGCTAATGCCTTGGCTTTTGTCTTCCTCCTGGAGGAGGGGGAACTTGTCCACATGCTGGGACGAGATTCAGTATCTGGGCATAATGTGCCTTCACCACAGGGACCAGACTCTTTTCAGTGGCAGGGCAAGGGGCAATGGGCTCAGACTAGAACAATAGAAGTTCCCCCTGAACATGAGCAAAAACTTCTTCCTTGTGAGTGTATTGGAGGCCTGGAACAGGCTGCTCAGAGAGGTTGTGGAGTCTCCTTCTCCAGAGACTCTCAAAACCTGCCTAGACACAATCCTGAGCAACCTGCTCTGGGTGGCTCCGCTTTAGCAGGGGGTTGGAGTAGATGATCTCCCCATGTCCTTTCCACCCCCCACCAGTCTCTTATTCTGTGATTCTGTACAGTCAGTTTTGTAGACAGAAATAAAAAGCAGGGTCTTCATCCTGTCACTTGTATTTGGATGGCTATGTTTGGAAAGGAAGACAATTTACATCACATTCTACCTCCCAGCCTCTTCTTTACCCTTCACTATTTAAGTACCAGAAGCTCTGTTGTTGAGCCACTTCAAACACAACACAGAAATGTCCCAGAAATTATAGTTTGAGCAGAGGTCTCAAAGAGATTCAACCTTGGCTTTATACCATCTGCTAAATCAAACAGAATCTGGGTGCAAAAATTCTGCAAGTATCAGATCCTGCAGAGGAAACAAAAGGGGAAAGGTCTAAAGATTTCAATATGCCTGTGCAGTAAGCATTCATGAGCAGCAAGTATATTATAGGCATGAATAGCTGCAGAACATTACGCAGTAGAATGGAAATTGAGGAATCTTTCTAATGAGACTTTTTAAGAAGAAAATCTTGATTGCATTGAACACTGATGACATAAATCAGGAAGACAGCAGACTACAGTGGGTATGGCTTTATCTAAGAAAGAGTTGGTAAAAGCTGGGACAAGCTTTGGTGCAATGTCAAAAGGAGAAGTCATACTCAGAGAGGGCCTGTGCTAGATCAGCAGAGGGACTCCAGGCAATTTTACAGACAGTGGATTCAGTGAGCCCAGAGCTGAAGGAAGGAATGACAGAAGCAGAAGCAAGCAGGCTGGCTTTATTAACTTACTTTATGGTAAGTGAGACTGCAGCATCTTTACAAGGGGAACAGTCAGGGAAAAGCAACAGAGAGATCAAGAGTTTGGATAATATGGAGTCACCAAAAATAAGGTGAGGGTTAGAAGAAACACAGAAAGTAAAACTCTTTAGTCCCTGAAATACAGAAGGAAGTTGGAGGCCATGTTTTGCCTTTCTTTCTCTCAAAAAATGAAGTGGCAAGATTCTATGTGGAAACAAAAGTCAAGACAGAAGAAGGGGAGGGTGGAGGTGAGATCTACATAATTATAATTCCCTGCCAAGTAGCTGCTTTCCTGATTTTTCTCTGCAATACCTCCTTATAATTTCACTTCATGTCAGGCTGTGCATTGTACATTCACATCCTCCTGTGCTGGCCTGTGTCCTGAAGAACTTGCCAATAGAGTATATAAAACCATAGAGCCCTCACTGAAGTCAGTCTGCTGCTGAAATCAAGTGATCCGCACCATTGTTCAGCTGTAATTAAACTGCAGGCACATTACTTGCTCAAACACTACTGTTTAATTTATCTGTTTGCTCCAGGAGGTGTTTTCCATTTTCCCATCATTCTTATGTGAATAGACAATGCCTAACCAATTTCCAGGAAGCAGTCTTACTTTATTTTTTTTTAATCATTGTTTAAAGTGAAAGGCAGATGCAGAGGAGAAGGAATTAGTTAAAGTGTAAAGGTTTCCACAGCACCTCTGAGAGCCATTCCAGCCTGGTGCCTTGGGACTATTAAAACCTCTCTCTAAACAAAGGCTGCTCTGAGTGTAAATCTCATTAACATACAATAGTCCTGCTTGACCTGACTTGGCTCTTCGGTGAAGTGATTGAAATGTAGACAAGCTCCAGCAGTACATTTACATTAGTCTGAAAAGCCAGAATCTGAACCACTGAGACAGGTTTGGAAAGGAAATTGACTGAAACCACGCTGATCCAACTGTTTGGTTTTCAAAAGATTTAAGAATCCAGACTGAAGTTTGAGCACATGTCCATTTCAGAGAAAGGGTTGTGGACATCAGGAGAGGGTCTTGAGCAGGATGTAACTGCAGCAGATACTCTTTTATGAGACTTTTAACTGTACTATAGACACAAGTCCTAGCCCTGCAGCAGACTGAGCAATTACTATTTTTTTTCAGGGTGGATTTCATCATTCCATTTTTGGCTGGCATGGTTTTGACAAATAACAAACTTTCACAAGGTTTGCTAGCAGCTATAAAATACCCTTTCCAATGGCCACACGAGGCCTCATAGAACCCCAGAGCTGGCAGTAGCCTGCATGAAACAAATTCACTTTCCTTGCGATATAGAAATTCCTATATATTCAGGCACCATTAAAGACTGTTCCTGGATGAAACTACTGAAAAGGGGACATGAAGCAGCAGCTACTCCCCACCAGGGAGCTCATCTATCATATTTACAATCCTGTCTTGCAAAACCAACCCAGCAGAAGGGGAAGTTATGGGAATTTTTTGCCACCACTGCAAAAAACATGCCTGACACCAACAGGCCATCTGCATCAGCCTCTCCAGACCAACATCTTAATGGGACAGACAGGGCTCTTCTGCTGCAATCTGAGGCACTTTCCTCTCATCCTGTCACTTATACTACTGTGGCCGGTTGACGCTGTCCCCTTAAGAAAGGGAATATGGTGGATGGAAGTTGGTAAACGGAAAGAATAATCTAAACTAATTTCATTGGTGAAGTGGGAGGAAGCACCTTCTGAACTGGGAGTGAACTGGGCATTTCCAGCACTTCTCTGTCAGTCTTGCTTCTGCCTCTTCTTCGTGCTGCAGCTCTTTCTGTGCTGGGCTTTCTGCCAAGGCCTCGGCCTTGAAGACCAGATAAAGGCCGGTATTAACTCCCTTCCAATTAACACGAACTACTTCTAACATTTTTTTTTCTCTTTTCTCTCTCTTTCTATCCCACCCTGGGGAAAGGGGGAAAGAGGGGAGAGCGGAGGTGTGAAACCCCCCTCAGCCGAGGGGGGGAACTCTCATTTCTGTGGTACTTTATTGTATATCTTTGTATATATTGTAGATATTGCAAATTTGTAAATATTCCCCTGCAAATCCTACACTGCTTTGTAAATATAGCTCCACTGCCTTGCTAATTCAGCTTGTGAGTTTTTTTTTCCTTTCCCTTCAATTTTTTTTCCCTTTTACCTTACAAGGGGGAAGGGAGGAGGCTTCTTGGCCTTACCCTTCCAACCCACCACAACTACTTGGGAGAACATAGTTTCATAGTTTCATAGTTTCATTCAGGGTTGGAAGGGACCACAAGGATCATCTAGTTCCAACCCCCCTGCCATAGGCAGGGACACCCCACACTAGATCAGGCTGGACAGAGCCTCATCCAGCCTGCTCTTAAACACCCCCAGGGACGGGGCCTCGACCACCTCCCTGGACAACCCATTCCAGGGCTTCACCACTCTCATGGTGAAGAACCTCCTCCTCACATCCAGCCTGAATCTCCCCACCTCCAGCTTCATTCCATTCCCCCTAGTCCTATCACTACCTGATATCCTGAGAAGTCCTTCCCCAGCCTTCCTGTAGGCCCCCTTCAGATACTGGAAGGCGACAATTAGGTCACCTCGGAGCCTTCTCTTCTGCAGACTGTACAGCCCCAACTCCTTCAGTCTGTCCTCATAGGAGAGGTGCTCCAGCCCTCTGATCATCCTCGTGGCCCTTCTCTGGACACGTTCCAGCACCTCCACATCCCTCTTGTAATAGGGGCTCCAGAACTGGACACAGTACTCCAGGTGGGGTCTCACCAGGGCTGAGTAGAGGGGGAGGATAACCTCCCTCGACCTGCTAGCCACACTTCTCCTGATGCAGCCCAGGATCTGATTGGCTTTGCGGGCTGCAAGTGCACATTGAGAGCTCATGTTGAGCTTTTTGTCCACCAGCACCCCCAAGTCTCTCTCCTCAGGGCTATCCTCCAGCCAGTCACTGCCCAGCCTGTATTTGTGCCTGGGATTGCCTCGACCCAGATGCAGGACCCTGCACTTGCTCTTATTGAACTTCATGAGGTTGGCCTGTGCCCACCTCTCCAGCCTGTCAAGGTCCCTCTGGATGGCCTCCCTTCCCTCCAGCGTGTCTGCTGCACCACACAGCTTGGTGTCATCAGCAAACTTGCTGAGGGTGCACTCAATGCCACTGTCCATGTCCCCCACAAAGATGTTGAATAAGACAGGTCCCAGGACTGATCCCTGAGGGACTCCACTTGTCACTGGCCTCCACTGGGACATGGAGCCATTGACAGCCACTCTTTGGGTGCGGCCATCAAGCCAGTTCCTTATCCATCTAGTGGTCCACCAATCAAACCCATGTGTCACCAGTTTGGACACCAGGATGTGGTGTGGGACAGTGTCGAAGGCTTTGCTCAGGTCCAGGTAAACGACATCAGTTGCTCGCCCCTCATCTATTAATTTTGTCACCTGCTCATAGAAGGCCACCAGGTTGGTCAGGCAGGATTTGCCCTTGGCAAAGCCATGCTGACTGCTCCCAATCACCTCTTCACTATTCTTTTGAGCGAGTAGTGACTCCAGGAGGATCTGTTCCATGATCTTTCCAGGCACAGAGGTGAGACTGACTGGCCTGTAGTTCCCTGGTTCCTCCTTCTTACCCTTTTTGAAGATGGGGGCAATGTTTCCCCTTTTCCAGTCTGTGGGGACTTCACCAGACTGCCAGGACTTTTGAAATATAATAGAGAGGGGTTTAGCAACCTCATCTGCCAGTTCTCTCAGTACCCGTGGGTGTATCCCGTCGGGTCCCATGGACTTGAACACTTTCAGGTTCTTCAGATGATCACGAACCTGATCTGCACTTACAATGGGCAGTTCTTCCTCCCCGTCCCTGGCTTTGACTTCCATAACATCAGGAGTGTGGCTAGAGGCCCTTGCAGTGAAGACTGAGGTAAAGAAGTTATTAAGTACCTCAGCCTTTTCCTCATCACAGGTGACCATGTCACCATTTTCCTTTCTGAGGGGGACTAACACCAACCTCCTTTCAATGAGTTGTAGAGAACGAGGTCTCCCTTTATCCTCATTTTCTTCAGACTAAACAACCCCACTTCCCTCAGCTGCTCACAAGACTTGTGCTCTAGACCCTTCACCACCTTGCTGATCTTCTTTGGACACATTTCAGTATCTCAGTGTCCCTCTTGTAGTAGGGGGCCCAAAACTGAACCCAGCATTTGAGATGCGGCCTCACTGGTGGCCAGTACAGGGGAACAATCACCTCTCTAGTCCTTCTGGCCACACTATCTCTGGTACAGGCCAGCATGCTGTTGGCCTTCTTGGCCACTTGGGCACACAGAGGCTCATCTTCAGCCAGCTGCCATCATATAAAAAGATTCAGAGAGATCAAAAAAAATGAACCTGTAACTCCTACAGACCAGCTGAGCTTTCAGACAACCCTCCCCCTTGACAGGATCTTCAAAATGTGTGAGGGTTAGTGAATATTCATCTGTAGCATCTGTGCTAATTTGCATTCTATTTGCAGGGAAAGCTGGTATCCACCCTCTTCACAGGGCTGACACAAAGGATAGGCTCACATACAAAGGCTTGCTTACACCCTCACAGTTTATAGAGGAAAACCCAAAGCTTCAGTGGAATCTAAATAATGGGTAAGCCATGTGCTGCCTTTCTGTGCTCAGTGTTAAGATTTGTTTTGGTCGTGCTGGGAAGTGGAAGCCAGGTTTTACTAGTATTTGGTTTAACAGGATCGAATAAATATGCAAGTTTCCAAATAGATTAAATACACATGCCACAATGGACCTGCACCAAGGCCATTTGCTAATTAAACACTCCCTCCATGTCTCCGGCAGTCCTCTAACCAGTGAGCTGGGCAGGCTCCTGCCAGAGATGATGCACAAAGCAGACACATACAAAGTGGTAAGAATTAGTGTTGTGGACTGTCTGAGGGATTTTCTTACACAGCTACCAGTTCTGTACTTCATGTTTGGCTCAACTAAGGGTACTTCTTCCCTCTACTCTCTGATGAAAAGCAGACTCACATATTCCACAGTTCGTAAAGGGCAGTAATGCTTGCTTGTAGAAAGCCACTGGCACCTTTGAACCAATGACACATTTGTGCTGATTGGATTGTCAAAAAAAGTATTTTAAGATCATCTCTGTTAGAATATGTATTGTGGGTACATTTATATTTGATTTGTGGGGTTAATAAATTATTAATAGATGTTGTGGGCACAAGCAGTCTACATAATAGATGGCTACGAGCAACCCATTAACCTGCTGGACTTTGGCAATCTGAAGGAATTAACTATTTAATGAAACTGATGTAGCACAAATGAGCCTTTTCCCTACTACACCTTTAGCAATACAGCAGATATGATACTCCCCCTCCTCCGCTTATATTTAAACTGGAGATGACTGGCTTGCCTCACAGGTGGCTAGCAGGGAGTGCCCTTTGGTCTCTATGCGATATATCCTTGCAAAGGACAAGCAACATGAACATATTTTGTTGCCCAATGTTCTTTTCAACTCCCATCAGTTTACACAGTACAATTTTCTCTCAGAAATGCTTCTTTCTTAGCCCTCCATTTGATAGAAAGTGTTCTCATAGAATCGCAGAATAACTTAGGTTGGAAGGGCCCTCAGAGATCATCTACTCCAACCTCCCCGCCATGGGCAGGGATGCCTCTCAACTAGACTCAGCTGCTCAAGGCCTCATCCAGCCTGACCTTCAACACCCCCAAGGAGGAGGCATCCACAACCACCCTGGGCAGCCCATTCCAGAGTCTCACCACCCTCATTCTGAAGCTTCTTCCTAAGATCCAGTCCAAACCTCCTCTCCCTCAGCTTTAAACTATTCCCCCTTGTCCTGTCACTAGACACCCTTATGAAAAGTCCCTCTCCAGCCTTCCTGTAGGATCTTTTCAGGTACTGGAAGGCAGCTATAAGTTCCACCCCCCAGAGTCTTCTTTCCTCTACAACCCCAACTTCCTCAGCCTATTCTCACAGCAGAAGATCCAGCTCTTGGATCATCTTTGTGGCCCTCCTCTGGACTTGCTCCAACAGCTCTGTGTCCTTCTTATGATGGACACACCGGAACTGGACACAATGTTTGAGGTAGGGTCTAACAAGAGAGAGTAAAGGGGCAGAATCTTCTCTCTTGATCTGCTGCCACATCCCTCTTGATGCAGCCTACATGATCATAGCCAAAAGTAAATCATGGTCACAAGACATCTTTAAAGGTGCTACTGAAGCAGTAGCTTGGATTTGGCGCTGTGAGCAAGAGGCCACTGTCCTTCTCCCACATTTGTTACTCACTTCTGGCATGATTTCAATCTTCTCGTAGCGCCGCTTGTAGGGCAGAGTCAGCACCTCTGCTCTGCGGTAGGACATTGGAGGAGGCTGGCATTCTATCATCAAATCTGTGTGATGAGACTGGGTGGGTGGTGGCTGAGTGTACTGCTCTGGGCAAACTACGTGGAAAGGCTGGAAAACAAGAGTGTGGTGACTTAGTAAAACGTGTGGTTGCTTCGGTGCACTGCCCTGCACAGTAATCATTGTCATAAGGAGGCTTGCAGGTTGCTGTCAGCAAGCTGATTTATTTGTATGAAGGCAACATCTGAAGCGCAATCCAGAAGATCCAGTCAGTAGTGGAACAAACTGTTCCAGAAGCAGGCAGTCTTTGCTTTGTATACAACAGTGTCTAGTGGAACAAGGCCTAAACTGGTGCCTTCAATCACCACTTCAATATCAGCAGCCTTCTACATGGCTTTTAAAGCTCTTCCTAGACTCTGCCACTTCCCTGGGAAGACTCTTCCAGGACTTGACAACAATTCCAGGGCAGAAAATGTTCATAATGTCCAAGCTAAACATCCCCTGGCACAACTTGAGGCCTTTTTCTCTTATGCTATAACTTGTTATTCTGGAGAAGAGACTGACCCCCACCTCACTATAACCTCCTTTTACAGGGAGTTGTAGAGAGCAAGAAGGTTTCCCATCAGCCTCTTATTCTCCAGACTAAACAACCCCAGATTTCCCTGTTGCCCCCACAAGACTTGTGCTCTAGACCCTTCACCTTTGTTGTGCCAGCACCTCAATAACCTTCTTGGAGTGAGGGGCCCAAACCTGAACTCAGTATTCAAGGTGTGGCCTCAGCAGTGCTCAGTACAGGGTGGTGATCACTGCCCTTGTCCTGCTGGCCACGCTATTGGTGATCCAAAACCAGGGTGGTTTTGGCCTCCTTTATCTAGGAAGGAATTTTACAGAGAGCAATGAAGAGTTTAGGAGCAGTAAGTGTGTGGCTCAGTGAAGTTGTGTTGGTTTTCATTTTTGTAGTACAATAAATTATTGGACTGCAGTTACACTAAAGTGCATATAACATCAGCCAAAATGACATTCTGTTTTTTACAGCATAAAAAAAGACAACAGAAAATTCATTACCTGGACTTCTTTAAGTAATTTAGACACCTGAATAAAATTCAGTCTTGTGTCAATGGGACAGTAAACACATTTCATTGCTAAAGGTTGATAAGGAGACAGAGCATCCAGATAAGAGAAATCAGGTTCTGAAATGACTAATGTTGAAATCACTGAATGCTTGTTAAGAACAAAGATAGTCCAGTTCCCCTCTGATGCCACATTCTAATCTAGACAAGCTGTTGTTCGGTGATGTCAATTCTGTTACAGATTTCTCTTCCTTTCCCCACCTGTTATTTTCAGTTAATTTGATGAAAATTAGGCCCACAATTAGTCTTACATTAATCAAGCAACAGAGCAATATGATTTCATTTGAACACATTATTGCATGACTTTTATAACAAATTTAGTCAAGACAAAACCCATCACCTCTTATTTTTAATCGGATCCTCTAAGAGAAGGCAAGATGTATCTCTATATCTGTATCTATCTATATATTTGGTATCATAAGGTGACCCACATGTCACCTTGCTTTCCACCCTGGCAAAAGTCCAGCACAAAGATTGTATCTTGATAAACATGTACCAATGTCCTCTGTTGCAGTTTCCTTACTGTATATGCACTTAAAAAAAAATCTAACTTCCAGGTGTAGGCTGGTAGAAAAACAAAGGTCTAGTAGGAGTGGTCCCCATGGCAGGGAGACTGGAACTACATGATCTTTAGGGACCTTTCCAACTCAAACCATCCTATGATTCCATGACATACAGGAATAGCTGACCCAAAAACAAGAAGTCACCTGTCTGGTGGAAAACAATGCTTGTCAAGGACAGATATTGACTTTTTCTGACAGAATTCCAGGTCTTTAGCTGTTCCCCCAAGATGTCTGATTTACTACTGTGTGACACTGAGTTACAAAATTTTCCACTGTACAGCACTAAAGTGACAAGAACGAGCTGTTTTTAAGATCTCCTAGGGAGTTTTTAAAGCATTGTTGTTACCAGAGACACAGCAAGAAACAGACTTCTCTCTACCTTGATTTCTTCTAGAATTTCTTTGTGGCTCAGTGGTATTAAATATTTTAATCAATAATCTATCCAATACCCCTTCAGTGGTAACATTTTCAGATGACACAAGTGAGCAGAGCAGCACTGCAGCTCACTCACAGCTGGCATCCTGTCTATTAGTCGCAGCTGCTGTTCTAGTCTATGTTCTCTTGTTGTTTATTACAGCTCAGAAGGGTGGAGACCAATGAGCTCCTGTGGACTGGAGAAGCAGCATCATCATTAACAATACTGCATGGTTTAAAGGCCCTCATTACTAGAAACTAGGAGTCTTTCCCAGGAAAAGCTAGAACACCATCTGCTATCACAGGACCAAATGCAATGGGCCAAATTTCTTTCACAACTGCAGGGAATTTTGTCTTAAAACCAGAGAAGGTGAATAATTATACAATAAAATTCCCAGACATCGATGGAAGTACTTCAGATTTCCACTGGGTTTACTAAGAATTAAATAAATTCAATCTGCTAGGAATTTCTGTTTCAGCTGAGACAGTTGTAAGGAAGTAAGGACATCCTGCATACAAAGTCCAAAAGCTATGGATAGATTAATTTATGAAACCACCACAAGCACCTGGAATCACTGGGCACTCCAAAGTTATCACAACCAAAGCAGATCTCAACTGGAGTTTCATATGAAGAATAAACTGGGAATGAATTTCAAAGATCATGACCCAATGTACCCACAGGTTGCTAATGACTGCTATTCAGATGCCTTAACAACCTGCCAGGGCTACATTCTAAAAAAAACATCTGCTCCATTTCCTCACTTCACAGAAGGATCCCATTTTAATATTGAAAGGTCAATTACCTCTCCCTACAAGAAGACACAGAATAAGAGTTCTTTCCAGAAAAGGCAAATTTCTGACCCCCTCGCTGATGGTGGGCAGTACATTCCAAACATGATTAATGCCACTGACTTCCTAGGGATTCATGAAATAACCCAGCAAAGCATGTACATACTCTTATTTTAATTGAAGTCCCAACTGGAGCAGAATTCATTGTTTCCAAGACAATGCATATCTGTATTGCAGTTTTACTGTAATTAGGGTGTATCTCCTGAAACTACCTCAAAGGTCAGGAGTGATGGGTACTGTAACAGCTATGATGTCAGTGCTATGGCACCATGCATCAATTCCCAGCATAAGCACAGGTGAGATTTAAGTTTCTTATCTCAGCAGGAAGCCCCTTGTATCTATCTTCCCTCCCCTTTCAGGAAGGCTAATTAAACTCTTCTTTAAGTCCTTCCAATATTGTCATATTGTGGCACTTTTTGGTGTCAATATAGTGAATGAGTCAAAGGGATTTGCTCATCAAGTCTACAGTTAAAATCAAAGATAGAAATAACCCTTTCCTAGTCGTCTTTGCTTTAGGCTACATGCTTTCCTGCAGTCCCTGTCATAGGGTTGGAAGGGTAAGGCCAAGAAGCCTCCTCCCTTCCCCCTTGTAAAGTAAAGGGAAAGAAAATTGAAGGGAAAGGGAAAAAAAACATCACAGCTGAATTAGCAAAGCAGTGGAGCTGTGTATTTACAAAGCAATGTAGGATATGCAGGGGAATATATACAAATTTACAATATTTACAATATATACAAAGATATACAATAAAGTAACACAGAAATGAGAGTTCCCCCCCTTGCTGAGCGGGTTCCCCTCCTCCGCTCTCCCCCTCTCTCCCCCTTTCCCCAGAGTGGGTTAGAAAGAGAAAGAAAAGAGAGAAAAAAGTTAGAAGCAGTTTGTGTTAATTGGAAAGGAGTTAATACAGGCCTTTATCAGTTTTTCAAGGCCGAAGCCTTGGCAGAAAGCCCAGGAGCTGCAAGCCGCTGCCCGAAGGAGAAGCGGAAGCAAGACTGAAGATAAAAGTGCCGGAGTGCCCAGGATACCTTCCTGCACTCCCAGTTCAGAAGGTGCTTCCTCCCACTTTACCAATGAAATTAGTTTAGATTGTTCTTTTCATTTACCAACTTCCGTCCACCATATTCCCTTTCTTAAGGGGACAGCGTCAACCGGTCACAGTGCCCCACTAAAAAGAGGAGGAAAATAAGCTTAACACTGGAACTACTGTAGTGAAGGATGCTTATGGTCAGGATAGTGCCCCAAACGTTTGTGTAGGATATATTTCTCTATGTGTTAACCCTCCTTTGTTCCCCCTCCTTTCTGGAGGCAGCAGGAGGGATCCTGGCGCCACTGAGTCCAGGTAAACAGCCTACCTGGGCATGGTCTCAACCCTATAGTACAAGAGGCAGGCTATATGTTTGTTTCCATGGGTATAGCATATACTCAGGCCATATTTGGTAGGTGCCAGTTCATTGCTTAATGTTTGCGTTAGCAACAGATGCTTATTGGACCAGTATTCACTGGGGCAAATGGTAAATAGGGGTTGTTTGGTAAATGAGCCCCCCCACCTTGGTGTTGGAGCCTGTGTGTGTGTGTGTGCGTGCCAGCCAGTGCTTCGGGAGGCCTCGTGGTCCTTTTGCCACCGTCACCCAGCTGCGTGCGGTGCCGTGGGCAGGACTCCGTGGGATCAACCGCTGCGTGATCCATCACTGTAGGAGAAAACCTGGTAGACCGTGTGAACCAGCGTTGCTGACCTGCCACTGCCCCTCCCTCCGAGCGAGGAACCTTTTGTATCCTGGGAGAGAACAGCAGAGCCACGCGGTGCGGCCAAGCGGCCGGCGCCATTTCCTGTCTCCTTATTACGGCTCATCCATGCCACGTTGTCTGGATTATAAACATTATTGAGGAAAGACTCCACGAAGTTCTCAGCTTGTGACTAAGCCAGGCCCTTTTGTAGAGCTTCCGTTAGGATAGCGTTTATATTGCTCCGGGTGGAGGGTTGCCGGTCACTGACCAACTCCTCCTGACTCAGTTTAGATTATAAGTTCTGTGAGTCATTTCGATTTAGATGCCCATACATAACATTCTGTAAAGATAGTTCCACTAACCGAATATTGATACCTGTGAAGGGTGACTGTAAATATCCCCTTACAGAGTTTGTACATATATATAAATAAACTTACATTTTCATTGATGGACCTGCCGCGCATTTCTGAGGACATGTCCACTACATTAATGGCGCAGCGAGCATGGTTATCCGATAAGTGACTATCTCTACAGAATGGGATACGTAATAAAACGATCCGATATGCAATGGGCTATAGAAATTCTGACAAATCCAGACCAAATCACTACGAAATTATCCGAATACGTGATCGAGCTATGCGCTGATCCAACTGCAATAACTGAGGAGAGAGTTACTTCGATCGGGGCTTGCATAATGCGAGCAAAAGGCGAATTTACAGCATTAGAGGAGAAGATTAAAAAACTTGAGGAAAAAATAACTTCCTGGAAAGAGAGTTAGGAAAGTCTGAGGCACAAAATTATGAACTTCATGACTTATTAACATTGCAAATTAAAGAAAGCAACGCTGCCATGAAGGTATTAGCGGGATCAGACAGAGACTCTGTTTCAAGCCTTCCTGGGATCTCCCAACCGCCTAGCCCTGAGCAGCCCCACAACCACGATGTCGCGCCCGGAGCCAGCTCTCCCGTACAGTCCTTTTACGAATTACCCCCACCGCAGTCTCGCGGAAAGGACAGAAATGTAGCGAATCCCACCGTAGCGCAAGACTTCAGACCCACGGTCCCCTTGGACCTGCCGAGACTCCAAACACTGCAAACAGCGAGTCCCGATTCACCCGTTCAGTCCAGCACGTCAGCAGCAGCGCGTGAATTAAATTTGCCTGACAATAGTGCTCCGAGAAGCGAAGCACGGAAAAAATCCCATAGCTACCGAATGGAGAGAAACCCATCTGACCGGGACGATACGGATTACAGTTCGGAAGACGAACCCATAAGGAGGAAAGCCGTGCATTTACGTCCCATTCTTAAAGAGCAATACTCGGACAGCCGCCGTGGCCGAGGGACAACAACTACCTCTGTTCACCTGTACAGCGGAGCAAAGCTTCGGGACCTGCAGGAGACGTTTGCACGAGAACCGGACGAGTCGGTAACAGACTTTTTGTATCGCGTTATAGAATTGGGTGGGGATACAATTATTTTGGACCGTAATGAAGCAAAAGGCTGTTCATGGGGCCATGAAGTATTTTCGGGCATGGGTCCAGAGGGATACCACTCGTTAACTTCCCGTATCGCTCACTGGGCTGGAAGTTTAGATCCTATAGATAGAGACGAACCAACAGAAGTGAGGGTTACCAGTTCGGCCGAACTCACTGCCGCGATTAAAAAATTGGCATGCGTTCAAGCAATGTACGATCGCGGGGCATATTCTTCCCCACTAGATGCCCCAATCAACCCAGTGCAACTCAAAATTCTAATCCGTGGTCAGCCACCGGGTCTGAAAAATGTATGTGATGCCAAAAAGGAGGAAATTGAACGAGTAGTCGAAAGGAATATGGCCTCTACTAATTCCCGGGAACACCAATTAACTTGGGAAGAGCTTCTAATGGCATTATCCCACAAGGGCCGAGACTTTGGCTACTCCTATCATACGCTCATGGCCAAGACTCCCAGCGACAGACGCCATACTGGTTTCAAAGGCAACCACACGGCGACACCGCGGGGGGAAAAGCAGGAAGTGCGCCACACTAAGACATCCCCTACTGCGACTTCTGAGGGTTCAAGCAGCAGCCCGGAGTCAGATCGCCGTCACTCGGGAAGTCCCAGAGGGAGAAATTCCGACTGCTGGAGAGATAAACGGCATACTTCTAATAGATCGTCTTCACCCAGAGAGAAATGGTATCGACTAGCACTGTCTTTGAATGTACCTGAATCCTTAATAGCGTCATTACCAACGAGACTGTTAAAAGGCGTAGTGCTGAGCATACAAAATAAATCCGGCAGCTGGGAAGAGGACAACTACCAAAGTGACCGCCGCGGCAAGGGGAAGAATGAAGCTGGAAGCAACAGTCCTAAAACTGTTTCACCCAGCAAGGATGCTAACCCCTTCATACCTCGCCGCCAGAGCCCAGATAAAAAGCCAAAAAACTAGACACAGTGGTGACTGTTCCAGGCCTCACTCATCGCTTTGTGAATACCTGTCAATGGTCTGAGGATCCAGAGCCTTTCATTTTGATTCCCACTGGACCTACTCGAACTGCTGTAAAATTCCTTATTGACACTGGGGCGCAAATCAGTGTTTTGAATGTGCAACAAGCCAAACACTTGAAGATCCTGCCATCCCGGAAAAGGATAAAGATACAGGGTGTTACAGGAATGCCTCATACGTGCCATTTAGCCAAAACAAGGTTGTGGCTTCCTGGTGACAAGCGGAGTACCCTGGTAGAAGTTGCCCTGAGTCCGTACCTAGAGAACATCCTTGGATTTGATGTTTTATCTGGCAAACGGTGGCATCTCCCTAACGGTACCCTGTGGTGCTTTGGCTCCTATGGAGTAGGAGCAAAAGGGACCGAAACCGCTCGGGTAGGCACTCTCCAAATTGCTCCACCCTTACCCAAATCGAGTATCACATGTGTTGCACAGTATTCCCTACCAGCAGCAGCCAGACAAGGCATCACTGAGGTGATTGCAGACCTGGAAAAGAGACAAATCATTACCAGGACACACTCACCCTATAACTCACCAGTGTGGCCAGTGCGTAAACCTGATGGACGATGGAGACTCACCATTGACTACAGGAGGCTCAATAGCAACACGCCCCCTCTCACCGCTGCAGTCCCAAGCCTGACATCCATCGTGACAGCAATCCAAGCTGCGTCACACACTTGGATGGCTTCACTGGACATTAAGGACATGTACTTTATGATCCCTCTATGTGAGGAGGATAAACCACAGTTCGCTTTCACATGGCAAGGTTCCCAATACACCTTCAATTGTCTTCCCCAGGGGTACAAGCACTCAGGAACCATTGCACACAATTCCTTAGCAGCACTGTTAGACACCATTGAAGTCCCAAAAGATGTAAGTGTCTACCAGTACATAGATGACATCTTTGTCGGGGGAAATGACGAAGGTAAGGTGGGTTCAGTAGCTGCAGCGATCTGGGACCTTTTGACCAAAAATGGGTTACAGGTTCCACGAGCCAAATGTCAAGGCCCGAGCCAAGAAATTAAATTTCTTGGATCCTGGTGGGTAGCAGGAGCAATATCAGTGCCAGAGGATGCTCTTGAGGCTATTGAAAAGGGCCAACTTCCCAATAACAAAAGGGAGCTTCAGCGGCTCTTGGGTACCTTGGGTTACTGGAGAAAACATATTCCAGGTTTCTCAGCAATTGCTCGTCCCCTCTATGACCTGCTTAAAAAGAACAGAGTCTGGGACTGGACCCCAAGGCACACTGAAAGCCTAAAAGTTTTGAAGGATGAATTAAAGGCTTACCAGAAATTGGGCCCTTTGCACCCACATGACCCCTTAAGGGCAGAATGGGGCTTCTCTGAACATGCTTCCCACTGTGGGATTTTTCAAAGGGGACCCAAGGGCCCGAACAGAGCCCTTTTATTCTCTTCAACAGCATTCAAAGATGCTGAAAGGAGATACTATGAATGGGAGAAGGGACTCCTGTCTCTGACCCGAGCTGTCAAAGAGGCAGAGAAGCTGCGCACTACGCAGGATATGGTAGTGCAAGGTCCATTCTCTCTGCTCAAAGCAATCTTCAATGGAACCCCACCACCAGAAGGAATTGCTCAGAAGGCTACCGTGAGAAAATGGTATGCCTATCTGGAAGGGATGGCTCATCTTATGCCTCTAAGAGAAGGGCCCACAAAAGTATCCAAATTGCAGCAGCCCATCAACCCACATACCGTCCCACTGTGCCAGCCCTACAAGCCATCTCCTATTCAGGTAGCACCTGAATTGACTGCCGATGCCAATACTGAGGGAGTGTGGTTCACAGATGCATCCGCCCAAAGGGTAGAATCACAGTGGCATTGCAAGGCCGCAGCGCTGGAGATTGGCACAGACAGGACTGTCATTGAAGAGGGCGAAGGCAGTGCCCAAGTGGGAGAATTGCGTGCCCTTATGCTAGCTGTGAAAAATGGTGCAGAGACCACATAAACCGATTCATATGCTACTTTCAAAGGTGCCACAGAATGGATTTGCCAGTGGGAAGCAAACCAGTGGATAGTTGGCAATACCCCAGTTTGGAGGGCAACCGACTGGCAAAGACTACTAGAGATAAGTCGAGCCAGGACCATCAAAGTAGGATGGGTAAAGGGACACTCCAGGAAGCAAACCCCTGCCACTACTTGGAATCAACAAGTAGATCACTTAGCAAAAATCAGTGTAGTTGATCGTGAGGGAAAGGAGTGGGAGCGACTGGCTGAGTGGCTACATATTAAAAGAGGTCACTCAGGTAAGTCAGACCTTTACTATGAATGCAGATCCAGAGGGTGGCCAGTTCCTTTGACCACATGCGAAACCATTGTTTCAGCCTGCCCTCAGTGCCAGATCAGATTAAAAGCTAACCATCCCGGTCTGGCTCCAGCCCAGCATATCAAGAAAGACAAAGTGCTATGGAGCACATGGCAAATTGATTATGTTGGCCCCCTCCGACCCTCACATGGGAAAAAATACATACTGGTAGGGGTAGAAGTGGTTTCAGGCTTAGTCATGGCCACTGCTACTAGCACTGCTTCAGGATCTCAAACCATTGAAACTCTAAAGGATTGGTTCAGCATTCTGCCTATGCCTGAACATATTCAGAGTGATAATGGTTCACATTTCACCTCAGCCTCAGTGCAAGACTGGGCCCGAGGGGAAGGAGTCAAATGGATGTTTCATACTCCATATTATCCCCAGGCAAATGGCATAGTGGAAAGGGCAAACGGCCTCATTAAGAAACATGCAAATGTTTCAAGGAGTAATTGGGACAAACGCCTGCCTTCTGCAGTTTTCATTGTAAACAATCGATGGGGGAACTATGGCAGCCCCAAAGTCAAGGCATTCTGCCCTGCTGACCCAGTTAGGGATGTCAGCCACATGCCAGGGGAGGCAAAGGATGAACACCCACATTCAGTAACACAGATTCAGGTGGGCCAACCAGTGTTAGTGAAACTGCCTTCTATCAGGATTGTACCCATGACACTGGCTAAGCCCAGGGGTCTATACGCTTGGGAGGCTACTGACATCAATGGGAAAACTCATCGCATAAGTGCTCGGTGGGTCGTTCCAAATTACTAACTGTCAAGCCCAGCTTTAAACACCGTGGCCAGTTTTGTTTCTCCACAGAGTGACAACGGTTCCAGTGGACAGATTATCCTGGAAAGGAAGACCCGTCTCGGGAATAACAGGGATCCACCACCAGTCAGGGGGTGGAGACTAGAAAACACTAAGGTCACCGATACTGACCTTAGGATTTACGAGTTCTATCCTGTGTTTTAACATGCTTTGTTTAGAGTTGTTATGGTTTGAGCTGGGTGACCCCCTGCAATGTTTACTTCCTGTGTCCAGAAGTCCAGCCCAGAGGGGTGGACACAGGAAGTTATGTAGTATTTCATACCACAATCCTTTGCACCACTATAAGATCCAGTGCGGAGTCTAGCACTATCTCTTTTCTTCCTCCTCCATCAGCCGGTAACTGGGGGAGATGTCTCCTGGCTTTGGGCCTGGCTAGGCCCAAGGCCATGGGGGGATGGGCAGTCTCAGATCTGGCCAGCTGAGACTAGCCTAGCAGTGGGAGGGGGAAGAAGGAGCCCTGAGGGTCTCGGGTGTACCCTCAGGTAGGGATGGGATCTCTCTGGGTCTGTTTTGGGAATTTTTTTTTTTTTTCTTGTCACTGTGCTTCTGCTTTTCTGTAAAAGTTCACTGTTTTCTATTTAAACTTTCCATCACTTTTGCAATCCGTTTGTCTGAGTGTTTATTGTTTGCCAGGGGTGGGGAAGGGGGCTGCCTCAACCCTTGCACATTCTTGGTAGCAGAGGATGGTTAAGGTGGGCAGAGGATCTGCCCCCAACCCCTTTTTACATTTTTGGCGAGCCGGCCAGGAGTAGGAGTTGGTTATTGTGGCTACTCTGCAGATCGGATTGCAAAAGATAAGGGAGTTTAAATTTAGTTCTGGGCGTCGTTTTGGTTTTCTGGCAGTTGGGGGCTCGTGTTGTTGTTGGGGCGATTGTGTTAAGTTCTAGTGGATTGCAGGGGGACTCCTGGTGCGTGACTGGTGGCAGAGAGTCCCTCCTGCTATTCCAAGCAGGGGTGGTTCTTAACCATCGGAATGGGGGCACCGCTTGAGAATGCGGGACCTGCCTTCCCCCACCTTTATTCTCTGCGGAGCGGTAGAAGCGGCAGGGAGTGAAGTGGGGGAGGAGCAGTGGCGAGCAGATCAAAGTCAGGTCCGTTCTCGCTGCGGGGTAGGGTCAGCCGCGGCGAGCGGGCGAGCTCGGCTCTCTATGGGCGAACGAGGACTCCAGCTGAAAGCTGTTCTCAAGGGCCCTGAGGACGTGCTCATGGCTTTTGCTGGATGAGGCGTTTGAATGCCCGAGGGGTGGAGGCGATTTTGATTCTGTACCGCGGTGGCAGAGGTGGGCGGAGCCCTGCTGTGCGCTCGGAGCGGCGGCGGCGGTCCCCGGCCGTCCGCTTGAGCTGCGGTGGTGGCGGGACCGGCCGTGCGCTCGGAGCGGCGGCGGCGGTCCCCGGCCGTCCACTTGAACTGCGGTGGCGGCGGGACCTGCCGTGCGCTCGGGCTGCGGCGGCGGTGAGCACAGCCGTGCGCTCGGAGCGGCGGCGGCGGTGAGCACGGCCATGCGCTCGGGCTGCGGCGGGGCCGGCCCTAGTCTCTTCCCCGACTTTTTCGGACGAGTTCCGAAAATGGCACCGAGCACCTGGCTCCACCTCCCTTCTTCTCACTAGGTTGTGGTGCAGCCCCTCCCTCCGCCCGGGGAGGGTTGTGTTTTGGATGCTGTCACGTCTGGGTACGCGAACGCCTAGCGGGAAGGCGGTGTACTGTGATAAGCTTCTGTAGAGCCTCGGGCCGCGGCTGGAAGCGGTCAGCACTGGGCTTGGGATAGGTCCGTGCAAGGTTGTGAAAGGCTCAGCGTGCTGTTTTCCTGGAGGGGTGGAGAAGCAGTTAGAGCCTGATTGTTCTGACTGGCTTGCCCCAGGGGTGGAAACATGCCGCTGAGTAAATAGAGACGGGAATAAAGGTTGGTTGAGAAGTTGTGAGGTTCCTTCCAGGTGACCAGGATGTCCAACGGATCCATGAAGAACTTGCACCGCAGAAGAGTGAACTCTGCATCGCCGAGAGGTTCTACTAGATGAGGGAAGAAGAACTGGAATGGACTGACACTAGAGCCTGAATGAGAGATTGTTTGGGTGGACGCCCAGATGAAGATATTGACTTCGCCCAACATGTCATGAGAAGATTTCTGATTTAATGATGTGTTTGGGTGCAAAGATTATGGTATGAAATAAGGGGTGGCGTGTTATGGTTTGAGCTGGGTGACCCCCTGCAATGTTTACTTCCTGTGTCCAGAAGTCCAGCCCAGAGGGGTGGACACAGGAAGTTATGTAGTATTTCATACCACAATCCTTTGCACCACTATAAGATCCAGTGCGGAGTCTAGCACTATCTCTTTTCTTCCTCCTCCATCAGCCGGTAACTGGGGGAGATGTCTCCTGGCTTTGGGCCTGGCTAGGCCCAAGGCCATGGGGGGATGGGCAGTCTCAGATCTGGCCAGCTGAGACTAGCCTAGCAGTGGGAGGGGGAAGAAGGAGCCCTGAGGGTCTCGGGTGTACCCTCAGGTAGGGATGGGATCTCTCTGGGTCTGTTTTGGGAATTTTTTTTTTTTCTTGTCACTGTGCTTCTGCTTTTCTGTAAAAGTTCACTGTTTTCTATTTAAACTTTCCATCACTTTTGCAATCCGTTTGTCTGAGTGTTTATTGTTTGCCAGGGGTGGGGAAGGGGGCTGCCTCAACCCAGCACAAGAGTACAGTTGTACACTTCTGAGATATATATATATATGCATGATGTTCTTGTGATGTGTCGCGGGTTTGGAAGGGGTAAGGCCAAGAAGCCTCCTCCCTTCCCCCTTGTAAAGTAAAAGGGAAAAAAAAAATTGAAGGGAAAGGAAAAAAAACTCCCAAGCTGAATTAGCAAAGCAGTGGAGCTATATTTACAAAGCAATGTAGGGTTTGCAGGGGAATATTTACAAATTTACAATATCTACAATATATACAAAGATATACAACAGAGTAACACAGAAATGAGAGTGACCCCCTCGGCAGAGAGGGGTTCCCCACCTCCGCTCTCCCCTCTCTCCCCCCTTTCCCCAGAATGGGATAGAAAGAGAAAGAAAAGAGAGGAAAAAAAAATGTTAGAAGCAGTTTGTGTTAATTGGAAAGGAGTTAATATACAGGCCTGGTATCTTGTTTTCAAGGACGAGGCCTTGGCAGAAAGCCCAGCACAGAGACAGAGCTGCAGAGCTGCTGCACCGTGGAAAGGCAGAAGCAAGACTGACTGAGAAGTGCTGGAAATGTCCAGTATAGTCCCAGCTCAGAAGGTGCTTCCTCCCACTTCACCAATGAAATTAGTTTAGACTATTCCTTCCGTTTACCAACTTCCGTCCACCATATTCCCTTTCTTAAGGGGGCAACGTCAACCGGCCACATGATGTTTCTATATAATGTTTAATTCATCTTTGGTAGAGTTTAATCATAGAACAATATTTGCCCACATATACTTGCCCATAAGCAGGGGGTGGAATGTAGTGAAGGATGCTTATGGTTAGGATTGTGCCCATAACATTTGTGTAAGATATATTTTCTCTATGTGTTAACCCTCCTTTGTTCCCCCTCCTTTCTGGAGGCAGCAGGGGGGATCCTGGCACCACTGAGTCCAGGTAAACAGCCTACCTGGGCGTGGTCTCAGCCCTGTAGTACAAGAGGCAGGCTATATGTTTGTTTCCATGGGTATAGCATATCCTTAGGCTGTATTTGGTAGGTGTCAGTTCATTGGTTAATGTTTGTGTTGGCAACAGATGCTTATTCGGCCAGTATTCACTGGGGCAAATGGTAAATAGGGGTCGTTTGGTAAATGAGCCCCCCCCACCTCTGTGTTGGAGCCTGTGTGTGCGTGCGTGCCAGTCAGTGCTTCGGGAGGCCTCGTGGTCCTTTTGCCACCATCACCCAGCTGCGTGCGGTGCCGTGGACAGCACTCCTTGGGATCAACCACTGCATGATCCATCGTAGGAGAAAACCTGGTAGACCGTGTGAACCAGTGTTGCTGACCTGCCACTACCCCACTCCGAGCGAGTGTGGTGGGTTTGGAAAGGGTAAGGCCAAGAAGCCTCTTCCCTGCCCCCTGTGAAGTAAAAGGGAAAAAAAAAAATTGAAGGGAAAGGAAAAAAACTCACAAGCTGAATTAGCAAAGCAGTGGAGCTATATTTACAAAGCAATGTAGGGAATGCAGGGGAATATTTACAAATTTACAATATCTACAATATATACAAAGATATACAACAGAGCAAAAAAGAAATGAGAGTGACCCCCCTCGGCAGAGGGGTCCCCCACCTCCGCTCTCCCCTCTCTCCCCCCCTTTCCCCAGAATGGGATAGAAAGAGAAAGAAAAAAGAGGAAAAAAAAGTTAGAAGCAGTTTGTGTTAATTGGAAGGGAGTTAATACAGACCTTATCAAGTTTGTCAGTTTGAAGGCCGGAGCCTTGGCAGAAAGCCCAGCACACAAAGCTGCTGCACGAAGAAGAGGCGGAAGCAAGACTGATGATAAGGTGCTGGAAAAACCCAGTATAGTCCCAGCTCAGAAGGTGCTTCCTCCCACTTCACCAATGAAATTAGTTTAGACTATTCCTTCCGTTTACCAACTTCCGTCCACCATATTCCCTTTCTTAAGGGGGCAATGTCAACCGGCCACAGTCCACCCCTTCTAAACAATTTCATTGGCTGTTCATACTGTCCATCCAATCCAAAACGATATTTACAGTTCGTGAGTAAAGTCCATAGTCCATTCCGGCTATGCTCAGATGTAGATGATTCAAAAGTCCAAGAAAATCAGAAAATGAGAAAAATGGAAAACAGTTCATTTCTTCGCCGACGAAGCGAAGAAAAGGGAAACAGGGATTCTCAGGGTCTCTTAGTTGACTCAGGGCTCTCAGGGATCTCAGGGTTCGTGCACCGTAGATTCCTCGTTGATTCTTCCTCTGGACGCGGTGTAGCTGAACAACAGTTCGAAATTAACCTCTTTCAGCTAAAGTTAAATTTCTTTGTGGAATAAACTGAATTTCACCATTCTCTTGCATTACCCAATAAGTGTGACCAGGACCTTCAGCTGAAACCACCCCTCGGACAGGTTTAGCCTCTCCTGAGGGTGAAAATACCCAAACAGTTTTACCTAACAGATTCTTTTCTCTAACAACAGGAACTCTATCACCTTCTACTTTCCGTAGCAAATCTGAATGTGCAGGTCCAGCTCGATTCACTGAACCTCTACTATTTACCAGCCAGGTTGCTTGTGCTAAATGTTTTTCCCAGTTTTTCAAAGATCCACCCCCCATGGCTTTGAGAGTGGTCTTCAACAAACCGTTGTAGCGTTCAGTCTTCCCTGAAGCTGGTGCATAGTAGGGAATGTGGAATATCCACTCAAAACCGTGCTCTTTTGCCCAGTTCTTTACAAGGTTGTTCTTGAAATGAGTTCCATTGTCTGACTCAATCCTCTCTGGAGTTCCGTGTCTCCGCAGGACTTGTCTCTCCAGACCGAGAATGGTGTTGCGTGCAGTTGCATGTGGAACTGGATAAGTTTCCAACCATCCAGTGTTTGCCTCTACCATAGTAAGCACGTATTGCTTACCAGAACGAGAACGTGGTAGAGTGACGTAGTCAATCTGCCAAGCTTCACCATACTTGTACTTGGACCATCTGTCACCATACCACAAGGGCTTAAGTTGTTTTGCCTGCTTAATAGCAGCACAAATATCACAGTCATGGATGACTTGCGTGATAGCATCCATGGAAATGTCTATGGATCTGTCACGAGCCCATTGGTATGTTGCATCTCTGCTTGATGTCCTGACGAATCATGAGCCCACCGAGCTAAGAATATCTCACCTCGGTGTTTCCAGTCGAGATCAAGATTAGAGTCCATGTCTACTTGAGAAATTCTTGCAGCTAGATCTGCCTGATGGTTGTGTTGCTGTTCCTCAGTAGCTTTGCTCTTAGGAATGTGAGCATCGATGTGTCTCACTTTCACTGGAATTCTCTCGATTCGATCAGCAATGTCCTGCCACAGGTTGGCTGCCCAAATGGGTTTTCCTTTTCTCTGCCAACCACTCTTCTTCCAGTTCTTTAGCCAACCCCATAGAGCATTGGCTACCATCCATGAGTCGGTGTAGAGATAAAGCTTTGGCCATCTCTCACGTTCAGCTACATCGAGAGCTAGCTGGACAGCTTTTACCTCTGCGAACTGACTGGATTCTCCTTCTCCATCTTTCGCCTCTGCAACTCGGCGTGTTGGACTCCACACTGCAGACTTCCACCTTCGCTTGTTCCCAACAAGACGACAGGAACCGTCTGTGAACAAAGCATATTTCTTTTCATCATCAGAAAGGTCATTGTAAGGAAGAGCTTCCTCAGCACGAGTTACTTTCTCCTCTGGAGGTTAAGCACAGTTGACACCTTCAGGCCAACTTGAGATCACCTCCACTAGACCAGGTCTTTCAAGATTTCCCATTCGAGCTCTCTGTGTTATCAGAGCCATCCACTTAGACCAGGTTGAGTCTGTGGTGAAGAGGTTATTAAATTTATGAATATGAAATATGAATTATGAAAAATATTATTTTATTAATTATCAAACTATTAATAACCGATGAATCACCAACTTATATACATGTTCTAGTGCACGTTCGTGAAATACATTCCACAACTGGCTTAGTGTTATGATTATAACGTAATTGAACTATCTATAAACCCTTTCTATATTTATATAACGAAGGGTGCAGTTCTGCCGCTTGGCCACTAGATGGAGACTCGGCGGGACGCGGGCGGCTTCTGGCTATACACAGCAGTATTATAATCTTTCTATGCGTCAGCGCTTACTCTGCTAGACGCGGATACTTTGAACTGAGTGCTAGTGGATGGAAAGCACGTGAACGATATTCAGTTCCCTTCAGACAACAGGGATCGGTCCTGGACAGGGTCGGTCCGTGGGGTCGGCCCTCTGAAGTCGGCTCGCACGGCAGGGCGGGACGACGGTGGCCGGTAGGTGGGCTCGAACGACGGAAGCAGGCGAAGCTACGGGGGTCGGCCCAACCACGGCGGTTCTCGGGGCTGATGCAAACAGCCTCAGGGAGAGAATGCGGCTGCGTTAGGCGGCGGATTCTCTTTAATGAGGTTAAAGGAGCAACAGGACTCTCGTAGTGGTCCCGGGTCCGGTGCAATACAAGCACGAACAATGCTCTGGTTTTCCCTGGAATTCACAGGGCTCAGAGCGGCACTTGGCGGCTCTGAGAGAGCGGCACTCGGTATTGATCAAGTCACTTCTCCCCGGCAGCTGGGCAGATCTTACCCGCGGGGGTTGGTCCAGTCCTCCGGTGGCACGATGGGCTCTTCCGATCGGCACGACTGGTTGTAGCAATGCTGAGCTCCTCAGGCTCAGCGAAGGTCCTCCCTCTGGGCTTCTTCAACAATGCAGAGGCTTCCAGTATGCGTGCATGTATAACAGAAGCTAACAACAATAAGCTCAATGGCAAAGGCTGCAGCTCGAGAGTTACTCTCTCGAGCAAGCACAGAGACAAAGTAAATGAGGGGGCAACGTGTTCACCAACTGGGGTGATACTTATAGATTCCTCGAGGCTGGGCTTGACCAATGGGCACTCTCATAAGCAACTGGCTTCAGCCTATAGAAAGCGTGAAGCTAGAATTATGCCCATACTTGGTGTCAGCACAAGCGCTGCATGCGCTGGGTGCGTGCAAGCCTGGCTAATGCCTTGGCTTTTGTCTTCCTCCAGGAGGAGGGGGAACTTGCCCACATGCTGGGACAAGATTCAGTATTGGGGCATAATGTGCCTTCACCACATTACCACCCCCTTGCCCATGGTCATGTATAAGCCTCGAGTATGGATTACCCTTAACAAGGTTTATCCCATATAGCTTAAACTATATCATACCTGTTTGGTAGATTACATTTTCAAATATAGTGACTTACAATACCTTAGCACTACATGAACATTATACAAACTTTAAACTGTACTCTTAACAGACCGTGCTGCCTTAGCAGTGTGGAACAACTGTTTGCTCCGAAACCAATATTGGTACTCTCAATTATCTCCCACCACCCCCTTGACTGAGTGATGGGGTTTGATTCCCATATGACACTGGAGCTATCAAAGTGTCTATGGAGTTTGTCAATTTCCCACCCCCTTGATAGGATGGGCTCTGTCACTATGACAGGACTTCCTCAGTATTGAAATGAGGAATAATCTCTTTCCACTGCTTCTTTTATCAATTTAGTGAGTACCGTTTTTGCTACTTTCTTTCTCATCCTTGGTTCCAAGCCAAATACAACTTCCTCGGGACATTCCATTTTGAGGAGTACCCAACACCATGGATCTAGTGAGTCAGGTGAATCTCGTGAATTAGAGTATTCCCTGTCACTCTGCATGTTTTCTTTCCCTCTACTGGGGTTGCAGGAACCTCGTGAGTGTTGTTTTCCAGTGCAGTATTTATGTCTGCCTGGGTTGGTGGAAGAGGATGCTTGAGAGCGTTGTTCTTCCCTTCTCTGGCCATGCGGTATCGCTCTACGGCTGGCAGTATATACCTTTTGCCGGTGTCCCTCCTTGCTGGGTCTGTGGTCCCTTCTGGACCTCTCCCTTTCGGAGGTCTTTTCCTGGAGCTTAGCTTTCAGGATGCTGCGGGGTTCAGCCTTATTGGCTTCTATAGCAACTTGGCTCTTCCGCAGTTTGCGGTGATGCTGTGATCTAGACTCACATCCAGAATCTGAGTCTGATGTGGTGCTCAGTGTGTCTCTGGGATCGCAGTAAGCTCTCTCGCTGGGATGCTGTGCAAGCTGTTGTCGAGTCGGCTTGGCTACCTTATTGCAGGAGCTTCTATTTCCCTGGTTACCTCTTGGTCTGCCATGCAGTGGGAAACTCGGTCCGCTGCTGGCTTTGGAGTCATCTAGCGATGCTAAGTTGAATCTCACCTTCTTCTTGGGGATTCGCTGTTGGTTGAAGCTGGTGACTTCATTGTTATCATCCGGTGGTGTGGAGCCTGGCTTGGCTTGCTGCACCGGTGCTATAGCTGCTGACCTGTCTGGTGTGGGTGAGCTAACATTGCTCATGGGCTGATGCTGAGCAGCTGCTGAATCAAAATCAGCTAGCTCCTGCTTGTCAGCTGGAACAGACAGAATAGGAGAGCCTGGCTCTCGTGTGTCATGTGCCCTGGCTACTTCATAGGTAGCATGTGATTGCCATTGAGACTTGAAAACAGACATGGTCTCTTTTATGTGCAGCTCAAATAAATCATGAAGTCTCTGGCTTTGTGCCTCTGACTTTGCCAGTTCCCTTTCCAATTGGGAAACCTTTTTGTCAAAGAATTTAATTTCCTCCTGCATCTGTATAATACAAGATGCCATCAGGACAGTGTGTTCGCTGCTGGGTTCGCTTAGCTTTGCGAAAATGCCATCTATATTTTTACAATTTAATTTTGCCCATTCCAAGTCTGGGGCTGTAATTTTGTATCCCAAGTTATGGAAATATTTCACAGCTGTGCACCCTGCTCGCTGCGCCATATTGTGGTGAAGAGGTTATTAAATTTATGAATATGAAATATGAATTATGAAAAATATTATTTTATTAATTATCAAACTATTAATAACCGATGAATCACCAACTTATATACATGTTCTAGTGCACGTTCGTGAAATACATTCCACAACTGGCTTAGTGTTATGATTATAACGTAATTGAACTATCTATAAAGCCTTTCTATATTTATATAACGAAGGGTGCAGTTCTGCCGCTTGGCCACTAGATGGAGACTCGGCGGGACGCGGGCGGCTTCTGGCTATACACAGCAGTATTATAATCTTTCTATGCGTCAGCGCTTACTCTGCTAGACGCGGATACTTTGAACTGAGTGCTAGTGGATGGAAAGCACGTGAACGATATTCAGTTCCCTTCAGACAACAGGGATCGGTCCTGGACAGGGTCGGTCCGTGGGGTCGGCCCTCTGAAGTCGGCTCGCACGGCAGGGCGGGACGACGGTGGCCGGTAGGTGGGCTCGAACGACGGAAGCAGGCGAAGCTACGGGGGTCGGCCCAACCACGGCGGTTCTCGGGGCTGATGCAAACAGCCTCAGGGAGAGAATGCGGCTGCGTTAGGCGGCGGATTCTCTTTAATGAGGTTAAAGGAGCAACAGGACTCTCGTAGTGGTCCCGGGTCCGGTGCAATACAAGCACGAACAATGCTCTGGTTTTCCCTGGAATTCACAGGGCTCAGAGCGGCACTCGGCGGCTCTGAGAGAGCGGCACTCGGTATTGATCAAGTCACTTCTCCCCGGCAGCTGGGCAGATCTTACCCGCGGGGGTTGGTCCAGTCCTCCGGTGGCACGATGGGCTCTTCCGATCGGCACGACTGGTTGTAGCAATGCTGAGCTCCTCAGGCTCAGCGAAGGTCCTCCCTCAGGGCTTCTTCAACAATGCAGAGGCTTCCAGTATGCGTGCATGTATAACAGAAGCTAACAACAATAAGCTCAATGGCAAAGGCTGCAGCTCGAGAGTTACTCTCTCGAGCAAGCACAGAGACAAAGTAAATGAGGGGGCAACGTGTTCACCAACTGGGGTGATACTTATAGATTCCTCGAGGCTGGGCTTGACCAATGGGCACTCTCATAAGCAACTGGCTTCAGCCTATAGAAAGCGTGAAGCTAGAATTATGCCCATACTTGGTGTCAGCACAAGCGCTGCATGCGCTGGGTGCGTGCAAGCCTGGCTAATGCCTTGGCTTTTGTCTTCCTCCAGGAGGAGGGGGAACTTGCCCACATGCTGGGACAAGATTCAGTATTGGGGCATAATGTGCCTTCACCACAGAGTCTGTGGCATGATGTGGTGTGGAGCCTTTGCCTTTGAACATCCAATTCAAAACTGGTAATCTGGGAGCTAGAAGAAGTTGTGATTCAGTTCCAATCACTTCAGAAGATGCTTTCACTCCTTCATAGGCAGCTAAAATTTCTTTCTCTGTTGGAGTATAATTAGCCTCTGAACCTCTGTAACCTCGACTCCAGAAACCAAGAGGTCGTCCACGTGTCTCACCTGGAGCTTTTTGCCACAAGCACCAGGTTGGACCATTGTCACTAGCAGCCGTGTACAAAATGTTCTTAATGTCTGGACCATCTCGGACAGGTCCCAGACCCATTGCTTGAATCACCTCTTGTTTTATCTGGTCAAAGGCCGCTTGTTGTTCAGGTCCCCAGTGGAAATGGTTTCTCTTTCGAGTTACATCATACAGAGGTTTCACAATCTGACTGTATCCAGGAATGTGCAGTCTCCAAAATCCCACTATCCCCAAGAAGCGTAGGGTCTCTTGCTTGTTTGTGGGACTTGCCATGGTAGAGACTCTATTTACCACATCCACTGGAATGTGTCGGCGTCCATCCTGCCAGCGCACTCCCAGAAACTGAATCTCTGTGGTAGGTCCTTTCACCTTGTCTCGTTTGATGGCAAAACCTGCATCCAGAAGAATGTCAATGATTTTGTTACCTTTCTCGAAGACTTCCTCAGCAGTTTTACCCCAGACGATGATATCATCGATGAACTGGATGTGTTCTGGAGCACCGCCTTTCTCCAGAGCATCGTGGATCACTGCATGACAGATGCTTGAGCTGTGGATCCAGCCCATTGGCAGCCTGTTGAAAGTGTACTGGATTCCTCTCCAGGTGAAAGCAAACTGAGGCCTGCATTCCTCTGCTATGGGAATAGAGAAAAATGCATTAGCAATGTCTATGGTAGCATACCATTTGGCCTCTTTGGATTCCAGCTCATACTGTAGTTCCATCATGTCTGGTACTGCTGCACTCATAGGTGGTGTCACTTCATTCAGGGCTCGGTAGTCTACCGTCAGACGCCAGTCTCCATTCTGCTTTCGCACAGGCCACACTGGACTGTTGAAAGGTGAATGAGTTTTGCTGACGACTTTCTGACTTTCCAACTGACGAATCAGATTCTGAATGGGCAACAAAGAGTCACGGTTGGTTCTGTATTGTCTGTGATGCACAGTCTGAGAAGCAACCGGCAATTTAATGTCCTGTATCTTATGTTGTCCCACAACTGCAGATTCATCAGAAAGTTCAGGTCTGGCAGATAGCTTCAATTTTTGTCCATCAATTTCTATTGAAGCTACTCCAAAAGCCCATTTGTAACCTCTAGGGTCTTTGAAACGCCCTTCTCTCAGAAAATCAATTCCCAAAATACAAGGTGCGTCAGGTCCGGTCACAACTGTATGCTTCCTCCATTGTTTACCAGTTAAACTTATATTAACCTCTACCTTACTTAACTCTTGAGATCCACCAGTGACTCCCAGAATAGTTATAGACTCTGATCCCTGATAATTTGATGGTATTATGGTGCACTGAGCTCCTGTGTCAACCAAGGCTCTGTACTTCCGAAATTGTGAAGTGCCAGGCCACTGGATGTACACATCCCAATAGATTCTATTATCTCTGTTATCCCTCTCCTCCCCCTGGCGGGAGGCAGGGCACCCCTAGTTATGGGGAACATGCGCACATGTGCATTGCACATAGTTTGCAGGGTTATAACTTTGCATGTTATAACTGGAGCCACTGTTGGAGCCATAAGAGTCGTTCTGGGGAACTGTGGAAGTAACAGCTACCCTTCTGGTATTGCTACCTTGGGTTCTGCCACTTTGCAATTCCCTCAGTCTCCTGAAAAGATTAGAAGTTGGTTGGCCATCCCAGCGGTTCATGTTCTCACCAAACTGATCACACAGAGCTATCCAAATAGTTCTACGTGATTGCCTTGGTGGTCTGTTTTGGAATGACCTGTTTTGGAATGTCCTGTTTTGGAATGACCTCCTTGGAGGACGTGTATTCCTCACAGATGAAACTTGTACCCACCTGGAGGAAGAATTGAAATTATCCTACTGTGCCAATTGGTATATGGAATCTTTTAACTCTCTTATGCAGTTCTGAATATCACCAGACATAGTTTTAATGGCTGAAACCAAAGAACCACGTGTCATGCTATCCTCCAATTGTCTCACTTGATCACTGAATTGGCCAACCGTAGGAGAAGCTCCACCATAACTTCTTGACACATTTCTGCTTGCCAGAATGTTTGCATAATTAGAAGGAGCAAGTTTGATGATCTTTTTAGCAAGACCAATACCCACAGGAATGTCATCAGGATTCAGAGTTTCATGTTCACCATAGAGTAGCTCTCTAACAGCAAATTCTCTCAAGCGCTTAATTCCCTCATCTATGGTAGTCCAGGGTTTAGGATTCCATGGAAGGTCATCTCGGGAAGGGTATCTCAGGGCAACCGCCATTAAAAGGCGTATCCACAGATTAACCTTACCAAGAGCTTCGCCTAGATGTCTATCTATTCCATTGTCCCTTGAGAGAGTTCCTAACTGAGCTGCTGACTTGTCTCCAACTGTTAGAGCTGAAGCACCTGTATCATAACACCTACTAAGCCAAGCTAGAACTGGCTCCTTATCTGCCCTGGTGAAATCTTTACGGACATTTCACAATTCCTCGCGGGGCGAAGAACACTCCAAAATATCATCTTGGTCTTCATCTCCCTGAATTCTTTGCCCATAAAATCCTGCTGTCATTCTCCTAAGGATCTCTTTAAGCTGAGAACCACCTTTGCCAGCTGCCTTCCTAACTTCATCTGTATCCTGCTTTGATCTCACTAGGTTAGCTAGATCTTTAAAACAAACCTTCTCTTCCTCCTGAGCAGGATCTTTTAGAGTAGAGGGCCCCTCACCAGGATCAGTCTCCACCTCTTCTTCTCCATCTTTGCCCTTTCCAGCTCTAGTCTTTAAAGGAGCCACCTTAACTGGAGCTGTGTTTGAATTTACAGCCACCTTAATGGAAGCTGACAGGTCCTGAGATAAATCAGCTGCTGGGGCAGTGACTTCCGGTCCCACCGAGGGAGTGGGTGGAAGTGATGTTGCTCCATTACTGGCCGACGGAGAAGAAGAAGAAGGAGAAGGAGTGGGAGAAGGAGTAGGTGCCATGTTGATACCAGCCGATGCCCTTGGCTGCTTGCTAGAATCAGCAAAGTCATTTAGAGCTGCTTTACCAATTAACTTTTTAGCCTTCTTTTTAACTGACACGGGTTCTCCACAGTCCTCGTCACTAGATGACTCTGGGACTGATCGAGAGCCACGGCGTTTTCTTTTTGATCTAGTTTTAATAACAAAACACGCCCTGGACACCTTTTTCTCCCGACGCCAGGAATACAGAGAATACACATTAGTTATCACCAGCAGCAGAATTATACACATGAAATAAATCACTTTTGGATCCCAGGCATCACCTAAAGTTACTGTCTCCTCAGGCGGAATCTTAAAACCCTTTATCTCAATTGGGAGAGTGGTGGAGGTAACATTCCTGTATCTCACTGGCCATAATAAATTAATACATTTTCCATACCATAGTCTAACTCTATACATAACCCACATATAAATTGTCCGCACCAAATATTTGCCCAGGTAATCCAAAATCAAACCCAAACAATATCTGTAAATCAGAGCCCCAAAAATTGAAAAGAATAATCGCTCCACAAACCACAATACCTTCATGTTTGCTAATTCAGCTGGAAAACACTAAATCAATCAAATAATAAATTAAACTAATTATCTGCCCCACGTTGGGCGCCAATAAAAAAAATGTGGTGGGTTTGGAAAGGGTAAGGCCAAGAAGCCTCTTCCCTCCCCCCTGTGAAGTAAAAGGGAAAAAAAAAAATTGAAGGGAAAGGAAAAAAAACTCACAAGCTGAATTAGCAAAGCAGTGGAGCTATATTTACAAAGCAATGTAGGGAATGCAGGGGAATATTTACAAATTTACAATATCTACAATATATACAAAGATATACAACAGAGCAACACAGAAATGAGAGTGACCCCCCTCGGCAGAGGGGTCCCCCACCTCCGCTCTCCCCTCTCTTCCCCCCCTTTCCCCAGCATGGGATAGAAAGAGAAAGAAAAGAGAGGAAAAAAAAGGTAGAAGCAGTTTGTGTTAATTGGAAGGGAGTTAATACAGGCCTTACCAAGTTTGTCAGTTTGAAGGCCGGAGCCTTGGCAGAAAGCCCAGCACACAAAGCTGCTGCACGGAGAAGAGGCAGAAGAAAGACTGAAGATAAGGTGCTGGAAAAACCCAGTATAGTCCCAGCTCAGAAGGTGCTTCCTCCCACTTCACCAATGAAATTAGTTTAGACTATTCCTTCCGTTTACCAACTTCCGTCCACCATATTCCCTTTCTTAAGGGGGCAACGTCAACCGGCCACAGCGAGGAACTTTTGTATCCTGGGAGAGAACAGCAGAGCCACGCGGTGCGGCCACCTAGCCGGCGCCATTTCCTGTCTCCTTATTACGGCACATCCATGCCACGTTGTCTGGATTATAAACATTATTGAGGAAAGACTCCATGAAGTTCTCAGCTTGTGAGTAAGCCAAGCCCTTTTGTAAAGCTTCAGTTAGGATAGCGTTTATATTGCTCCGGGTGGAGGGTTGCCGGTCACTGACCAACCCCTCCCCCGCCACTGTCTGACTCAGTTTAGATTATAAGTTCTGTGAATCATTTCGATCCCCAGGCAGAGAGGGACCTGGGGGTGCTGGTTGATGGTAAGATGAACATGAGCCTACAGTGTGCCCAGGTGGCCAGGAGGGCCAATGGCATCCTGGCCTGCATCAGGAACAGTGTGGCCTGCAGGAGCAGGGAGGTCATTCTGCCCCTGTACACTGCACTGGTTAGGCCACACCTCGAGTACTGTGTCCAGTTCTGGGCCCCTCAGTTTAGGAAGGAGGTTGACTTGCTGGAACGAGTCCAGAGAAGGGCAACGAAGTTAGTGAGGGGCTTGGAACACAAGCCCTATGAGGAGAGACTGAGGGAGCTGGGGCTGCTTAGCCTGGAGAGGAGGAGACTCAGGGGTGACCTTATCACTCTCTACAACTACCTGAAGGGAGGTTGTAGACAGGCGGATGATGGTCTCTTCTCCCAGGCAGCCAGCACCAGAACAAGAGGACACAGTCTCAGGCTGCGCCAGGGGAAGTTCAGGCTGGAGGTCAGGAGGAAGTTTTACACAGAGAGAGTGATTGCCCATTGGAATGGACTGCCCGGGGAGGTGGTGGAGTCGCCGTCACTGGAGGTGTTCAGGAGGAGACTTGACAGGGTGCTTGGTTACATGGGTTAGTTGATTAGGTGGTGTTGGGTGATATGTTGGACGCGATGATCTTGAAGGTCTCTTCCAACCTGGTTTATTCTATTCTATTCTATTCTATTCTATTCTATTCTATTCTATTCTATTCTATTCTTAAAGAGCTTAAAGGAATAGCGGGACACTCGGAGTGGTCCTTGGTTTGGTGCAGTATAGGCACAAACAATGCCTCAGTCTTCCCTGAGGTTCACAGGGCTCAGAGCAGCACACGGCGGCTCCTCTCCCGCTACAGCGGGGCTAGGCATACGTGGACTCGGTATCGATCAAGTCCCTTCTCCCCGGCTACTGGGCAGATCTTACCCTCGGGGGTTGGTCCAGTCCTCCGGTGGCACGGTGGGCTCTCCCGGTCGGTACGACTGGCTGTAGCGACGCTGGAGTCCTCAGAAACAGCGAAGGTCCTCCCTCTGTGCTTCTCAAGATGCAGAGGCTTTCAGTATGCGTGCATGTATAACAGAAGCTAACAACAATAAGCTCAATGGCAGAGGCTGCAGCTCGAGAGTTGCTCTCTCGAGCAAGCACAGAGACAAAGTGAAAGAGGGGGCAACTTGTTTACCAACTGGGGTGATACTTATAGATTCCTCGAGGCTGGGCTTGACCAATGGGCACTCTCATAAACAACTGGCTTCAGCCTATAGAAAGCGTGAAGCTAGAATTTGCCCATACTTGGTGTTTGCACGAGCACTCCATGCGCTGGGTGCATGCTGGCCTGGCTAATGCCTTGGCTTTTGTCTTCCTCCTGGAGGAGGGGGAACTTGTCCACATGCTGGGACAAGATTCAACATCTGGGCATAATGTGCCTTCACCACAGCACTTCTGCCTTTCCTTTCCCTTCTTCTTCTATGCTTTACTTTACTGTGCTATACTTGCACCATAGGCCTGCACCATAGGCCTGCAATACTGGAACAATACTCGATCATATTGGTCAGCTGTATTGACTCCAATCTCTGTCGTCTATAGTCACTTGTGTGAATAATAACACAAAACTATGAACCAGCTGTAGAAGAGTTTACCAGAAAAAAAACAAAACAAACCCATAACCAAACAGCAACATGGGACTGTGATCTAGAAACCTACTTACTCTGTGATCTTTGCAAACAGCAAGACCATGGTTTACTTACCTCAGCATGGGGAAAAGGAGGTTCTGGAAGATAAACCTTTGTTTGCTTGTTATGACATAACCTTTCAAAGAAAAAGAAAATAAGCTAGGTTAGAGAGGTGTAGAACATCTTGCAGTATCTGCTGCCATCTACTGTTACATTTTCTCTGGAAAAAAGCCATTTCATAGCTGTGACATCAGATGCAAAATCATCAATTTGTTTTATTTCCAGTTTCTCTGCTTAGAGGACCACTACCTGCAGAACACACAACTCAATCACAGTGAGATCACTTACAGAAAGCACAAGAGAATTTGAAGTGATTTTGTACACAATATGTAACAAAACTTTGCTGTTGAAGACATTTGTAACTTATCATCCACAGCATTTCATTGTCCAGACCTTTTGTAATCCAGACCTCAGCAGTTTTTGCAAAGCCAAATCACTTTCCAGCAGAAAAATACTAATTGCCTCATCCCACTTCTCAGCAACGACCTGGTCCTTTTATTTGTTGTAGACGACGGAGATTGGGAATCAATACGGCTGACCAATGTGATCGAGTATTGTTCCTTTATTGTTCCAGTGTTGCAGGCCGATGGTGCAGGCCTGAGGTGCAGACCTATGGAGCAGGCCTGTAGTGCAAGTATAGCACTGTAAAGTGTAGAAGAAACAGGAGACAGGAAAGGCAGAAGAAGAAGTGCGTAGCAAGGCAACTGCTACAACTTATATAAACTCGGAGAGCCTCGTTGGCACAGCTCCATTGGTTCCCTATGAGTGACCACACATTACACTATTACAGATTATTGGTCCAACTACTAATGACACAACGAGGTTGTTGATGCAGGTGCATGTCCTGTTGTCCCAAGATAACTGTCCATGTTTATAGCTACCAGTGTCTTGTTTTAGTTACATGCTGCAGGCACAGCACTGTTTTGCTACACTGCTAGCTGATTCTGCATTTATGGCCTACCACCATGTCAGGCTCTAGGCCTGCACTGCCAGATTGCTCACACTGCTCGTCGCTGGCATTGCCACAATTTGTTACAGTCTAACTCCCCTGAGCATTTTGTCATCGCAGCTACAATGTTGGCAAACTACATCTCACTGTGACATAATGCTCACAGTCACCTTTATTTTACATCAACTGTTTTGTTTTGAAAACATAAATGCTGAAAGCTGTCGATTAGCTCTAGCTGGTCTCCCTGATTCATCCTATCACAGGAGTTAAAAACAACAAAAAAAAATTTGTCAGAGGTCTGTAGTGACACTCTCCTGGTAGCTTTTCCTGGGAAATAACACCTGTCTCATACTTTCTTCACTTTATTAAAAAGCAAGTAAGACTGGGTATTATTAAATTTGATAAACTCTAAGAGAGACTAAGAGCAGGGAATTTCTTTTAATAACTCCATGCACTAGTAGAGGTTAGGAATTGAACTGCTGAAAAGTTCTCTGAAGATGGACCTGGGAGGGCTGGTGGACAACAGGATCACTATAAGCCACCAATGTGCCCTTGTGGACAGGAAGGCAAATCATCTACTGGGGTGTGTTGAGAAGAGTGTGGCCAGCTGGGTCAAAGGAGGTTTTCTTTCCCCTTTTACTCTACTGTAGTCAGCCACATCTGGAGTACTGTGTCCAGTTCTGGGTTCCCCAGTTCAAGAGAGAGAGGGAACTACTGGAGAGAGTACAATAGAGGCTATGACGGCATTGAGGGGACTGGAGCATCTCTTGGACTGGCTCAGAGAAAGGCTGAGAGTTCTGGGGCTGTTTAGCCTGGAGAAGACTTGAGAGGGCATCTTATCAATGCTTATCAAGCAGGTGATAAGAGGATGGAGCTGGACTCTTTTGTGGTGCCCAGTGACAGGACAATGTGTGGTGGGCACAAATTGGAACACAGGATGCTTCATCTGAAAATTTCTGTCCTCTGAGGGTGCCAGAGCACTGGAACAGGATGCCCAGAGAGGTTGTGGAGTCTCCTTCTCTGGAGAGATTCCAAACCCACCTGGACGTTGTGATCCTGGGTATCCTTCTGTGGGTGACCCTGCTTTAGCAGGAAGCTGGACTGGATGATCTCCAGAGATCCCTCTCAATGTCCACTATTCTGTGATACTGTGATTCTGTGATTTATCTGACTAAACAGAAGAACTGGAAGGCTGGAATACCTGAATTTCAATCCCAGTTTTGACCTCAAACTTGCATTGCACAGCAGTTTAACCTCTTCCTCCATTTGCACAGAAGTAAAACACGTTTGGAGATTAGCTGATATTGGGTTTGACTTTTCAATATAAGCCACTAGAGCAACATGGAATTAAAGAAATGGTGTCTGAACATTTGGGTGTCTGAATTGTGCCAGGTAGATACAGCAGATAAAATGGCCCAAGTGTCACACATAATATTATTGTTAGCAGCCATCACTTTGGCTGCTACTGAAATGAAATCACCATGCAAATACAAACCAAAGAATCCTTTAACCATAAACTGTAAGAGTCAACACACCCTGGTGAGTACACACAATTCTGGCCAGGACATCAAGTACTGGTTTTCCTACTTTTGCTGAAAGTAACATGGTTCAAATTCACCAAATTTCGATCCTCTTTACAATTCTCTTAAGGGATTGTGGCCGGTTGACGCTGTCCCCTTAAGAAAGGTGGACGGAAGTTGGTAAACGGAAAGAATAATCTAAACTATTTCATTGGTGAAGTGGGAGGAAGCACCTTCTGAACTGGGAGTGAACTGGGCATTTCCAGCACTTCTCTGTCAGTCTTGCTTCCGCCTCTCCACGGTGCAGCAGCTCTCTCTCTGCTCGGCTTTCTGCCAAGGCCTCGGCCTTGAAGACCAGATAAAGGCCGGTATTAATTCCCTTCCAATTAACACGAACTGCTTCTAACATTTTTTTTCCTCTCTTTTCTCTCTCTTTCTATCCCACTCTGGGGAAAGGGGGGGAGAGAGGGGAGAGCGGAGGTGGGGAACCCCCTCTGCCGAGGGGGGTTACTCTCATTTCTGTGTTACTCCGTTGTATATCTTTGTATATATTGTAAATATTGTAAATTTGTAAGTATTCCCCTGCAAATCCTACACTGCTTTGTAAATATAGCTCCACTGCCTTGCTAATTCAGCTTGTGAGTTTTTTTTCCTTTCCCTACAATTTTTTTTTCCCTTTTACCTTACAAGGGGGAAGGGAGGAGGCTTCTTGGCCTTACCCTTCCACCCCACCACAGGGATCAATTCACATAAAATTTCCAGGACCTCTCTTTTTTTTCCTGAACTCCAGATTGAGGGGAGGAAAGGAAGGAAGGAAAAGCTACCTTGCTTTATTTAATAATCTAGAACATGTCTCCCATATGCAAGGATTTAGGAACAGTTGCAACTGGTGGAGTTCTCCTTTCCATGTCTCAGTGCCGCAAGAAGGGGTCGACACACGACCAATTTGATCGATCAAATCCAACTTTATTGAGCATCAGACACATCTTATATACAGTTCACTATAATTATGCCCACTTGGCAACATATTATTGGTTACTCTCTAAAAGGTTACATCATTGTTTTCACAACTCTGTGGAATTCTTCTATCCGGTCTAATTGCTCTCTTTCCCAGATCTCGCCTCCTCCTTATCTTGCTTGCCTCCCTTCTCAGGGGCAGCTGGACTTCAGCATACCAAGCAATCAGCACTTCCCCACAGCTCCTACTCCACCACTATATTATCAACAGAGAATTCTTCAAGGCCTGAATTGCACAGGTGTTCCTGGGACCCAAGTCCCCTCTTGCTCAGAACAAACCCCAACAAATCCCCCGTTTTTCTTTTGTGCAAGTAAGGCCTTGGAGGTTGTCCTTTGAACACTTTGCATAATACAATTCTAAACAAGTTTAACAATAATCAAAATTAGTACAATAATACCTAAAAACCTTAAAACTTACTACTATAATTAACAAACATATTTACATCAAATCTGGGTATTCCTATCAGACACGTCTGAAAAGGTTCAATCAAAATTCATTATTACCTGTTATGTTGCATCTTTATTTTCTCTAGGATGGTCAAAAATCATAAATTGTTTAATGGTAGCAAGATTTCTTTAATCTGTAAAGGTAGATCTGGCCAGGCTCTAGCTTCACAGACAGAAAACTTGCAGGCAATCAGCAAGAGCAAAAGAGCTTCATTGCTTTGCCCAATATAAAATTACCCATAATAATGTGTTTTTGCTCATCCGAGTAATACTGATCTCTTATTGGTACCATTAAAAAACCTTTTTATTTTTGATATGGGGTATTCTTTTTTTTTTGTTTGTTTGTTTGTTTGTTGATGTTTTCAACCGAAAATGAAAATGCATGTTGTGTTGTTATGAATTTTGATTTTCCCTCTAGGTGTGTAAAATTATAGCAAAGTGGTGAGATAACATATAAGTCCCTATGAACATTTTATCTAATCACACAACAATCAACCAACCATAATATTCAGTCCTAATTCACATGATGCTGTGTTACATTCTTCTGATTGATGCTTTTGACCCCAGATTATCATAACAGTTATTGTGATCGATGTTCGACTTCATGGGAAATGCTGTTTCCTCTTAGTCTTGATTCTTCTGCACATTAGTGAAGGAATACTTGTTAAAATTAATAACTATTTACTACAAACTTTAACTATATCACATGGAGCTCCTTTGAAATGCCTAGGCAGACAACTAAGAAGGTTTGAACCAAAAGAAAATCTTACAATTTGAACTCATTACTAAGTACATACACCTTACTGCAATTACTATGTACTAAGTACCTGTAAATACCAAATGTTTACCATTCATTATGCTTACCAGGAAAACTTAGCAAAACTCTAAATAACAAATCTCTGAAAGACATTACAATCAGAAATGAAGAAATTAGCACTGTTGCTTTAAATCAGAACAGAGCCATGGTTGGCAATAGCCGTACCAGAAAACCGCTGGGGGGGGGGGGGGTGTGGTGTAGTGCAGCTGGAGCCGCTGGGGGGGGGGGGGTCCGCTGGTGCGTGCCACCGGGGCCACCGCTACGGTCGGTGCTGCCTGTGTCATTGGAGCTGTCGGTGCCGCCTCGGCCGGAGCCGTCGGTGCCCGCGGGGGCCATCGGGGGTCGCGGGAGGAGTGTGCTCGTAAGAATGCCGTAACCGCGAGCCTCCAAGCGCTCCATTGTTTCTAAAGGGGGCTGTAAAGCAAAGTCGGCACTGTTTGAATCTTCCGAATCCGAGCCCTCGCTGGCGATGTCAGAGGAAGATGTTGATGAACGGGATCGAACACACTGAGGCACAGGTTTCGCTGTCCTTTTTCGGCTTTTTCTCTGCTTGAGGCGAAACAGCAGTGGCGGCGGCTGGCAAACGCGGTGTGGTCGCCGCAAGATGTATCGGGGGCGGCCCCGGTCGATCGGTCGATACTTTTCAAACATATCATTCGGTCGAAATTCAGATACAACTGGCGCTGCATCCCGTTCTGACAAATTCGCTGTAACTGCAGCAGCCATTCGCTGTTCTAACTTATATTTTTGGATACAGTTTATGCATTCTCGCCACGGCTTTTGAAGTTTTATAGCAGTTTTATCACCATCTATTACCAAGTCCCACAACTTGTTCCCGTATTCTCTCCAACAAGCTTCATCAAAATAACTATCTCCGCTAGGGAAATGCCCTAAAGGGGATCCATGGGCCAAAAGCCCAGGCATTACTTTAGACGATATCTCCGCCTTACGCTTTTCTAAAAAGCACTTAAATAAATCATACGCTGCCTGCCTATCCATGTCCGTATTTAAACGCTAATTTCCGTATTTAAACGTTAGTACCTGTGCGCACAGTCCTCGTTTAAGCAGTTCCAGGCTCTACAGCGTCTTCGGCTCCAAGGCTCTCTTTCCTTTTCTTGCAGCCTCCGGTACTGCTATCCCGGGCTGGACTTCTTGCCTCCAGGCTTACTCCGAATCTCTCAAGTCCCAAGGAACTTCTTAGACCCTAACCTTTGTCTTCATTAGGGTCCCGCGTTCGAGCACCATTTGCCGCAAGAAGGGGTCGACACACGACCAATTTGATCGATCAAATCCAACTTTATTGAGCATCAGACACATCTTATATACAGTTCACTATAATTATGCCCACTTGGCAACATATTATTGGTTACTCTCTAAAAGGTTACATCATTGTTTTCACAACTCTGTGGAATTCTTCTATCCGGTCTAATTGCTCTCTTTCCCAGATCTCGCCTCCTCCTTATCTTGCTTGCCTCCCTTCTCAGGGGCAGCTGGACTTCAGCATACCAAGCAATCAGCACTTCCCCACAGCTCCTACTCCACCACTATATTATCAACAGAGAATTCTTCAAGGCCTGAATTGCACAGGTGTTCCTGGGACCCAAGTCCCCTCTTGCTCAGAACAAACCCCAACATCTCAGAATTACAGAACAGTTGAGGCTGAAAGGGACTTCTTGATATCACCTACTCCAACCCTCTGCTCAATCATTCAGGACTGTGTCCAGTTGGGTTTTGATGTCTCCACAACTTATCTACCTAACCTGTTCCAGTGTTTTACCACCTTCACAGTAAAAAAAAAGTGTATTTCTTTGTTTCAGACAGAATTTCATGTGGTTTAATTTCAGCCTCCTATTCAGTCACTGGACCTTGCTGAGAAGAGTCTGTCTCGCTCATTTTCATTTCTTCCGTTCAAGTGTTTCTACATATTGGTAAGACTCCCTCAAGCCTTTTGCTCTCCAGGCTGAAGAGTCCCTCGTCTCTCAGGCTCTCATCTTTGTGGCCCTGTGCTGGTCTCACTTCATTAAGCCCATATCCTTCTTGTACTGAGAAGCCCTGTGGTGGGTTTGGAAGGAGAAGCCCAGAAGGAGATACAGCACTCTCCACATAACCACACCAGTGCTGAGCAGAGAAGGATCACCTTTCCTAATCTGCTGGCAGTGCTCTGCCTAATGCAGCCTAGGATACTGTTAGTCTTTTCCTGCCACGAAAACATGTTGCTGGCTCAGCAAAATAAAGCCTGAACAATCTATTTTGCTTATAGAAGGAGAGTGTGGTGTAGTTTTGGGGGCACTGGATAAGATGTGCAAACAAGCATAGATAAGAAGCACTCAAGTTAGGGAATAGAATAGAATAGAATAGAATAGAATAGAATAGAATAGAATAGAATAGAATTTACCAGGTTGGAAAAGATCTCAGAGATCATCAAGTCCAACCTATCGTCCAACACCATCTAATCAGCTAAACCATGGCACTAAGTGCCTCATCCAGTCTCTTATTAAACACCTCCAGTTACGGTGACTGACTCCACCACCTCCCTGGGCAGCACATTCCAATGGCAAATCACTCTGTGAAGAATTTCTTCCTAATGTCCAGCCTAAACCTCCCCTGGTGCAACTTGAGACTGTGTCCTCTTGTTCTGTTGGTGGTTGCCTGGGAGAACAGACCAACCCCCACCTGGCTACGACCTCCCTTCAGGTAGTTGTAGAGAGCAATAAGGTCTTCCCTGGGCTTCCTCCTCTCCAGGCTAAGCAACCCCAACTCTCTCAGCCTCTCCCCACAGGGCCCACACTCCAAACCCCTCCCCAGCTTTGTTGCCCTTCTCTGGACACGTTCCAGCAAGTCAACATCTTTCCTAAACTGAGGTGCCCAGAACTGGACATAGTCACCAGTGCAAGTATCCAAAAGGACCAATCATACAACTATTTTGGTTGGAAGAGATCTTTTAAGATCAAGTCCAACTGCTAATCCAGCACTGCCAGGTCTCCACTAAACCATGTCTCTCAGCACCACATTTACTCTCTTAAAGCCTTCAGTGGTGGTGACTCCACCTCTTCTCTGGGCAGCCTGTTCCAGGGCTTTACAATCCTTTTGTGGAAAATATTTTCCCTCATGTCCAACCTCTATCTCCCCTGGTACAACTTGAAGCTATTTCCTCATATCCTATTGCTTGCTACTTGGGAGAAGAGACTGACCCTAACCTTGCTACAACCTTGTTTCAGAGAGTGAGGTCTCCCATCAGCCTCCTTCTCTCTAGACTAAACAACCCCAGTTCCCTCAGTTGTTCCTCACAAGACTTGTGCTCTACACCTTTCATCAGATTTGGACATACTCCAGTACCTCAGTCTACTTCTTGTAAAGAGGCCCCAATACTGAATTCAAGTTGTGACCTCACAAATGCTGAGTAGAGAGATACAGATTATCTGACTTCCTATGTTCTATAGGAAATTATGCTTACATAATTACAGGAAATCTACTTACACACTCTCTTGTGACTCAAGAAACATGTTCACAATTCTAATCAAGTATATACTAGAATATGTCAAGTAGCAATAACCTGCATGTATCTATCTACCATAGATGAGAGTAGGAACTGAGGCTGATGACACCTACCATTCAGCAAATATCTGGGAGAACTCAAGGGAGCTGTTGGCAACAGGTGAGATGAAATAAAAAGGGACATTGGAGAGCCCAGCTGTGGTGGTTTAGGCTGGGTGCTGGCCTGGATGCCACTGCATAGACCACACCTGGGAGGTCCCAAGGGGTGGGCCCAGCCCGGGGGGTGGTCACAGGAAACCAGGTATTCCATTCCCATAATGCCCTGCTCCCCTATAAAATGTCCATGCAGGGTCTTCACTTCCTCTTTCGTCCCCAGCTGCAGCCTAGGTAAAATGGCATGAGCTGCCTCCCTTGGGCCTGCCCAGGCCCAAGGCTGGGATGGGGGGGGGAGGAAAGAGCCCTGGGGGGGTTTGGGTGTACCCCCAGGTGGGGATGGGATGTTCTTGGGCATGTTCTGGGATTTCTCTCTTTGTCACGGTGCTTGTGGTTCTCTGTAAAGCTTTCATTGTTGTTTGTTTTAAAATTGTTTTTCTATTTAAACTTTCCATCACTTTTGCAATCCCTTTGTCTGAGTCATCGTTTCTGCCCTGTGGTGGGGAGGGGGTTTGCCCCAACCCATTACACCAGCAGAGTCGATATATTGATACAGGCACTCCAGCAGATCATAGATCACTCCAGAGGGATAACAGGGAACCAGCACATTTCCTCCATTCCGAACAGTCATAGCTAAGGGAGAGAGAAAGTAAAAATCCATTAATAAGGTTCATACTTAACATTTTTAATAGAATTTCTTTAATCCAAATTTTACACTTAATAAATGAGGGCTGAAGTACCTCTTCTGGCTGAGAGAGTCGGGGTTGATCAGCCTGAAGAAGAAAAGGCTCTGAGGAGGCCTAATAGCAGCTTTCCCATATTTGAAGGGGTCCTGCAGGATGGCTGTAGAGAGGCTTTTAGCAAAGCCATGCAGGGATACAATGAATGGTAATGGCTTCAAACTGGAAGCAGCTAGGTTTAGATTAGACATTAAGGAGAAGTTCTTCCCCATGAGAGTGGTGAGACACTGTAACAAGTTGCCCAGAGAAGTAGTGGAGGCTTCAAGCCAGGAAATGTTCAAAGCACAGTCAGAAGAGGCCTTAAGTAACCTGGTCTGGTGAGAGGCGTCCCTGCCTGTGGCAGAGGAGTTGTAACTAGATGATCTTTAAGGTCCCTTTGAGCCCAAACCACATGGTTCTATGATTCTACATAATACACAGAAAGAAGCTATTGCGTGACTTAGCAGAACACATTCTGCATACAAAGGGAGAGGAACCCTTCTGATTATTAAATATTTGTATTGACTGCCTTCTTCAGGCTCAGTGGAGCATTAGCTGAGTGGCACGCAAGCGCCTGAGCACATGCAAAACTCCTGACACCAGAGGGCGATCTTGCACTGGCATAGGAGGATAAACGAGTGATGAAAACCACCTTGCCATCAAAAGCAACCCTGCTCCATCTATCAGCTGTCCACCAGAGGGGAAGGACAACATTTCACGGGGCTGGCTCAAAGCACTACACATGGTAAACTGTTCTGTACTCAGTTTTTGGTGCTCGAGACGAATGGCTGAAGATGTGGTTGCTTCAAACAGCCCTCAAAGCTAGAAGGGGGTAGGGGAGTGTTTCTCCTAAAAATCTCTAAATATTTCTGTCCTTTCAATATAATAAGAACTATTTAAAACCTCAATGAACTGTAAACAGCAGTGGACTAGAGAAAAATGAGGAAAAGAAAATCAGATTTACTCTGTAATTGAGATAGATCCAAGTACAACAGTAAAGGAAAGTACAGAGCACGCATTTTGTTCTGAGATTTTGGCAGAACAAATCACAAAAATGCTGCTCCTTATGGGAAAGTGGAAATACTTTGTCCAGCTCACTGAGTGATTGCTGCCTCACTAGGATTTCATCTGTGGTCTGGTGTAAAACCATCTACTGATGTTAATTGCAGTGCAGCAGCAGTAACATTATTCATCAAGGCATTACACAAAAAGCTGTGAAAGAGCCTGAAAACACATATTACATCCTGCCATAATCACTTCCTTGACTTCAATTTATTGACAAGCTTCAATGGAGCATGGATTTAGCATATTAAGGGTCTTTGCCTCCACCTACATGCTCAAGGAAGATTTTCTGGCTGAATGTTTCAAGGTTTTACTGAGTTTAGGGAAATGCACAGCCCTTGTAGTAGGATTTTTCACCTTGAAGAACATTTTCCTGCAGGAGGAAGAGCTTTCACCTGGTTAAAGAATTTGTCCAGGCCATGAAAAATGTGAGTTTCATTCCTAAAACCTTAGAGTTTGAATTCACAGCTCTCCTTTCTCCACAGCCATTGGTTCACTATGGGAATCTCAAGCCTCTTCTGTTAAAAAGAACCAGAAATTCCGGATTCCTGGGGCCACAGAGAACATAATGGAAGGTAAGGTCTTGGAGCAGACATCAGCTTGAGTTTCTGTTCCCAGGAAAACTAAAGAGCTTGTTACCAACAACTAATACAAAATCGCAGTCCAGGCAGTGGAGCACTCTTCTAGCCAGCTACCCTACCCACAAGGCCAAGGATCCAGGGTTGCTGTCCCTTTGAATCTCTTAGTGGCACAGTAACCAGCCTGTGACTACTTCTAGTCCCCAGGACAGCAAAGGAGAGGAACATGGCTATCCCACCTCTGACAAGGCTCTTCGTGACAAATGTTTAGCATACACTACTCAGTTCCTTGGTGCATATTTATTTGTATGTGCTGTGGTCAGCACAGCTGGGCTCTACTTCTTGAGAGTGCTCCTAAGTGATTCCATAAAGGGACAAGAATTACCTCCCAGTTTCTGCAGAACAGGGATGAAGACCTTTAGAAGCATATTGCTTTCCAAACAAGCAGCAGGTCCAATCTGTCTCTCTTCACCGCTACAGCAACTTTCCACAGTTGTCAGTAAGAGGACACGTATATTTGGAAGCCATTTAAAGCTCAATTTATCTCTGTGGCTGATGGATGCACTCTCTTGATAAAAGTTGTATAATAATGTTGGCATTTCAAATTTAGTCCCCTTCAGCAGTTGTTCAATTTACAACTTGCAATGAGATACTTGCTTTTCCAACAGCTGCCACCACAAGGTCAAGTTGGCACCTAAAAGGCAAGCTGTGCTTTTTTGTGCTTTATATAAACACAGGGACACACACACACAGAAGCACGACTGCACACACACACAAAATATCACAAACTGTCCCTACAGACAGTCTGGCAATTTTGCTGATGATGCCCAAGGCAATGTAAAAATACAATTCCTTTTCTCAAGCTGCAGAGTGCTGATGCTGCACTGCTGAGCACAGGGAAAAGGAGTTCAGGCTAAACTGAAAGGAACTTGGAGAGGTGACAGAGCATGATTCCAGTGCTGCACACACAATGTGGGGAGGAAATCATGCATGTGACTTGGTAATAATGGGAACTGGCACCTACAACTCGTGGCTCAGTTGGTAGTGCATCAGACCCTTAATGGGAAGGTCGTGAGTTCAAGCCTGCAGTGGGCAGTAGTGTCCTCCCTACTCTAATCATGAGGTCTGTGGTGACAGGTTGGACTCGATGATCTTTGAGGCCTCTTCCAACCTTAGTGATACTGAATACTGAAAACAGAGATTGTGGTGAAATCTTCACACTTCCATTGCTGTGCTTCACCACACTTACTCACAAATAGACCTTTACCTCACGATACACATTTTTGGTACATTTCCAGTGTCTGCTTTTGAGATTTTACTCAGTGTATTCTCAGCTTCTTGTGAAATCCCCTGAACATTTTGAAAATGGGAAAAATATATTAAAACTACTGTGTGTGGCTTGCCTGCTCTATTGCTTTTCCCAGTAACAAATTGCATTTTGGACTTCTTTTTACACACTTAACAGGAAACTGATTCCCTGTTTTCTTCTCCTGATGTTGTGGGAAGTGTGTCAACATTGTTGGTGTTCTGTAAGAGACAGCCCCAGCATGATATTATTCACATTATTTAATTTCTTCAAGTTTCTGTGTGTTTTGGCACTGAAATCCCCGATTCTTACAATAGCATCATTTCAAGCATGTATCTTCCTTTGGACTTTGAAGAATTTTCTAATTTCTCTGAGTTGGTCTCATTCAGAATAGAAGTTGGCTTGAAGATCACCAGCAAAGCCCTCAAAACAGTTTAGAATGTTTCTGGAAACCAGAACAATTTGTGCAGACAAACACCCACCTGTACCTATGCATCTAACACATTTGTTTGTGCACATTCATCTTTTGCTCAGCCCAAGCTACATCTCTAAGACTTTAATTTTTAAATGCATTTTAATTAATCTCAATCGTGTTTACTCAGCATACAGCTGTTGCAGTTCAAGATATGTGTGACCATCAAGCTTCTTGATAGAGCACATTTTACAGTAGAGCTGGCAGTAGGGCAACATGTACCATGCTTTGATCTCTCCAGTACAAAGTCTCACCTCGAATACTGTGTTCAGTGGCCTCAAGTTGTGCCAGATGAGATTTAGGTTGGACACTAAGAAAAAATTCATCCCCTAAAGGGTTGTGAAGCCCTGGAACAGAGCTTCCTTCTACCCATGGAAGTGGTGGAGCCATCATCCCTAGAGGAATTTAAAAGTTGTGTAGATGTGATGCTGTAATGTGGTGGGTTGCAAATTCCCCCCCAATATTAAATTTGCCAGACCAGCTCATCTGGAAGCAAGTGAAAGTTGTATTTACAAGCAAAACTACAATCCACAATGGAATGCAATGAATATGTACAAAATATACAGTATTTACAATATTTAAAGTTATTTACAATTAATAAAAAACACAAGTACCCCCCTGGCCAAAGGGGAAGCTAAGAGCTTCTCCCTCCCTGTCCCCTCTTACCTCCCTCTACATAAAAAGGACAAGAGAAAGGAGCAGAGAGATGTTAGACTTAGCCAAAACAATGCAGCCAAGGTCAAGCAGAAGCCAGTTAGTATCTCTCCACAGGAAATTAGGTTATTTCCTACCATGATCCCTTGCACCACTATAAATTATACGGTGGGGTCTGGCACTTCCTCTTTCCTTCCTCTCTGCCACCCGGTAACTGGGGGAGAGATCTCCTGGCCATGGGCCTGGTTAGGCCCAAGGCCACGGGGGGATGGGCAGTCTCAGATCTGGCCAGCTGAGACTAGCCTAGCAGTGGGAGGGGAAGGAGGAGCCCTGGGGGTTTTGGGTGCACCCTCAGGTGGGGATGGGATCTTTCTGGGTCTGTTTTGGGTTCTTCTTGTCACTGTGTTTCTAGATCTTTGCACACACTCACTGTTTTCTATTTAAACTTTCCATCACTTTTGCAATCTGTTTGTCTGAGTCGTTATTCCTGCACATGGTGAGGAGGGGGCTGTGAATATGCATGACAACTTTAAAATAAGAAAGAAATCCCAAAGTATTAAGTGTTTTTTTTCTTCTCCAAGGCTACATTCACATGGAATCATAGACTTATTTTGGTTGGAAGAGACCTTTAAGATCATGCAGTGTAGAAGAATGGGCAAAGGAAAAAGGCCTGCAGGACTGTGTGGTCTTCTGATAAGGATAAGGAATGCCTGCAGGACTGTGTGGTCTTCTGATAAGATAAGGAATGCCACAGAACATAATGGATGTAGCTGAATTATCACGAAGTGTCACAAGGGCACTGTAATCGTGTAATCGTGAGGGTCGTAAAGCAAGTAGGGGGCTTATTCAAACAGGATGTTTATGGCTAGCTGAAGTAGGATGTTAAAACCGCAAGAGGTGGGGTTGACATGTAATCTGTAACCAATAGTATGTTGCCAAGTGGGCATAATTATAGTAAACTGTATATAAGATGTGTCTGATGCTCTATAAAGTTGGATTCGATTGATCACATTGATTATGTGTCGACCCCTTCTTGCAATAATGCAGTCCAACAATTAACCCAGCACTGCCAGGTCACCACTAAACCATGTCTCAGCATCACATTTACACTGCTTTTAAATGCCTCTACCAATTCCCTGGGCAGCCTGTCCCAGAGCTTGACAACCCTTTTGGAGAACCTCATTTCCAACCTAAACCTCCTCGGGTGCAACTTGAGGCACCTGGGAAAAGAAACTGATCCCCACCACGCACCAACCTTCTTTCAAGTAGCTGTAGAGAGAAAAGTAAAACCATGAACCATCTGCTCTTCAGAACAAGAGGACACAGTCTCAACCTTCACCAAGGGAAGTATAGGCTTGAGGTGAGGAGAAAGTTCTTCACTGAGAGAGTCGTTAGCCATTGGAATGGGCTGCCCAGGGAGGTGGTGGAGTCACCATCCCTGGAGGTGTTCAAGAGGGGACTGGATGTGGCACTTGGTGCCATAGTTTAGTCATGAGGTCTGTGATGACAGGTTGGACTTGATGATCTTTGAGGTCTCTTCCAACCTTGTTGACTTTGTGATTCAATTCTATTCTTGCACTTGTTCCGCAACCTTGAGTGAGCCGCCTGAATCCACGATGGAGGCCAGAATGCTTCCTTACACCAAGCATTCCCTGATTTAGATTTCCAGTGTCTTTTGATAACCTTTGTAACAATCCTCCTATCAAGAACTTCGTGGTCTCATTTTAAAAAAGTAGTTAGTTTAAATTAAAGAGAAGATTTCTGATGAAAGAACTGGCAAGATACAGCAGGATGGACATGAGAAAGTTGTTTGATGAATGAAGGGTGAGTACACAGAGGAACTGAGGTGGGGGAAGGGGGAAAAAAGGAGGGAACAGGACTGAATGTGATATTCCAAAGTGGCTGTAAAATGCTGCCATTCACACTGATATCACAGCTTCGAAATTATCAGCTTTTCCAGCTGTGAAAGCATCTGATTAGGTTTTATATTTCTGGGGTCTATAAATATATCTTGATTTATTTTTTTTTAAACAGATTGTGCTGTTTGCTTTTGATATATTTAAAAATCAGGTGTAAGAAGGGAAGCAAATGGGCTTGTTTTCAAAACTGAAAGTCATTAAAAAAGCATGTAAAGATTTTACACTGGCTGATACGCAGGAAGGAAATGGTAATATTTCAGCTGGGAACAATATCCAAACCCCAGGCAACACATAGTCTGTTGGCACCTGTGGTGAAGGCACATTATGCCCAGATACTGAATCTCGTCCCAGCATGTGGACAAGTTCCCCCTCCTCCAGGAGGAAGACAAAAGCCAAGGCATTAGCCAGGCTTGCACGCACCCAGCGCATGCAGCGCTCGTGCTGACACCAAGTATGGGCATAATTCTTTCTTCACGCTTTCTATAGGCTGAAGCCAGTTGTTTATGAGAGTGCCCATTGGTCAAGCCCAGCCTCGAGGAATCTATAAGTATCACCCCAGTTGGTAAACAAGTTGCCCCCTCTTTCACTTTTGTCTCTGTGCTTGCTCGAGAGAGAGCAACTCTTGAGCTGCAGCCTCTGCCATTGAGCTTATTGTTGTTAGCTTCTGTTATACATGCACGCATACTGAAAGCCTCTGCATCGTGAGAAGCACAGAGGACCTTCGCTGCGCCTGAGGAGCCCAGCGTCGCCACAGCCAGTCGTACTGACCGGGAGAGCCCACCGTGCCACCGGAGGACTGGACCAACCCCCGAGGGTAAGATCTGCCCAGTAGCCGGGGAGAAGGGACTTGATCGATACCGAGTCCACGTATGCCTAGCCCCGCTGTAGCAGGAGAGGAGCCGCCGTGTGCCACTCTGAGGCCTGTGAACCTCAGGGAAGACTGAGGCATTGTTTGTGCCTATACTGCACCAAACCAAGGACCACTCCGAGTGTCCCGCTGTTCCTTTAAGCTCAGTAAACGAGAATCTGCCGCCTAACGCAGCCGCATTCTCTCCCCGAGGCTGTTTGCATCAGCCCCGAGAATCGCCGTGGTTGGGCCGACCCCGTAGCTTTGCCTGCTGCCGCGTCGTCCGAGCCCACCTACCGGCAACCGTCGTCCCACCCTGCCGTGTGAGCCCACTCTGAGGGCCGACTCCACGGGCCGGCCTCGACCAGGACCGATCCCTGTTGTCTGGAGGGAATCGAACATCTTCCACGTGTTTTCCATCCACTAGCGCTCAGTTCAAAGTATCTGTGTCTAGCAGAGTAAGCGCTGATGCATAGAAAGATTATAATATTATAATATTGCATAGAAAGATTATAATATTATAATATTGCTGTGTATAGCCAGAAGCCACCCACGTCCCTTCATTATATAAATATAGAAATAGTCTGTACCTAGTTCAATTAAGTTCTAATCATAACACTAATCCACTTGTGGAATGTATTTCACAAACATGCACTAGAACATGTATATAAGTTGGTGATTCATCGGTTATTAATAGTTTGATACTTTATAAAAATAATATTTTCAGAATTCATATTTCATATTAATAAATTTAATAACCTCTTCACCACAGCACCTAAGCTATGTACTTAGCAAACCAAGAGCAGCAGATGATTTAATCTCATTATACCTGTTCCATTCCAAAATATTTTAGGTACAACTTGTGTCTCTCCAAGCACTTACTGTATTAATGACATCAGGAGCACATCGTAAAATGTAAACGGCTAGTTTTATGCCAGAAGCTATAGCTGGACAACTTACTCAATTCCAGGAATATCAAAAGTTATTTCCCACCCAAAGCAATGAATAAGATGATAAAATAGGCAGAAGATTTCTTTCAATGACCTACCCAAGTTGCTGCAGGACTCTCCTACCATGCCGTCTGGGTTAGCGGTAGGGATTTGTGTAAGACCTGTCAGGATGAGAACATCACTGTTTTTCAGAGAAGCCTTGTCCATGGGCTGAAACAGAGCACAGGGACATAAAATTAGTAAAACAAGAGACTTAACACAAGTTTCTCTGTCCTGTACCAAGAAAATTGCAAAAGCAAGAAGAAGAACACATGGAACACTTGAAATTTAACATTCCTCCATCTGTGGAACCTAACTGGAGCCAATAAAAACACCTACAACTGTTTACCTGCTTACTATAGCCCAAAACAAACACTGGAACTGTAAGCAGATCCATGTCAAAGTGGTCTCCTTGGACTAATCATTTCATGGCCTCAGGAGCTGATCATAAAAGGGCAGCAATTTGGTGAGGATGTAGCAGTACACTCAGGAAGGGTTTGACATTTGCATTCCTATCTCTGGCTGCGCTAGTTTCCAACTCAGCTGCACTCTGCAAATCAAAGCTGTCAGCTTTGATTTGCAGGGCTCACTGTGTACAGAAGCAGTACCATCCACCATTTTCCTCAACCATTCAGTGGATTTTCCTTGGAAGAGGTGAGATTTGAGACACTTTTTTTAGCAGGACCTGTTGTGAAAGCACAAGTGGTGATGTTTTTAAACTAAAAGAGAGGAGATTCAGACTAGATAGAAGGAAGACTGTTTTTACACTGAGGGTGGCCCTGGTTGCCCGATGAGGTGGTAGATGTCCCATCCCTGGAAACATTCCAAGTCAGGTTGGATAGGGCTCTAAGCAACCTGCTGTAGTTGCAGATGCCACTGCCCACTGCAGGAGGGTAAGACAAGACGACCTTTAAAGATCCCTTCCAACCCCAAACAATCCCATGATTCTATTACTTCTATGAATATTGATAAATTTTTCTTATTTATCTAAGACACAATCACTTACACATCTTAGTGAGGTTTTTATGTAGTTATAATAACATCAAGCCAAACAGACAAATATTTACTTAAAAGCCAGTAGCTGGAAATAGGTGAAAAATAATTTTCAACTGCACATAAAACTCCCATACCAAAAGGCACTGCTCCCAAAGCAAGACTACAGATAAAATACTAGAAAAAACAACAACTAGTTGCAGGGCCAGTGTTCCTTAGTGAATCAGATTAACACTCTGCCCTCCTCCAATACCTTTCTTTGGAGACTGTGCTGGAGGCTAACCTGTGTCAAAGTGAAACAGATGTTTTCACAGGGCTATGACATCTGATCACCTGGGTCTATGGTCTGTACTGTACCAACGCCCTCAGTCAGAGGTACAATCCTAAATGATGCAGTTAAAAGTGCTGAGGGTAGCTATCAAAGGCATCTACCCATGCCATGTCTGCTCCTGGGAGTCAGAAGCACAGAATTGCAGAATGTTAGGGGTTGGAAGGGACCTTGAGAAATCACTGAGTCCAAAAGCCCTGCCAGAGCAGGATCACCTAGAGTAAGTCATACAGGAACACATCCAGGCACGTTTTGAATGCCTCCAGAGGAGACTCCACAACCTCTATAGACAGCTTGTTCCAGTGTTTTGTCACCCTCACAGTGAAAAAGATTTTCCTTATGTTCACATGGAACCTTCTATGCTCCAGCTTACACCCATTGCCTCTTGTCCTACCACTGGGCATCTCTGAGAAGAGCCTGGCTCGTTTAGCCTGGAGAAGAGAAGGCTCAGAGGAGACCTTATAGCTGTCTACAACTACCTGAAGGGAGGTTGTAGCCAGGTGGGGGCTGGTCTCTTCTCCCAGGCAACCAGCACCAGAACAAGAGGACACAGTCTCAAGCTATGCCAGGGGAGGTATAGGCTGGATGTTAGCAAGAAGTTCTTCACAGAGAGATTGGCCATTGGAATGGGCTGCCCAGGGAGATGGTGGAGTCACCTCCCTGGAGGTGTTCAAGAGGGGATTGGACGTGGCACTTGAAGCCATGGCTTAGTCATGAGGTGTGGGTAACAGGTTGGACTTGATCTCTGAGACCTTTTCCAAACTTACTGATTCTGTGATTCCTGACATTGCCCTTCACATATTTATAAACATGAATGAGGTCACCCCTCAAGTCTCCTCCAAGCTAAAGAGACCCAGCTCATCAAATCACAGTATCACCAAGGTTGGAAGAGACCTCAAAGGTCATCGAGTCCAACCTGTCACCACAGACCTCAGGACTAGAACATGGCACCAAGTGCCACGTCCAATCCCCTCTTGAACACCTCCAGGGACGGTGACTCCACCACCTCCCTGGGCAGCACATTCCAATGACAAATGACTCTCTCAGTGAAGAACTTTCTCCTCACCTCCAGCCTAAACTTCCCCTGGCACAGCTTGAGACTGTGTCCTCTTGTTCTGGTGCTGGTTGCTAGAGAGATGAGACCAATCCCTTCCTGGCTACAACCACCCTTCAGGTAGTTGTAGAGAGAAATGAGGTCACTCCTGGGCCTCCTCCTCTCCAGGCTAAACAACCCCAGCTCCCTCAGCCTCTCCTCACAGGGCCGTGCTCAAGGCCTCTTCCCAGCCTCGCTGCCCTTCTCTGGACACGTTCAAGAGTCTCAATGTCCTTCTTAAACTGAGGGGCCCAGAACTGGACACAGTACTCAAATGCTTCCACAAGAACTGCTTAAAGAAGCCACAGAGAAGCCAGTGGCTGAGAGCTGTCTAGGTGTTCAAAAAGGGACTGGACAGGGCACCTGAAGCCATGGTTTAGTAGTCATGAGGTGTTGGGTGACAGGTTGGACCCGATGATCCCCGAGGTCTTCTCCAACCTTATTGATTCTATGAAATAAATTCTGCAGCCTCTTGGTAACCTCCACTTATCAATTTCTGCTTCTTCTAGTCCTGGTTTTAGACTTGGACCTTGCCAGAACTGTCCATTAAAGACAAGAATGCCAACCCCAAGAGCTCACAAAGCCAGCGACGCGGATCTGAGCCGCCGCGTTGTGTGAGCTCCTTGGGCGGCGGCACTGCGGAACCCAAGAGGGGCGCAGGCAGGAAGCCAGCCCTCGGGATGCTTTGTGCTCCACACCTGCCCAGTTCTGCCCTTCACCTGTGCTAGACATTTGAGATCAACTAACGATTGCTCCCTCAACCTTTCTTGTAAGGGAGATATTTCGCTCTGCACAGTCTGTCCCCATAGCTCCCAGATGTAGCTGAAGGACTGACAATTAAAAGGTCCAAAAAAATGGTGTGGCAACCTGGTCAATGGCAGGCAGTCAAATGTTAAAGCAAACACTGCTCTGCCTCAGCTGTGTATAAAGGCTCACACTTTTTTCACTGAGGTAAATCATGTGACATGTTTTACACTGGCACTTTATTAAAGCAGAATGGAAATGCATACCCACTTCTCTTCATTAGCAAATACAGTAGATATTCTGAAATGTGACCGGTTGAGGCTGTGCCTTTAAGAAAGGGAATATGGTGGATGGCAGTTGGTAAACGAAAAGAAGGATCTAAACTAATTTCATTAGTAGAGTGGGAGGAAGCACCTTCTGAACTGGGAGTGCAGCAGGGTATCTTGGGCATTCCGGCACTTTTATCTTCAGTCTTTCTTCCGCTCCTCTGCCGTGCAGCAGCTCTCTCTGTGCTGGGCTTTCGGCCAAGGTTTGACCTTGACAAAACTGATAAACTGCAAGGCCTGTATTAACTGCTTTCTAATTAACACATAACTGCTTCTAACTTTTTTCTCTTTCTCTCTCTTTCTAACCCGCTCTGGGGAAAGGGGGAGAGAGGGGGGAAGCGGAGGTGGGGAACCCCCCTCAGCAGAGGGGGGAACTCTCATTTCTGTGCTACTTTGTTGTATATTTCTGTATATACTGTAAATATTGTAAATCTTGTATATATTTCCCTGCGTTTCCCTGCTTTGTAAATATACAGCTCCATTGCTTTGCTAATTCAGCTGTGAGGTTTTTTTTTTCCCTTTCCCTTCAATTTTCCTTCCCTTTACTTTACAGGGGGAAGGGAGGAGGCTTTTTGGCCCTACCCTTCCAACCCTATGACATGAAATTATACTTAAGTGTGACCTGATACTAGATATATAGTCTTGATACTCAAAATTTAGCGTAATTCAAACTTGAAAAGGCAAAATCCACTTCTCTTTCTGCAGATGCAGTATAGCTATGGTGAAAAGCTAACTTTTAGCCCTGCTCTGGCCTGGGATGCACTTCCCACAGCTGCAGTTCAAGCAAAGATGGGCAACTGTAGCCAGCTGCATGGTATTCTATGGTTATTTATTCTCAACAGACCTTCTTTGGTCTAACCAACCAGGAAAGATTTGTACCAGATGAGACCAATGAAGATATTTCCTCTTCTGAACTTAGAAGATCACTGCACAGTTAATTCCCTTGCTCACAGTCCCTCAGTGCCAACCTGAAGTACTCAAGACCTTGCTCTATTAAATATGCAGGGGAATTTCATCTCAACTTTCACAGAAGTTTACATTGTGCACCACCTTGTAGGACCAGACCTGTTCCATGAGATTGATTGCAGTCTTTGACTTTCCATAGCATGCCTGTGAAAATGAAATGCCAATAGAGCAATAAAAATAATATTGAATCTGCCTGTGATAATGTAGGTAATGATTATGCCATATTAGATACGCATAATTTCAGCTGCTGTTGCACTGAGAGGGCTTGCATTGATTTTTGTGGGTTAATGTAAAGAATATGTCTTGAAAGGCTTTTAGTGACATGCCTGAACCTGTGCTGTCAACTCCTGTTCTCCACTTCAGTGACAACAGTGTCAATTCTAGCCTCAGTAGAGCGCGAGGCAAAATTTTCAATAGAAACAATCTGCCAGAAGACAGAAGTAAAGGGAACAATTAGTGTTGCCAGACTGAACTCTCAAATAAACCCTTATTTTCAGCAGCTATGTATACAGAGCCTTGTTGAACCTTTCACTTATGCTTCCCACAGGCTCGCTGTGAATTTCACAAGCCCTATGAGGAGAGGCTGAGGGAGCTGGGATTGCTTAACCTGGAGAAGAGGAGACTCAGGGGTGACCTTATTGCTGTCTACAACTACCCTAAAGGAGGTTGTAGACAGGAAAAGGTTGGTCTCTTCTCCCAGGCAACCAGCACCAGAACAAGAGGACACAGTCTCAAGGTGCGCCAGGGGAGGTTTAGGCTGGATGTTAGGAAGAAGTTCTACACAGAGAGAGTGATTGCCCATTGGAATGGGCTGCCCGAGGAGGTGGTGGAGTCACCATCATTGGAGGTGTTCAGGAGGAGACTTGATAGGGTGCTTGGTTGCATGGTTTAGTTGATTAGGTGGTGTTGGATGATAGGTTGGACACGATGATCTTGAAGGTCTCTTCCAACCTGGTCTATTCTATTCTATTCTATTCTATTCTATTCTATTCTATTCTATTCTAGCTGCTGCCTCCAAGATCAGCCCAACAGCCAGCATTCACTGCACTGAGTTTCATTTAACCACAGAATCCCTTTGGTTGCAAGAGATGGTCAACTGCTGCTCATTTTTAATAACTATAAAGGGGGTTCCAGAAGGGTATCTTGTCAAATACTGGTGCTGCTCCTTCACTAGAAGGTGACAAAAGGGCACAACCCTGTTTCTCAGCAAAGAAGAGAAACAGGGATTGAGAGACTGATAAACTGCATGTAGCTAAGTACAGCCGTACTATTAAGGATGGTTTATTTATTGCATTTGTTCAGCTCCTGAGATCAAGCTTTTAAATGAAGGATGCTCAGAAGCAAAGCTCGTTAGAAGATACTCATCTTGGGGGAAATTACTTACTGATCATGAACCTGACACATTTTCTAAATTATTTTAAAATACCTCCTGTGAATATTGCTTTTAACTATTTTGACAACTTCTGAAGCACACAGCACTGCAAACTTCAAGTCACTCTTCACACTAAGAATTTATGGATCTAGAGAGAATTAATTTACTGGAAATTACATCTACAGCACTATAAAGACTTTGTCCTTAGCAGAGCAGGGTAGAAAAGTTGGCAGCCAGTTAGCAATCATTTCTCCCAAGGAAGGATGTTTCAGAAGTGATATAGAAGCAGTTGGTGAACTGTCTGTAAGGACTCTTCAATGAAATATAGATTAAAAGAAAAAGTCTGTAATGCTCTGTTGTTTAACTCTCTTGAAAAATTCTTATTTCCCAGCTGGTGAGAAAGTTAACATCAAATCATTAGTGACAAAGAGTTTCAGTTATCTTTTCCTAGTAACTGATACTTGTCCACTTACCAGGCTAGAATCTCTTCTCAATGCCCATGAAGTCTATCTAACTGCTAACACAGGTACCTTAGTACAGCTTCTACACTACATCTGATCCCAGCTGGAATGAGGCTCCTCTATTATTTTTGAGCAAGGAAACTTGCCTCTATGAACACAGGAAGTGTGTTCACCTTCCTGTCTCCCTAAAACACAGGAAGTTCCACCCAAACATAAGGAAAAACTTCTCTACTTTGAAGGTGGCAGAGCAATGGAACAGGCTGCCCAGAGAGTATCATAGTATCATAGTATCATTCAGGGTTGGAAGGGACCACAAGGATCATCTAGTTCCAACCCCCCTGCCATGTGCAGGGACACACCACACTAGATCAGGCTGGCCAGAGCCTCATCCAGCCTGGTCTTAAACACCTCCAGGGACAGGGCCTTGACCACCTCCCTGGACAACCCATTCCAGGCTTCACCACTCTCATGGTGAAGAACCTCCCCCTCACATCTAGCCTGTGGAGTCTTGTAGGACGACGGAGATTGGGAATCAATACGGCTGACCAATGTGATCGAGTATTGTTCCTTTATTGTTCCAGTGTTGCAGGCCGATGGTGCAGGCCTGAGGTGCAGGCCTATGGAGCAGGCCTGTAGTGCAAGTATAGCACGGTAAAGTGTAGAAGAAACAGGAGACAGGAAAGGCAGAAGAAGAAGAAGTGCGTAGCAAGGCAACTGCTACAACTTATATAAACTCGGAGAGCCTCGTTGGCATAGCTCCATTGGTTCCCTATGAGTGACCACACATTGCACTATTACAGATTATTGGTCCAACTACTAATGACACAATGAGGTTGTTGATGCAGGTGCATATCCTGTTGTCCCAAGATAACTGTCCATGTTTATAGCTACCAGTGTCTTGTTTTAGTTACATGCTGCAGGCACAGCACTGTTTTGCTCCACTGCTAGCTAACTCTGCATTTATGGCCTACCACCATGTCAGGCTCTAGGCCTGCACTGCCAGATTGCTCACACTGCTCGTCGCTGGCATTGCCACAAATCCCCCTTTTTGTTTTTGTGAGCAATCTGGTCATGGGAGTTGTTCTCATCCCATACAAGATGCTACTGCAAACACAGAAGCAAGCAAGGTAAAGCTAAGCTGTGTAGCAAAAGCAAGAGTTCTGTAGTGCAGCATGTCTAACAGACTGGTGTAACCCATACAAGGCACAAAGCTCAAGTTGAACTAGTTACAATGCTCTACAGAGATGGCATAATACATGGTCAAAGATAACAAACATTGTAAAGAAGAACTTAGATCTTAACAGTTCCGATCTTTACATTTCACTCCTCTTATTGACAGAGAAGACTTGATTATGCCTGAATGCATTGCACACAGAGATTGAGGCACAAATGCAATCCTTAGCACTGTCTTTTGCGATCTGCTTTAGGATTATGTTGCATCTTTATTTTCTCTAGGATGGTCAAAAATCATGAATTGTTTAATGGTAGCAAGATTTCTTTAATCTGTAAAGGTAGATCTGGCCAGGCTCTAGCTTCACAGACAGAAAACTTGCAGGCAAGCAGCAAGAGCAGAAAGAGCTTCATTGCATTGCCCAATATAAAATTACACTGAATAATGTGTTTTTGCTCATCCTAGTAATTCTGATCTCTTAATGTTCACACAACAGTAAAGCAGTCACGACACTCAGTTATAAGTTAGATGTTTTCTATTGACATCTTGGATTATCGTGACCGTCATTCTGGTCAGTGCTAAGCACGTTTGCTGATTGTCATTTTCATGACATTTGTGCCGTGTTCGTGCTGTCTTGTGGTGAGAGGGTTACAGCACATTGCAAAGTTGATGTTTCTAGGGTTACAACATTTTCTAGGGTTACAGCATTTCTAGGGTTACAGCATTTCTAGGGTTGCCATGAGCTAATTTTTTGCTATGGGGTATTCTCTCTTTTCCCCCCCCTTTTTTTTTTTTTTTTTAAATAATCTCTACTAAGCAAAATGTAAAGATGAAACTGTATCCTCTAGGATGTCTACATTCAGAGGCACACTTAGTTAACAAGAGAGAATACAAAGTTATCAAGCAACCACAATATTCAGTCCTAATTCACATGATGCTGTGGTACATTCTTCTGAGTGATGCTGTTTGATCCCAGATTATCATAGCAGTTGTTGTGATCGATGTTCGACTGCATGGGAAACGCTGTGTCCTCGTGGTCTTGATTCTTCCGCCGTTGTTTGTTGCGATGATTGCAGTTAGCAGAAAAGAAGGCTTGAGGTGACCTGATCGTGGCCATCCAGTATCTGAAGAGAGCCTACAAGAATGCTGGGGAGGGACATCCTAGCATGTCAGGAAATTACAGGACTAGGGAGAATGGAACAAGGCTGGGGATGGGAAGATTCAGGCTGGATGTGAAGAAGAAATTCTTCACTGTGAAAGTGGTGAAGCCCTGGAATGGGTTGCCCAAGGAGATGGCCGAGGCCCCATGCCTGGAGGTGTTTAAGACCAGGCTGGACGAGGCTCTAGCCTGCCTAATCCAGTGTGAGATGTCCCTGCCCATGGCAGTGGTTGGAACTAAATGATCCTTGTGGTCCTTTCCAACCTTGACTCATTCCACGAGTCTATGATTCCACAGATTTTCTAACTAATTTTGAGTGGTTTTTGTTTGTTTTTAATGTGAGCTATTTTTAAATTTGTAATTAATTTTTTGCTTCATTTCTTTAATATTTTGAAATCTACTTTCAATAAATCTATTTCATTTTTGTTTGATTTCATTATATGGATTTATCGGTTTTTTATTATTTTTTACATGTTTGCAATTGTTTTTATTTAATTTTTTTAATTTATTTTCATTTCCATTTTGATTTTGTAAATTATTTTTATACTTGTTTCTTTTTAATTCTAACTTGAGTTGTTTCACGCTTTATGTTGAATGTATTTCTTTTATTATTTATTTTGTTTCTTTTTGTTATTTTATTTAATTTTTATTTATTATTTTCTATTGTGAATTTATTATTTTGATATGTTTAATATTTTGACTTTTGATCTAGTTCTTTTGTTTAATCTTTAATTAATTTCAAATTGTTTTTAAATTTATTTCTATACTGTTTTAATGTGGTTTTTTCTTCATTGCATTTTATTATTTTATTTATCTGCACTTTTTAATTATTTTTTGTTAACTTTTTTTGTTTGTTAATTTTAATCTAATTTTGATATAATTTTATTCAATTAATTTTTGTTATTTTGTATTTTAATTTTTCTTTGTTCTTTAAATTTTTATTATTATTATTTTTAACTTACTTTTGGTCATTTTTAATTTATTTCTTTTTTACCTTCTTTATTATAATTTTTATTTTCTTATTGTAATTTTTTAATCTGTATTTTAATTTGTTATTCTAATCAATTTTTTCTTTTAATTTCTTTTATTTTTGTAATTTCTATTTTTTTTCTTTTTATCTAGTGTTTAATATTTTATTTTTTATCTTATATTATTTATTGTAATTATTTTTTATTTTGCATGTTTGTTTTATTTAATCTATTTTCTATTTTAATTTTCATTTTTTACTTTTTTATTATATTTTTCAACCTTTTCTATTAATTTTTATTATAATTTTTCATTTTAATTTTCTCAATTTTTTCTTTGTATAATTTTTGTTTGTTTTAATCTAGTAGTCTTGATAATCCTTATTTTCATTTTTTTGCTAACAATTCTTATGTCTTTTTCTGTTAATAGCTATTCTGTGTTAGTAATCCTTATGATTTTTCAATGTGTAATATTTGTTTTTAATATTTTGTTTTTATTGTTGCTCTTCTTTTTTATTACTATTCTGTTATTTAGCACTCTATGTTTTGTATCCAGAGCTTTTGTGCTTTTGTTATATATTTCTATGTTTTGAGGTTTTTTTTTACCTTTTTTTTTCCCTTTTTTTTTTTTTTTGTATTTTTTTCTAGCCTATGTCTAAGAAGGAAATATAAAGACATTACCTTAGCTAAGGAATACTTTTTTTAAAATGAATACCTATTTACTACAAGTCTTAACTATATTACATGGAGCTCCTTTGAATTGCCATGGCACACAACTAAGAAGGTTCGAACCAAAAGAAATCTTACAATGTGAACTCATTACTAAGTACTTACACCTTACTACAATTACTATGTACTAGCTATCTGTAAATACCAAATGCTTACCATTCATTATGCTTACCAGGAAAACTTAGCAAATATCTAAATAACAAATCTCTTAAGGACATTGCAATCAGAAATGAAGAAATTAGCACTGTAACTTTAAATCAGAGCAGAGCTTTGGTTGGCAAGAGTAGTACTAGAAAATCCTCCCTGTTCTGGGGGTGGGGGTAGTAGGGGTGGGTGGCTAGCAAGGTGTGACCTAGTTGCTATTGTTCCTGTATTGGGGTCTTAACGACTTGCAGCCTATCGTGTCTGAACGACCATTGTTCCACCCATACTGGATTATGTGTTTTCCATTTTAATTTGAGGGTTGGTTGCTGACTAGTAGCCACTACAAAGAAGGGACGGTAACAAGTTTTGCTCCTAGTTGACTTAAGGCATATCAGCCCAATAGAGCAACTGGAAGGGTTAACATGTACGGTCTTACAGTGATTGATTTGCTGTAGTTAAAAGCTAATTGCACTGGCTCTTTGCTAACCCAGGTTGTTTGGATACCTTTTAAACACATGACTTCAACATTTGCCATGAGCAATGGCTAGTGACCATTCCGTTTATGACTAGGTATAATGATGACATCGTCTCCAGGATCCACAATAATTGAAAATCGTATAATTTGTCCGCAAGGGTGTCTGACAGATAAAATCTGTTCCAGTTTTCTCTTTTGGATTTTTAGGGCTAATGAGGTATTAGGCATATCGGTGGAACCTGAGCCTTCTTGCCCTTGGATTCTGTTATAAGTTTTAGGCACTTGGGACTCAGATGGCATTAACTAAGCAATTTCTGTCCCAACAAGAGTGCTAACAGGAGAGGCAATGGTATTGAGCATAATTTTCATAGCCCAGTCATAATCAGAATGTATTGAACCAGGAATTATAAGAATGCCCTGTCTAAAGATAGACTGTCGTCTGCCAATTAACAGAGCAGAGGGTCTGTGACCCAAAGGACCATGCCAGTTAAACTCGACAGCGCTTTGTGGATTCAAAAGGAGATATGCGGCTGTTGTCAGGTCCGCTGTGCGCTGCCAGAGGGGGCTGGGGGCGGGAAAAGGGGGAGGGGAAGGTGGGGGGCGCGGTCCAAGGACCCTGGTTTGGTGTCGTCGTGTGGGGTATATTCACGCTGCAGGAGCAGCTTCTGCGACGATCTCGAGTAAAATGATTAGATCTGTGACCCTTTCGAGTCTGTCCAACAGTCAGACACTTTAAGGTACCTAGGTTTCTCAGAGGCACGATGATTTCAGGACTGCTTCTATGGCCGTGGCTAGATACATTGCTGCTTGTCGATGCCTTCATTCGTTGTGGTCCTGCAGTCATGAGGCAGTGGCACCTGTTGATAAAATGCTGAGAACCTATTTAGTTTCTTCATTAGCATTGTCAAATGCCAAAATATCCACATTTCTACCTTCATATCGTGAGTCAGGTCTGAATTAGTATTGAATGCCGTATGTAAGGGATGGTATTGACAAAGGAACCAAGTGTCCCTGTTAGACCCTGCTCAGTAATAAGAAACACAGGATCAGAGTTATTGTCCTGGATGGTGGACCACCCTTTGATCACTACATCCTGACTTAATTGCAAAACATTCTCAGGAAGCTGCATTTGCTGATAAGATCTGGCAAAGATCTCGCCCCAATGAGATGGCTAATGGTGACACCTTGTAGAGTCTGCTGGCTGCCGGGGCATGGCTTCTCAGGCATTTGCAAGTGAATTGTCAGTTAATTGAGGAGCTGCAAGGGCTAAGACGGTGTGACTTTCAAGTCTGCTTGCTGCTGAAACTCAGACAGCACTGTCTTACGATGTAACTTTTTTGTTGCAATCAGAATATCATCCATAGACTTATAGATGTCACAAGTCTATGTCACAATGAGTCTGTTTAAGTGGGAAGAGAGTGCCTTCGGGCTACCCATTGATATTGGTGGGTGGAGTCTGCCTTAATCGATGACTCAGTTAAGTCCTCCGAGTGTGAGCAAATTGTAAAGAAAACAATCCTTCAAATGAATAATAATCAGGTCCCAATTTGTGGGGACTGGGAGTTGGGAGGCCAGGTTGTAAGGCACCCATCTCCTCCATGATCGCTCTCAGACCTCGTAATAAACACCATTTGCTGACATACGTGTGTCAGAAGGGATTAACAAATGTGTTGAAAACAACTGATTGATAACAGCAGTTGTGTATCCTGACTGTAGCCCATAGGTAGCTATGGCTTGTCTAGCTCCTGTTAAAGAACATTAGTCAGTTCAGATTACCATAGTCATTGTTAACCTTCTCCATCTGTGACTACATTTCCCACAATACCTTTCCACGAGCTCAGCGGGACAGTTCCGTGTCCCTCCCACCTCCCGATCGCCCCATCGGGACTCAATTGAAATCTCTGTCCGAGGCTATACTCTGCTAATGACTGGAATGTAGGGGGCGGTAGCCGGTGAAACCCCTGGGGGGAAGGGGCCGCTGGAGCCGTTCCTGCCGCTGCCGTGGGGGTGGCTGTTGCCGGTGGTGCGTCGGTCGATGCCGCTTGATCGGAGCCGCCAGTACTCGCGGGGGCCATGGGGGGTCGCGGGAGGCGTCGCCGGGAGAACTGCCAGAGCGTGGGGCACCGTTGAGGTGGGCGCCGCCGGGCTGAGGGCTGCCGAGGTGAGGGCTGCCGGGCTGAGCGCTGCCGGGGTGGTGGGGGCCACCATCGGGGCGGCCGGGGCTCGCGGCGGGGCGGGGGTGCAAAAATGCCGTGATCGCGAGCCTGCAAGCGCTCCAGGAGTTCTAGGGCAGAGTTCGCACTGTCCGGCTTCCAAGCCCAAGCCATGCAGGTTTCGCCGCTTGCCTTTTTTTTTTTTTTTTTTTTTACTGGGTTTCTCCGCTGGGCGCGGGCGGCTGTGGCGGTGTCTTAATAAACACGGCGTGCTGGCCAAGATGGCGGAGGTGGCGTCTCCTTTGTCTAATTCTTAATGCGTAGCGACCTCCATTTTGATTTCGCGCGCCTTATCAGTTCGATCTGGATTCGCTTCTGCCGCTATTGACGTGGCAGGAGCAGATTTTTCCGCGCAAAAGGAAGGTAATAGAGAGCCGCGATTCGTGTAGAAGGAGTAGCGGGCAATTGAAATTGAGGAGGATGCTGACGGAGCGGCAGACGATGTGCAAGGAGAGACGGGGGGGGCGGGCGGGCGGAGGGCGGGGAGTGCCTTCCGAGTCTCTCGTCTCGGTTAGAACCAAATGCCGCAGCAGCTGAACCGGGAGTAGCCTGCTCTGCTTTTTCGATTGCAATGTCCGTGACGATCCGTCACACGGTGCTATAGCGAAAAGCTGCTTTTTTAAGCATTTAGCACCTCATCCCACAGCTGGGCTGCAGTTTCGTCCCATGCTTCGGAAGTAAAAGCTTATTGCCGTGGGGATGACTCTGGGCACAGGCTAATAGCCCTTTTACGATCCCAGAATTGCCAGTAATACCTCTCACGGAGAGGATAGGTGGAAGGCGTTTAGCACAGCCTCTTCTGTGGTGGCGTGCTTCCCCTTGCCTCTCCCCGGTCGCTCACCGGGCCAGGGTGAGATTCACTTCCTTTTTGAGCGCGCGCGCGCGCGCTGCTAATTTTCCAGCACCGGGGCAGTGCTGTCCGACCGGCTTTCCGTATCGCTCGGACGTACCTCTCTCTGCTGAGTCGATCAGTATGGTACTCCGAGGATCCCTTGTCCATGAGTTCAGGTTTATTCGGGCGCCAGATGTAGGACGACGGAGATTGGGAATCAATACGGCTGACCAATGTGATCGAGTATTGTTCCTTTATTGTTCCAGTGTTGCAGGCCGATGGTGCAGGCCTGAGGTGCAGGCCTATGGAGCAGGCCTGTAGTGCAAGTATAGCACGGTAAAGTGTAGAAGAAACAGGAGACAGGAAAGGCAGAAGAAGAAGTGCGTAGCAAGGCAACTGCTACAACTTATATAAACTCGGAGAGCCTCGTTGGCATAGCTCCATTGGTTCCCTATGAGTGACCACACATTGCACTATTACAGATTATTGGTCCAACTACTAATGACACAACGAGGTTGTTGATGCAGGTGCATATCCTGTTGTCCCAAGATAACTGTCCATGTTTATAGCTACCAGTGTCTTGTTTTAGTTACATGCTGCAGGCACAGCACTGTTTTGCTCCACTGCTAGCTAACTCTGCATTTATGGCCTACCACCATGTCAGGCTCTAGGCCTGCACTGCCAGATTGCTCACACTGCTCGTCGCTGGCATTGCCACAGAGTCTCCTCTGGAGAGATTCCAAATCTGCCTGGAAGTGATCCTTTGCAACCTTGTGACCATTTGAGGCTGTCCCTTTAAGAAAGGGACAGTGCTGGGACACTCTGGCTGAATATTTTGTAAACAAAGACAGGTCTAAACGAATTTCATTGCTAGATTAGTAGAATGCAGCTTTAAGTTTTAGCGCAGTTGGAATTTCTCTCAGTTTCTCTCTGTCCTGCTTTTCCAGCCTGTTTGCTTCTGAGCAGCTGGAGTTTGAACTTGGATACCAGATAAGCACTAATCCTGCATGCGCTTTTGAGGCCTAACAAAAATTCATCCTTATTAATTACCTTTTCTCTCTCTCTAGCCCTTTTTGGGAAAAAAGGGAGGTAGGGGGAGAGAGGGGGGTACAGAGGGGGAACCCTCCTCTGTCCGGAGGAGGAAGTTTTGTTCCTGTATTTTTCTTTGCTGGATATTTCTGTATATATATAGTAAATACTGTATATTGTGTATATATATAACCCGCATTTTCACATTGCTTGTAAATATAGCATCCCTTTCGCTTTTCCGACTGAGTTAGCTGTGGTTTTTTTTCGTCATTGTGGGGGAGGGAGAACTTGGCCTTCTCTCTCAATCCACTACATTTTTAATTGGCGGTCCCAACGTGGGGCAAAATTAGATTGATTTATTGCTTGCTTGAGTCGGACTAGGAAACATGAAAGTGTTTTGGATTTTAGAGCGTCTGTTCTTTTCAGTTTTTGGGGTCCTGATCTACAAATATTGTTTGGGTTTACTTATCGATCAAATAGTGAAATATCTAATGCATAAATTTTATTTATGGTTTATGTACAAAACTCAGCTTCTGTATGACCACTGTCTGGGGTTTTTTCGGCTTAGTAAATATGGAATTATAACTTCGACCACTCTACCACAGGAGATAAGGGAGCTTAAGATTCCAGTAGGTGAAAGAGTAATTATAAGTGATGGCTGGGATCCAAAGGTGATTTATTTTATGTGTGTAATCCTGCTGCAGGTGATAACTAATGTGTATTTGCTGTATTCTTTGTGCCAGGTGAGAAAAGTATCTAAGGCCTGCTTCATTATTAAGCATAGATCAAAGAAAAGGAGGCATACTTCTGGCTCTGCCCCAGAGACTTCTAGTGATGAGGAGAGTGGAGAATCTGTATCAGTTAAAGATAAAGCTAAAAAGTCTATTGGAAAGGCTGCTTTGAATGGTACTGTTGCTGATTCAGGCAAGCAGCCAGGGGCGGCAGCACCTTCCAACATGGCAGCTCCCCCGGCTTCAGCTGCCATTAATGAGGCAAAGTCATTTCCTCCTCCTACGGCAGGACTGGAAGCGCCCTCCAAAGCAGCTGATCTGTCTCAAAACCTGTCAGCTTCTGTTAAGGCGGCTGTAAATTCAAACACAGCTCCAATTAAGCAAGTACCATTTTTAAGAACAAGAAGAGGAAAAGCCAAAGTTGATCCCGGAGCTGATGGGGGAGAAGAGCAAGATGCTGATGCGGGTAAGGGAACTTCTGCCAGAAAAGATCGGGCTGAGGAGGAAGAGAAGGTTTGTTTTAAAGATATAGCTGAATTATTGAGATCAACACAGGATAGAGATGCAGCTAGGACAGCAGCTAGCAGTGGTACTTCTCAGCTTAAAGAGTTCCTTAGGAGAGTGACAGAAAGATTACTTGGACAACAAGTAGAGGAAGAGGAGGAGAAGGAGGAAGATGACCTTCAGGGATGTTCTTCCCCTCGCGAAGACCTTCGAAACATGTACAAGGATTACATCAGAGCAGATAAGGAGCCAGTTCTAGCTTGGCTTAGTAGATGTTATGATACAGGTGCTCCAGCTCTAATAGTTGGAGACAAGTCAGCAGCTCAACTAGGAACTCTCTCAAGGGATAATGGAATAGATAGACATCTAGCCAAGACTCTCGGTAAGGTTAATCTGTGGGTACGCCTTTTATTGGCAGTTTTCCTGAAATACCCTTCCCGAGATGATCTTCCATGGAATCCTAAGCCCTGGACTACCATAGATGAGGGAATTAAGCACCTGAGAGAATTTGCTGTTAGAGAGATACTCTATGGTGAACATGAAACTCTGAATCCTGATGACATTCCTGTAGGAACTGGTCTTGCTTAAAAGCTCATCAGGCTTGCTCCTTCTAATTATGCAAATATTCTGGCAAGCAGGATTGTGGCAAGAAATTATGGTGGAGCTCCTCCTACGGTTGGCCAATTCACTGATCAAATGAGACAATTGGAGGATAGCATCACATGTGTTTCTTTGGTTTCAGCCATTGAAAATCTGTCTGGAAAACTTGAGAATTGCACGAAACAGCTGAAAGATTCCATATACCAATTGGCACAAAAAGATAATTCCAATTCTTCCTCCAGGTGGATACGTTTCATCTGTGAGGAATACACGTCCTCCAAGGAGATCATTCCAAAACAGATCAAACCAATACAGACCACCAAGGCAATCACGTGGGATTATTTGGATAACTCTGCGTGATCAGTTTGGTGAGAACATGAACAGATGGGATGGTCAGCCAACTTCTAATCTGAAGGAGACTGAGGGAACTGCAAAGTGGCAGAACCTGAGGCAGCAATACCAGAAGGGTAGCTGTTACTTCCACAGTTCCCCAGAGTAACTATGATAGCTTCAACAGTGGCTCCATGTCTAACACTGCATGCTGTGCTCATTGCACATGTGGGCATGTTCCCCATAACTAGGGGTGCCCTGCCTCCTGCCAGGGGGAGGAGAGGGATAACAGAATAGAATCTATTGGGATGTGTACATCCAGTGGCCTGGCACTTCACAATTTCGGAAGTACAGGGCCTTGGTTGGCACAGGAGCTCAGTGCACCATAATGCCATCAAATTATCAGGGATCAGAGTCTATAATTATTTTGGGAGTCACTGGTGGATCTCAAGAGTTAAGTAATGTGGAGGTTAATATAAGTTTAACTGGTAAACAGTGGAGGAAGCATACAGTTGTGACTGGACCTGACGCACCTTGTATTTTGGGAATTGATTTTCTGAGAGAAGGGCGTTTCAAAGACCCTAGAGGTTACAAATGGGCTTTTGGAGTAGCTTCTATAGAAACTGATGGACAAAAATTGAAGCTGTCTGTTAGACCTGAGCTTTCTGATGAATCTGCATTGGTGGGACAACATAAAATTCAGGACATTAAATTGCCGGTTGCTTCTCAGACTGTGCATCACAGACAATACAGAACCAACCGTGACTCTTTGTTGCCCATTCAGAATCTGATTCATCAGTTGGTGAGTCAGAAAGTCGTCAGCAAAACTCATTCACCTTTCAACAGTCCAGTGTGGCCTGTGTGAAAGCAGAATGGAGACTGGTATGTGACAGTGGACTACCGAGCCCTGAATCAAGTAACTCCACCTATGAGTGCATGTGAGAGACTAAAAGTTGGCTCTCCTGGTGGGACTCAACAAAGATAAAATCACTTGCTTCTTGCCCAGACAATAGCTGATATGTGTTGGGCAGAGCCAGTGGAACGACTCTTGGAAGGTGCAAAGATAACACTGCTCACTGGGTCACAGCTTGCCTGACAACAATGGACCGAGGCCACCTTCGGGAATATGCATGAGACAAGATAATCTCCACCCATCAAGTACCCTGGAAAGGGAGGATGGTGAGACAAGGGATTCACCGCCTGTTTCCTGATGTGTAATGAGTGTGGGGGCATGTAGATGGAGATGGAGGAGGCGGAGGCCACCCCCCCTACATCCAGACCCCTGCCCAAACACACAGGAATGCACAGAAAGATTTCCTGGGGAACGATACCTGGATATTTACCTAAGGATGATTTCCTGGCCCCTGAATTCCTGAGGGACAATACTTGGACACATACCTAAGGACTAAAAACTGTATAAAAGACTTGAGCAACTACTGGCTTGGGAGAAGAAAAACGCAGAAGAAAAATGGAGATGAAGGAAAACACAGGAGAAGGACCATGCCACTGAGAAGGAAAAGCCCAGGACAATGCTGCTCCGGAGAAAAGAGGCCGTGGAGCCTGGAAGAAGCAGACTGAACCCTCTCCCTGTGTCCTAAGATCCGCCTGCTGCAACTCATGGAGCTGATGAGGCTGCCCAGAGGACCACCAACTCTTCTCCAGCCAAAGCCTCAGCACCCTTCCCCTACAGACCCAGGCTGCCCAGAGGGCCACATCGCTTCTCCAGCCAAAGCCTCAGCACCCGTTCTCTACAAACCCAACATCTCCTGCAGCACCTTTCCTCCACAGACTCAAACTGTCTTGGGGGACGTGAGAGGTGTGGTAATGTAATTCCTCTTCTCTCTCTCCTCTCTCTCCCTCTCTATTTTCTCCCTCTCCCCTTCTTATTTCCACTTTATTTATGTAATAAATAGTCTAGCTGTTGATATTTTGGCCTCATTTGTGCCTCTAATTTCACAACATGGGAATATTCAAAAGAACTGAGTCTCTCTCCGGACCGAGACAGTGCAGCAGTACCAGACATGATGGAGCTACAGTATGAGCTGGAATCCAAAGAGGCCAAATGGTATGCTACCATAGACATTGCTAATGCATTTTTCTCTATTCCCATAGCAGAGGAATGCAGGCCTCAGTTTGCTTTCACCTGGAGAGGAATCCAGTACACTTTCAACAGATTGCCAATGGGCTGGGTCCGCAGCTCAAGCATCTGTCATGCAGTGATCCACGATGCTCTGGAGAAAGGCGGTGCTCCAGAACACATCCAGTTCATCGATGATATCATCGTCTGGGGTAAAACTGCTGAAGAACTCTTCGAGAAAGGTAACCAAATCATTGACATTCTTCTGAATGCAGGTTTTGCCATCAAGCGAGACAAGGTGAAAGGACCTACCACAGAGATTCAGTTTCTGGGAGTGCGCTGGCAGGATGGACGCCGACACATTCCAGTGGATGTGGTAAATAGAGTCTCTACCATGGCAAACCCCACAAACAAGCAAGAGACCCTACGTTTCTTGGGGATAGTGGGATTTTGGAGACTGCACATTCCTGGATACAGTCAGATTGTGAAACCTCTGTATGATGTGACTCGAAAGAGAAACCATTTCCACTGGGGACCTGAACAACAAGCAGCCTTTGACCAGATAAAGCAAGAGGTAGTTCAAGCAATGGGTCTGGGACCTGTCTGAGATGGTCCAGACATTAAGAACATTTTGTACACGGCTGCAAGTGACAATGGTCCAACCTGGTGCTTGTGGCAAAAAGCTCCAGGTGAGACACGTGGACAACCTCTTAGTTTCTGGAGTCAAGGTTACAGAGATTCAGAGGCTAATTATACTCCAACAGAAAAAGAGATTCTAGCTGCCTATGAAGGAGTAAAAGCAGCTTCTGAAGTAATTGGAACTGAATCACAACTTCTCTTACCTCCCAGACTACCAGTTTTGAATTGGATGTTCAGAGGCAAAGGCTCCACACCACATCATGCCACAGACTCAACCTGGTCTAAGTGGATGGCTCTGATAACACAGAGAGCTCGAATGGGAAATCTTGAAAGGCCTGGTCTAGTGGAGGTGATCTCAAGTTGGCCTGAAGGTACCAACTGTGCTAAACCTCCAGAGGAGAGAGAGTAACTCGTGCTGAGGAAGCTCCTCCTTACAATGACCTTTCTGATGATGAAAAGAAATATGCTTTGTTCACAGACGGTTCCTGTTGTCTTGTTGGAAACAAACGAAGGTGGAATTCTGCAGTGTGGAGTCCAACATGCCGAGTTGCAGAGGCAAAGGATGGAGAAGGAGAATCCAGTCAGTTCGCAGAGGTAAAAGCTGTCCAGCTAGCTCTCGACGTGGCTGAACGTGAGAGATGGGCAAAGCATTATCTCTACACTGACTCATGGATGGTAGCCAATGCTCTATGGGGTTGGCTAAAGAACTGGAAAAGGAATGGTTGGCAGAGGAAAGGAAAACCCATTTGGGCAGCTGACCTGTGGCAGGACATTGCTGATCGAGTCGAGAGAATTCCAGTGAAGGTGAGACACATTGATGCTCAGCTTCCTAAGAGCAAAGCTACTGAGGAACAGCAACACAACCATCAGGCAGATCTCCTGCAAGAGTTTCTCAAGTAGACATGGACTCTGATCTTGATCTCGACTGGAAACACCGAGGTGAGATATTCTTAGCTCGGTGGGCTCATGATTCGTCAGGACATCAAGGCAGAGATGCAACATACCAATGGGCTCGTGACAGATCCATAGACATTTCCATGGATGCTATCACACAAGTCATCCATGACTGTGACATTTGTGCTGCTATTAAGCAGGCAAAACGACTTAAGCCCTTGTGGTATGGTGACAGATGGTCCAAGTAGAAGTATGGTGAAGCTTGGCAGATTGACTACATCACTCTACCACGTTCTCGTTCTGGTAAGCAATACGTGCTTACTATGGTAGAGGCAAACACTGGATGGTTGGAAACTTATCCAGTTCCACATGCAACTGCACGCAACGCCATTCTCCGTTTGGAGAGACAGATCCTGTGAAGACACAGAACTCCAGAGAGGATTGAGTCAGACAACGGAACTCATTTCAAAAACAACCTTGTAAAGGCCTGGGCCAAAGAGCACGGCATTGAGTGGATATTCCATATTCCTTACTATGCACCAGCTGCAGGGAAGATTGAACGCTACAACGGTTTGTTGATGACCACTCTTAAAGCCATGGGAGGTGGATCTCTGAAAAACTGGGGAAACATTTAGCACAAGCAACCTGGCTGGTAAATAGTAGAGGTTCAGTGAACCAAGCTGGACCTGCACATTCAGATTTGCTACGGAAAGTAGAAGGTGATAGAGTTCCTGTTGTTAGAGAAAAGAATCTGTTAGGTAAAACTGTTTGGGTATTTTCACCCTCAGGAGAGGCTAAACCTGTCCGAGGGGTGGTTTCAGCTGAAGGTCTGGGTCCCACTTATTGGGTAATGCAAGAGAATGGTGAAATTCAGTGTATTCCACAAAGAAATTTAACTTTAGCTGAAAGAGTTTAATTTCAGACTGTTGTACAGCTACATCGCGTCCAAAGGAAGAATCTACGAGGAATCTGCGGTGCACGAACCCTGAGAACCCTGAGAGTCCTGAGTCAACTAAGAATCCCTGCTTCCCTTTTTCTTCACTTCGTCTGTGAAGAGACAAACTGGTTTCCATTTTTCTTGTTTCCTGATTTTCTTGGACTTTTGAGTCATCCACATCTAAGTATAGACGGAATGGACTATGAACTTTACCTACGAACTGTAAATATAGTTTTGGATTGGATGGACAGTATAAACAGCCAATGAAATAGTTTAGAAGGGGTGGACTGTGACCGTTTGAGGCTGTGCCTTTAAGAAAGGGACAGTGCTGGGACACTCTGGCTGACTATTTTGTAAACATAGACAGGTCTAAACGAATTTCATTGGTAGATTGGTAGGACGCAGCTTTAAGTTTTAGTGCAGTTGGAATTTTTCTCAGTTTTTCTCTTTCCTGCTTTTCCAGCCTGTTTGCTTCTGAGCAGCTGGAGTTTGAACTTGGATACCAGATAAGCACTAATCCTGCATGCGCTTTTGAGGCCTAACAAAAATTCATCCTTATTAATTACCTTTTCTCTCTCTCTAGCCCTTTTTGGGAAAAAAGGGAGGTAGGGGGAGAGAGGGGGGTACAGAGGGGGAACCCTCCTCTGTCTGGAGGAGGGAGTTTTGTTCCTGTATTTTTCTTTGCTGTATATTTCTGTATATATATTGTAAATGCTGTATACATATATATACATAACCTGCATTTTCACATTGCTTGTAAATATAGCATCCCTTTCGCTTTTCCGACTGAGTTAGCTGTGGTTTTTTTTCCTCATTGTGGGGGAGGGAGAGCTAGGCCTTCTCTCTCAACCCACTACAAACCTTCTCTGGGTGACTCTCTGCTTTAGCAGAGGGGTTGGACTAGATGATCTCCAGAGGTCCATTACAACCCCCACCATTCACATCATCCTGAGTGCATTAACACAGCACTTAGAGGATGGCCAAGGGATCAGGCTCAGCCAACATGGATTTAGGAAGGGCAGGTCCTGCCTGACCAACCTGATCTCCTTCTATGAGCAGGTGACCCGCCTGGTGGATGTGGGGAGGCCTGTGGATGTAGTTTACCTGGACTTCAGCAAGGCCTTTGATACCGTCCCCCATAGCAAACTCCGGGCCAAGCTGTCAGCCCATGGCTTGGACAGCAGCACTCTGAGCTGGGTTAGGAACTGGCTGGATGGCCGAACCCAGAGAGTGGTGGTGAATGGTGTCACATCCAGCTGGCGGCCAGTCAGTAGCGGAGTCCCCCAGGGATCAGTGCTGGGCCCCATGCTCTTTAACATCTTTATTGATGATCTGGATGAGGGCACTGAGTCCATCATCAGTAAATTTGTGGACGACACCAAGCTGGGGGCAGGAGTTGATCTGCTGGAGGGTAGGAGAGGCTCTGCAGAGGGACCTCGACTGGCAGGCAGAATCCAACGGCATGAGATTTAACACATCCAAGTGCCGGGTTCTGCACATTGGCCACAACAACCCCATGCAGTGCTACAGGCTGGGGTCAGAGTGGCTAGAGAGCAGCCAGGCAGAGAGGGACCTGGGGGTGCTGGTTGATGGTAGGATGAACATGAGCCTGCAGTGTGCCCAGGCGGCCAGGAGGGCCAATGGCATCCTGGCCTGCATCAAGAACAGTGTGGCCAGCAGGAGCAGGGAGGTCATTCTGCCCCTGTATACTGCACTGGTTAGGCCGCACCTCGAGTACTGTGTCCAGTTCTGGGCCCCTCAGTTTAGGAAGGAGGTTGACTTGCTGGAACGAGTCCAGAGAAGGGCAACGAAGTTAGTGAGGGGCTTGGAACACAAGCCCTATGAGGAGAGGCTGAGGGAGCTGGGGCTGCTTAGCCTGGAGAGGAGGAGACTCAGGGGTGACCTTATTGCTCTCTACAACTACCTGAAGGGGGGTTGTAAACAGGCAGAGGTTGGTCTCTTCTCCCAGGCAGCCAGCACCAGAACAAGAGGACACAGTCTCAGGCTGCGCCAGGGGAAGTTCAGGCTGGAGGTCAGGAGGAAGTTTTACACAGAGAGAGTGATTGCCCATTGGAATGGACTGCCTGGGGAGGTGGTGGAGTCGCCGTCACTGGAGGTGTTCAGGAGGAAACTTGACAGGGTGCTTGGTTACATGGGTTAGTTGATTAGGTGGTGTTGGGTGATAGGTTGGACGCGATGATCTTGAAGGTCTCTTCCAACCTGGTTTATTCTATTCTATTCTATTCTATTCTGCAATTCTGTGGATGATTAAGAGAGGCCATACCTGAGGGTGCGTTGTAAGAAGAGAAGATCCTGAAACATAGGAAACCTTTTCATAGTGGGGCTGGATAATCCAATTGGAACTTCCAAGAGCGTAGCCTGAGCTGAGAGGAGTGACCTGCACAGCACCAAATAGTTCCTGAAACAGACAGCAAAAGACATTAAACTGAGTGAGCTCCCAAGAGAAGTCAGAATAGGTCTTTTTATCCTCAGTGGTATCAATTTGGAAAGCAGTTCTGCTTTTCAAAGCCTTTATGAAGCTAGTTTCCTGAGCTTTATGTCTGATAGTTTTATTTTCCCATGTCTAATGGGACACATGCTCTCAAGAAAAGCTTTTCCTGAGGTAGGGCCTTCACAAAATCTGTCTTCCATGTGAATCCTACAGCATCTAAGCTCACGCTTAATCATAACTTTAAATAGGGGAATAAACTGGGGTCTTAATTAGTCTGCCTTTGCTGTATTGAAGAAGTCTAAGGGAGCTTTATTCCCTAAAGGCTTTACATTCCCTTACTCAAATTGTATTAATAATGGCCAGTAGGAGAGAAGGAAGGACAGGTGGTTCTGATTCTGTGTGATTCTGTACTGATATAAAATCTATTTGGGTTACACATTTTGCTGTGGAAAACATAAGCTTAACTTCAATTTCACACAGCTTCTAATGTTATTTCTTTTTAAATGCTCTCAACTGGTGATTCAGAAAGAGCACTGCAAACTCAATCCAAAATTCAGTCTCGGCAGCAACCTGACAGTTGTCTCCTTTCCATGTGTCATTAGAAGGTGGATTGCTTTATCTGTACAAAGTAATGTGTTATGCTTGGGTTTAGAAAGGAAAATAAGCCTCTGTGTATAACTCACTAATGTGATCTACTTTCTGGTTACTGAATAATAGAACAAGCATCTGACTCATGCAATACTAATGATTTTTCTAGTATCTCAATACATATTTGGATGCCTTGCAAAACAAGGCAAAGACTCCACCCCTCCAAGTGTGTAAACCAAGGATCTGATATGGAGACATGAAAAATGGATATCAAACCATTCCTGATGTTTTCACCCAGTTTTGGGTTAACCGGCTAATTAGGATCCAGTAATTTTTAAAGTCAGCTTTGGGAAGAGATAAAACAGATCTCTATTCCTGGTAGTTATAAAAGACTGATAGGCTGTGATGCACAGATCTAGAATTAGGTGAGACGCACCCACACTGTTAGGAGAGTTGAAAATGAACAGTAACCACCCATGGACAATGAGGAACTCAAATTGCCCTCAACCTGTCTAGCTGCTACACAAAGCTGTAGCAATAAGCTGTTATTTATGTCAGCAGCCACATCAGTGGTGGCTTGGGGTCTTCACCAGTTGTAATGCAGCACCACACAAACTCCAATTCACCAAATTTAGCACACAGCACCACTGGTTACTGTTTCAAACTGTCTTACACAGAAAGAGCAGTCTCCAAACTTCAGTGGCCCACTGCTTAAGAAAAGGAAGCAAATATTGGGTACACAACTTATTTTAACTCACTTTTTTTATTTCTTACAGCCCTGAGCAACAATAGTATCATGGCCCACATGCTGCCTACAAACCATAAAAGAACTCACCTGCAGACCACTGAATTGTTGGTTCAGCTTGGTTCTAGAAGTGTGTGACTGTTTGAGGCTGTGCCTTTAAGAAAGGGACACTATGGCTGAATGTTTTGTAAACAAAGGACAGGTCTAAACGGATTTCATTGGCAGATTGGTAGAAAGCAACTTTAAGATTTGAGCCCAGCTGAGACTTTCCTCAGTTCGCTCTTCCCTCCCTTTCCAGCTTGTCTGCTTCTAGGCTCTCTGCCAGACTGACCTTGGGCTGATAAGCGTGAGGCCTGCAAACCTACTAACATTTTTATTTAATTTATAACTGCTTTTAATTAACAACTGCTCCTTTCCTCTCTTTCTAACCCTCTCTGGGGAAAAAGGGGAGAGAAGGGGGTACAGGGGGGGAACCCTCCTCCAGAAGGGGGGTGAATTTCATTCCTGTATTACTTTGCTGTATATTTCTGTGTATATATTGTAAATACTGTAAATTGTGTATATATACCCTGCATTCCCTAAAACTGCTTGTAAATACAGCATTCCTTTGCTCCTCCGGCTGTGGCTAGCTGTGGTTTTTATTACCTTTTCTCTTTGTGGGGGGGGAGAAGGCTGGGCCTTCCTCTCAAACTCACGACAAAGTGAAATTGTCTAGAAATTGTCTATATTCAGTAGCATTATAGACAACAAGCGTGAGCAGGGAACAATGGGAAAAGAGTTTCTGAAGTTCAGGACGGACCATTAGGTCTTGTTTACAATCCCTAATTTGCAGTATTTGCTTTAGTGGAGGCTAAAACACTCAAAAGATTCCCAGAAGTGAGGTACGGTAACTCAGGAGGGGATGTGGCTGATGAGAGAGGATACATTCATTTTGTACATCCTCCCAGCTCTCAGTGGGCCACCCATCAACTCCCAATTTGAAGGTGCACTGCCTTAAAATCGGCATCCCTGAGGAAGAGGAGGAACAAATGGATACTCCTTGATCTCACCAAAGAAGAGCCCTTCTTGGGAAGCACACTGAGAGACTGTGCTAACAGAGGATCTAGAGGGGAAAATGGAAAAGGAAGGGCATTTCCAGAGAAAAGCTGGGAAACAGCAAACTGTTACTGTTGACCTGAGGACAGATTTATGGTACTCACAATCTTCTGAGAATATCCCACCAGCTGGATCTTGCTGAGCACTGTGTTCACTTCTGGCACGGTGTAGCACTTCCTCCACATAGACACCTCCACTGCATCCTTCAGAGGGACAGGCAGTAATCTGTAAAGGTCAACAGAGTGTGGGCATTTTCACAACTTCCTGATGGACCACCAGCTTTTATTCCCATTTATATTCTCTCGGTCTTAGGTGTTTCTCTTTTTTTTTTCCTTTTTATTTGAAATATGCTTGGTGCTTCAAAGTTAGGACAAAGAACTCCTGCTTGTTGAGAAGAACCACTCTGCCCATTCTGCTTCATGCCAAAGCCTGCTCTGCTTCAGCTTTCTTTGTTGTTGGTCCTCTTCATCCCTTTCATCAAAGAAGTAGCTGTAATGAAGGTGTTATAGCAACTCTCGTGTTATTTTCACCACTGATGAAAGATGCTGGATGATCTGACACATCAACATGAAACACACCACTAGAACTGGTAGAGCTGACTGGGGTCTTGGATCAGTGTCTATTTTGCATATCCTAAGAACATGAAAACAACCTACAAACTTGTGATTAAAATTCAGCCCTGTGCAAAGGCTGGCTCTGTTCCCATTTTTGTTGCCAGTCTCTTCCAAGAGCATGTGCCTCTGTACCTCAGCCCTCAACTCAGATACCCCCCTTGCCTTCTGAGTGTACTGTCAAGGATACATTAGCTGACACTGCAGAGCTCTTTGAAATCCCCTACATGCAAGTCTTTAAGATGTTTTACACCAAAGTAAAATCCATCCATTCTACTCTTCACAGGCATTACAAGTTAGCTGGACAGCCTTGTCGAGGGAAGAAGTGAATTGTAATGTCCCAGGCTGTAAGAGTGATGGCTAACTTCTGGGAAATAGATCTTCCTTAGCAACATGAACTGGAGCAGGAAGCAGCACAGCTGCCAAATGTGTAAGAATAGGAGATTTATTTTTTTTTTTATATTAAACCAATGCTAAATCAAAGGCAAATTCAAACCAATTTCCAAAGATTTATGGAAATTGGTCAAGTTTCTTTGATCAATTTGTTTAAAGGAATTTAATTTATTGTTATATCTACTGGGTCAGTGAACTCCTCCATAATTTAAGGTACTGAAGAAGATATTAAGGCCAGCTACTGCCAAGATGGCTGTACAGGTCTAGTGTGCTAATTGTAATTCCAGCACAGCCTGGCTGAAAGCAGAACGCTTAAGGAAACAAACAATGTCTTCAAGGTCTTTTTTGGGAAGTCATAAACAACAAAAGGCCAAACAATGTGGATAGTTGCCCACCGTTGCACTGAAGCAAATTGCCTGTAAAAGCCTTTAACCTACCATAAGAAGCATTTAGAGTTGCATGCTTTCAGGAGCTTCTCTTCTGGGAAGAGGAGAATTTATCTCCAGGTAATGGAGAAAAGTGGGGAATTGTCCTTGGTGACTGAAGTAAGTTTCTATTAGCCTTGACTCTGGCTACACTGCAAGTATATGCCGATTCCTAACAGAGACTAGAAGCACCAGTGTCTAATGGTTTCATTCTTTGCTGAGTGGCACATGGAGACAATGAAAGCTGGTGGTTCCTCAGATGTGTCTCTGCTGGCATTCAACCTGTCACCCATGCTTTTAAAATCTGTACAGAAAGTTACTAGGGGATATTTAAAAGTCTGGAGTGAATCTACTAACACTATGGAAATATCCAATTATGGATCACCTCATAAGGCTGAGAGACCTGGGGCTGTTTAGCCTGTAGAAGACTGAGAAGGCACCTTCTCAATGCTTATCAGCAGCTAAAAGGAGGAGGGGGAAAGGATGGGGCCAGATTATTTTCAGACAAGGGGCAATGGGCACAAACTGGAACCCAGAAAGTTCCATATGAACATGAGAAAAAAATTCTTTCCTGTGAGGGTGGCAGAGCCCTGGACCAGGCTGCCCAAAATCTCGCCTTCTCTGGAGAGATTTCAAAGCCATCCGCATGCAATCCTGGGCAACCTGTTCTGGGTAACCTTGCAGTGGAGCTGGAGAAAATAATCTCAAGAGGTCCCTTCCAACCCCCACTATTCTGTGATTCTGTGTAACAACCAGATGTGTGTGGGCACATGCCAGGACAACCCAAGCGATCGTGAACTAGTGTGGTCCAGTGGTTACAATACAAAAGGTGTGTTTAAGAAACTCAGAGGTTTGTATTCTTAACTGGGCACCTACACAAAGCTAGCCACTCCTCTTCAATGCACAGGATAATATCTAGTAGATGACACAGCATGTTCTTGTTTGAAGGGAGAGAATGGCAGTACCAAACTAGATCATAATGCTGGCTTCTCTCGTCCACTACTCTGCATCTGGAAACAGCCCATTTCAGATGCTAGAGAAAGACAGAAGGAATCATTAAACAGGTAGCTGACAAAGTGTCTTCCATAAGGCAAACTTCCCCTTTAGCCCCTTGAATCCTAATCAGTGTGAAAGATATCCTGGCTGAGCATTTACAGAGCTTCCACAAGACTGCTCATCTAAAATAAAAACCAATTCTAATAAAATTTGCTAAGCAATTAGTTCAGACTGGATCTGATAATGGGAAAATGTAAGCCACTATAAAGAACTTATATTTTACACTGTATTTGAAGTTAAAATACTTTAGTGCTTTGTCTAATGAAGATGATGATACTTTGTGTTTTAGCCTAACTCTTTAGAGTAGAACTAGCTGAACCATAAAGCAGTAATGGTGATTGATCAGTCTGAAAAAGTCAAGATAGAGTCAGATGTAATAAGTATTCTGTTCTAGCAACAACCAGGCATTGAAAATAAATCACCAAGGAGCACATTTTTTTAAGCAAGGGATGTCAGCCCAGCCATGCATGTGCTATTAGCCAGGTGTTAATTTGTGGATCACTAGATGTTTGCTCACATGCTCTAATAATCAGTTCCATTCACACTTTCCTGACACTTGTCACCAGGAATCTCAAAACACTTTGCAAACATTAATTAAGTTGCTGTATGCCCTCTGTAATGGATAGGAGCTCCACTTTACAGAAGCTGAAGGGGGTAACTCAGAGTACAAGCAGGGCACAGTAGGAAGGGGAATTCATACTTAGCCCTATGTTCCAGTTCACAGACCACACTGGTTTCTGCTAGCCTCAGGGCAGAGTTTATGACATACAGACTTGTTACCAAGCAGCTGCAGGGCTACATCTGTCTATCCCTGCTAGCAGAGGGACAGGATGCCTTCTGTCCCTAGGGGTTAGGCTCTTAGACCTTCCTCCTGCCTCCACTGGTGCTCCATTACAACAGCTACTTGACAGTACCTATAAATACTTCTGAGGAAGTATGAGACAGAAAAAATTATTTTAAATACCACTTCAACAAAAATATTCCAACTTTCTACCACAGCTGAATAAGAACAAAGATAATCTCTCTGTATTAGCCTCTGGAAGAGTCAACAGCACACAGTGCTAGACAGTGCTTTTTCTAAAATATGACCACCAGGAAAGTGACATTAAATGAGCTCCAAGATATATGATCCTCCTTTTAAACCATGCATACAAAACACAAGCAGTCGTGTGCCCAGAATAATGGCTCCAGTTCTCTCTCGTCACATCAGTGTGAACTTCAGGAATGGCTCTGGACATGTCAGGGAACACCAAAATGAAAAACCTCACTGTTGTGATCAGAGTAGACATCACAATCACAGAATGGTGGGGGTTGGAAGGGGCCTCAGGAGATCATCCAGTCCAACTCCCTTACTAAAGCAGGTTCACCTAGATCAGGTTACACAGGAATGCATCCAGGCACATTTTGAAATTCTCCAGAGAAGACAGAGCACAAAATTTAATCAGCTTTATTGTCATTAGTTTTGAATTGCCTTCTTCAGAAGAATGAGACATATAGTGCTGAAACAAGACTGCTCTGTTTGAATTTACAGCTGCCTTAACAGAAGCTGACAGGTTTTGAGACAGATCAGCTGCTTTGGAGGGCGCTTCCGGTCCTGCCATAGGAGAAAGAGGAAATGACTTTTCCTCGTTAATGGCGGCTGAAGACGGGGGAGCCGCCATGTTGGAAGCTGCCACCGCCCCTGGCTGCTTGCCAGAACCAGCAACAGTACCATTCAAAGCAGCCTTTCCAATAGACTTTTTAGCTTTATCTTTAACTGATACAGATTCTCCACTCTCCTCATCACTAGAAGTCTCTGGGGCTGAGCCAGAAGTGTGCCTCCTTTTCTTTGATCTATGCTTAATAATGAAGCAGGCCTTAGATACTTTTCTCTCCTGGCACAAAGAATACAACAAATACACATTAGTTATCACCAGCAGCAGAATTACACACATAAAATAAATCACCTTTGGATCCCAGCCATCACTTAAAATTATTCTTTCACCTACTGGAATCTTAAGCTCCCTTATCTCAATTGGGAGAGTGCTCAAAGTTATATTTCCGTATGTACTAAGCCAAAAAAACCCCAGACAGTGGTCATACAGAAGCTGAATTTTATACCTGAACCATAAATATAATTTTTGCATTAAATATTTACCTAGTCAGCATGGCTTCGCCAAGGGCAAATCCTGCCTGACCAACCTGGTGGCCTTCTATGAGCAGGTGACAAAATTAATAGATGAGGGGCGAGCAACTGATGTCATTTACCTGGACCTGAGCAAAGCCTTCAACACTGTCCCGCACCACATCCTGGTCTCCAAACTGGTGACACATGGGTTTGATGGGTGGACCACTAGATGGATAAGGAACTGGCTTGATGGCCGTACCCAAAGAGTGGCTGTCAATGGCTCCATGTCCCAGTGGAGGCCAGTGACAAGCAGAGTCCCTCAGGGATCAGTCCTGGGACCTGTCTTGTTCAACATCTTTGTGGGTGACATGGACAGTGGCATTGAGTGCACCCTCAGCAAGTTTGCTGATGACACCAAGCTGTGTGGTGCAGCAGACATGCTGGAGGGAAGGGAGGCCATCCAGAGGGACCTGGACAGGCTGGAGAGGTGGGCACAAGCCAACCTCATGAGGTTCAATAAGAGCAAGTGCAGGGTCCTGCATCTGGGTCGAGGCAATCCCAGGCACAAATACAGGCTGGGCAGTGACTGGCTGGAAAGCAGCCCTGAGGAGAAAGACTTGGGGGTGCTGGTGGACAAAAAGCTCAACATGAGCTCTCAATGTGCACTTGCAGCCCGCAAAGCCAATCAGATCCTGGGCTGCATCAGGAGAAGTGTGGCTAGCAGGTCGAGGGAGGTGATCCTCCCCCTCTACTCAGCCCTGGTGAGACCCCACCTGGAGTACTGTGTCCAGTTCTGGAGCCCCTATTACAAGAGGGATGTGGAGGTGCTGGAACGTGTCCAGAGAAGGGCCACAAGGATGATCAGAGGGCTGGAGCACCTCTCCTATGAGGACAGACTGAAGGAGTTGGGGCTGTTCAGTCTGGAGAAGAGAAGGCTCCAAGGTGACCTAATTGTGGCCTTCCAGTATCTGAAGGGGGCCTACAGGAAGGCTGGGGAAGGACTTCTCAGGATCTCAGGTAGTGACAGGACAAGGGGGAATGGAATGAAGCTGGAGGTGGGGAGATTCAGGCTAGATGTGAGGAGGAGGTTCTTCACCATGAGAGTGGTGAAGCACTGGAATGGGTTGTCCAGGGAGGTGGTCGAGGCCCCGTCCCTGGAGGTGTTTAAGAGCAGGCTGGATGAGGCTCTGTCCAGCCTGGTCTAGTATGGGGTGTCTCTGCCCATGGCAGGGGGGTTGGAACTAAATGATCCGTGTGGTCCCTTCCAACCCTGAATGAAACTATGAAACTATGTGTGACCGTTTGAGGCTGTGCCCTTAAGAAAGGGAATATGGTGGACGGAAGTTGGTAAACGGAAATAATAATCTAAACTATTTCATTGGTGAAGTGGGAGGAAGCACCTTCTGAACTGGGAGTGAACTGGGAGTGAACTGGGCACTCTGGTACTTCTATCTTCAGTCTTGCTTCCGCCTCTCCACGGTGCAGCAGCTCTCTTTCTCTGCTCGGCTTTCTGCCAAGGCCTCGGCCTTGAAGACCAGATAAAAGCCGGTATTAACTCCCTTCCAATTAACACGAACTGCTTCTAACATTTTTTTTTCCTCTCTTTTCTTTCTCTTTCTATCCCATTCTGGGGAAAGGGGGGGAGAGAGGGGAGAGCGGAGGTGGGGAACCCCCTCTGCCGAGGGGGGTCACTCTCATTTCTGTGTTACTCTGTTGTATATCTTTGTATATATTGTAGATATTGTAAATTTGTAAATATTCCCCTGCATACCCTACATTGCTTTGTAAATATAGCTCCACTGCCTTGCTAATTCAGCTTGTGAGGTTTTTTTCCCTTTCCCTTCAATTTTTCTTTCCCTTTACTTTACAAGGGGGAAGGGAGGAGGCTTCTTGGCCTTACCCTTGCACCCCATGACATTTTTTTATTGGCGTACCCAACGTGCGGCAGATAATTAGTTTAATTTATTACTTGATTGATTTAGTGTTTTCTAGCTGAATTAGCAAACATGAAGGTATTGTGGTTTGTGGAGCGATTATTCTTTTCAATTTTTGGGGCTCTGGTTTACAGATATTGTTTGGGTTTGATTTTGGATTACCTGGGCAAATATTTGGTGCGGACAATTTATATGTGGGTTATGTATAGAGTTAAACTATGGTATGGAAAATGTATTAATTTATTATGGCCAGTGAGATACAGGAATGTTACCTCCACCACTCTCCCAATTGAGATAAAGGGTTTTAGGATTCCGCCTGAGGAGAGAGTAACTTTAGGTGATGCCTGGGATCCAAAAGTGATTTATTTGATGTGTATAATCCTGCTTTCAGTGATAATTAACGTGTATCTGCTGGTCTCTTTGCGGCGAGAGAGAAAGGTGTCCAGAGCTTGTTTTGTTATTAAAACTAGATCAAAAAGAAAACGCCGTGGCTCTCGATCAGTCCCAGAGTCATCTAGTGACGAGGACTGTGGAGAACCCGCGTCAGTTAAAAAGAAGGCTAAAAAGTTAATTGGTAAAGCAGCTCTAAATGACTTTGCTGATTCTGGCAAGCTGCCAGGGGCATCGGCTGGTATCAACATGGCGCCTACTCCTTCTCCTACTCCTTCTCCTTCTTCTTCTTCTCCGTCGGCCATTAACAGAGCAACGTCACTTCCACCCACTCCCTCGGTGGGACCGGAAGTCACTGCCCCAGCAGATGATTTATCTCAGGACTTGTCAGCTTCTATTAAGGTGGCTGTAAATTCAAACACAGCTCCAGTTAAGGTGGCTCCTTTAAAGACTAGAGGTGGAAAGGGCAAAGATGGAGAAGAAGAGGTGGAGACTGATCCTGGTGAGGGGCCCTCTACTCTAAAAGATCCTGCTGAGGAGGAAGAGAAGGTTTGTTTTAAAGATCTAGCTAACCTAGTGAGATCAAAGCAGGATAGAGATGAAGTTAGGAAGGCAGCTGGCAAAGGTGGTTCTCAGCTTAAAGAGATCCTTAGGAGAATGACAGCAGGATTATATGGGCAAAGAATTCAGGGAGATGAGGAACAAGATGATATTTCAGACTGTTCTTCTCCACGCGAGGAATTGCGAAATGTCCGTAAAGATTTCACCAGGGCAGATAAGGAGCCAGTTCTAGCTTGGCTTAGTAGGTGTTATGATACAGGTGCTTCAGCTCTAACAGTTGGAGACAAGTCAGCAGCTCAGTTAGGAACTCTCTCAAGGGAAAATGGAATAGATAGACATCTAGGTGAAGCTCTCGGTAAGGTTAATCTGTGGATACGCCTTTTAATAGCGGTTGCCCTGAGATACCCTTCCCGAGATGACCTTCCATGGAATCCTAAACCCTGGACTACCATAGATGAGGGAATTAAGCGCTTGAGAGAATTTGCTGTTAGAGAGCTACTCTATGGTGAACATGAAACTCTGAATCCTGATGACATTCCTGTGGGTATTGGTCTTGCTAAAAAGATCATCAAACTTGCTCCTTCCAATTATGCAAACATTCTGGCAAGCAGAATTGTGTCAAGAAGTTATGGTGGATCTTCTCCCACGGTTGGCCAATTCAGTGATCAAATGAGACAATTGGAGGATAGCATGACACGGGGTTCTTTGGTTTCGGCCATTAAAACTATGTCTGGTGATATACAGAATTGCATAAGAGAGTTAAAGGATGAATTTAGAAATTCCATATCCCAATTGGCACAGAGGGATAATTTCAATTCTTCCTCCAGGTGGGTACAAGTTTCATCTGTGAGGAATACACGTCCTCCAAGGAGGTCATTCCAAAACAGGACATTCCAAAACAGGTCATTCCAAAACAGACCACCAAGGCAATCACGTAGAACTATTTGGATAACTCTGCGTGATCAGTTTGGTGAGAACATGAACCGCTGGGATGGCCAACCAACTTCTAATCTTTTCAGGAGACTGAGGGAATTGCAAAGTGGCAGAACCCGAGGTAGCAATACCAGAAGGGTAGCTGTTACTTCCACAGTTCCCCAGAACGACTCTTATGGCTCCAACAGTGGCTCCAGTTATAACATGCAAAGTTATAACCCTGCAAACTATGTGCAATGCACATGTGCGCATGTTCCCCATAACTAGGGGTGCCCTGCCTCCCGCCAGGGGGAGGAGAGGGATAACAGAGATAACAGAATCTATTGGGATGTGTACATCCAGTGGCCTGGCACTTCACAATTTCGGAAGTACAGGGCCTTGGTTGACACAGGAGCTCAGTGCACCATAATACCATCAAATTATCAGGGATCAGAGTCTATAACTATTCTGGGAGTCACTGGTGGATCTCAAGAGTTAAGTAAGGTAGAAGTTAATATAAGTCTAACTGGTAAACAATGGAGGAAGCATACAGTTGTGACCGGACCTGACGCACCTTGTATTTTGGGAATTGATTTTCTGAGAGAAGGGCGTTTCAAAGACCCTAGAGGTTACAAATGGGCTTTTGGAGTGGCTTCTGTAGAAATTGATGGACAAAAATTGAAGCTATCTGCCAGACCTGAACTTTCTGATGAATCTGCAGTTGTGGGACAACACAAGATACAGGACATTAAATTGCCGGTTGCTTCTCAGACTGTGCATCACAGACAATACAGAACCAACCGTGACTCTTTGTTGCCCATTCAGAATCTGATTCGTCAGTTGGAGAGTCAGAAAGTTGTCAGCAAAACTCATTCACCTTTCAACAGTCCAGTGTGGCCTGTGCGGAAGCAGAATGGAGACTGGCGTCTGACAGTAGACTACCGAGCCCTGAATGAAGTAACACCAGCTATGAGTGCAGCAGTACCAGACATGATGGAACTACAGTATGAGCTGGAATCCAAAGAGGCCAAATGGTATGCTACCATAGACATCGCTAATGCATTTTTCTCTATTCCCATAGCAGAGGAATGCAGGCCTCAGTTTGCTTTCACCTGGAGAGGAATCCAGTACACTTTCAACAGACTGCCAATGGGCTGGATCCACAGCTCAAGCATCTGTCATGCAGTAATCCACGATGCTCTGGAGAAAGGCGGTGCTCCAGAACACATCCAGTTCATCGATGATATCATCGTCTGGGGTAAAACTGCTGAGGAAGTCTTCGAGAAAGGTAACAAAATCATTGACATTCTTCTGAATGCAGGTTTTGCCATCAAGCGAGACAAGGTGAAAGGACCTACCACAGAGATTCAGTTTCTGGGAGTGCGGTGGCAAGATGGACGCCGACACATTCCAGTGGATGTGGTAAATAGAGTCTCTACCATGGCAAGTCCCACAAACAAGCAAGAGACCCTACGTTTCTTGGGGATAGTGGGATTTTGGAGACTGCACATTCCTGGATACAGTCAGATTGTGAAACCTCTGTATGATGTGACTCGAAAGAGAAACCATTTCCACTGGGGACCTGAACAGCAAGCAGCCTTTGACCAGATAAAACAAGAGGTAATTCAAGCAATGGGTCTGGGACCTGTCCGAGATGGTCCAGACATTAAGAACATTTTGTACACGGCTGCAAGTGACAATGGTCCAACCTGGTGCTTGTGGCAAAAAGCTCCAGGTGAGACACGTGGACGACCTCTTGGTTTCTGGAGTCGAGGTTACAGAGGTTCAGAGGCTAATTATACTCCAACAGAGAAAGAAATTTTAGCTGCCTATGAAGGAGTGAAAGCATCTTCTGAAGTGATTGGAACTGAATCACAACTTCTCTTAGCTCCCAGATTACCAGTTTTGAATTGGATGTTCAAAGGCAAAGGCTCCACACCACATCAATGCCACAGACTCAACATGGTCTAAGTGGATGGCTCTGATAACACAGAGAGCTCGAATGGGAAATCTTGAAAGACCTGGTCTAGTGGAGGTGATCTCAAGTTGGCCTGAAGGCATCAACTGTGCCAAACCTCCAGAGGAGAAAGTAACTCGTGCTGAGGAAGCTCCTCCTTACAATGACCTTTCTGATGATGAAAAGAAATATGCTTTGTTTACAGACGGTTCCTGTCGTCTTGTTGGAAACAAGCGAAGGTGGAAGTCTGCAGTGTGGAGTCCAACACGCCGAGTTGCAGAGGCGAAAGATGGAGAAGGAGAATCCAGTCAGTTCGCAGAGGTAATAGCTGTCCAGCTAGCTTTCGACGTGGCTGAACGTGAGAGATGGCCAAAGCTTTATCTCTACACTGACTCATGGATGGTAGCCAATGCTCTATGGGGTTGGCTAAAGAACTGGAAGAAGAGTGGTTGGCAGAGAAAAGGAAAACCCATTTGGGCAGCCAACCTGTGGCAGGACATTGCTGATCGAATCGAGAGAATTCCAGTGAAAGTGAGACACATCGATGCTCACATTCCTAAGAGCAAAGCTACTGAGGAACAGCAACACAACCATCAGGCAGATCTAGCTGCAAGAGTTTCTCAAGTAGACATGGACTCTAATCTTGATCTCGACTGGAAACACCGAGGTGAGATATTCTTAGCTCGGTGGGCTCACGATTCATCAGGACATCAAGGTAGAGATGCAACATACCAATGGGCTCGTGACAGATCCATAGACATTTCCATGGATGCTATCACACAAGTCATCCATGACTGTGACATTTGTGCTGCTATTAAGCAGGCAAAACGACTTAAGCCCTTGTGGTATGGTGACAGATGGTCCAAGTACAAGTATGGTGAAGCTTGGCAGATTGACTACATCACTCTACCACGTTCTCGTTCTGGTAAGCAATACGTGCTTACTATGGTAGAGGCAAACACTGGATGGTTGGAAACTTATCCAGTTCCACATGCAACTGCACGCAACACCATTCTCGGTCTGGAGAGACAAATCCTGTGGAGACACGGAACTCCAGAGAGGATTGAGTCAGACAACGGAACTCATTTCAAGAACAATCTTGTAAAGAACTGGGCAAAAGAGCACCGTATTGAGTGGATATTCCACATTCCCTACTATGCACCAGCTTCAGGGAAGATTGAACGCTACAACGGTTTGTTGAAGACCACTCTCAAAGCCATGGGGGGTGGATCTTTGAAAAACTGGGAAAAACATTTAGCACAAGCAACCTGGCTGGTAAATAGTAGAGGCTCAGTGAACCGAGCTGGACCTGCACATTCAGATTTGCTACGGAAAGTAGAAGGTGATAGAGTTCCTGTTGTTAGAGAAAAGAATCTGTTAGGTAAAACTGTTTGGGTATTTTCACCCTCAGGAGAGGCTAAACCTGTCCGAGGGGTGGTTTCAGCTGAAGGTCCGGGTCACACTTATTGGGTAATGCAAGAGAATGGTGAAATTCAGTGTATTCCACAAAGAAATTTAACTTTAGCTGAAAGAGGTTAATTTCGAACTGTTGTACAGCTACATCGCGTCCAAAGGAAGAATCAACGAGGAATCTACGGTGCACGAACCCTGAGATCCCTGAGAGACCTGAGTCAACTAAGAGACCCTGAGAATCCCTGTTTCCCTTTTCTTTGCTTCGCCGGCGAAGAAATGAACTGTTTTCCATTTTTCTCATTTTCTGATTTTCTTGGACTTTTGAATCATCTACATCTGAGCATAGCCGGAATGGACTATGAACTTTACTCACGAACTGTAAATATCATTTTGGATTGGATGGACAGTATGAACAGCCAATGAAATTGTTTAGAAGGGGTGGACTGTGACCGTTTGAGGCTGTGCCCTTAAGAAAGGGAATATGGTGGATGGAAGTTGGTAAACGGAAATAATAATCTAAACTATTTCATTGGTGAAGTGGGAGGAAGCACCTTCTGAACTGGGAGTGAACTGGGAGTGAACTGGGCTCTCTGGTACTTCTATCTTCAGTCTTGCTTCCGCCTCTCCACGGTGCAGCAGCTCTCTTTCTCTGCTCGGCTTTCTGCCAAGGCCTCGGCCTTGAAGACCAGATAAAAGCCGGTATTAACTCCCTTCCAATTAACACGAACTGCTTCTAACATTTTTTTTTTTCCTCTCTTTTCTTTCTCTTTCTATCCCATTCTGGGGAAAGGGGGGGAGAGAGGGGAGAGCGGAGGTGGGGAACCCCCTCTGCCGAGGGGGGTCACTCTCATTTCTGTGTTACTCTGTTGTATATCTTTGTATATATTGTAGATATTGTAAATTTGTAAATATTCCCCTGCATACCCTACATTGCTTTGTAAATATAGCTCCACTGCCTTGCTAATTCAGCTTGTGAGTTTTTTTTCCCTTTCCCTTCAATTTTTCTTTCCCTTTACTTTACAAGGGGGAAGGGAGGAGGCTTCTTGGCCTTACCCTTCCACCCCACGACACTATGAAACTATGAAATCTGTCTGCCTGCTTGCAACAGCAGAGCATCTGGCCCAGAAAGTGGCAGGACAGGAGGAATTCCCAAATCTCTCTCCTGTTGCACATGATTTCCTTGGTACTGACTGCTTCTCTTAAGGAATGAGACACAATACAGGAAGATAACTCATTAACTACTGCCTGCTTACTGCTTAGAGAAGCCAAGTACACTGTCAGAGTGAACTCTCTTCATCTACAAATGTACAATACAGCATTTGAGGCAGAAAAATTTCAGGCATGAAAAACTGAAACTTCAGATTTCACTGCCCAAAACTAAACAGTGGTTGTAATTGCACACATGCTTTCCCTAGGAAGTGACAGATCTAAATGCAGAAGAATGGCATATGGAATTACTTGTGGTGGAGAGAAGAACAACAGGATACTCTCCAACAAGGGTATGCCTGTTATCTTCAGCTACAGGCCAGCAGTAGCCCAGAGGTCTGCTACTAGTTCATATTTATACAATTCCTTCCTCCTACAATGGCCTTCAGTTTCTGTTTGTTTTTACACAAAAGGAGAATTACTTTGGCGTGTGACGTTTGCATAGGACCTTTAACAGACAAAGATTCCTGCCCTAAAGTGCTCACAGAGTAGTTTAGATACCATGGCTTAATCTGGTTTCTAGTTCTTGAATGTGGAGGCTGTTCTATGCCAGAGATGCACACAGCAAAAGCTCAGTTTGACTTCATCAGAGGTGAAACCTCCAGCCCTTGCTACTGACTTAGGTAATTAAAGACTGCCAGATTTGATGACTAAGTATTATATGTTTGACTGCATTGCCAGGTCTTATGTTTCCTACTTCGGTGTCAAGTTTATGCTGTTTTTCTTAGTGCTTCTCTTTGGAGCTGGAAGATTATAGCTGAGGGAACTGAGGTTGTTTAGCCTGAAGAAAATGAGGCTCAGGGAAAACCTTGTCCACCTCTACAACTTCCTGGAAGGAGATAGGAGGAAGGTGAGCATTGGTCTCTCCTCCCAAGGAACAAGTGATAGGAAGAGAGGAAATGGCCTCAAGTGGCCCCAGGAAGGTTTAGGTTGTAGATGGGAAACCATTTCTTCCCCAAAAGGGTTGCCAAGCCCTGGAACAGGCTGCCTGAGGAATTGTTTGAATCATCATCCCTGAAGGTATTTAAAGGACACATAGATGTGGTGCTTAGGAAGATGGTTTAGCAGTAGACTTGGTAGTGTTAGGTCAGTGGTTGGACTCTATGATCTTAAAGGTCTTTTCCAGCCTAAATGATTCCATGATTCTATCTTGACTGTCATACAAGATGAAGCCAACTTAGATTCCCTTCCATAATGTGGAGGAAAGTGTGATTATATGAGTTCCAAATGCTGAAAAACTATAAAGCAATAAACTTAAAGTCACTTATTATTGAAAAGGTGTGTGATTTCTCTTTTGTTTAGTCAGAGCAGAGAGGACCAGGAGAGAATTTTCATTTGTGGTTTTTGAAGGTTTGAAGTTGGCTGTGTGGTAATTAGAATCATATATGTAACTGTTGAGGTTGGAAGAGACATTCTAGATCAAGTCCAACCATTTGAGGTGTCTCTGTCCACTCAAGATATGCTATCCCACATCTGCTGCCTGGACTGCCCACAAATACCTGCTGTAAATGTTGAAGACAGATGGTTACAGAAGTTGGGAAACAGTGAGTTAACACATTTAGAATAGAATAGAATAGAATAGAATAGAATAGAATAGAATAGAATAGAATAGAATAGAATAGAATAGAATAGAATAGACCAGGTTGGAAGAGACCTTCAAGATCATCGTGTCCAACCTATCATCCAACACCACCCAACCAACAAAACCATGCAACCAAGCACCCTGTCAAGTCTCCTCCTGAACACCTCCAGTGATGGTGACTCCACCACCTCCTCGGGCAGACCGTTCCAATGGGAATTCACTCTCTCTGTGTAAAACTTCCTCCTAACCTCCAGGCTAAACCTCCCCTGGCGCAGCCTGAGACTGTGTCCTCTTGTTCTGGTACTGGTTGCCTGGGGCAAGAGACCAACCTCTGCCTGTCTAATACCCCCCTTCAGGTAGTTGTAGACAGTAATAAGGTCACCCCTGAGTCTCCTCTTCTCCAGGCTAAGCAACCCCAGCTCCCTCAGCCTCTCCTCATAGGGCTTGTGTTCCAAGCCCCTCACCAACTTTGTTGCCCTTCTGTGGACACGCTCCAGCAAGTCAACATCCTACCTAAACTGAGGGGCCCAGAACTGGACACAGGACTCGAGGTGCGGCCTAACCGGTGCAGCGTACAGGGGCAGAATGACCTCCCTGTTCCTGCTGGCCATACTGTTCCTGATGCAGGCCAGGATGTCATTGGCCCTCCAGGTTCCTCCATCCGACCCTTCTTATAGATGGGGACCACGTTGGCCAGTATCCAGTCATCTGGGACCTCACCGGTGAGCCAGGACTGCTGAAAAATGATGGAGAGCGGCTTGGCCAGGTCATCTGCCAGATCTCTCAGCACCCTAGGATGGATCCCATCTGGTCCCATGGACTTGTGGGGATCCAAGCGGCTGAGCAGATCACCAACTACCCCATCCTGGAACAGAGGAAAACTATGCTGCTCCCTGGCTCCTTCTGCCAGCTCTGCAGGCCAGCTGTCGGGAAGACATTCTGTCCTACTAGTAAAAATTGAGGCAAAGAAGGTGTTAAGTAACTGCCTTTTCCTCATCCTTTGTTACAACGTTCCCCTCTGTGTCCACCAAGGAGTGGAGGTTGTCCTTGCCCTCCCTCTTGCTATTAATGTATTTATAGAAGGACTTTTTGTTGTCCTTCAAGGCAGAGGCCAGTCTAAGCTCCAAATGTGCTTTTGCCACCCTAATTTTCTTCCTACAAGACCTAGCAACATCCTTAAACTTTTCATGGGTTGCCTCACCTTTCTTCCAAAGATGATACACCCTCTTTTTTTCCCTTAGCTCTATTAAAAGTTCATTAACCATCCAGGATGGCCGTCTGCCCCAGCGGCTCATCTTCCGGCACATTGGCACAGCCTGTTCCTGCGCCTTCAACAGTTCTTCCTTGAAGTAGGACCAGCTCTCCTGGACCCCTTTGTTTTTAAGGGCTGTGTCCCAAGGAACCTTCTGAGTTAGTTTCTTGAGTAGCCTGAAGTCTGCCCTCCGGAAGTCCAGAGTGGAGGTCTTCTTGCTACCCCTCTTAGCTTGACCAAAACCCGAAAATTCAATTATCTCGTGGTCACTGGACCCCAAACACCCTCCGACCACCACATCGCCCACCAGCCCTTCCCTGTTGGTGAAGAGGAGGTCAAGCATAGCCTTGCCCCTGGTAGGCTCTCGCAGCACCTGGGATAAGAAGCTGTCCTCCATGCATTCTAAAAACCTTCTAGACTGTCTCCTCTCTGCTGTGTTGAGATCCCAGCAGATGTCAGGCAGGTTGAAGTCGCCCATGAGAACAAGGTCTGGCGATGTTGAGACAGCCTTAAACTGCCTATAGAATGACTCATCAACATCTTCCTCCTGGTTGGGTGGTCTATAACAGACTCCAACCAGGATGTCAGCCCTGTTGACCTTCCCTCTAATTCTCACCCACAGGCACTCAACCTGATGGTCCCTGATCTCCAGCTTAATGGCATCTAGTGCTTCCCTGATGTACAGGGTCACCCCTCCACCCCTTCCTCCTTGTCTGTCTCTCCTGAAGAGCCTGTAGCCATCAATTGCAGCGCTCCAGTCATGTGAGTCGTCCCACCACGTCTCTGTGATAGCAACTACATCATAACTTTCCTGCTGCATCAAGGCTTCCAGCTCCTCTTGTTTGTTGCCCATGCTTTGTGCATTAGTGTACATGCACTTCAGCTGGGCTGCTGGTTTCACCTCTGGCTCTAGCTTATCACCCCCAGACTCCTGCCTGGGGGTACTGGTTTCAGCCCCTTCCCCCTTCGAATCTAGTTTAAAGCCCTATCTATGAGACCTGCCAATTCCCTTCCTAGAATCTTTTTCCCTTTGAGGGATAGGCCATTCTCATACACTCTGATCTTTCCCCTCCTCTGGGACAGATGTACTCCATCTGTTGCCAGCTGACTTGGTGCAGTAGAAAGTTTTTCAAGATCAAAAAACCCAAAATTATTTTGACTACACCAGCCTCTAAGCCACTTGTTGACTATAGCTGCTGACCTGTTCCTTCTTGTATTCCCTCCTGCAACTAAGGGTATAGATGAAAAAATTATTTGTGCACCTGACCCCTCAACGAGATCCCCCAGGGCCTTAAAGTCGTTCTTTATAGCCCTGGGAGTTCTGGTTGCAACATCATCATTCCCTAACTGCATAACTATTAAGGGATAGTAGTCAGAGGGCTGCACCAGACTAAGCAGCCTTCTGATAACATCTCTAACCTTAGCTCCTGGGAGGCAACAAATTTCCCTGTGAGTAGGGTCTGGCCGACATATGGGGCCTTCTGTTCCACTCAGGAGGGAATCACCAATAACAATTACCCTCCTCTTTTTTTTAAGGGAGTACGTCCTGATGCTGGGGGAAGGCTGTTTAACCTTAGGCTGATTTGCCGTAGGCTGATTTGCCTTAGGCTGCTTTGCCACAGGGAAAACCCCAGATGGTATGTCCTCCGGCATCAGAATTACCTCACCCTCTACCTCCAATGCCCCGTACTTGTTTTCCAAGGGCAGTGGGGAAGGTGAGGGGAGGCAAGGAGGTTTAACCTTGCGTCTTTTGAGAGGAACCTGCGTCCATTCCCCTCTGCTTTTTGGATAACCAGCCTCTGCTGGGGGGGCCTGCAGAGCCTGGTTACTCAGGTTTGTCACCCTTCTACAATCCCTTACATCTCTAAGTCTAGCAACCTCGTCCTTCAGTCCGGCCACCAGGCTAAGCAGACAGTCGATCTGCTCACATGTTATGCAGGAGTTGTTCCCACTACCCTGCATCTCAAGTGCCAGGCTCCAGCACTGTCTGCAGCCAGATGCCTGGACACCTACCTCTTGCTTATGACACCTACCTATCTGCTTATATTCCCCCTCAGTCTGAGTCGAGACTGATTTTTTAAAGGAGTTATTGAGGCAAGTTACCACCATGCCTAGCCCTGCCCACGGGACCTACTAGACAAAGTTTTAGAAAAAGTGCGGCAGCGCACGCATCTGGCCAAGAACCTGGGCTGAAACGGAAGCTGCCGCAAGCTGCCACCGGCTTTTTAAAGTGCCGCGGCGACGCAGGGAGCCCAAGCGATCCCGAGCATGTGGAGAAACGGCAAGACCCAATCCTAGCTGAGTGCCGAGATACCGCGCGAGTCCCGCGGTTCCCGTAGGTTGAAAAGGGAGCAGTTAGTGCTTTTCCGAGGCTCCTGGTCGCGGTGTGTTCCCGAGCAAGCTTACCGCTGAAACAGAAGCTGCCGCGAGCTGCCGCCAGCTTTTAAAACTGCCGCAGCGACGCAGGGAGCCGAAGCAATCCCGAGCTCGTGGAGAAACGGCAAGAGCCGATTTGCAGCACTGAGGACTTGGCTGTCATTCAACTACTGCCTAAAAGCCTCTTCAGAACATTAGATACCACTATTCTACCCATATCGCCCTTTACACCTTTTCCTTAGCAGTGATGAAAGAGGAGAAGAAAATATTAAGGGTTTTTTTTACCTGCCAGTTTGAACAGTGGGCTCAGTGGCATACACTGTTCCAGTGAATCCTGTGTACTCTGTGATATAGGGTAATGCCATCATGCAGTGATAGTTGGAGATCAAGATTACATCTACCGTGGAGAGGTCGAGCAGCTCAGTCTGAAAACAGAGGAAAGAGATAAGCAACATGTAACCCTTTCATGTGGTTTAACGAATGGCTGAAAATTTTTTTATTGCAGGAATGGAATTGACATTAAAAAAAAAAGAGAGAGAAGGGGAGCAAGTTTAAGCTGTTGCAAAGACTAATTTTTTCCTTTTTTTTCCCTTTAAATTAACAGGATTGATTATAAAAGCTTCCTAAAATGATTCTGTTCTCAAATCTGCAAAGGAAACCATGCCCTGGATTTGTCTGTCATGTAATGAAATGGTTGCCATTGAGAGGCACGATGAGAAAACTTTGATCAAAGACCTTATGTGTGCTTCCTTAGGGAGGAATGATGTCACTTTGGTAGGGATTTATTGGGGTGCCTCATTCTTCATACATACCCCAGCAGACTGAGAGATGAATGTAGATTGTATTTATTCATATGCTTAAATTAACTCCCATATTTTCCCAAACTAAATGCTTGGCATCTTCCTCTTTCACGTTCTCTACGGCAGGATCTTCATAAGCTCATTCATAGGATCCAACAAAACAGACATGCAGGTCCAGCTCGTTTTGATGTGAGAGTTAAGGCAGCAGTTCAGAGAGTGAAAGGAGATTTCACACATTGTTAAAGGAATTTTAATTAGAAATATTTACTGGTAGTGCTATAACACAAATGCTGTCAAGTCAGAAATCTACAAGATATATGGCCTCTAACTCAGTTATTACAGAGAAGCTAATGGAATTCAACACTCATCAAGCACACATTATCTGATTACAAGGCTCAGTCCAGCAATTTGAATAAAAAAGGCAAGAAAGTAGGTCACTCGGCTTTTCAGAGGGCTGACACTGTGCTCTGGTGACAAGCTGCTTAACTCATAGCTAAGCATTCCTGGTTTCAGTCCATGATCACAGCTGATGTGGGTGGCATGATCTCCAAGCTGAGTACAGGAGGTGTAACATCATCCTCAGAGTCATGACAGGACACTCTTATCTTACTAAGCTTGCCAGGCAGAAATATACTCACTACATGGTATCAACATTTGCTGACACCTGCTCCTACCTCTCTGGCCCTTCATGGCTTGGTTTTCAGCTGTATGCACACCATACAGAATCAAAGTGGGACTCATTTAGCCCAAGAAGCCATCAGGAGGATACAGACTACAATTTCCCAGGCTCAAGCATCCTAGAAGCATCTCCTAACAGGATGAAAAGAGTGTCAAACCCAAAACAAAGTAAAATCTTCCCTCGGACTTGTGGCAATCTCACTAAAAGTGCTTATGTGCTGAAGAGGTTTAAAAATGTTTCTTGAATGGGAAGTGAAAGAGAGCAGGAGGTAGCCAAGCAAAGAGAGGGCTGCACCCTGCACTCTGACATGTGGAAGTGTACTCTGCTGCTGAGACAGCCTCTTATCACCTTGTGGCTTCTGGATTACATTCAAAACTTGGCTTTCTCTGGCAGTGGTGTTCCTGGAAGTGATAGTGTGATTCTCAAACTAACTGCTTTTGCAGACAAGTTTCTTCAAAAGAAGTGGAATGGAAGGAGACAAAGGAAGACAAAGTCTCTTTCAAACAAGCTCCTTCTTACACTGTGCTGCCAAACACCAGCAACATTTTGACTCTGATGAGGGATTCAGTTGGCCATGACATCTGAACCCTCCTCCACACAGGGGAGCCTGTGAAGCCAGAGATGAGAGCTTTGTGTCACTAACAGATCTGTTTCTAAGGCTTGTGGAGAGACTTGGCACCTGTCGGAAACTTTGGGAACCAAAGGATGTGAGAGGCCATTTGTCAAATCCTGACAATGATGACATGCAGCTTGTTGCTATCTTCTAAGCATAACATGGACTGCTGGGAAAACAGTCCTGAGTGATGACACTGGTATAATGAAGCAGCATCTCCCCATCAGTTATACTTAGAGCTACACATGTGGCCCAACAGTAACCAAGAAAGTCTGATGAAGCACCCTAAACCCCACCATAGCCTCAATTCCAAAGGAAATCTGGGTTGTAAACTTGTCCTTCCCAAGATCCAGGCCAAACTGGCACTTTGTAGCAATACAGATGCTTGCTACATCCCTCTCTTCCACAGGATAGTAACCAGAAAACTCATAAGCCAGAGTTATTAAGTTTTGGGGTTGTTTGTTTTCATTTGTGATTGGATTATATCCATTCCAGTTGTGGAAAACAAGCAGTTGCACACAGCTCTGTGGATGTCACTTGCCAAAATCAGCTCCAGAGCTGCCAGCTTGCTTCAAAGAATCAAGGTGACAAGAGTCAGAAGCTACAAGAGGCAAGTTTTATGGAATCAACAGATAGAAATGCTATCACCAGAACCCCAGTAATGTGACAACAACCTTCCAGGAGTGTTTTGTATTTCCTGTCAATAAGGTCAGGCAGAAAGGCAAAAAGAAAAAATTGCTGCCCAAAAGCAATTGTCTCTTTGAAACACAGAGAAAACATCCCAAGATGAACTGAAAGAATGTTATCACAGCCTGAACACAGCTGAGGAAAGAGGATGCTATTCCTGAATCCAGCAATTGCTCCTCACTGTTCACCTCCCACTCTCTGCTCAACTTTTTACTTTTTCATCTCTCCTACATACACCTTTTAGCTGATCAGTCAGGTAATCCCAGTCAATTCAAACATTTTTCAATGGTCTTGCTTTCTGCTTTTGTTTAAGCTGCAGTATTCTTGGAAAGAAAAAAAAAAACCAGGTGGAGGAGCAGACACTTGCAGTTGTGCCAGTGGATACAAAGGTACAGTTCTTACCTCACAGAAGCTGAAACAAACAGCTAAGAAGGCAGCAAAACTTTGTAACCTAGATTTGCTGCCAGCAGAACACCACAACTGACTGCAGCCCGGTGGAATCAAACAGTGGCTTAAGCACAGGGCCAGCTCCCTGGGGGAACTCCACTAGGCAGGTCATACATCTGTGGTTAGAGACAAGCAGCTTTCCTTGTCTTCATTCACTGCCCTTATCTAGATCAGCACAAGTATCCTGTCATAACTGAGTTAGGCTCAGTCATATTGTATTTGGAAAGCCCAGAAAAAGGGACAGTTAAGTCTTAGTCTTCTGTGAGATACCGATCTGCTCAAGGACACCTTCCAAATCTCCCTAAACCATTGTCAAAAAGGGTTGTTTTCATTCTTTTTCCAGTGACATAGATATTAGAGGCACCTTAACAACACAGAGGTTTTAGAATTATTATTTACTGAGTGTTGGAGACCTTACAGCAGCCTTCCATTATTTGAAGAGGGCCTACAGGATAGCTGGAGAGGGATTTTTGCAAAGACGTGGTGATAGACAAGGGATAACGGCTTCAAACTGGAAGCAGTTAGATTTAAATTAGACATTAGGAAGAAATTTTTCCCCATAAGGGTAGTGAGGCACTGGAACAGGTTGCCCAGAGAAGTTGTGTAGGTTCCAATCCTGGGAAGTGTTCAAAACCCAGTCAGATGGGCCCTTGAACAACCTGGTCTGGTAGGAGGTGTTCCTGCTCATGGCAGGGATGTTGGAATTCTACAACTACCTGAAGGGAAGTTGTAGACAGGTGGGGGTTGGTCTCTTCTCCCAGGCAACCAGCACCAGAACAAGAGGACACAGTCTCAAGCTGCACCAGGGGAAGTTTAGGCTTGAGGTGAGGAGAAAGTTCTTCACAGAAAGAGTTGTTGGCCATTGGAATGTGCTGCCCAGGGAGGTGATGGAGTTGCCATCCCTGGAGGTGTTCAAGAGGGGACTGGATGTGGCACTTGAAGCCACGGTTTAGTTAGTCATGAGGTATTGGGTGGCAGGTTGGACTTGATCTCTGAGGTCTTTTCCAACCTTATTGATTCTATGAACTAGATGATCTTTAAGGTCCTTTCCAACCCATACCATTCTATGATACTAGTAAACAGGCATAAATCCAATGGTAATAGTTTAGCAAGTTTCTCTCACATGACTGAATGGAGATGGATTTTTCAGTATGGCTTTGAACAAACTCACCTCTGGTAAACAGAACTCAGGCACAGAGTCTACAAACACATGGCCAGAGCACTCCTTTAGCTCCTGTATGAAAAACACACCAAAAGAGAAGATAAATTCAATGCAATGTTACTCCAGTGCAGCAGATTTTGCACTTTCAAGTACTTTTCATGATAGGTCATTTCCAGCCAGTTACTACATTATGTTTAAATCTTTTCTAGATATAATTTACTGTAAGCAGATCTGCTGAACTTGCTCTCATGAGAGATCATGTGGTACCTAGTTGCAGGACAAGGGGCAATGGGCACAAACTGGAACACAGGAGGTTCTATCTGAATATAAGGAAAAACCTCTCTCCTGTTAGAGTGATGGGAACACTGGAACAGGTTGCCTAAAGAGGTTGTGGAGTCTCCTTCTCTAGAGAGATTTGAAGCCTGCCTGGATGCAATGCTGTGCAACCTGCTCTAAGTGATGCTGCTTTAGCTTGGGGGAAGGTGGACTGGATGATCTCCAGAGGTCCCTTCCAACCCACCACCACGCTGGGATTCTGTAATGACGACGCTTGGCACTTCAAGGGATCAGAGTCTCACTTGGAGGAATAGACACAGCACTCTGGTAAGCAAGGAACCAGCACTCTGGAAACCAGTGACTGCTTTTGCTGGAGCCATGAAGGAGGTGTTGTCCTAGGAAGCTGCATTTTCTCTGCTCTTCCAACAGCAGATGTGTTGTCTAGGAAATCTGTAACAATGCAAGTTGACTTTGACCATCAGTCAGAAGTATGAACTGAAAAGTGAAGACCACTCTTCTCTAAATCACTGCTCTCCTGACTTCAAAGGTGTGCACAGCACCTTCTGTAAGACAGCCCTGGTTGTCTTACAAATTAGGAATTCAGTTTTGATTCCAAATAACATCAAACCTTTTCTGGCTTATTAGGGGCAGAACACAATTTTTAGCCCCTGTCTCAGAGTATTTGATGAAACATCTCTTGGGGATCTAACCTCCACGTGGCTTTCTGTTAGATTTATTTCTACTGGATCTCTAGTCCTCTATTTCTTCCTCTTTCTTCAAGGTAGAAACCAGAAATCTTTGTGACATCAAAAGTCACATTCTTCAGGATTATGCATGAAACAAAAATATCCCCAGCTAAAGCTCTAGCCTAACACATTGTGGTGGTTTGGAAAGAAGTCCCAGCTTCCTCTCTCCCACAAAGAGGAAGAAAAACCACAGCTAGCCCAACCGGAGAAGCAAGGAAAAATGCTATATTTTACAAGAAATTTGGAAAATGCAGGATATGTACACAATTTACAGTGTTTACAACATATTTACAGAAATATACAGCAAAGTAAAAAAACAAAAAAATACAGGAACGAAATTCCCTCCGGAGGAGGGTTCCCCCCCTGTACCCCCTTCTCTCCCCTTTTTTCCCAAAGAGGGTTAAAAAGAGAGAAAAAGAGCAGTTATTAATAAAGCAGAGTATCAGTAGGCCTCGTGCTTATCTGGTCAAGGTCGCTCTGGCAGGGAGCCCAGAGGCAGATGAGCTGGAAAGGGAGAAGGAAAGGAGCGAACTGAGGAAAGTTCCAACTAACTCAAAACTTAAAGTTGCATTCCACCAATCTACCAATGAAATTCATTTAGAATATCTGATTGTTTTCATTAATATTCCAAAACATTCAGCCAGAGTGTCCCAGCACTGTCCCTTTTCTTAAAGGCACAGCTTCAAACGGGCACAGTCCACCCCTTCTAAAAAATTTCATTGGTTGTTCATACTGTCCATCCGATCCAAAACAATATTTACAGTTCGTAAGTAAAGTTCATAGTCCATTCCAGCTATACTCAGATATAGATGATTCAGAAGTCCAAGAAAATCAGGAAGCAAGAAAAATGGAAAACAACGACGAAGCGAAGAAAAGGAAAACAGGGATTCTCAGGGTCTCTTAGTTCACTCAGGACCCTCAGGGTTCTCAGGGTTTGTGCACCGTAGATTCCTCGCAGATACTTCCTTTGGATGCGATGTAGCTGTACAACAGTCTGAGATTAAAATCTTTCAGATAAAGTTAAATTTCATTGTGGAATACACTGAATTTCACCATTCTCCTGCATTACCCAATAAGTGTGACCCGGACCTTCAGCTGAAACCACCCCTCGGACAGGTTTAGCCTCTCTTGAGGGAGAAAATACCCAAACCGTTTTACCTAACAGATTCTTTTCTCTAACAACAGGAACTCCATCACCTTCTACTTTCTGTAGCAGATCTGAATGTGCAGGTTCAGCTCGGTTCACTGAACCTCTACTATTTACCAGCCAGGTTGCTTGTGCTAAATGTTTTTCCCAGTTTTTCAAAGATCCACCCCCCATGGCTTTAAGAGTGGTCTTCAACAAACCGTTGTAGCGTTCAATCTTCCCTGCAGCTGGTGCATAGTAAGGAATGTGGAATATCCACTCAATACCGTGCTCTTTTGCCCAGTTCTTTACAAGATTGTTCTTGAAATTGCTTACCAGAACGAGAACGTGGCAGAGTCAATCTCCCAAGCTTCACCATACTTGTACTTGGACCATCTGTCACCATACCACAAGGGCTGTGACCGTTTGAGGCTGTCCCCTTAAGAAAGGGAATATGGTAGTCGGGTGTTTCTAAACGAAAAAGAAGGATCTAAACTAATTTCATTGGTAGAATGGGAGGAAGCACCTTCTGAACTGGGAGTGCAGCAGAGTTTCCTGGGAATTCCTGCACTTTTGTCTTCAGTCTTTCTTCCGATCCTCCTTTAGGCAGCAGCTCTCTGTTCTGGGCTTTCGTCCGAGGATTGACCTTGAAACTGATAAACTGCAAGGCCTGTATTAACTGCTTTCCAATTAACACATAACTGCTTCTAACTTTTTTCCTCTTTTCTCTATCTTTCTAACCCGCTCTGGGGAAAGAGGGAGAGAGGGGAGAGTGGAGGTGGGGAACCCCCTCAGCAGAGGGGAGAACTCTCATTTCTGTGCTGTTTTATTGTATATCTTTGTATATATTGTAAATATTGTAAATTCTGTAAATTCCCCTGAGTTTCCATGCTTTGTAAATATACAGCACCCATTGTTTTGCTAATTCAGCTGTGAGTGTTTTTTCTTTCCCTTCAATTTTTCCTTCCTTTTATTTTACAGGGGGGAGGGAGGAGGCTCTTTGGCCTTACGCTTCCAACCCTACGACATTTTTTTTTCTTGGCGCCCAACGTGGGGCAGATAATTAGTTAAATTTATTACTTGATTGAATTAGTGTTTTCTAGCTGAATTAGCAAACATGAAGGTGTTGTGGTTTGTAGAGCTGTTATTCTTTTCAATTTTTGGGGCTCTGGTTTACAGATATTGTTTGGGTTTGATTTTGGATTACCTGGGTAAATATTTCGCGTGGACAATTTATCTGTGCGTTATGTATAGAGTTAGACTATGGTACAGAAAATGTATTGATTTATTACGGCCAGCGAGATACAGAAATGTTACCTCCACCACTCTCCCAATTGAGATAAAGGGTTTTAAGATCCCGCCAGAGGAGAGAGTAACTTTAGGTGATGGCTGGGATCCAAAGGTGATTTATTTCATGTGTATAATTCTGCTGCTGGTGATAACTAATGTGCATTCTCTGTATTCCTGGCGTCGGGAGAAGAAGGTGTCCAGGGCGTGTTTTGTTATTAAAACCAGGTCAAAGAGAAAACGCCGTGGCTCTGGATCAGTCCCAGAGTCATCTACTGATGAGGAGTGTGGAGAATCTGTGTCAGTTAAAAAGAGGACTAAAAAGTTAATTGGTAAAGCAGCTCTAAATGACTTTGCTGCTGATTCTGGCAAGCTGCCAGGGGCATCGGCTGGTATCAACATGGCGCCTACTCCTTCTCCTCCTCCTTCTTCTCCATTGGCCATTAATGGAGCAACGTCACTTCCGCCCACTCCCTCGGTGGGACCAGAAGTCACTGCCCCAGCAGCTGATTTATCTCAAGACCTGTCCGCTTCTATTAAGGTGGCTGTAAATTCAAACACAGCTCCAGTTAAGGTGGCTGTTTTAAAGACTAGAAGTGGAAAGACCAAAGATGATGGAGAAGAAGAGCTGGAGACTGATCCTGGTGAGGGGCCCTCTACTCTAAGAAATCCTGCTGAGGAGGAAGAGAAGATTTGTTTTAAAGATCTAGCTAACCTAGTGAGAGCAAAGCAGGATACAGATGAAGTTAGGAAAGCAGCTGGCAAAGGTGGTTCTCAGCTTAAAGAGATCCTTAGCAGAATGACAGCAGGATTATATGGACAAAGAATTACGGGAGACGAAGACGAAGATGATATTTCAGAGTGTTCTTCTCCCCGCGAGGAATTACGTGATGTCCGTAGAGATGAAGCCAGGAAAGGAGCTGGTAAAGGTGGTTCTCAGCTTAAAGAGATCCTTCAGAAAATGGCAGGAGAATTATTAGGACAAAAAGTTCAGGGAGAGCAAGAGGAAGATGACATAACTGACTGTTCGTCTCCGAGGAAGGAGCTAAGAAATGTCCGTAAAGACTTCACCAGGGCAGATAAGGAGCCAGTTCTAGCTTGGCTTAATAGGTGTTATGATACAGGTGCTCCAGCTCTAACAGTTGGAGACAAGTCAGCAGCTAAGTTAGGAACTCTCTCAAGGGATAATGGAATAGATAGACATCTAGGCAGGGTTCTCGGAAAGGTTAATCTGTGGATATGCCTTTTAATGGCGGTTGCCCTGAGATACCCTTCCCGAGATGATCTCCCATGGAATTAGAATAAACCTTTATTAGAATAAACCTTTATTAGAATAAACCAAACCAGGTTGGAAGAGACCTTCAAGATCATCATGTCCAACCCATCAACCAATCCAACCCACCCAAACAGCTAACCCATGGCACCAAGCACCCCATAAAGTCTCCTTCTGAACACCTTCAATGATGGCGACTCCACCATCTCCCCGGGCAACCCATTCCATAGTGCAATCACTCTTTCTGTATAGAACTTCTTCCTAACATCCAACCTGAACCTCCCCTGGCGCAGCCTGAGACTGTGTCCTCTTGTTCTGGTACTGGGTGCCTGGGAGAAGAGACCATCATCCGCCTGTCTACAACCTCCCTTCAGGTAGTTGTAGAGAGTGATAAGGTCACCCCTGAGTCTCCTCTTCTCCAGGCTAAGCAGCCCCAGCTCCCTCAGCCTCTCCTCATAGGGCTTGTGTTCCAAACCCCTCACCAACTTTGTTGCTCTTCTCTGGACTCGTTCCAGCAAGTCAACATCCTTCCTAAACTGAGGGGCCCAGAACTGGACACAGTACTCGAGGTGTGGCCTAACCAGTGCAGTGTACAGGGGCAGAATGACCACCCTGCTCCTGCTGGCCACACTGTTCTTGATGCAGGCCAGGATGCCATTGGCCCTCTTGGCTGCCTGGGCACACTGCAGGCTCATGTTCAGCCTACCATCAACCAGCACCCCCAGGTCCCTCTCTGCCTGGCTGCTCTCTAGCCACTCTGACCCCAGCCTGTAGCACTGCATGGGGTTGTTGTGGCCAATGTGCAGAACCCGGCATTTGGATGTGTTAAATCTCATGCCGTTGGATTCTGCCCATCTGTCCAGCCTGTCGAGGTCTCTCTGCAGAGCCTCTCTACCCTCCAGCAGATCAACTCTTGCCCCCAGCTTGGTGTCGTCAGCAAATTTACTGATGATGGACTCAATGCCCTCATCCAGATCATCAATAAAGATGTTAAAGAGCACAGGGCCCAGCACTGATCCTTGGGGCACACCACTAGTGACTGGCTGCCAGCTGGATGTGGCACCATTCACCACCACTCTCTGGGCTCGGCCCTCCAGCCAGTTCCTAACCCATCGCAGTGTGCTCCCGTCCAAGCCATGGGCTGACAGCTTGGCCAGCAGTTTGCTATGGGGGACGGTGTCAAAGGCCTTGCTGAGGTCCAGGTAGACTACATCCACAGGCCTCCCCACATCCACCAGGCGGGTCACCTGATCATAGAAGGAGATCAGGTTGGTCAGGCAGGACCTGCCCTTCCTAAATCCATGCTGGCTAGGCCTGATCCCTTGGCCATCCTGTAAGTGTTGTGTTATTGCACTCAGGATGACCTGTTCCATGATCTTGCCTGGCACTGAGGTCAGGCTGACAGGCCTGTAATTCCCTGGCTCATCCAACCGGCCCTTATGGATGGGCACCACGTTGGCCAGCTTCCAGTCCTCTGGGACCTCGCCAGTGAGCCAGGACTGCTGGAAAATTATGGAGAGTGGCTTGGCCAGCTCATCTGCCAGCTCTCTCAGCACCCTAGGATGAATCCCATCTGGTCCCATGGACTTGTGGGGATCCAAGCTGCTAAGGAGAGTTCCAACCACCTCCTCATTGAACATAGGGAAACTGTGCAGCTCCCTGGCTCCTTCTGCTAGCTCTGCAGGCCAGCTGTCAGGAAGACGTTCTGCCCTTCTAGTAAAAATTGAGGCAAAGAAGGTGTTAAGTATCTCTGCCTTTTCCTTATCCTTGGTTACAATGTTCCCCTCCGTATCCACCAAGGAGTGGAGGTTTTCCTTCCCCTTCCTCTTACTATTAATGTATTTATAGAAGGACTTTTTGTTGTCATTCACAGTAGAGGCCAGTTTAAGCTCCAAGTGTGCTTTTGCCTCCCTAATTCTCTTCCTACAAGACCTAGCAACATCCTTAAACATTCTGTGGGTTGCCTCCCCTCTCTTCCAAAGGTGATACACCCTCTTTTTTTCCCTCAGTTCCATTAAAAGTTCCTGAACCATCCAGGCTGGCCGTCTGCCCCGGCGGCTCATCTTCTGGCACATTGGCACAGCCTGTCCCTGAGCCTTCAACAATTCTTCATTGAAGTAGGTCCAGCTCTCCTGGACCCCTTTGTTTTTAAGGGCTTTATCCCAAGGAACCCTCTGAATTAGTTCCTTGAGTAACCCAAAGTCTGCCCTCCGGAAGTCCAGAGTGGAGGTCTTCTTGCCGCCCCTCTTGGCTTGACCAAAAACCGAGAATTCAATTATCTCGTGGTCACTGGACCCCAAACACCCTCCAACCACCACATCGCCCACCAGTCCTTCCCTGTTGGTGAAGAGGAGGTCAAGCATAGCCTTGCCCCTGGTAGGCTCTCGCAGCACCTGGGATAAGAAGCTGTCCTCCATGCATTCTAAAAACCTTCTAGACTGTCTCCTCTCTGCCGTGTTGCGTTCCCAGCAGATGTCAATCCTAAACCCTGGACTACCATAGATGAGGGAATTAAGCGCTTGTGAGAATTTGCTGTTAGAGAGATACTCTATGGTGAACATGAAACTCTGAATCCGGATGACATTCCTGTGGGTAGTGGTCTTGCTAAAAAGATCATCAAACTTGCTCCTTCTAATTATGCAAACATTCTGGCAAGCAGAATTGTGTCAAGAAATTATGGTGGAGTTTCTCCTACGGTTGGCCAATTCAGTGATCAAATGAGACAATTGGACGATATCATGACACGAGTTTCTTTGGTTTCAGCCATTAAAACTATGTCTGGTGATATGCAGAATTGCATAAGAGAGTTAAAGGATGAATTTAGAAATTCCATATCCCAACTGGCACAAAGGGATAATTTCAATTCCTCCTCCAGGTGGATACAAATTTCATCTGTGAGGAACACACATCCTCCAAGGACGTCATTCCAAAACAGATCAAATCAAAACAGACCACCAAGGCAATCACGTAGAACTATTTGGATAACTCTGCGTGATCAGTTTGGTGAGAACATGAACCACTGGGATGGCCAACCAACTTCTAATCTTTTCAGGAGACTGAGGGAATTGCAAAGTGGCAGAACCCGAGGTAGCAATACCAGAAGGGTAGCTGTTACTTCCACAGTTCCCCAGAACAACTCTAGTAGCTTCAACAGTGGCTCCAGTTGTAACATGCAAAGTTATAACACTGCACACTGTGTGCAATGCACATGTGGGCATGTTCCCCATAACTAGGGGTGCCCTGCCTCCCGCCAGGGGGAGGAGAGAGATAATAGAGATAATAGAATCTATTGGGATGTGTACATCCAGTGGCCTGGCACTTCGCAGTTTTGGAAGTACAGGGCCTTAGCTAACACAGGAGCTCAGTGCACCATGATGCCATCAAATATCAGGGATCAGAGTCTATAACTATTCTAGGAGTCACTGGTGGATCTCAAGAGTTAAGTAAAGAGGGGGTTAATATAAGTTTAACTGGTAAATCATGGAGGAAGCATACAGTTGTGACCGGACCTGATGCACCTTGTATTTTGGGAATTGATTTTCTGAGAGAAGGGCGTTTCAAAGACCCTAGAGGTTACAAATGGGCTTTTGGAGTGGCTTCTATAGAAATTGATGGACAAAAATTGAAGCTGTCTGCTTGACCTGAGCTTTCTGATGAATCTGCAGTTGTGGGACAACACAAGATACAGGTCATTAAATTGCCGGTTGCTTCTCAGACTGTGCATCACAGACAATACAGAACCAACCGTGACTCTTTGTTGCCCATTCAGAATCTGATTCGTCAGTTGGAGAGTCAGAAAGTCGTCAGCAAAACTCATTCACCTTTCAACAGACCAGTGTGGCCTGTGCAGAAGCAGAATGGAGACTGGCGTCTGACAGTAAACTACCAAGCCCTAAATGAAGTGACACCACCTATGAGTGCAGCAGTACCAGACATGATGGAACTACAGTATGAGCTGGAATCCAAAGAGGCCAAGTGGTATGCTACCATAGACATTGCTAATGCATTTTTCTCTATTCCCATAGCAGAGGAATGCAGGCCTCAGTTTGCTTTCACCTGGAGAGGAATCCAGTACACTTTCAACAGATTGCCAATGGGCTGGATCCACAGCTCAAGCATCTGTCATGCAGTGATCCACGATGCTCTGGAGAAAGGCGGTGCTCCAGAATACATCCAGTTTATTGATGATATCATCGTCTGGGGTAAAACTACTGAGGAAGTCTTCGAGAAAGGGAACAAAATCATTGACATTCTTCTGGATGCAGGTTTTGCCATCAAACGAGACAAGGTGAAAGGACCTACCACAGAAATTCAGTTTCTGGGAGTGCGGTGGCAGGATGGATGTCGACACATTCCAGTGGATGTGGTAAATAGAGTCTCTACCATGGCAAATCCAACAAACAAGCAAGAGACCTTATGTTTCTTGGGGATAGCGGGATTTTGGAGGCTGCACATTCCTGGATACAGTCAGATTGTGAAACCTCTGTATGATGTGACTCGGAAGAGAAACAATATCCACTGGGGACCTGAACAACAAGCAGCCTTTGACCAGATAAAGTAAGAGGTAGTTCAAGCAATGGGTCTGGGACCTGTCCGAGATGGTCCAGACATTAAGAACATTTTGTACACGGCTGCAAGTGACAATTGCCAAACCTGGTGCTTGTGGCAAAAAGCTCCAGGTGAGACACGTGGACGACCTCTTGGTTTCTGGAGTCGAGGTTACAGAGGTTCAGAGAGTAATTATACTCCAACAGAGAAAGAAATTTTAGCTGCCTATGAAGGAGTGAAAGCATCTTCTGAAGTGATTGGAACTGAATCACAACTTCTTCTAGCTCCCAGATTACCAGTTTTGAATTGGATGTTCAAAGGCAAAGGCTCCACACCACATCATGCCACAGACTCAACATGGTCTAAGTGGATGGCTCTGATAACACAGAGAGCTCGAATGGGAAATCTTGAAAGACCTGGTCTAGTGGAGGTAATCTCAAGTTGGCCTGAAGGTATCAACTGTGCTAAACCTCCAGAGGAGAAAGTAACTCATGCTGAGGAAGCTCCTCCGTACAATGACCTTTCTAATGATGAAAAGAAGTATGCTTTGTTCACAGACGGTTCCTGTCATCTTGTTGGAAACAAGCAAAGGTGGAAGTCTGCAGTGTGGATTCCAACACGCCGAGTTGCAGAAGCGAAGGATGGAGAAGGAGAATCCAGTCAGTTCGCAGAGGTAAAAGCTGTCCAGCTAGCTCTCGACGTGGCTGAACGTGAGAGATGGCCAAAACTTTATCTCTACACTGACTCATGGATGGTAGCCAATGCTCTATGGGGTTGGCTAAAGAACTGGAAGAAGAGTGGTTGGCAGAGAAAAGGAAAACCCATTTGGGCAGCCAATCTATGGCAGGACATTGCTGATCGAATCGAGAGAATTCCAGTGAAGGTGAGACACATCGATGCTCACATTCCTAAGAGCAAAGCTACTGATGAGCAGCAACACAACCATCAGGCAGATCTAGCTGCAAGAGTTTCTCAAGTATACATGGACTCTAATCTTGATCTCGAGTGGAAACACCGAGGTGAGATATTCTTAGCTCGGTGGGCTCACGATTCTTCAGAACATCAAGGCAGAGATGCAACATACCAATGGGCTCGTGACAGATCCATAGACATTTCCATGGATGCTATCACACAAGTCATCCATGACTGTGACATTTGTGCTGCTATTAAGCAGGCAAAATGACTTAAGCCCTTGTGGTATGGTGACAGATGGTCCAAGTACAAGTATGGTGAAGCTTGGCAGATTGACTACACCACTCTACCACGTTCTCGTTCTGGTAAGCAATACGTGCTTACTATGGTAGAGGCAAACACTGGATGGTTGGAAACTTATCCAGTTCCACATGCAACTGCACACAACACCATTCTCGGTCTGGAGAGACAAGTCCTGTGGAGACACGGAACTCCAGAGAGGATTGAGTCAGACAACGGAACTCATTTCAAGAACAACCTTGTAAAGAACTGGGCAAAAGAGCACGGTATTGAGTGGATGTTCCATATTCCCTACTATGCACCAGCTTCAGGGAAGATTGAATGCTACAACGGTTTGTTGAAGACCACTCTTAAAGCCATGGGGGGTGGGTCTTTGAAAAACTGGGAAAAGCATTTAGGAAAAGCAACCTGGCTGGTAAATAGTAGAGGTTCAGTGAACTGAGCTGGACCTGCACATTCAGATCTGCTACAGAAAGTAGAAGGTGATAGAGTTCCTGTTCTTAGAGAAAAGAATCTGTTAGGTAAAACTGTTGGGTATTTTCACCCTCAGGAGAGGCTAAACCTGTCCGAGGGGTGGATTCAGATGAAGGTCCGGGTCACACTTATTGGGTAATGCAAGAGAATGGTGAAATTCAGTGTATTCCACAAAGAAATTTAACTTTAGCTGAAAGAGGTTAATTTCGAACTGTTGTGAAGCTACATCGCGTCCAAAGGAAGAATCAACGAGGAAATCTACAGTGCACGAACCCTGAGAACCCTGAGTCAACTAAGAGACCCTGAGAATCCCTGTTTCCCTTTTCTTTGCTTCGTCGGCGAAGGAATGAACTTTTTTCCATTTTTCTCATTTTCTGATTTTCTTGGACTTTTGAATCATCTACAAGGGGTTAATTCGTTTTCCCTGCTTAACAGCAGCACAAATGTCAAAGTCATGGATGACTTGTGTGATAGCATCCATGGAAATGTCTATGGATCTGTCACGAGCCCACTGGTATGTTGCATCTTGTGCTGGGTTTGTGCACCCAAACACATCATTAAATCAGAACTATTCTGATGACATGTTCAGCAAAGTCCATATCTTCATCTGGGCGTCCACCCAAACAGTCTCTCATTCAGGCTCTAGTGTCCATCCATTCCAATTCTTCTTCCCTCATCTAGTAGAACCTCTCAGTGATGCAGAGTTCACTCTTCTGTGAACAACGTTGGACATCCTGGTCACCTGGAAAGAACCTCACAACTTCTCAACCAAACCATTATTCCCATCTCTATTTACTCAGCGGCATATTTCCACCCCTGGGGCAAGCCAGTCAGAACAATCAGGCTCTAACTGCTTCTCCACCCCTCCAGGAAAACAGCACGCTGAGCCTTTCACAACCCTGCACGGACCTATCTCAAGCCCAGTGCTGACCGCTTCCAGCCACTGCCCGAGGCTCTACAGATGCATGTCATGGTACACCGCCTTCCCGCTAGGCGTTCGCGTTCCAAAACGTGACAGCATCCAAAAACTTAACCCTCCCCTGGCAGAGGGAGGGGCTGCACCACAACCTAGTGAGAAGAAGGGAGGTGGAGCCAGGTACTCGGCGCCATTTTCGGAACTCGTCCGAAAAAGTCGGGGAAGAGACTAGGGCCGGCCCCGCCGCAACCCGAGCGCATGGCCAGGACCGCTGGCACCGCTCCAAGCGCACGGCCGGTCCCGCCGCCACCGCAGCTCAAGTGGACGGCCGTGCTCACAGCCACCGCAGCCCGAGCAGACAGCCGGGGACCGCCGTCGCCGCTCCGAGCGCATGACCGGACCCGCCGCTGCCGCAGCCCGAGTGGATGGCCGGGAGCCACCGGCGCCACTCCAAGCGCACGGCCGGGCCCGCCGCCGCCCGAGCATACAGGAGGGCTCCGGCCGTCTCTATCGCCGCGGTACAGAATCAAAATCGCCTCCACCCCTCGGGCATTCAAACGTCTCCTCCAGCAAAAGCCGTAAGCACCTCCTCAGGGCCCTTGAGAACGGCTTTCAGCTGGAGTCCCCGTTCGCCCATAGAGAGCCGAGCTCACCCGCTCGCCGCGGCTGACCCTACCCCGCAGCGAGAACAGACCTGACTTTGATCTGCTCGCCACTGCTCCTCCCCCACTTCACTCCCTGCCACTTCTACCGCTCCGCAGAGAATAAAGGTGGGGGAAGACAGGTCCCGCATTCTCAAGCGGTGCCCCCATTCCGATGGTTAAGAACCACCCCTACTTGAAATAGCAGGAGGGACTCTGTGCCACTGGCCACGCACCAGGGGTCCCCCTGCAATCCACAAGAACTTAACACAGTCGCCCCAACAACACGAGCCCCCAACTGCCAGAAGACCAAAATGACGCCCAGAACTGAATTTAAACTCTCTTATCTTTTGCAATCCGATCTGCAGAGTAGCCACAATAACCAACTCCTACTCCTGGCGGTCTCGCCAAGAATGTAAAGGGGTTGGGGGCAGACCCCCTGCCCACCGAAACCATCCTCTGCTACCAAGAATGTGCTGGGTTGAGGCAGCCCCCTTCCCCACCCCTGGCAACAATAAACACTCAGACAAACGGATTGCAAAAGTGATGGAAAGTTTAAATAGAAAGCAGTGAACCTTTACAGAAAAGCAAAAGCACAGTGACAAAGAAAAATCCCCAAACAGACCCAGAGAGATCCCATCCCTACCTGAGGGTACACCCAAGACCCCCAGGGCCCCTTCTTCCCCCTCCCACTGCTAGGCTAGTCTCAGCTGGCCAGATCTGAGACTGCCCATCCCCCCATGGCCTTGGGCCTAGCCAGGCCCAAAGCCAGGAGACATCTCCCCCAGTTACCGGCTGATGGAGGAGGAAGAAAAGAGAGCGTGCTAGACTCCGCACTGGATCTTATAGTGGTGCAAAGGATTGTGGTAGGAAATACTACATAATTTCCTGTGTCCACCCCTCTGGGTTGGACTTCTGGACACAGGAAGTAAACATTACAGGGGGGCACCCAGATCAAACTGCAACACATCTCTGCCTTGATGTCATGACGAATTGAGAGCCCACTGAGCTAAGAATATCTCACCTCGGTGTTTCCACTCGAGATCAAGATCAGAGTCCGTGTCTAATTGAGAAACTCTTGCAGCTACATCTGCCTGATGGTTGTGTTGCTGTTCCTCTGTAGCTTTGCTCTTAGGAATGTGAGCATCGATGTGTCTCACCTTCACTGGAATTCTCTCGATTCGATCAGCAATGTCCTGCCATAGGTTGGCTGCCCAAATGGGTTTTCTTTTCTCTGCCAACCACTCTTCTTCCAGTTCTTTAGCCAACCCCACAGAGCATTGGCTACCATCCATGAGTCGGTGTAGAGATAAAGCTTTGCCCATCTCTCACGTTCAGCTACGTCGAGAGCTAGCTAGACAGCTTTTACCTCTGCGAACTGACTGGATTCTCCTTCTCCATCCTCTGCTTCTGCAACTCGGCGTGTTGGAATCCACACTGCAGACTTCCACCTTCGCTTGTTTCCAACAAGACGACAGGAACCATCTGTGAACAAAGCGTATTTCTTTTCATCATCAGAAAGGTCATTGTAAGGAGGAGCTTCCTCAGCACGAGTTACTTTCTCCTCTGGAGGTTTAGCACAGTTGGTACCTTCAGGCCAACTTGAGACCACCTCCACTAGACCAGGTCTTTCAAGATTTCCCATTCGAGCTCTCTGTGTTATCAGAGCCATCCACTTAGACCATGTTGAGTCTGTGGCATGATGTGGTGTGGAGCCTTTGCCCTTGAACATCCAATTCAAAACTGGTAATCTGGGAGCTAAGAGAAGTTGTGATTCAGTTCCAATTACTTCAGAAGATGCCTTTACTCCTTCATAGGCAGCTAAAATTTCTTTCTCTGTTGGAGTATAATTACTCTCTGAACCTCTGTAACCTCGACTCCAGAAACCAAGAGGTCGTCCACGTGTCTCTCCTGGAGCTTTTTGCCACAAGCACCAGGTTTGACCATTGTCACTTGCAGCCGTGTACAAAATGTTCTTAATGTCTGGACCATCTCGGACAGGTCCCAGACCCATTGCTTGAATCACATCTTGCTTTATCTGGTCAAAGGCTGCTTGCTGTTCAGGTCCCCAGAGGAAATTGTTTCTCTTTCGCACAGGCCACACTGGACTGTTGAAAGGTGAATGAGCTTTGCTGATGACTTTCTGACTCTCCAACTGACGAATCAGATTCTGAATGGGCAACAAAGAGTCATGGTTGGTTCTGTATTGTCTGTGATGCACAGTCTGAGAAGCAACCGGCAATTTAATGTCCTATATCTTATGTTGTCCCACAATTGCAGATTCATCAGAAAGCTCAGGTCAAGCAGACAGCTTCAATTTTTGTCCATCAATTTCTATTGAAGCTACTCCAAAAGCCCATTTGTAACCTCTAGGGTCTTTGAAACGCCCTTCTCTCAGAAAATCAGTTCCCAAAATACAAGGTGCATCAGGTCCGGTCACAACTGTATGCTTCCTCCATTGTTTACTAGTTAAATATATATTAACCTCCACCTTACTTAACTCTTGAGATCCACCAGTGACTCCCAGAATAGTTATAGACTCCGATCCCTGATTATTTGATGGCATTATGGTGCACTGAGCTCCTGTGTCTACCAAGGCCCTGTACTTCCAAAATTGTGAAGTGCCAGTCCACTGGATGTACACATCCCAATAGATTCTATTATCTCTGTTATCTCTCTCCTCCCCCTGGCGGGAGGCAGGGCACCCCTAGTTATGGGGAACATGCCCACATGTGCATTGCGCACAGTGTGCAGGGTTATAACTTTGCATGTTATAACTGGAGCCACTGTTGGAGCTACTAGAGTTGTTCTGGGGAACTGTGGAAGTAACAGCTACCCTTCTGGTATTGCTACCTCGGGTTCTGCCACTTTGCAATTCCCTCAGTCTCCTGAAAAGATTAGAAGTTGGTTGGCCATCCCAGCGGTTCATGTTCTCACCAAACTGATCACGCAGTTATCCAAATAGTTCTACGTGATTGCCTTGGTGGTCTGTTTTGATTTGATCTGTTTTGGAATAACATCCTTGGAGGATGTGTGTTCCTCACAGATGAAACTTGTATCCACCTGGAGGAAGAATCTAAATTATCCCTTTGTGCTAATTGAGATATGGAATTTCTAAATTCATCCTTTAACTCTCTTATGCAATTCTGTATATCACCAGACATAGTTTTAATGGCCGAAACCAAAGAAACACGTGTCATGCTATCGTCCAATTGTCTCATTTGATCACTGAATTGGCCAACCGTAGGAGAAGCTCTACCATAACTTCTTGACACAATTCTGCTTGCCAGAATGTTTGCATAATTAGAAGGAGCAAGTTTGATGATCTTTTTAGCAAGACCAATACCCACAGGAATGTCATCAGGATTCAGAGTTTCATGTTCACCATAGAGTAGCTCTCTAACAGCAAATTCTCTCAAGCGCTTAATTCCCTCATCTATGGTAGTCCAGGGTTTAGGATTCCATGGAAGATCATCTCGGAAAGGGTATCTCAGGGCAACCGCCATTAAAAGGCGTATCCACAGATTAACCTTACCGAGAGCCCTGCCTAGATGTCTATCTATTCCATTATCCCTCGAGAGAGTTCCTAACTGAGCTGCTGACTTGTCTCCAACTGTTAGAGCTGGAGCACCTGTATCATAACATCTACTAAGCCAAGCTAGAACTGGCTCCCTATCTGCCCTGGTGAAATCTTTACGGACATTTCTTAGCTCCTCCCTCGGAGACGAACAGTCAGTTATGTCATCTTCCTCTTGCTCTCCCTGAACTTTTTGTCCTAATAATCCTCCTGCCATTTTCTCAAGGATCTCTTTAAGCTGAGAACCACCTTTGCCAGCTCCTATCCTAGCTGCATCTCTATCCTGCTTTGATCTCACTAGATTAGCTAGATCTTTAAAACAAATCTTCTCTTCCTCCTCAGCAGGATTTCTTAGAGTAGAGGGCCCCTCACCAGGATCAGTCTCCAGCTCTTCTTCTCCATCATCTTTGGTCTTTCCACTTCTAGTCTTTAAAACAGCCACCTTAACTGGAGCTGTGTTTGAATTTACAGCCACCTTAATAGAAGCTGACAAGTCCTGAGATAAATCATCTGCTGGGGCAGTGACTTCCGGTCCCACCGAGGGAGTGGGTGGAAGTGACGTTGCTCTGTTAATGGCCGATGGAGAAGAAGGAGGAGGAGAAGGAGTAGGCGCCATGTTGATACAAGCCGCTGCCCTTGGGAGCTGCGAGAATCAGCAGCAAAGTTATTTAGAGCAGCCTTTCCAATTAACTTCTTAGCTCTCTTTTTAACTGACAGAGATTATGCACACTCCTCATCACTAGATGACTCTGGGACTGATCCAGAGCCGCGGCGTTTTCTCTTTGACCTAGTTTTAATAACAAAACAAGCTCTGGATACCTTTCACTCTCGCCGCAAAGAGACCAGCAGATACACGATAATTATCACCAGCAGCAGAATTATACACATGAAATAAATTACCTTTGGATCCCAGGCATCACCTAAAGTTACTCTCTCCTCTGGCGGGATCTTAAAACCCTTTATCTCAATTGGGAGAGTGGTGGAGGTAACATTTCTGTATCTCGCTGGCCATAATAAATCAATACATTTTCCATACCATAATCTAACTCTATACATAACCCACAAATAAATTGTCCGCACCAAATATCTACCCAGGTAATCCAAAATCAAACCCAAACAATATCTGTAAACCAGAGCCCCCAAAATTGAAAAGAATAACAGCTCTACAAACCACAACACCTTCATGTTTGCTAATTCAGCTAGAAAACACTAAATCAATCAAGTAATAAATTAAACTAATTATCTGACGCACGTTGGGTAAGCCAAGAAAAAAAATGTCATAGGGTTGGAAGGGAAAGGTTGGCGCCTTCTCCTCCCCCCTGGAAAGTGAAAGGAAAAAAAACCTCACAGCTGAATTAGCAAAGCAGGGGGTGCTGTATATTTACAAAAGTAATACAGGATATGCAGGTTGAATATACAAATTTACAATATTTACAATATATACAAAAGTATACAATAAAGTAGCACAGAAATAAGAGAGTTACCCCCCTCTGGTGAGGGGGTTCCCTCCTCTGCTCCCCCTTCTCTCCCCCTTTCCCCAGAGAGGGTTAGAAAAGAGAGAAAAGAGGAAAAAAGTTAGAAGCAGTTATGTGTTAATTGGAAAGCAGATAATACAGGCCTTGCAGTTTATCAGTTTCAAGGTCAAGCCTTGGTCGAAAGCCCAGGAACAGCGAGCTGCTGCTACCGAAGGAGGGAAGATAGACAGAACTAAACAGAAAAGTGCAGGAATGCCCAGGACACCCTGCTGCACTCCCAGTTCAGAAGGTGCTTCCTCCCAATCTACCAATGAAATTAGTTTAGATCCTTCTTTTCGTTTACAAACATCTGACCACCATATTTCCTTTCTTAAGGGGACAGCCTCAAACGGTCACAGATGTTTCTAGGGTTACATCATTTCTAGGGTTGCCATGAGCTAATTTTTTGCTATGGGGTATTCTCTCTTTC